>NC_065880.2:21280893-21905893 GCF_932274485.2 Patella vulgata | reverse complement strand
ACAGACAGACTTCGCTCGAGGGTCATAACTCCGAAACCGGAAGTGGTAGACTAACGCCACCTGCCCTTTGTTACTCCCCGGTCCGAGATACCCCTATACCCCAAATTTCAGACCCGGTGCAGACCTAGTGTAGCCGCCAACCCCGAACAGACCGGCTTTGCTCGGGGGTCATAACTCCGAAACCGGAAGTGGTAGACTAACGCCACCTGGCCTATGTTACTCACCGGTCCGAGCTACCCCTACACCCCAAATTTCAGACTCGGGGCAGACCTAGTGTAGCCGCCAACCCCGAACAGACAGACAGACAAACGGCAGTCAAAAATATATATATAGATTATTTCCCAAGAAATCTGGTTTCCGTAACTCTAAAAATTCCTGACAATACATTAGAGTTCGTAGTTTTATTCTGGTTTGGTTGCTGTCCTCCCACAAATACTCCATATTGTCCTAAAATATAAACCTATATATAAATATATTTTCATGAAATGTATAACTCGATCCTTATTGTCCTGAAATAAAAACGTAAAGTTTGAAAATAAAAGTATTAGTCATATTTTCCTGAGATAAACACAAGCCTATTACATCTTTATGTACCGGTAACTTAAGAGTAATTATAAACAGTTGTATGATTGAAACTAACCTGGATAAACCATCCATCCACTGTTATCTTCCATCCATACCGCCATACTTTCACCTTTAACTCTAAATGTTACTCTTATTTTATTCTGAGCTATAATATACTGTCTCTTAAAATCCACTAATTGTAGTTTAGGTGTTGGTACTGGACTATTTTGCCAGTTGATACAAACTTGAATAACCTCATCAGCTGATATTTGACCATTATTATAAACATCTACTGATCCCTCTACATCATTGCCTGCTAATATTGACTGACTAAATTGTAGATTAGAGTAGGTAAAACTTGTATAAGATAACCATAACCATAGGGATATAGTGGATCATAGTTAATATATCGATATGTTCTACCTTCCATTGAATAGTTCGCTATTGGTGGAATCTGTAATGATGATAATAAAAAAAACTTTGCCAAATAACGAATATACGCCCTAGCAGCATTTTGAATGGCGGCTTTCGGTGTTCGTGGCGATAACTGCAATAAAATTAGCTAAAATCTGAGTTTTGATAGGATTCCTCGTTAGGAATATCCTAACGATGCCAGCATGTTTCAAAACCTGTGGCCAAAAGAGCGCCCGCAATACATTTCGACGAATGGAATGACGGACAGAAAGGCGTGTCTACGGACAATATACCCAATATAAAATGAGGGTATCTCAAGACTACGAATAATCATAAGTACGTATAAATTATTTTTAGGTTTTATATATACTGTAGTTATTACCACCCATCATTAATGGCATTCAAATCCAAAAATGCGAATCGAGAATTTCATCCTGTAAATATTCGGTTTCAAATGCTTAACTATTTTTTTTACCTGTTGGTCATTTGCTGCTGGAACAGAATCCGATCCGTTCATTGTAACAACGTTCAACAAAGCTTCTCCTGTAGCTTGAGAAGGGTAGAAAGCTTCTAAGATAGCAACAACTCTAGGATTACTATCAGCCCATGTTATATCAACCGGTCCAGCATTAAACAAGATCAGTAGAACGGGTGTATTAGCTGGACCTAGAAATATAAACAACATATCCAGCATTAAATCAACACCGAAGACACTTGTAAACTGAGAAAATACTAAAAGTAGTGAGGGTATTGGTTGAAACCTGTCGTCTTGAACTTACCCTTAATAAGGGCCAATCGAACGGCAAGAAATCTCTCAGGGTTAAAAGACACGAATTAGAGGTAGCAAGAAAAACCACAATGTCAAAGGGTAGCAGGGAGTGATCTTGATATATTTTATAATTGGAGCATATTTGTGTAATCATTTAAACAAGCAGAGTACCTACTATTATTGACAGCATCCTGTAGGATCTGTGACTGATTAACGGGAAGCTCAATTGTATGTCTATCTAAGCCCTCTCTTTCAATATCATTACCTATATAAAGTATAAAATAGATATAAATAGCATGTTTTTCTTCGTATAAATATTATGTATTTAGCATTTTCGGATTGTACAATCTATACACTATTTACATTTACCCACTCACTATAGCTATAACACCTGGTTATATTATAGTTTAGAGTTCACAGCAGATCGCAGAGTAATTTCCCATTGAGTGAATAGATTATAACATACCAAGTCCAAGACAAACAATCACAAAGTCAACACCATTCACAGCTTGTTTCAAACCCGCATGGTCATAAGTCTGGCATCTAGTGCTTCCAATGCACCCAGGATTATACTGAACAGAGTTTCCTAATCTTGATAGGTTCATCAATGGTGTAGTCGTGTAGCGTGGATCAACTGGTGGTGAGTAGTTAGCTGTCTGAACCTTTGAATTATTAGCCAAAGGACCAACAATCTATAGACAAAAATTGAAATAATGCCGAAATGAATGTAATTCAATACAGTGGTGAGTGAAATGCACCTTCTTTTATTGGAAAATATAAATAATTTGCAATGGGTGCAAAAAGGTACAGACCAATTTTGAAAGTTTTCTCCGTTGGAAAGCGCAATATTAAAAAAAACGTGAGGTAACGGGTAACGTACAAAACAACAATCCCAATTATACCAAGGACAGTATATATGACATTGCTATATTGGCAATACAAATAATAGTGTTAATGCAAATATTATCTAGTACACACCGCAATTTTCTGGAATTGTGTTCCGGATTTCAAAGGGAGAAAGTTATTTTCGTTTTTAAGAAGAACAAAGGTTTTCATAGCTGTTTGTATGGCGAGTTTTCTGTGTTCTGGACTTTGTACAACTGATAGATTTAACAGTTTATAAGAATTCATCTCTGGTGGATCAAATTCTCCCAACTTCATTCTGGTGTACCACATGGGTTTCATCATTTCTCTTACTTTAGATTCTTGAAGCTTTCCGTCTGCAATAGCCGTGCCTTAAAATAAAGAACAAACGGCATATGACAAACACTAGCTTTTCGTCTGAAAAATCTAAATATACTCTTGAAGTAGGTGATATTCAGAAACAATACAAAACTGCGGAAATGCACTGCTGTTTTTATTAGAGGTAACCAGTGTATGTTACTAACTGCCTACACATGAACATAAACAGTTCATATGGGCGGCTTATCTGACGGCCCCATTTCACTCGCAAAGAGATACACTGTCAAAAGTGAAAATGGACGTTTTTGATTTTTGTGTTAATATGAGTAATCGCTCCACCAATCCTCAGGCATTCAGCAATTCGTCGTGGCATGCTCCTAATCAACCGTCCAATCACGATTTGGGGCAATCTTGCAGTGTTGTCGGTTGACGTTGACGTCGACGAACACGTCTCCAGATGAAATTAAACGTAACACGCTAAAGCAAAGATACGCTAAACAGTAAATCTTATGCAAGAACCGATAGGAAAGCAAACATGGATAGGATAAACCAGCACGCGGCAGTTTTCGTCAACCCTTCATTGAAGTGTCAAATTTGACAATGAACCACTCCCATGTGTATGGCGCTATTGCGTGTCGCATGTGCAGCTCAGTGTTTCTATTGGGGCAATAAGTTCTTCATCTGTGAACATACTCTCAAAGCATGCCAAGTGTCCATGACTATTTATCATATCACAACCTGCATAGGTATTTGTATTTCAATATCCCCAACTTTGTTTTTTTGAAGAGTATATTATACAAGTACCACAGTTATCGACTCATACATTCTAATTAATTTTGGTATGTAAAAATAAACTAAAACCTAGAGAATGGTTCCCATCCCTAGACAACTCATATCCATGTTACCCAAACATGGCTGGCTGTAAATTACAGACAATAGAGATATTTATTTAAAAAAGTTACCAATGGAATCGTAAATATTCAATATAGTAGAAAATCCAAGTTCAATATTACATCCAGCATTTACACACGCTGCTGCAGCATCTACACTGCTGTTTCTATAGTGAAATACATTTACAACCCTATTTATAGCATCCGCATCACTTATAACATAACCTTTGAATCCCCATTCATCTCGCAGAATATCCGTTAACAATTCTTTGTTTGCACACGATGGTATACCATTTATGCTATAATCGAATACAAAAATTACATTTTATTAGAATCCTTAACTTCCACTCCAGATAACATTATAGGCTGCCAGACAATAACAGAGACCCCCACTAAGGGGACACATTGACGTTAACTGATACGCCGCCTAACAACATGGGCGTCTGACTCGTCCATAAAGAGCATTCGTCTAGCATATGGATCCATAGTCACATTGGCGTTATTGTCCTCAACACTGAATCAAATATTTGTTACGGTCTTTCTCGGGCCGGAATAACCTCTGTTTTTTAAGGAGGGTGGGTTGATGGGGGTTGCGGGGTGGGGGGGGGGAGCCAATAGGAGAATGGGGGGCGGGGGATTAAAAAACTGTATGGTCCAGATCGGCGCGAAGCCCCCAAATAGCTTAGAAAAATAGATTCGACTGCGGACCAAATGAAGGCAAAGAGAATGACCTTCATATTTCCACATCTAAATTAGAATATCTTTTGATCTTGGACTGGACCCAGCATACCCCCCACCCTCCTCCCAATGTGGAGTGTCCCATGTTTGTTCCACGTTGTCCCCGTAGCTCCGGTACTGGGTCTTTCTCATAGTTATAAGCATATATGTTGAATGCTCACAGTTGTCTAAACACTTTGTAAATAGTGATGATATACGGGGGGGCTGACTGAAAAGTTCTAAGCCCAATACAGATACATGCTGACATGGTCTCCACTTTAGGGGATGATGCCTGTTCGTTTTCCACAGTAAAGATGTGGACTACAGAATTTAAGCGTGGCAGAGAGAGGCTTGACGTGCGTCCTGCACGGCCGTCAAAATGAAACATTACCCGGGTGCATGACATGGTGATGCCTGATCGACGATTGTCCTTTCGACATATTGCCAGTGTTGTGGGCATCCCCCATTATCACATTGAGCACACTACCGCCAACGAGTTAAGAATAACAAAAATTTCTGCAAGATGGGTGCCAAATCTCATGACGGCGAATCAGAAACATGTCAGATTCCTGGCGCCCCGTAACAATCTGCGCCTTTTGAAGAAAAATCCTGATAATTTTTGGCGAGACTTGTACCCATGGATTATGCCCCTGTTTCCAGAAATGAAAATGGAACTAGCCGGTGGTCATTTTCCTAATGATGACGACATGCCAGCTGTGAACGACTTTTTTTAAGGTGGCTGCAGAAAATTTCTTCCTGACCGACATCCAAGCCTTGCAACATCGCTATCAAAAGTGTGTCCACCTCAAATCGACTACGTAGTAAAATAAATGGAAACCACTGACTTTGTACAGCTCCTTCACAAACAGGCTTAGAACTTTTCAGTCAGCGCTTGTATGTTTATCAAAACATTGATCTACACAACGAATGATCAGACCAACCAATATTTGAAGCCATATACCAACGCACTGACATGGGCATGTAAAATACCTACCTATTATAACTACACATGATATTATATGTTCCAGCTTTAACGCAAGCTCTGAATGCTGGCAGAAATGTTCTTCTCCAATCTCTCATGTTAATCTGTAAGGTAGACACAATACAAATTGTAGAATAATAGAAACATTCTTTACACGGATTGTTAAAGGAGCTAAATCACTAATGTTTGGGACCTAGAAATTGACACAAATGGGTCGCAACGCATATAATAATGTAATCTGATTGTATATAAACTGATTTGCATTCAATTGTTTCCGTTTTGACTCTAATTTCAAATCAGTTATCTCCAGCGAAATATGGCATGAGTCTCAAACGAATCGCTATTTGTAGCGTCTGGTTATTCCAGTTTATTACGTATGCTCTCATGGCGTCACCGTTTGACATGAGTTGTGGAATATGTCTAGCCTCGTTCTTTCTGGTCACTTGTTACAACTGACACTGAAACGTACCATGGTACACGATTCGTGTACCAATGGTAAATATTTATTTTGTCTTAAATATTGGATATCAGAGGCCTACATTTTCCCGTTTTTCGTGTTTTGAACAAAAGCACTGGCTAGTACACCGCTAACATAAGGGTCTTCTCCATATGTCTCCTGAAGAAGAAAAAGGTGCATTGCGAGATTAGAACAAATGCTTTGTAGATTTACAATCGGGGAAATATAATTATGATTTTACTTTTCAAATCAAATGCTGATGATCTTAACATCTTAACTCGTTGCCACCATATTTGTGTTTTTTTTCCTTTAAAAAATACAGCTATTCAAAAGAAATAATGATATATCCGATAGTTCTTACTTCGTTTCTGCCCCATCTAGGATCTCTGGCAATATTTATATTTGGACTCAGACAGCTGAGTCCCCTGCCAACGGTATATGAACCGTCTTTACTGAACACGGTGTTATGAGCTCTGACTTCTATACCAGTTGCTCTGGCTACATTAAAGATTACTTGTTCGCTGAAAAATATAGCGTTTCTAAACCATGGAAAGTATATTCAATTATGAAAATATCACCAAATTAAAAAGCCTAAAATAATGTCAAATCGAATAGCAGCGGTATATATTAAACTATACAGCCAATGATTATTATTTTTTATCATATTGACAACAAATGTTTCATCTAGAATTCTAAATGTAATGTTTTATAAACTGATGATTATTAATTTAAGCCCTTTCGTACAATAGATAAAGAAATCGAGACTTTAAATGAATAAATATTAAACCTGAAGGAAGCCGCTAATCCAATGGCTTCAGGAAAACCTGTTCCACCTCCACCAATATCTCCTCGAAGACATTCGGTCCACCATTCATACGGGTTGATTCCAAGTCTTGGAATTGGATGAGTCCCATTTGTGCCCTTTGCCATTTGGCCTACCATTTCAGGAATTGTTAATCTACGAACTAAATCATTTACTCTTTCTTCCCATGTTAAAGATACGTTATAGAAGGGGAAATCAGGAAACCCATAGCGGGGCGCTACAAAATTTAGCAGTAGTAATACAATTAATCGCGTTATCATGATGTCAATTGAGTCCAGTGGGGGGGTTTTCACGTTGAATAAAGATCAGTATATATAATATCAAGCATAAAAAATAAAGGAGTGTTCTGCATTCAATCAGATAACGCTATCAAAGTTTTACGATCAACAGAAGTTAAATCTGGGAACGAAGATATCTATAAAACTGCTATCGTCATTCATACATTTTCTGAAAAACAAATTGGTTCTAATTTCTTCTGGGAATACCCATTAGGATACTTAGAAAGAGTAGCGCCTTGGACTATTCCAATTTGTAGGTAATTTATTAAGCTCTTCGTGTAAGTTTGTGAATGAATCCATTTATTCAACACCGACCAGTAGAAGGAATTTCTTCAGGGCATACCCAGTAGGATATTTAGAAAGAGTAGCGTCTTAGACTATTCCAGTTTGTAGGTAATTTATTAAGCTCTTCGTGCAATTTTGTGAACGTGATCCATTTATTCCAAACCTAACAGTAGTCGGAATTATGGTCACTGACATTACACACCATCAAATATGCATCATGGTTGTGTTCCAACACTGAACCTTTATACAACCCATTTGGTCTACATCATATTCGAACTAATATATGTTCCATTATTTCTCTCTGTATAATAAGAAATGTCTATTATATTACCGATCATTTCATCCGGAATATAGGGTCCAAAATATCAGAAGGACAAAATTTATCAAGCTTAAGATGTATGACTTCTCCAAAACCTTTAACAACAAACGAAGATCAAAAATTTGCCATATTACTTGAAAGGCTTCATGACAAATATGTCCTCGTACGTACCAGCTGATAAGGCTGTAAAGTTTCACTTTTTATAGCTGTCATTGCTAATGCCATATTTAAACAAATCACATATCAGTCCTTACTGTTGTTTTGGAATTAATTCTGGAGATAAAGATGGCGATCTGGTGAGTCTTGATCCCAAAACTACACAAACGAGCGCTATATAGTCGGTAGGATACACTTTCCGAGGTAGGATACAAAGAAAACAAAACCATATAGTATATAGATAAATCGCAAATGGCGAAAGCTGTTTTGCGATACGAAATCTCAATGCTCAATATAGTTTTACGTGTTATATCTTCCCAGATTTCAACTCTGTTGATTGTACAGACACTCCTTAATTTTTATACTTTAAAATATATATTTATCTTTTATTCAACTTAGTAACCCGAAAGACCTCCACGGGACGTTGTTGACACCATGACAGCTCGATTAACCGTGTTGCTGTTCCTAAATTTTGTATCGCTTTGCTATGGGTTTCCCGATTTCCCCTTCTATAACTTATCTTTAACATGGGAAGAAAGAGTAGATGATTTAGTTAGTAGATTAACCATTCCTGAAATGGTTGGTCAAATGTCAAGGGGCACAAATGGGACTGATCCGATTCCAAGACTTGGAATCAACCCGTATGAATGGTGGACGGAATGTCTTCGAGGAGATATTGATGCAGGTGGAACTGGTTTTCCTGAAGCCATTGGATTAGCGGCTTCTTTTAGGTATAATATTTACTCATTTAAAGTTTCGATTATTTTTTTTATCATTAGTCGTTTTCTAAAACATTATAGTTAGAATTCTCGGTGAAGCATTTGCTGACAATATGATAATCAAAATAATTGGCTGTGTAGTTAATCTATACTGTTTCTATTCGATTTGACATTTTTTAACTTTATAATCCGGTATTAGTTCCATATATAATTTAGAAACGTTATATTTTGCAGCGAGGAAGTAATCTTTAATGTAGCTAGAGCAACTGGTACAGAAGTCAGAGCTCATAACACTGTGTTCAATAACGACGGTTCATATACCGTTGGCAGGGGTCTCAGCTGTTTGAGTCCAGTTATAAATATTGCCAGGGATCCTAGATGGGGCAGAAATGAAGTAAGAACTATGGGATATATCATTATTTCTTTTGGATAGCTGTAGTGGCACTGAATTATCATCATCAGCATTTCGTTAATTTTCCCCGACTGTAGATCTACCTATAACCTTTGTTCTAATCATGCAATGCACGCCTTTCTTCTTTAGGAGACCTATGGAGAAGATCCTTATGTTAGTGGTGTACTAGCCAGTGCTTTCGTCCAGGGTCTCCAAGGTGATCATCCACGATATCTTTTAACAAGTGCTGGATGTAAACATTTTGATGGCTGGGCTGGACCACAATACCTCGATTTTGATGCACAGGTAAACATGCATATGCGCTGTCCTTTACAATCTGTGTACAGAATGTTTCTATTATTCTACAATTTGTATTGTGTCTACCTTACAGATTAACATGAGAGATTGGAGAACAACATTTCTACCAGCGTTCAGAGCTTGTGTTAAAGCTGGAACTTACAATATCATGTGTAGTTATAATAGGTAGGTATTTTACATGTCAGTGCGTTGGTACATGACGTCAGCCATTCGTTGGTCCGTTCATTCGTTGTGTAGGTCAGTGTTTGTATTAAATATAAGTGATCAGAAAACTGTATCAGAACGTATGTGTGGATAATAGAAGAGCTACCGTAAACAAATTAAACATTGCGGATGATAACGTCAATGAGAAAGTGGACACAATCGTCAATGTTAGGTGAATGTTTTTCTTTTGAATTTTTCTTTTTTTTTTTGGTAATCCAAACGCCCACTGGTGTTCGGCTGCGTATCTTTTATTGTCTGACAATTTTAATTTAATGGTCTTGACTGGATCCAGGCGCTCCCTTTTACTAGTGGGCGTATATTTTATTGTCTGGCAACCTATATTTATATTTGTCCAATACGAATGTCGCTCGCAGGAATGTCTTTAATACAGGTGATCTCTAATAAAACGTAATTATTTTGTATTCAATTATAGCATAAATGGTATACCATCGTGTGCAAACAAAGAATTGTTAACGGATATTCTGCGAGATGAATGGGGATTCAAAGGTTATGTTATAAGCGACGCGGATGCTGTTTCTAATGTTGTAACTAAATTCAACTACAGAAACAACAGTGTAGATGCTGCAGCAGCGTGTGTAAATGCTGGATGTAATATTGAACTCGGTCTCCCTTTTTTGTTGAATGTCTACCAATCCATTGGTAACTGATTTATTTTTAAATTTTTGATAATCATCCCTCTATATTGTTTGTTATTTAAAGTTAGCCTTTTTTGGGTAACACGGCTTTAGTTTGTTTTTCCGTACGGAAATTAATTAGAATGTATAATACGTTAACACGAAGCATTTATTAAAGTTTGTTGAATATACAATATTTAGATATTACGGAGAAACTCTTGTTTGTGGAAATGCCGTTTGTGCTTTTAAAGGTCAGGCTGTCTCGGAAGGAAAGCTTCAAGAATCTAAAGTAAGAGAAATGATGAAACCCATGTGGTACACCAGAATGAAGTTAGGAGAATTTGATCCACCAGAGATGAATCCATATAAGCAGTTAAATCTATCAGTTGTACAAAGTCCAGAACACAGACAACTCGCCATACAAACAGCTATGAAAACCTTTGTTCTTCTTAAAAACGAAAATAACTTTCTCCCTTTGAAATCTGGAACACAATTCCAGAAAATTGCGGTGAGTACTAGATAATATTTGCATTAACATTATATCTGTATTGCCAATATAGAAATGCCATATATACTGTCCTTGGTATAATTAGGATTATTGTTTTGTACATTACCGCCCGTTTTTTTTAATATTGCGCTTTCCATGAAGCGAAATTAACGGAGAAAACTTTGAACTTGGCTCTGTACCTTTTTGCACCGATTGCAAATTATTTTTATATTTTCTAATAAAAAGAAGGTGCATTTCACTCACCACTGTATTGAATTACATTCATTTCGGCATTGTTATATATTTTCAATTCTTGTCTATAGATTGTTGGCCCTTTGGCTAATAATTCAAAGGTTCAGACAGCTAACTACTCACCACCAGTTGATCCACGCTACACGACTACACCATTGATGAACCTATCAAGATTAGGAAACTCTGTTCAGTATAATCCTGGGTGTATTGGAAGCACTAGATGCCAGACTTATGACCAAGCGGGTCTGAAACAAGCTGTGAACGGTGTTGACTTTGTAATTGTTTGTCTTGGGCTTGGTATGTTGAAATCTGCTTCCTCTGTTGAAAACTTCTCTTTGATCTGACGTGAACTCCAAACTAACCAGTTTTGATAGCTATAGTGTGTAAAGTTTATAGATTGTACTATCTGAAAATGCTAAATACATAATATTTATATGAAGAAAACATGCTATTTACATCTATTTTATACTTTATATAGGTAATGATATTGAAAGAGAGGGCTTAGATAGACATACAATTGAGCTTCCCGTTAATCAGTCACAGATCCTACAGGATGCTGTCAATAATAGTAGGTACTCTGCTTGTTTCAATGATTACACAAAATATGCTCCAAATATAAAAAATATAAAGATCACCCCCTGCTACCCATTGAATTTACTTGCTGCCACCAAATCGTGTCGGGGGTTGGGTTTGTGTGGAATGGACGTCAATCCCGATTTTTCTCTCCAAATCGTGTCATTTAACCTTGAGAGATTTCGATTTGTCCTTACTAAAAATAAATTAAAGACGATAGGTGTTGTTTTAATCCTGGATATGTTGTTTTTATTTCTAGGTCCAGCTAATACACCGGTTCTACTGATCTTGTTTAATGCCGGGCCGGTTAATATAACATGGGCTGATAGTTATCCTAGAGTTGTTTATATTTCTAGGTCCATCTAAAACACCCGTTCTACTTATCTTGTTTAATGCCGGACCGGTTGATATAACATGGGCTGATAGTAATCCCAGAGTTGTTGCTATCCTAGAAGCTTTCTACCCTTCTCAAGCTACAGGAGAAGCACTGTTGAACGTTGTTACAATGAACGGCCTGGATTCTGTTCCAGCAGGCAGATTACCATGTACATGGCCGGCAAGTGACAAACAGGTAAAGCAAATTATTATAATGCGTGAAATTGAACCGAACATGTGAGAAGCGGTAGCCTGAAAAAGATTACAATACTTTCAGGAATACGAAATTAAATCCTACCGCTCTTGAGTTTCATATAAGCCCTCATTTCATGTGGGGACTGGGGAATATATTCGTCACACCTTTCCACCGTCGACAGTTATTGTAAACTCTCTATTGGTGAGAGTTTTTGAAACTTGTTTGATTTGTTCGACTTCCCCTAACAAGGAACACTATCAAACGATTTTTGGCAGAGTTTTCTATCCGTGTGACTGAAATCTTGTTAGGATTGATCTGATACTCATAAAGAGGAGCGCTACAGAATCTACGATTCGCCCACATTTGACTGGAATTTATTGTCCCGGACACCGAAAGCCAGCTTTAAAAAAGTTGCTAGGGCGTATAATCGAGGCTTGACAATGCTATTTTTAAATACATCATTACAGATTCCACCAATAGCGAACTATTCTATGGAAGGTAGAACATATCGATATATCAACTATGATCCACTATATCCCTATGGTTATGGTTTATCTTATACAAGTTTTACCTACTCTAATCTACAATTTACTCAGTCAATATTAGCAGGCAATGATATAGAGGGATCGGTAGATGTTTATAATAATGGTCAAATATCAGCTGATGAGGTTATTCAAGTTTATATCAACTGGCAAAATAGTCCAGAACCAACACCTAAACTACAATTAGTGGATTTTAAGAGACAGTATGTTATAGCTCAAAATAAAATAAGAGTAACATTTAGAGTTAAAGGTGAAAGTATGGCGGTATGGATGGAAGATAACAGTGGATGGATGGTTTATCCAGGTTAGTTTCAGTCTTGTTTATATGGCACGCTTAAATTACACAAGATACTCCATGGGTCTTTCTTTACCTCAGGGCATGGCTGATTTATTGTTATTTTTAAGGTTAAGTTTTATCAATATTGATCAAGCGTTGGTGTTTATACTTCAAGATAATGCGGATTAAAGATTGTTGTTTTTGTTTCAGGACAATATGGAATATTTGTGGGAGGACAGCAACCAAACCAGAATAAAATTACGAACTCTAATGTATTGTCAGGAATGTTTAAAGTTACAGAAACCAGATTTCTTGGGAAATATTAATAAACTGAATTAGTTCAATATAACATTGATGGTTAATGAAATTACTAATAGCAATGTTAACATTGTATAATTAAATACGTTATAATGTGTTAATTGTTTTATGTTTATCTCATAAATACTGGGGTGAGATTCCTGGTAATGGTGATATCATACAGAACAACGTAGTCCTATTACAATGTACTCGATATTGATTTTAATTTGTTCTGAATTGTAAATTTGCGTAATGTCGAGCGAGAGAAAATGAATAAAATCATGTTATTAACCAAACAAGAAGCAGGGCGGGTGGATTAAACACGGGTAAAGTTGGCGTTGCATCCACCAAGTTCGTATCCAGTATTACCCGAACCATATGATAGAGACAATGCTTTCTTTACCACAAAATAAGCACAGCGAATATTATAGATAGTAGACAAATGAAAGCCACAATCGATCTTACCCATCTTAATTATTCCGATACTATTTTCTTTCAAATAGACTCATATAAACCTGTATTGTTGTGGTTTGTGCATGATCCCATAAAAATGTTTACCTCCTGAACTTGTTAAAAGGTATGCCTGATGATCACCCTGTAAACCTTGAAAGCAATCGGCTTGGTATGCCGACAAATTCAGGACAATTAAAAACGATTATTTGCCAACCACTCGAATTTTACTTCAAATGCTGATGCTCAGAAATACAGTGGCATTATAGCTGGTACAACTTTGAAAAGATTTCCACCTGAGTGAAATAATCATTTTTACGTTTGCACTGGCTTTCAGGGACCCGTTAGGATGTTTATAACTGGAGTCAATATCTTAGTCCGCTGTCAACCGTATAGGAATTTCTTTATTGAACATACCAGTTGCTCTAACTACTATAAACGTACTTCTCTTCTACAAAAATATAACGCCAACTGTACTGTACCTCTTAATACATGTTAGTCTCAACTCGGATATCAACAGTATATATTCATTTTGACACCCAACTGAGCATTATCAATGATGAAAGAAGCTAATAATCTAATTGGTTCGAGGAGACCAGTTCCATCAATACCAATATTACTTCGAACACCACCATTGCTATGGGTTGATGCCAAGCTTTGGAATTAGACCAGTCCCACCTGTGCAATGTGACACTATCGTTTCAAATAACTTAATGTTAAAGATACATTGTGCAATTGGAAATCTGAAAATCCGTAGTGAGTAGCTACTAAATTTATTAACCGCAGTATGAGTAATCTAATCATGAACTATTCCTGGTAACTCAGTAAGTTGAGGGAAAGATAAGTAGATATATGTTTAATCATAGTATAGATAAGAACGGAACTAGAGTAAATCCTGTAACATCATACATTTGAATTTGTAAATCAATTCCTATACACTATCTGTGGCGTTGTCAGCTTGAAAGAAGTAGACGGAGTCAAAAATATTCTCTCACGTATCATTATCGGATATGATAATATGACAATTGTAGATTAATCCCCTTACCTCTCCTTAACAGTTCACTTTGATTGTTGGACAAATTAAGGAACAAACTGTTGAGAAAAGTTCGTAAACTCTATGACCACGATACTTGCTGTTATGTACTAAAGTACAACAATGTATGTGAATATTGTTTCATATATGTTAATCATGGATCGTTTTGAATCCATAAAAGATAACCTTTCACTGTTAAAAATCTTCTTTTAGTTTTAGGATAATGTGTTCGTACTCATATGTTACATATACGTAGCAAATAAAGTAGGCATAAGTTATGTAACCCGGCATCAAAATATAGCTTTCGTCTACCACTAAAAAAACATTTTTATGTGCCTTCATTCCATTGTAAATGGAATATTTAAACCATACCCGCCCCTTGAGTTTAATGTATTTTGGTGCATGCTTGTTTTGGCTGGAAAAGCTGATATCCATGCCTCAGTAACCGATTGGTCATTATTGCTGAAATGGTATTGAATGGACCATATATCTGGAGATGTTACTTCTCCGATCAAGCTGAAATTTTGAGTATTAGTATTTACAGCCAACATAATCATATATACCAAATCGCGAAGGGGTGCGATTTTCCTCATTAGGTTATTTGACACGGGATGACTCAAATATGTCAGAAAATGTTTGGGGATTGTTACTGTCCATGGAGCCGAAATTTTGTTAACCACTAGTTATTAAACCGAATAACGAAAGTTTGAAAGCCGCCCCCCCCCCCCCCCTGCCCCTCTCAAAATGCGCCTTGTTCATAATGTGTTATGTTTCTAATCTCGTGACAATCACATTGTCTTGGGAATATTCAGGTTGAACTTAATATCCTAGGTATGATTTTTAATACATCTCAAAATCTTCCGTGTTTTCTGCCACTGTAATAATGCATGCCACATGACCCTTTTTGACTACAGAATTTATATACTCATAGCCATTGTAATTTGGATTACAAATTTTCAGACGTTGTCTACTGAATCTTTGGTAAAAAAAGCACTTACATCAATGCATTAACGGCCAAAAAATATAAACCCCTATATAGACATACAGGATACCTGTATTTCGATATACAGGATACCAACCGTTAGAATATTCTATTTAAGATATAAACATAACAAAATTTAATTATAAAATTTTAATATGTTATTAGAATCTTCCCAGAAACCTAGTATTGGTAACCGTAAACATTCCTGATAGTTCATTAGAGTTAGTAGTTTTAGTCTGGTTTGGTTGTTGACCACCTACAAAAAGTCCATATTGTCCTGAAATATAAACATCAACAATATAAGGTCCTGAAGTATAAGCATATATAAACATCAGCATAATGCCCCAAAAAACTTAAATTAAATAAAATTGGAGATTTAAATATTAACTTATAATTCTTATTGTCTTGAAGTTTCAGTATAAACATCGACCTATTCATTTCACTTTGTAATATTTTGTATGTTTAGAAAACTTACCTGAATAAACCATCCATCCACTGTTATCTTCCATCCATACCGCCATATTTTCACCTTTAACTCTAAATGTTACTCTTATTTTATTCTGAGCTATAATATACTGTCTCTTAAAATCCACTAATTGTAGTTTAGGTGTTGGTTCTGGACTATTTTGCCAGTTGATATAAACTTGAATAACCTCATCAGCTGATATTTGACCATTATTATAAACATCTACTGAACCCTCTACATCATTGCCTGCTAATATTGACTGACTAAATTGTAGATTAGAGTAGGTAAAACTTGTATAAGATAAACCATAACCATAGGGATATAGTGGATCATAGTTGATATATCGATATGTTCTACTTTCCATTGAATAATTGATTATGGGAGGCAGCTGAAATAAATTGTAAACATATAAATTCCAGGGGTACTCTAGAACACATAATATTTTTTCCGACATCCTACCACATCTAAAGACCCCTACCCGCAATCGATTTATTGAAATAAGACATTATATGTTTCTTCGGACGTGACATGGTTATTTCGAGTGGACATTAAACCCATTACCGTACACATGTATTAAGAACTTACTTGATCAGTTGCCATTGGCCATGTGTAAGGCAATCGGCCAGCTGGGACAGAATTTGGACCAGTCATGGTAAGAACATTAAATAAAGCTTCTCCTGTAGCTTGAGACGGATAGAAAGCCTCTAAGATAGCAACAACTCTAGGATTACCATCAGCCCATGTTATATCAACCGGTCCAGCATTAAACAAGATCAGTAGAACCGGTGTATTAGCTGGACCTAGAAATATATACAACTCTAGGATTATATCAACAGGTCCAGCATTAAACTGATGTATTAACAGGACCTAGACATATCAGTAACAGGAGTACTACCACTCAATGTTAGATCAAGAAGTACAGCATTAAACAAGATAAGTAAAACGGGCCCATTAGCCGGACCAAGGAGTGTAAGAAATAGAAGCGGATAAAATAGAAATACCTAGTAATATGAATACCTCTACGGTTACTACTAGACATATTAACAACAATGGAATTACTAGCATAATTGAATATAGAAACTTACTACTATTGACTGCATCTTGCAGAAGTTTTAATTGTTTACCAGGTAAATCTATACTTGGTCTGTCGAGGGCTTCATTTTCAATAGCAGTACCTACAAAATAATAATACTTTATATTTTTCAATGTGATCTCAAATGTACTTTAAAACCATAGCCCTATATTAAAGCTTACCTAAACCTAAACAGACGATGACCAAATCAACACCTTCACTAGAGTTTTTAATACTAGTTTGGTCGCAATCAGTACAATTTGTACTTCCAACTTCCAGATTATTTAATTTATATTTTATGCGTATAGAAATGAAAATATGAGGGGTAATATTTGTTCCATTAACGATATTTGAAGATTAATATTTTGTCATAAAAGAAATATTCTAGACCATTCACTAACACTCAGTTACGAATCTAACCTGGTGACTTAGCTAGTGATTGATATACCTAATCCTAAGCATACGATGACCAGATCAACTCCTTGAACAGCTTTTATTATACCAGCTTGGTCGTAATCTATACAAGTAGTATTTCCACTACATCCATTATTGTACTGAACAGTGTTTCCTAATCTAGAGAGGTTCATTAAAGGTGTAGTAGTATATCGTGGATCTACTGTTGGTGAATAACCACCAGTCTGAACATGTGGATCGTTTGCTGCCGGACCAACTATCTATTAAAAAGTAGAAAACAAAGAAGTAAAAGGCAAAACGTTATTGCTCTATTTAGCTATAGGTCGTGACGGGGTATGTTCACTTTTCTGGAACACCTGGTAACAATGACATCCATGTTTTGCTTTTCGTATGGGAAATGTTAGCTTATATTTGTATTAATTAGTTTTAGTATTCCAGGTCCCCAGTATCCCAATATATTTGTAATTTGGAATTTCTAGTTCACGGAACAACTGTAGACAATGCTAGGTTCCCACTATCACGATTCACGCTACGATTAAAATCGTGATCTTAATCTAATCGTGGTTTTAATCGTAGAGTAATCTTGGTGATCCTATCAAGTCTTATCATATATTTTGTGTTGATCGTATCGAAACGTATACGAACCTATCTGCACGTACCAGTTCGTGGATTCAATAGGAGTAATCCTGTCGTAACGCATCGCACGACAGTGGGTACCTAGCCTTACTGAAGCTAAAAATACATGTCACATTCAACACCATGCAGTGAAGTGTGGCGGGATCAGCGATTACAAATCTGCAGGGCAACGAAAACGATCTTCAGGAAACAAATCAGTTTTCCTTGCGGTCATTCGTCTATGTACATCGCTATAGACACAGCGTTTGATTACACCAATTTATTTAACAATACGTGAAAATAACGCTTTACACATCTACAAAATATAATACAACTTACAGCAATTTTATTGAAGATTCCAGTTTTTGTTGGAAGAAATTTATTTAAATTTTTAAGAAGAACAAAGGTTTTCATAGCTGTTTGTACGGCGAGTTGCCTGTGTTCTGGACTTTGTACAACTGATAGATTTAACAGTTTATAAGGATTCATCTCTGGTGGATCAAATTCTCCCAACTTCATTCTAGTATACCAAGTTGGTTTCATTAATTCTCTTACTCTTGTTTCTGTTATTTTACCTTCTGATATAGCTTGTCCTGAGATCAAAATGTTTCATAATTAGTTATCGGTAATTTATATGCTTTGTAACATTAATTGTTCACCCCGCTGCGGTTCGACTATACAATCGTGTCCGTATTGTAAGTCATTAATTATGTAAACTGATAGTGATCTATGATAATTACACAATTTCAATAATTGTTTCCGTGAAACTTATATCAAAGATGATTAGAATGAGGACACAGTCCTGGCGTACTCCACAGAATAAAATTCAAATTTTAAGACATCTTATTCGCATATGGTATTTGAATTGCCAAGCAAGTCTAAATAATACGCTCGAAAACAGTTTAAAATAAGTCACTACCTATTGCATCATAGATATTATTAGTGGAATGTCCAAGTTCTATATTACAACCAGCATTAATACAGGCAGCAGTTGTATCCACACTATTGTTCAGATAATGATGTCTAAAAATAATGTTCTCAATAGCACTAGCATCACTTATAACATAGCCACTAAAACCCCATTCATTTCTTAATATATCTGTTAATAGTTCTTTATTAGCACAGGATGGTATTCCATTTATGCTGTAAATATACCAAAAATATTTTAGAACAATGAAACAGTGTCTTGGTTAAAAAATTTCAGAAGATGAAAATATTTGGTGGACGTGCTAGCAGTCTAATTAATCTACAACAGAGAGAGAGAGAGAGAGAGAGAGAGAGAGAGAGAGAGAGATGGGGTTTAACGTCCACTCGACAAAAACTAGGTCATTTCGGGACTGACACATGGTTCAATTTTATTTCAATAATTCGCCTTAGCAGTGGGAGGAAACCGGAGGACCCGGAGAAAACCTACGAGGTTGGACGTATAACCGGGGATTCGAAACCACGCCAGTTGACCCAATGACAGACCTTATGATACATCGCGCACGTGCTAACCATTCGGCCATCCAACCCCCCATGTACAACAGAAGACTTACCTATAGTAACTGCACATAATATTATAGGAACCAGCTTTAATACAACTTCTGAAGGCAGGTAGGAAAGTGGTTCTCCAATCTCTCATTGATACCTACAGATGGATATAACATTTTTTTAAGATCCAGTGAAGGAAACTGGCTTGTTTAATTGGGATAGACTGCATTGAGTATTCAAGATTTTAAAACTAGGCATGCCTGTGAAAAACTTACTTGTGCGTTAAAACCCAGTCTAGAAACGGGGTCATTTTCAGGACCCGCATAGGCATCAAAATGTTTACATCCAGCACTTGTTAAAAGGTATCGTGGATGATCGCCCTGGAGACCTTGGACAAAAGCTGCTGCATATTGACCACTGAAATAGGGATCTTCACCATAAGTCTCCTGTAAAATTAAAATCGTTTATGCTAAATGGACTAAACACTTGAATAACACAAAGTCATGTCAACTTTTGTGAGAATTTAAATAAAGCTGGGGGATCTGGATAAAAATATTCGCTGACTACTTATTCTTTCTTAGTATTTTTTATTTTAACAAGTCATTCGCATAAGACCGGCAAAAGTAACCGTCACGTAAGCGATATATTGTTTAAATACATTACTACTCAACCTTAACTTACTTGATTTCTACCCCATCTTGAATCTCTCATTATATTTATTACTGGTGAAAAACAGCTGAGTCCTGTACCAAGACCATATTTCCCTTGTTGACTAAAAACTGTATTTTTAGCTCTTACTTCTATAGCAGTGGCTCTAGCTACATCATAAATCACATCTGTACTTTTATTATGAAAGAAACATTGCAGTGAATTAAAAAGTAGTAAGGCCGCCAACAATAGCAGAAAATGTCATAATTGATGTCTTCATAATTTGAATGCTTAAATATTGCTGAGCACATTTAATACCATGCATTTTAACACAAATATATTTATATGTGATGAACTACCTGAAAGCTGCTGCAAGACCTATAGATTCAGCAAAACCAGTTCCACCTTGTTGTACATCACCACGGAGACATTCTGTCCACCATTCATACGGTTTGATTTCTAATCTAGGAATTGCGTCAGTTCCACCGTTGCCTTTCGACATTTGACCTATCATTTCAGGTATGGTTAATCTGCCAACTAAATCATTTACTCTTTCTTTCCATGTTAAAGATACGTTATAGAAGGGGAAATCTGGAAATCCATAGCACGAAGCTAGAAATACTAGAAGCAAAATACAGACGGTCGACATTTCAAGCTAATACTAAAAGACGATAGGTATGATGGGTTCTATTTAAATAATGCATTTGAAACTGCACTATAATATAACTGTTAATAAATAAATGTCTAGTAAAACTAAATGTTCTTTTTATTTCTGTAGTTGAGGCCTATAACCTCAAAATCTAACTTCGTTTGGCCCTTGGAAAAGTGGAAGCAACTTTTAAATTGTACCCAACTGCAACCATGTATAAACAAATAGTTAGCTACTAAGTTACACTTCTTTTCAAATCCAACAATCGACCTAATATAACCACGCTATCTCTCCATACAACAATATTTGACGGGTTGTATTAACGTAGGCCTTAACACACATTCACATCTATAAAAAGTAAACCCGATAACATTTAATGAATCGGTCAGTCCTATATAGCGTCCTTTGCTACATTGAAATGCAATTTAAAGCCACGACATTGTAGTGCATGACTAGTGCCCACTGGCTGTAATAAAACTAACAAAATAAAATAATATGATGATATCGCTAATTCAGTATTCAATACAGGATGTACAAACATGGTTGAAATTACAGCCGAATGACATACATAAATCAAGTACGGAAAGCCAATGCAGACATAATATAAATTTATTATTATTATTCAACACAATAACCTTGTACGAATAATTTACATCTTGAAATAATGTTAGTATTGTTCGATATTAAAACCAACATTTTTTCTTAAATCATTCTTATTTTGGTTCGACTATACTCATTAATCAAAATCAAGAATATTGACTATTGATTTTAATTATTCTTTTTTTTTTGTTTGAAAAAAATGTCCTCTGTTTTGACTAACACTCAGCAAAGCTGATTAGGTACTATTTATCTAAATCGAGTATTGCGTTATCGCAATATACACAGATAATATTCAAACTTACAAGGTCAATAACACACAGAACTAGCGTAGCATTATTTACATTTAGCAGTATCACCATCATTCATTTCTTTAATTGTGTCAGTTATGACGCACATCATTGTTTTGCTTCTGGTATTCTTTGTTTCGTGCTATGGATTTCCAGATTTTCCCTTCTATAATGTGTCGTTAACATGGGAAGAAAGAGTAGATGATTTAGTTAGTAGATTAACCATTCCCGAAATGGTAGGTCAAATGGCAAAAGGCACAGGTGGAACTGACGCAATTCCTAGATTAGAAATCAAACCGTATGAATGGTGGACAGAATGTCTCCGTGGTGATGTACAACAAGGTGGAACTGGTTTTGCTGAATCTATAGGTCTTGCAGCAGCTTTCAGGTAGTTAACAACCCAACTCTTCCAGTTTTAATTGTAATGGTACTTTTATTTATCAAAATCATAATAATTTCAACAATTTCTATTTCAATATAACAAGTTCAGTTCTTTAATAGATACAATTCATGCATTTGTGGCTTTACTGCTTTATAATTCACTGCAATGTGTCTTTCATAATAAAAGTACAGATGTGATTTACGATGTAGCTAGAGCCACTGCTATAGAAGTAAGAGCTAAAAATACAGTTTTTAGTCAACAAGGGAAATATGGTCTTGGTACAGGACTCAGCTGTTTTTCACCAGTAATAAACATAATGAGAGATTCAAGATGGGGTAGAAATGAAGTATGTATAATATGTTTAATTTTTCTTTCGTGAATTATTGAAATTAGGGTTTGCACATAACATACTGACTAAAGTGTCATTCTCTTTTCACTTGATTTGATTGATTTCTGGTTCGTTCCCTTGTTGTTGAGAGACTTATTTTGGTAGCACGCCTATACCCTCCGACATTATCTTATACTATGCAAATATACAAATACTACTATTTTGCTGCGATTAGCAACTTTCTCAATGGATTTCCGTGTACTGTGGTGACTAAACTTATCGATGATTAAGCGAAAATATTTGTGCCGTTATCAACAAAATAGTGCAGTCGAGATCAATTAGTCCAAAAACGTAAATTTTTATAAGATCTATTTCATTTGACAAGAACGACGGGTTTATTCTCATTTATCCCCTGTTTTTGATTTAATTAGGAGACCTATGGTGAAGATCCCTATTTCAGTGGTCAATATGCAGCAGCTTTTGTTCAAGGTCTCCAGGGCGATCATCCACGATACCTTTTAACAAGTGCTGGATGTAAACATTTTGATGCTTATGCTGGTCCTGAGAGTGATCCCGTTTCCAGATTTGGATTTAACGCCGAAGTCAGTTACGTTTGCGTTTTTGTATTTCTTTATCAGGAATTACACTAGTAATGGTGTATTGAAGTTTCCATTTCTTCTAAATAAAAGTAATTTATCTTAATGCTTTTCATCTGAAACAATTTCAGCAAATTAATGTGGTCATTTCTTTGAAATTTTAAAAAACTGAATTGGTTTTATGGTTCATTGTTTTATCTTATGAACCCGATAACAATATTTTGATATATTTTTCTATGCATCATAACGTATTTTGCATAAGCACATTATTTATTGTGTCATCAAGGTTGCTACCATTATTCTTGTAGGTATCAATAAGAGACTGGAGAACTACCTTCCTTCCTGCCTTTAGAACTTGCGTTCAAGCTAGGTCCTATAATATTATGTGTAGTTACTATAGGTAGGTTTACTTTTACCCATGGGCTTAAAACATCGTAAATTCCACCCGTGTCTACACACACCTCGCTGACGCTTATCCGCAGTCCCCCTTCACTTAGAAGCTCTTGTGCCTAAGGAAAATTACTGAATAATAATTAAATTTACTGGGAAATATTTGATGATGATGTTATTGTTTCCTTTTTTGTTAACCATCATTATTTTTACAGAATAAATGGAATACCATCCTGTGCTAATAAAGAACTATTAACAGATATATTAAGAAATGAATGGGGTTTTAGTGGCTATGTTATAAGTGATGCTGGTGCTATTGAGAACATTATAACAGAACATCATTATCTAAATAATAGTGTAGATACAGTCGCGGCTTGTATAAATGCTGGTTGCAATATTGAACTTGGACATCAAAGGAAGGGTGAAATTGTTTACGAATCTATGGGTAGGTAAACATTTTTCATACGAGTAAAACTTTAAAATTACTAACCTATTTAGTTACTTTTTTAAGTTTCGCAAAGCAGTCGAGGCAATAGTAAAACAATCGACGTTAACTATCAAGTGGTAGACATCGTTAAATTCTAGTAAAATTATAGCAGATTAAAAAGGATATTAACACTGAATTTAAATAGCTGAACCACCTTTTCGGTTCACTCATCGTACACAAAATTTGTATTTGCATCTCAGGACAAGCTATATCAGAAGGTAAAATAACAGAAACAAGAGTAAGAGAGTTAATGAAACCAGCTTGGTATACTAGAATGAAGTTGGGAGAATTTGATCCACCAGAGATGAATCCATATAAACAGTTAAATCTATCAGTTGTACAAAGTCCAGAACACAGACAACTCGCCATACAAACAGCTATGAAAACCTTTGTTCTTCTTAAAAATTTAAATAAATTTCTTCCAACAAAAAGTGGAATCTTCAATAACATTGCTGTAGGTCCATCTGTTTATAAGATTTAAATCAGTACATTTCTTTACAATTAATAAAAGAGAGAAGCTAAGTACACAGATATAGTTACAGCTAATCAAGACTTACTTCGTAACTGTCGTGTACTTATAACTAGCATAGCCCCAATATTTCTACGTGTACCATAGCCAATTATCCCACGAGAATCTATAATAATTTAAAGTTAATGATGTTACCGCAATTACTTGCCTACATCTGAATCACTAACCGTTACAATTTCAGATAAAAGAAATTATATATCAGACTTTCCACCAGTTTGCAGCTGAGAAATAGATAAGTAACATGACCAATTCTATTACCAAGTAGCCACTACTAAGTGATATCATATTCATGATTTTTCTGCTTGTTTAAAACTAGATTGTTGGTCCTGCAGCTAATGATACATTGGTTCAAACTGGTAATTATTCGCCACACCCGGATCCATTATATACCACTACGCCCTTACAGAATCTCTCTAGATTAGGAAACACTGTTCATTATAATGCTGGATGTATTGGAAGTACAACCTGCGACAACTACAACCAGACTGGTATTATTGATGCTGTTCAAGGTGTTGATTTGGTCATCGTCTGTCTAGGGCTAGGTATGTTATAAACGCACACGGAACTTTATGTATTTTGATTAAGGTTTTTTTAATACACAAGTATAATGTTGAATGTTTTCTCTTGTTTTAAAGGTAATGATATAGAGAGAGAAGGCCGTGACAGACCAAATATAGATTTACCTGGCAAACAATTACAGCTTCTGCAAGATTCCGTCAATAATAGTAAGTTAAAGCTTTTACTTTGATAGGAATACAAAGTATCTCCAAATACTTTAGTAATTGTAGCTAGAGTTGTTTTTAAGTTTACACCCTGCTAACCTATTTTGTGTGGAACATATCTTAGTATATCATGGCTAGAGTTGTTTATATGTTTAGTTATTGCTAATTGCTAATTGTTGATATAACATGGACGGATAGTTATCCTAGAGTTGTTTATATTTCTAGGCCCCGCTAATACGCCCGTTCTACTGATCTTGTTTAATGCCGGACCGGTTGATATCACATGGGCTGATAGTAATCCTAGGGTTGGTTATATTTGTAGGTCCAGCTAATACACCGGTTCTACTGATCTTGTTTAATTCTGGGCCGGTTGATATAACATGGGCTGATAGTAATCCTAGAGTTTTTGCTATCCTTGAGGCTTTCTATCCTTCTCAAGCTACAGGAGATGCTTTGTTTAATGTTCTTACAATGAATGGTCCTAATTCTGTTCCGGCTGGTAGAATTCCTTTCACCTGGCCAATGACCACTGATCAGGTAAGGTTAGAAATAATATGTACAGCGCTTCATTTGCTGCCTCATTCTTAGATATTTATTCAGGGACTCATTTACAAAACAAAAAGATTTAAAAAAATCGTTCAGTTCTAAAATATAGTTGTTGAGTTATCAGTTGATGATTCTAAATGTAAACAAGTCGTTCCTATAATTTGAAATCTGATGTATAACAGTTGTCGCCCATACGTTAAAACATTAAATATAAACCCTAAGTTGAATTAAGCTTTATCTATGGCACTACGCATACATACTCTTCATATCATATTTATTTTTCCTCTTTCAGTTGCCGCCCATAGTTAATTATTCTATGGAAGGTAGAACATATCGATATATTAACTATGATCCATTATATCCCTATGGTTATGGTTTATCTTATACAAGTTTTACCTACTCTAATCTACAATTTAGTCAGTCAATATTAGCAGGCAATGATGTAGAGGGATCAGTAGATGTTTATAATAATGGTCAAATATCAGCTGATGAGGTTATTCAAGTTTATATCAACTGGCAAAATAGCCCAGAACCAACACCTAAACTACAATTAGTGGATTTTAAGAGACAGTATATTATAGCTCAGAATAAAATAAGAGTAACATTTAGAGTTAAAGGTGAAAATATGGCGGTATGGATGGAAAATAACAGTGGATGGATGGTTTATCCAGGTTAGTTTTCTAAGCAGACAAATATAACAAAGGGAAACGAAATTGGTTAGCGGACGATGGGATACATTGGTTGAGAAAATTGATCTGTAAAATGCGAATGATTTATTGTATATTTTATTTCCATACAAATGTCAGTGTTTAAATATTTCAAGATAACGTGGATTATATTGTGTGAAAATCATGTGATTTTTATTTTTAAACTATGTATAGGCCAATGTTTATATTTCAAGATAACATGAATTATATTGATGTGTATATTTCAGGACAATATGGATTATATGTTGGTGGGCAACAACCACAGCAGAAGAAAACTGTTGAATCAAATGTATTGTCTGGAATGTTCACAATTATCGAGACCAGATTTTTAGGAAAATATTAAATAGCAATGTTTAGGTTACATGTAATTTTGTGTTGTTTGTTTTGTATCTACAACATCTACCCATTTAGCAATATGTCTACCATTCTAGTGTAGCAACCTCCCTGGCTATTATTATGATCTATATGGGTACGACAAATCTGATTAATACTTAATACATTTCCGTTTAAATTTCTGGTAATGGAACCATCAATTAGTCGCATGTATCCATGGAATGGGTGGTTGGAAACATAAGATTTCTTTAGTAGAATCTTTTACAGATTGCTACTTTCAGTGACATCAGAAAATCTTAGGCTTGCAAGTCCTAATATCCCAAGTCTAACCATCAATAGAAGGCACACGAGCTTCTCCCGTCATTATTATGAAAGCCAGCCAGATGATATCTACAATCACATTAGTTGATCGATTTGGATTGTATATTTGAAAACCTTAATGTCAGAAACCAAATTATGTTTGAAGATTAAATTTCAACACGTTTTTCTATACGATCATAGTTCTAATCTTATATTACAGTGGTTGAAGGCCAAATATAATATAAAGTTGGCCTGTCCTTCACTATGTCGATCAAACTGATAGTATTATCACAAGGCATTATACGTCTAGTATACACAGACATTACATACATCTGATTCAATCACAAATTTAAAAAAATATCTGCCAAACTGGTTACGGGGCTAATGTTTCGGCTTTTAATACTTCCCCTTTTCCTGACGTCATGCTGCTGTGGATTTCCAGATTTCCCATTTTATAATATATCTTTAACATGGGACGAAAGAGTAGATGATTTGGTGGCTAAATTGACAATACCGGAAATGGTAGGTCAGATGTCAAAGGGTTCCGGTGGAACGGTTCCAATCCCAAGGCTTGGCATCAAACCATATGAGTTTTACTCAGAATGCCTCCGAGGAGACGTGAAACAACCATCAACGGGCTTTCCAGAGGCCCTAGGTTTAGCAGCATCATTCAGGTAAGCTGGAACAAATTTAACGAAAAAAAATGGCAAAAGATATTCCAGAAATATTTGAAACTTATGGTTTATAGATAACAGGACCAGCAGAGTTACCAGCTTAGCTATAATTTTTCCAGCTTATAAAACAAATATATCATTGGATGTTGTTATTACGAAAATCTGTTTCGTTTCTATTTCAGTACAGATGTTATATATAATGTAGCTCGTGCCACTGGTATAGAAGTAAGAGCACTAAATACGATGTTCAGTAACAATGGTTCTTACAACAATGGACAGGGCCTAAGTTGTTTCAGCCCAGTTATAAACATAATGAGAGATCCAAGATGGGGCCGAAATGATGTAAGTTTTTATAATTCATGTATAATAATAACAAAACAATCCGACGAATTTGATTTCTGTTGTATTTGAATGCATCTGTTTTTATTTGATTAAAAAACTTTCGTTATTTCACAGGAGACGTATGGAGAAGATCCATATTTTACTGGAGTTTATGCTGCAGCTTTTGTTCAGGGTCTACAAGGTAACCACCCTCGTTACTTGCTAACAAATGCTGGATGTAAACATTTTGATGCCTATGGTGGTCCAGAAACTGACCCAATGTCAAGAATGGAGTTTAATGCCGTGGTAAGTAGTTTCACCAGCCCTTGATTAAAAACATTAAAATCATGCATTATGTTTGCGCATTATTCAGCAAAATATATGTCTTTATCTTCTGGTTTTGACAGGTAAACATGAGAGATTGGAGAACAACATATTTGCCAGCATTCAGAGCATGTGTTAAAGCTGGAACTTACAATATTATGTGCAGTTATAATAGGTAATAAATATGTTCTACCATAATTTATAACTATAATAACATCCGCAATAATTTATGATATAATTCTTAGTGATAATAGGTATACAGTAACTTATTGTATCATATGAATTTGTGATAGGTAGATACCTCCATTACCGTACGCCTTTTAAAACTCAACCCAGACAATACACACTGCGCCATATTTATGGAATTAACCTCCTTTAGAATTAATAGTTGAAAATCCAAGAAAGCCTTCAGATCCCGGTTCAAACCACATCTTTCGAAATCCCCTGTGACAGAAATAACTATTGATAACTCTGGAATCAACCACGCATTGGAAACTTTAGAATTATTGTGTTTATGCGCTTTATAAAAGTTGATATATTATTATTACTTATTGGGGAGCCTGGGTGGCCCATTGAGTGAGGCACTGGCTCACTAAACGAAAGATTTAGGGTTCGATTCTTGAGCTGGTCTAGAACGTTCCCTGGGATTTCACAGCGTGGTCCCCCTTGCCAGTGGTGCAGACTTGGACCGTGTCTAGTCGTTCAGACAGAACAGGAACACGTATCAAAACTAAGTTACTAGTTTATATGAATATACTATTGTGAATGTTTCTGGTCCTTTCTCATTATTTATCCACAGTGTAAATGGTATACCTGCCTGTGCCCACAAACAGTTATTAACTGATATTTTGAGAAAAGAATGGGGGTTCAAAGGATACGTTGTCAGTGATGCTGGTGCGATTGAAAACATCATAAGTAGACATCACTATCTGAACAATACAATAGATACCATAGCGGCCTGTATTGATGCTGGGTGCAATCTGGAACTCGAGCCACGCCCACCTCAAAATGTTTACGCCTCTATTGGTAATATGATTTCGTCAAGCTATGCCGACAGAAAGATAACTCTTATTGTGGCGTCGGATATCCTTAATTGGATCAAAGCATATTTACCTAAACTATAACGGAACGAAAAAGAAATAAATCTAAACCTGTTTTAGAGTAAATAATTATGTTACTTTCACTTACCATTTTTATTTCAAAATTGTTATCTTTACTCCATTTTATACCCAAATCCAACATAATCAACATCTCATCACATAATCAACTGGTCATATTTTGTTAAGGGTGAATACAGTGTCTAAAATGCTAATAATCTACTCTTTGTGTTCCTAGGCCAGGCCATAAGTGCTGGAAGGGTTCAAGAATCAAGGATAAGGGAATTGATGAAACCCATGTGGTACACAAGGATGAGGTTGGGAGAATTTGATCCTCCAGAGATGAATCCTTATAAGGAGTACAACGTTTCGGTTGTTCAAAGTCTCGAACATCGACAGTTGGCACTTTTTTCAGCTATGAAGACTTTTGTATTACTGAAGAATCAAAACAGTTTTCTTCCTTTAAACAGGATTCATTTTTACAAAATGGCGGTAAGTATCGCTTGGATTTAAATTACAGATTTACAAACAGTATTACTAATGGGGTTCATGTACAGTTATGATTTTTGGTTTCTTAATAGTTTGCATGTGATGACAATTTCTCTTTCTTAAATTTTCCAGATAGTTGGCCCTTTAGCAAATAACGAAGATGCTCAGATCGGTGACTATTCTCCACCTATTAATCGGTTTTATACTACAACCCCTTTACAAATACTGTCGAGTCTAGCTGATATAGTAAGCTATAATAATGGCTGCATTAGTGATAACAACTGTAACCAGTATGACCAAAAAGGTTTAATACAAGCTGTTAAAGATGTTGACTTTGTCATTGTCTGTTTGGGTTTAGGTTTGTTCATTTTTTTTAAATTGTAGAATTATGCTTTTCTTACCTGACATCCCTTTATTATATTCACAGATTTAGTACTATTTTACTGACCACTTAAAAAATAATTATACGCCAATGGCTATATAAAATCCATTGCTTAGACCTAATGCACTGAATCTACTCTCTAATGTTTTATTTACGTAACAGGTGTCGCTGTTGAGAAGGAAGGTCATGATAGACATACAATGGATTTACCTGGAAAGCAACTTCAAATCCTGCAGGATGCCGTTAATAATAGTCAGTAATTAAGTTCTACATTCTGACTCTATATTAAAAGACTTGTAAGCCTTTACATGGGTATCAAAGTGTCTTCTTTATTATAGTTTATCGTCCATTTTATTTAGTTCCATTTAGTTCGTTCTATGTCTATTCAAAGTCCCTGATACGATATAATTATGATTATGAAATATTTAATTTTAGGTCCAGTTAATACACCCGTTCTACTGATCTTGTTTAATGCTGGACCGGTTGATATAACATGGGCGGATAGTAACCCTAGAGTCGTTGCTATCTTAGAAGCTTTCTATCCTGCTCAAGCTACAGGTGTAGCTTTATTTAATGTTCTTACAATGAATGGTCCCAATTCTGCTCCTGCTGGAAGACTTCCATACACATGGCCGATGCATGAAGATCAAGTTAGTATATATATATATATATATATATATATATATATATATATATATATATAAAAAACATGAACAGTTTATCATCTATATAATGAATAAAATCTTTGTATAATGTTTCATAATGATGTATTTATGTGAAGGTAGAAGATATCGTACTGGTCCCTTATGTTTGAATGTATTTCAGATACCACCAATGATGAACTATTCTATGGAGGGTAGAACATACCGATATATCAACTATGATCCACTATATCCCTATGGTTATGGTTTATCTTATACAAGTTTTACCTACTCTAATCTACAATTTAGTCAGTCAATATTAGCAGGCAATGATGTAGAGGGATCAGTAGATGTTTATAATAATGGTCAAATATCAGCTGATGAGGTTATTCAAGTTTATATCAACTGGCAAAATAGTCCAGTACCAACACCTAAACTACAATTAGTGGATTTTAAGAGACAGTATATTATAGCTCAGAATAAAATAAGAGTAACATTTAGAGTTAAAGGTGAAAGTATGGCGGTATGGATGGAAGATAACAGTGGATGGATGGTTTATCCAGGTAGGGATATGTTTATTACCATGATAAGAACTATCTGAAAATGTCGATCACACATCAGATTTATTCTGTAAGAATGTGGCGCGGTATAAAGAGGGTGGATTATCCAAGTGTCCGCACTAACAATGTTTTATTACTATAAGAAACTTACAGATAAAATTTCGATATTTTAAAACAATATATGCAAGTATTTTTATATTATATGTTTATATTTCATTTTAGATGATATCATGTTTCAGAGTGGTACGGTTTATCTGCTTATGTTTATATTTCAAGACAATATGAACTATATCGTTGATGGTTATATTTCAGGACAATATGGAGTATTTGTAGGAGGGCAGCAACCAAACCAGAATAAAACTACTAACTCTAATGTATTGTCAGGAATTTTTACGGTTACGAAAAGCACATTTCTAGGAAAATATTAATAAATTTGATTTAATGTCTTTGCTTTTGTTTTGAAAAAGAGCCCCAGCTTTCATAACGCGTTCTGTATTACAAGTGGGTGTAGACATGCATATCAAATGGTGTAGTATTATATGAATGTTTATCCAGACACAAATATGATGTACTTGTTTTATTTTATATGTAGAGTATGTTACTTATTCTCAGCCACACATGGAAACTAGCTCTTTGTATTTCATTAAAAAGGTATCACAGACAATCAAAAAGTTGGACTAGAGTGGATAGACTCCTTTACCCTACTACGAGATAACATTGTCATGTGACTGCAACAATTGTAATATATAATTTATAGGACACAAAGATCATATTTTGCCAAGGTCTTTGCGTTGATTATAATAGATAAACAAATATATTTTAAATAGATAAATAATCATAGTATCAATATCGAACATCTAGCACTATACTAGTTACAACGATCATGTTAAGAAAGCTAGTACTTTGTATAATTATAGCGTCATGCTATGGATTTCTAGACTTACCATTCTATAACGTATCTTTAACTTGGGACAAAAGAGTAGATGATTTAGTTAGTAGATTAACCATTCCTGAAATGGTAGGCCAAATGTCGAGAGGTTCAGGAGGAACCTTTCCTATTCCCAGACTTGGCATTAAACCCTATGCATTTTACTCAGAATGCCTTCGAGGTGACGTAAAACAGCCAGCAACTCCATTTCCAGAAGCGTTGGGCTTAGCGGCAGCTTTCAGGTAAGCCAAAATATGTTCAAGTTTATCAAGCTACTGCTTGTGTTGTTTATCCTTTAAATCCAGTTATTAGCATAACAAGAATACCGATTCTGAATTATGCCAGGGTAAGTAGAAATTCAACAATTTGATGAGAATCAGTCAACTCTAAAATGAATAACCCCTTCTAGGACTTAAGAAGCAGTCGTTGGACTAATTTTCAATAAAATAAACCCCACCAAAGTAAAGCGTATATTATGACCATACCGAATCTCACATTGGTGAAGCTTTTCGGAGCTATGTGAAACTTTTTAATGGTGGTCATTTTTGTACTGAAATGTCCATCGATTAAATACTGTTGTCATGAAAATGTTTCAGCCGTGTCGATTGTTTGGAGTCTTCATATGTGTTTGATATTTCGTGTAGCAAATATTCTTATTAAATTAAATCTCATTTAAATATCCATTTTAGTACAGATGTTATATATAATGTAGCTCGTGCCACTGGTATAGAATTGCGAGCATTAAATACGATGTTCAGTAACAATGGTTCTTACAACAATGGACAGGGTCTAAGTTGTTTCAGTCCAGTTATAAACATAATGAGAGATCCAAGATGGGGTCGAAATGATGTAAGTTTTTCCCAATTCAGTTCTTTACTTGTTATTTCTAGTTCCATCCTATTCGATCAAATAACAATTCCCAATGTTGCAAGTTGGTCAAATTATAACTCCGTTGATTAACGTATAAGACGAAGAATTCTTTTTATACATACAGGAGACGTATGGAGAAGATCCTTATTTTACTGGAGTTTATGCTGCAGCGTTTGTTCAGGGTCTACAAGGTAACCACCCTCGTTACTTGCTAACAAATGCTGGATGTAAACATTTTGATGCCTATGGTGGTCCAGAAACTGACCCAATGTCAAGAATGGAGTTTAATGCAGTGGTAAGTATTATCATCCAAAATGGTAAGTTTTGTGGTGTGCGGTATAAATGCAGTGATAAGTACTATCATCCCAAATCGTAATTTAGACCAAATTACGAAATGTTTTGTGGTGTGCAGTATAAATGCAATTATAAGTATTATCACCCCAAATGGTAATTAAGACGAAATTATGAAAGGTTTTGTGTTGTGGTGTGAGGTATAAATAAATAATATTTCAGAAGATTGGGCATCGGATCTTTAGTCGATTTTTTGTCTAAATCGTTCGTAAGTTGAAGATTAAATGCCATATTGCAATTAAAATTAACCTTAGGGCCAAAGACATTCATACTTCATAATGTACTTCGGTTTCTATTCGCCAGGTTACAATGAGAGATTGGAGAACTACATTTTTCCCTGCTTTTAGGGCTTGTGTTAAAGCTGGAACATACAATATCATGTGCAGTTATAATAGGTATGTACTACCGTAACTTCTGTGCAGTTCTGATAGGTACGTAATACCATAACTTACACCACGTGTAGTAATAAAAGGTATGTCCAACGTTTACCCCTGTGTAGATATAAAATTGTATGTTGTTATAATAGATAGATCCTTAGTGTATCGTGTGTAGTTATAATATACATGGACTGCACCGTCTATGAGACTTGGCGATCGTTTGATTGACAGACGATAACTCCACCCACATATTCTCGATTATCAAGAAACATGTTCAATGGCTATGATAGCCTCGCCTGGCAGGCCTTTCATCACCAGTTTCCGGTAGTAACATCAGCGACTAACGGTAAACGTTAGCTTGGTCTGCTATTTTAATTTTAAATGGACGACTGTTTAAATCAAAACTGTATCCAAGCCATCCATGAGTCTACAGTGTTGATTTTGAGCTTGTCGTGTAAATAAAGGTCTAATTAATAATTTCTATAACATCTGAAGCCTAAATAAAGACTTGCAATTGGCAGATTTAGCGCTTGCATAATATATGTTTAATCACTACCACAAATTAGTTATACCATGTGTAGTTATAATAGGTAATCACTACGATAAATTAATAGTTACATGTTTAGACATAATAGTTAATCAGTACCTTAAATTAGTAATTCCATGTGTAGGTATAAATAATAGTTAATCACTTCCATAAATTAGTAATTCAATGGTTAGCTATAATAATAAATAACTACCATAAGTAAGTAATTTCATGTGTAGTTACAATAGTTGAAAACGTTTCAAAACTTATAATTAATCCTTTATTCACAGTGTTAATGGTATACCCGCATGTGCCCATAAACAATTATTAACTGATATTCTGAGAGAGGAATGGGGGTTCAAAGGATACGTTGTCAGTGATGAAGGAGCGATTGAAAACATCATTAGTAGGCATCACTATCTGAACAATACCATAGATACCATAGCAGCTTGCATTGACGCTGGGTGCAATCTGGAACTTGAGCCTCACAGTTCATTGAATATTTACAGCTCAATTGGTTCGTATCATTTATGTGTAGAGTTTCTTTCTAAAGAGGTGTATGAGTCCAAACATGATTCGATTCCACGTCCCCTTCAGAAAATATAAGTGGGGTATGGGAAAACAAGAAATATTTTTTAAATTCGTTTTATATCCAAACCTGACAATATCGACATCTTAGGGAACATCTCTAAGATACAAATATTATGCTTTGGCTTTTCGGGGAATATAATCCGTGAAATGCTAATAATCTGTTCATTGTGTTATTAGCCCAGGCTGTAGCTGCTGGAAGGGTTGAAGAATCAAGACTAAGAGAATTGATGAAACCGATGTGGTACACTAGAATGAGGTTAGGAGAATTTGATCCACCAGAGATGAATCCTTATAAAGAATACAATGTTTCGGTTGTTCAAAGTCCAGAACATCGACAGTTGGCCCTTGATTCAGCTATGAAGACCTTTGTTTTACTGAAGAATCAAAATAGTTTTCTTCCTTTAAACGGAAGTCACTTTTCCAAAATGGCGGTAAGTCTCGCTTTGATTTACAAAGTGTGTCACTGAACATCGACAGTTGGCTCTTAATTATATGAAGATAAGATTAATATACACAATAAGATACAGGGTCACAAGGGACAACTTTATTGGTTTTATTTACCATAGAAGTCTAATTCCCATTATAAAAAGTTTATGTGCTTTTCAAATCCCAAACTTTCAAATGTGGTATTATAATTTTTATTATTATAATTCATTTTTATTAGAATTTTTTAAAATGACACCTGTTTCTTTTAGGGTAGCTTGTATTCAAGTTTGAATATTTGAACCCATTTTTCTTACAAATCGTATCAATTAATATTACGTATTATATTTTGTAGATAGTTGGACCTATGGCAGACAACCCAGATGCTCAAACTGGTGACTATTCTTCTCCTGTAAATCATTTTTATACCACCACGCCTTTACAAACACTGTCGAGTCTAGCTGATATAGTACGCTACAATAATGGTTGTATAGATACTAATAACTGTAAACAATATAACCAGAAAGGTTTAATACAAGCTGTTCAAGATGTTGATTTCGTTATTGTCTGCTTGGGATTAGGTTTGTTGGTGATTAATTTATTAGAATATATAATATTTATGAGTGTAAAATTTTTCGATGAAAACTATATTTATATATTTGTACAATCCAAGACAAAGACTAGTGTGTAAGAATTAAACCAACAAAATATCAATAACCGTCTTAAACTATGCAAAATAGAAAGAAGTGTATATATAATTATGCTGATATTTCAAATACAGTCATATATTGGCTGTAAATATAAACTTTATTTACATCAGGAACAAGACAGCCCCCACCCCACCCTCCACCTACAAAGCCACCCTGCTGCAGAATCTACTAGTCTTTTCCCCAACACCGCGTACAACTGGTCTCATAGACATATCATATTGTGATGACATGCAAACACAAAGCTAATTAAATATTATCTTTATCAGGTGTCATTAATTAACTTGTCTTCATATACGGAGATTTTATCATTGTTCTTAAAGAATGTCAACATAAGTCGCGGTACCATCTGTTGCAAGATGTAATTAACACATTATGTCAATGCACGTCTGACACCAGTCGGTTCAGTCGAGGTTACCAGATTATCTTTTAAGGTGTCGTGGGGATCACGTGGCTAAGTGGGTAAGGCGCTGGCTCGCTAGCCTGGAGGTCGGGTGTTCGATCCCTGCATTGGCCGAGAAAGTTCATCTCGATTTTCCGGCGTGGTTTCCCCTTGTCAGTGATGCAGAACGGGGGGCCTGACAAGGACAGCTGCCTAGTCGTTCGGATGGGACGAAAAACCGAGGTCCCGTGTACACATTGGCGTGCACGTAAAAGATCCCGGGCAAAATTTCCCTCATAGCACACTGTATGGCGTATGCCCGTCTTCAATTAACCCAGGTTAGGTGCAGAAGAGTAGGACGTTAAACCCCATTTCATTTCATTTCATTTCATTAAACACGTGATTAAACAGTATATCTCTATTGTGAAATATGTTTTATTTTTACAAATAGCTAGGAAGATTCATCCGTTAGCAAAATGTGAAATCATTTTTTTAAATTTATTTTTTGATTTATTAAGATTAGACAATTTCCAATAATTATCAACATGTTTATATGTTAGGTGTCGCTGTTGAGAAAGAAGGTCATGATAGACACACTATGGATCTACCTGGCAAACAACTTCAAATCCTGCAGGATGCTGTTAATAATAGTCAGTAAATACATTACTTCTTTCCATATTAATTAATTTATAGATACCACTGGCATTTATCATAAAAGTATCACTGTGTCCTTCTGCACATACCAGCTCCAAACAAAATGTTCCCATAACACGTGCATGTTAAAATGTATGTTCCTTAAATAGTTAGAACAGGAGAACTGTACCAAAGTGAACAGAAAACCAGACGACAAACCGGTGACCAAGACACAAAAGTATCGATACTTTTTTGGGGACTTGATTATATACTTCTTTTCGATATACTGAATAGTCATCGATGATTTTGAACGTTTGAAATATTCTATGCATGTATTAATTACAAAGTATGGACATAGATACTTTTTCAAAACTGGCATTAACTGGGTTTTACAAAGTTGTTATTCTATCCGGCCGACTGAGAAATTTAAACAGAAGATCCCGTAGCTCACTATATTATTTATATTTCTAATTCCAGCAAATACTCATGTTCTTCTTATATTGTTTAATGCTGGACCGGTTGATACAACATGGGCTGATAGTAATCCTAGAGTTGTTTATATTTCTAGGTCCTGCTAATACACCCGTTCTTCTTATATTGTTTAATGCTGGACCGGTTGATATAACATGGGCTGATAGTAATCCTAGAGTTGTTGCTATCTTAGAGGCTTTCTATCCCGCTCAAGCTACAGGTGTAGCTTTATTTAATGTTCTCACAATGAATGGTCCCAATTTTGTTCCTGCCGGTAGACTTCCGTACACATGGCCGATGCACGAAGATCAGGTAAATATTTTACGAACATAACATAACGTGCTGTATGTATTTTTATTTTTGCATGTTTGGCGTACTGGGGTCTTAATGTTTGAATGTTTTTCAGATACCACCAATGATGAACTATTCTATGGATGGAAGAACATATCGATATATTAACTATGATCCACTATACCCCTATGGTTATGGTTTATCTTATACAAGTTTTACCTATTCTAATCTACAATTTAGTCAGTCAATATTAGCAGGCAATGATATAGAGGGATCAGTAGATGTTTATAATAATGGTCAAATATCAGCTGATGAGGTTATTCAAGTTTATATCATCTGGCAAAATAGTCCAGTACCAACACCTAAACTACAATTAGTGGATTTTAAGAGACAGTATATTATAGCTCAGAATAAAATAAGAGTAACATTTAGAGTTAAAGGTGAAAATATGGCGGTATGGATGGAAGATAACAGTGGATGGATGGTTTATCCAGGTATATCATTGTTGGGTTTCGGGCTTGGTTATGTTTACTAAAAATCTCTCAGAGACGTTTAATTTGAAATTACTGTCGACCATAAAGGGACAGTCATATGTATATTCATTTTTCAGTAAGAACCGAGAAAGATCACATCATTGATTTAGTGAAAATTTAAAACTAACGCGATGTTGGTATTACATGTGGTTTATCCGAACCACGTCAAGATTTTCTGTAAGAACTGGAAGATTTGCCATTTTGATCTTGTGTAATTCTCAAAATATGACTGCCTTGACAATGCTTATCAAAATTAAACATGTTAGTTAATGTGCTGTATTTAATATGATGTGGCGTAATATATTCCAGGGACAATGAATTGGTGCGTGTCTGATGAAAATTGGTTATATTGATGTTTATATTTCAGGACAATATGGATTATTTGTTGGTGGTCAACAACCGAACCAGAATAAAATTGTTGATTCTAACGTTTTATCTGGAACCGTTACTGTCACTGAAACTAAGTATTTAGGAAAATATTAAAAAATATATATCAAAATAAAATATTTCCCAAGCCTGTATTGCATTTCTTTTTTCACAGCAAGATTATGCTTTTATATTGTTTTGAAACCACTTGCAGTTGGACTAAGACTAGTAATGTCGTTCCTGTATTTATAGCAATTCTCCCTTTCTCCCTTTTCCCCTCTTTTACATGACAATTTTTATTGACCGTTTGGTCTAAAATTACAAAAAGAGTGCTTGAATTTCCATTTTCTCCCAGGTTTTGGTGAATATTCATGATATTGGGGCGGAAGGATCAGTGACTTAGACGTTGACTCGCTAACCTGGAGGTCCCAGATTCGATCCCGGTGTTTGCCGAAAGAGTTCATCGTCATTCTCCGGTGTGCTTCGCCCTTATCAGTGGTGCAGGAAGGGACAACGTACAGTCGTTTGGATACAACAAAAAAACGATGTCCCTTGTACACTTTGTACATAAAATAATCTTTGCCAGTTTGAATTTGAAATAAGCGTAGACAGTAGTACCGCTGTCTGGACAAAATTTCCCTTATAACACACAGAATGGCGTATGTCCGACCTCATTAGCCAATTTGGTGCAGGGCAGTAGGACGTTAAAAACCGAAGTAGTTGTGACATGTTTGGCTCATTGTGGGTATAAAAATTAAAATCATCGGAATGTTCAAAAAAACTTTTATAGGCCAAAACAGTCAATAGGGAGATAATTGCTAGACGAAAAAATTATCTCTCATAAACTGCCAGGCTTGCCCAAGCTTGTATTTACTTACGAAAGAAAGAGCATTTGTTAAAATGTTCATTGCATTTGCAGAATCAATCCTCGCCACAGACAATATAAGAAGTGTAACAGCATGGGTTTATTAAATTACACTTGATGTTTATAATGCCTGTTCAGCCGTTTGGATATCACAATGTAAACAGTCAATCTGGAAACCCATAGCATGAAGCGTATGGTATGACTAAGAATGGGTAAACTTCCATCTTTACCCACCTAACATGATCTGATTTAAGAAATGGAAATAGTGTTTATATTAAATTGAATGATTCGTGTAATGACAAGCTGTATAAATGGTAAATTGTTGTCGAGTATAAAATTATGGAATTTGATAGACCCATAAACATACTAACAATTCTAACATGGATAATTTCTTTTTTTCGATTTCGATGTAACAATTCTAGGATGAATAATTTATGTGTTTCGATGGATGCAACAATTCTAGAATTCTAGGATGAATACTTTATGTGTTTCGATGGATGCAACAATTCTAGAAGTCTAGGATGAATACTTTATGTGTTTCGATATAACAATTCTAGGATGATTTATTGATGTTACTGTGGCAAACATCGACAGAATGACTAATGCGTTCGCATTACCGCAATATTGTTAATGTATAATAATTATTTTTGTGCCGTAATCATAATAAACTATTGATTTAACATTATAATGTCCCCTTGGATTAACTGCCATTAACTTTATTATTTGCTTAATTATTTATTGGTAAGTGGCAACATGTAATATATATAAACATTAATAAGGATGTATAATATGTTTCCGTGGCAATATCGTGATTCCTGCCCAGAGGGCCAAAATTTATCTTTTATTTACATCAAAAACAAAAAGTGATAACATTATAAATTTATAGTAATCATTTTATCGGGCACATTGCTAATCTGTATTGTCTTGCATCAGTCGATATCACGTAGAAAGATATTTAAGTTACTGACAGCATGGTGCACCGTGGTTTGACGTTTCTATTCCTCTTTTGTTGGGGCCAGACTGCTCATTCAGAGACATCAGACAATTTAAGGACTCTACAAAAGATCCTCTTCTCAAACTACAGTGCGGCCATTAGGCCACAATACAACCAAAGTGAACCTACTGTCGTTGGATTAAAGTTGTTTGTCTCTGATCTGATTGAAGTGAATGAAGTTCAACAATTTATTACCTTGTCTTGTTTCTTTAATATATCATGGACTGATGAATTCTTACAGTGGAAACCAGAACATTATGGGGGGATACAAAAGATGCAAGTCGAGTCGACTAATGTTTGGAAACCGTATTTGGATCTATATAGTTCTCTTGACGACACGGACGTGTTTGGTGACGAGCGTTATAGAATATTTGTTTTTCATGACGGCCGAGTCAGCTGGCACCCAACTAAAACATTGAGAGTAGCTTGTTTAATGAACGTTGAACGATTCCCATTTGATGTTCAGGAGTGCAATCTGACCTTTTCACCATTGCAATACACATTTGAAGAAGTTCAACTCGAAGCCCGTGATTTTTTATCAATTTTTTCTGTTTTTAAACGCCATGGTGAATGGGAGGCAGTGAACAGTTCTGTCAAGGTCTTCAGTCACACCTTTGACGGAAATAAACTATCCATTTTGAAGACAAGTTTGAGATATAAAAGACAACATATGTTTTTTGTTCTGAATTTCATGGTTCCTATAATCATGTTGTCTATACTGAATTTATTGACATTTTGGCTACCTAATGATTCTGGTGAGAAAACCTCATTCTCAATAACCGTCCTGCTGGCGCTGACAGTGTTTCTCACGACTGTCAGCAGTTACCTTCCGCGGACATCGTCTAATACGATATACATCACAACATATATCACGTGTCTATTACTTCTAAGTGGGTTGACTGTGCTCGTAACCATTATCATGCTGTACTTTCACCACAGAAATAAGGACATGTCAGAAAGGAAGAAAGATCGTGTAGTTGATCTTAATGCCAAGCGAATCACTGGATGCCAACGACCAAAAGCGGCCTGGGGGTCAAAATGTGGCAACAACGGTTTAAAAATTGATGTTTTGATGTTTCTGATATTTTTCTTGGGGTGGTGCACGACAACCTTTTGGTTTTTTGTCTATGTTCGTGTCCCTACATAACATATTTATAGGAATTAAAAGTTCGACACTTATTCATGACAATCTTTTCCCCAACACTGATTTCTTATAACTTGCAGCATTCTCTGTCAGCTGTATGTCGGGTTAATGCGTTCGTCGCGCAATATTTATATATAAACATCAATTGACCGATACACTTTCTCTGTGATTGTCATTGGCAGCCGGATTAAAGATAGTGCTCTTAAATCCATCCCTCGACTAGTGGCCATATGTATTGAAATGTAAATATTGTGGCAAGATATCAAAAACATATATCTATTATCAAACTCAAAAGCTAAAAACACAAAATGTGGAATGTATCACTGTGACGTGTCCAGTGGACGATCATTCCAAAAGCACTTCATTTCATCATTGAAAAAAAGAAGAATTAAGACTCTTTTGGAACAAAGCATTTTTTATACAATGCTTTTAATTCCTACTAATACGATTATGCTGCCGTTTTATTTGTTTATTTGTCAGGCAATTTGAACAACTTAATGATGATATTGTTGGGTATGTATAATCATGTGTTTAATACCGCTGAGTTTGATTTGAGGAATTCAAATTTTATCTGTTGTATATATTTAAAAAAGTTCCGCTATTTAATAATTATTGTGCTAATGTTTTGTATTTTCGATTTATGTTTAATATTTTGTTGAGAATATAAAATGATTAACAAACGCTAATTTACTATGAGGATAAACATTGATTCTCTTAGAAATCCGAAATTTATAATTGTTCTAAATTATTACATATTAATCTTGCATAAGTACTGCATATAAAAGGTTGTACAATTGTTTTTATAGTGTTTAAGTAGTTTAACCATACTCTAAATATGCCAGTGTTTGGAGTTTTGATATTAGAATATAAGGTTATTAAGTGTGATCTTATCCAATGTCAATTATATCTTGGTGAAAATGAAAGTGCCTTTTAATAAACTTTAGATGTTTTTGTTAATAGCCGTGTGTTTGCGCTCGAATGTTAATGTGTCTATTTGCCTGGATAACGTGCTATAATCAGTCTATACGGATCAGGTCCTATGTGCATAAAACATCTAAAGTCCCATTGAAACATTTAATTGAAGGTTGGTATACAATACTGTAGGTATACATATTATCAAGTTCGGATTCAGTTAATTATGGCCCTCTGTTGACTTAAAATCATTAAAAAAATTGTGATTATGATTTATTTTAATTTTAAATATTATGAGAGATTTGATTGGAATTATGTACATTGCTGTTGTATATAGCAGAGTTACAGATTACATTTCGTCAGATTCCGTTGCATATGACTCTTTGGTGATTTAAACGAGATAAATCGCTAATATTTGGGACCTAGAAAGTGACACAAATGGGTCGTAAAGCACACAATAATGTAATATTAATGTATTTAAACTGATTTACATTCGATCGTTTCCGTTTTTACTCTAATTTCAAATCAGTTATGTTCGGTGAAATACGCCAGAAGTCTCTATCGAATGGCAATCTCTAGCGTCTGGTTATTCCAGTCTACAGCGATAATATTTATTGCGCATACTCTCCAGATACGATTATGGCTTCACCTTTGTCATGACTTGTGGACTATGTCTAGCCTCCTCCTTGTTACAAATGGCGCTGAAACTCATTATGGTACATGATTCGTGTACCAATGGTAAAATGTTTATTTTGTCTTAAATATTGGATATCAGAAGCCCATCTTTTCAAGATACGATAACAACACAACTGTTGTAGCCTAAGGTGTGTTTTTTTATCAGACATTTTTGGCAGATAAAATATCCCAGTTGGCGGAAAAAAAATATGAACATTTTTTTATATAAAAATTATTATCCATTTTGACGGAAAAGAATGAAATACAGTGTGAGCCCCGATTGCACGTATTTAAATGCGACCGGGAAAACTGAGACTACAACAACTTCCGAGGCGAAAGTCGAGCAGTCGTTATTATCGCTGTGTGTTCTTTCTTAATTTCCTATTTTCGAGTTGCATTTTGGCTTGTATAGCGTGTTGGCGCCTTCTTACTGACATCAATAAATACAAAAATATGACTAAGTCGAAAGTCGACAAGACGGTACACAAGCCAAAATGCAAGTCGAAAATAAGAAATTAGGAAAAAACGAGGGGCGCTATTATCACTGCCCGTTATCGGCAATACTATATACCGGAAAACCAACCGGAAAACACCGGAAAACCAACCGGAAAACACCGGAAAACCAACCGGAAAACAACCGGAAAACACCATTTTATACTGAATACCGGAAAACACCCTAAATAGGTAACCCGGAGCCTGGCCCTCTGTGTGCGGTTTTGGATCAAGTGAGGTTCTCGGGGGGAAAGTAGCCTCATCGGCTAGAGTCCTCTATTTCACAAACATAAACAACAATTGCTTCCTTGAAAATTTATCGATCAACCCTTTTCACAGACGTCCAGCTTACCACTTTCCTCAATGCAGTAAGATAGAATATGTAGTTTTCTCATGGACAATTGGGCGAAAGTTGGGGTTTTCTTAAGGAAAACTGGTCAACGAGTTGGGGAAAAAAGCTCGAAAAGTAACCCAGAAGAAAATCCTGTGTGCGGCCCTCGGAATATGATGGAATATGTTGAATATTATTATGGTTCAAGTGATTATATTTGACCCTAGAATGAAAGTAAGCTCAGAAACAAGTAGATTTTTAGCCCTTCCAACGAGATGGATAGCGCTTGGAAAGGATAGACACTTTTCAGATTACAGCCTGTCCGAGAATTGCGTGGCATCCATTTCGTTTGGTGATTAGGACACATAGCGGTTAAACCTGGAACTTCAACTCGAACTATTCAGAGATTTATTAACTCGCTTTTGATGATACTTGCTGTTTTATGATGCGATTTTTTGTTACCTAGGGAGGAGTTGGCCTAATCGTGCCTTCCACTAATTCGTACAACCCCGATGCCAGCGTTACTAGTAAGAATCAGGAGACTGGCGCAACCGGCATATAACGGGGCCCTCAGAGGGCTGTGTTTAAACTACTGAAATACTGAAACACTGAAATCTACTGAAATTTACTGAAAACTAAAATTAAAATACAAAATAAAATATGGTCAATGATGGAGGTAGACTGATTGCGTCTTTTAAAACATTCAAAGCATAATAGGCATCAACAAAATTTTGGAGAAAAAAAATCGGAATTTGTGTTTTGGTTTTTTTTTAGTGGGGGGGGGGGGCTATTTGTAAAGCGAACATCGTAATGACCTTGACCTTCCTTCATCGGCGCTCACTTGGTACAAAACCGCACACAGAGGAACAGGCTCCGGGTTACCTATTTAGGGTGTTTTCCGGTATTTAGGATGTTTTCCGGTATTTAGTGTTTTTCCGGTGTTTTCCGGTATTCAGTATAAAATGGTGTTTTCCGGTGTTTTCCGGTATAAAGTATGGCCCGTGTGTTTTTTCCTAATTTCCTATTTTCGAGTTGATTTTGGATACAACAAAAAGCCGATGTCCCTTGTACACTTTATTTATAAATTAATATTTGCCCGTTTGAATTTGAAATAAGCGTAGACAGTAGTACCGCTGTCCGGACAAAATTTCCCTTATAACACACTGAATGACGTATGCCCAACTTTATTAGCCAATTTGGTGCATGAGAACCCATAGCATGAAGCGGATGGTATGGTTAAGAATGCGTAAACTTCCATCTTTACCCACCTAACATGATCTGATTTATGAAATGGAAATAGTGTTTATATTTAATTGAATGACGGGTGTAATGATAAGCTGTTTAAAATATGGTAAATTGTTGTCGAGTATAAAATTATGGAATTTGATAGACCCATAAACATATCAACAATTCTAGCACGGATAATTACTTTTTTTCGATGTAACAATTCTAGGATGAATAATTTATGTGTTTCGATGGATGCAACAATTCTAGAATTCTAGGATGAATAATTTATTAGGGGCGGTGTTAAATATATCGGGCCCCCTCCAAATGTGTAGTTACCCTACCCATGTATGAACATATTATTTTTATTTTTTTCCGACCCCCTTAACCCCGCTGTAGTGATAGTATATACTGTACGTTGCAAAATAATCAATGTTCTGAAAGTACACATATGCCAAAACGGAGCATGCGTCATTTTAATAACGTCCACTTTTACCAGCCCAGCTAGTTATGATATTTTTTTGAACGGAAAGAGTCCACTGGCAAATCCAGCTGTTTCTATATACAATATCCCCCCCCCCCCCCAACTGTTTTCGCACCAAAGAGCGAGTTGCTTTAGGTTTTGGTGAGGTCATTACGGTATTACTTTAGTCTGCAAGCACAGTGAGTGTATAGACAAATATAGGTAAGTATAGATAAAAAGTTTTATAGACAAGAAAATGTAACAGTAAAATGTTAGACAGGTCGTTTACACACTTAGAAAATATCAACACGTATGGAATTTGTGGAAATATTAATGCCATCTAGGATTTCCGCCATTTTAGATTTTCAAAACTTAAATTAACGTCTCCAATGAACTCAGCGACCCTGAAACCCCTAATATAGAGTCAAGATTAGGTTTATACAGAGAAAAATAATGAAATCTAAATTATCAACCTCAGTTTAAGCCCTAAGATCTTTAGGGGTGTGTACAGGTGGTTGGGGGGGGGGGGTCAGAAAAAAAATATGTTCATACATGGATAGGGTAACTACAACTTTTGCAGGAGGCCCCGAATTTGAACATCAACATTTGTAAAATAACACCACCCCCTATTTATATGTTTCGATATACATGTATCAATTCTAGGATGATTTATTGATGTTACTATGGCAAACATCGACAGAATGACTCGTGCTTAGGCATTACCGTACTAATGTTAATATATAATAAATATTTTCGTGCCATAATCATGACAAACTATTGATTTAACATTATGTAATGTCCCCTTGGGTTAACTAGCATTAACTTTATTATTTGCTTAATTATTTATTGGTAAGTTACAACATGTAATATAGATATTAATGATGCTTTATATGTTTCCGTGGTAATATCGTGATTCTTGCCCAGAGGGCTAAAATTTCTCTTTTATTTAAAGAAAAAAAAAATCATGATAACATTATAAATTTATAGTAATCCCTGTATAGAGTACATTGCTATTCTGTATTGTCTTGCATCAGTGGATATCACGTAGAAAGATATTTAAGATACTAACAGCATGGTGCATTGTGGTTTGACGTTTCTGCTCCTCTTTTGTTGGGGCCAGACTGCTCATTCAAAGACATCAGACAATTTAAGGACTCTACAAAAGATCCTCTTCTCAAACTACAGTGCGGCCATTAGGCCACAATACAACCAAAGTGAACCTACTATCGTTGGATTAAAGTTGTTTGTCTCTGATCTGATTGAAGTGAATGAAGTTCAACAATTTATTACCTTGTCTTGTTTCTTTAATATATCATGGACTGATGAATTCTTACAGTGGAAACCAGAACATTATGGGGGGATACAAAAGATGCAAGTCGAGTCTACTAATATTTGGAAACCGTATTTGGATCTATATAGTTCTCTTGACGACACGGACGTGTTTGGTGACGAGCGTTACAGAATATTTGTTTTTCATGACGGCCGAATCAGCTGGCACCCAACTAAAACATTGAGAGTAGCTTGTTTAATGAACGTTGAACGATTCCCATTTGATGTTCAGGAGTGCAATCTGACCTTTTCACCATTGCAATACACATTTGAAGAAGTTCAACTCGAAGCCCGTGATTTTTTATCAATTTTTTCTGTTTTTAAACGCCATGGTGAATGGGAGGCAGTGAACAGTTCTGTCAACGTCTTCAGTCACACCTTTGACGGAAATAAACTATCCATTTTGAGGACAAGTTTGAGATATAAAAGACAACATATGTTTTTTGTTCTGAATTTCATGGTTCCTATAATCATGTTGTCTATACTGAATTTATTGACATTTTGGCTACCTAATGATTCTGGTGAGAAAACCTCATTCTCAATAACCGTCCTGCTGGCGCTGACAGTGTTTCTCACGACTGTCAGCAGTAACCTTCCGCGGACATCGTCTAATACGATATACATCACAACATATATCACGTGTCTATTACTTCTTAGTGGGTTGACTGTGCTCGCAACCATTAGCATGCTGCACTTTCACCACAGAAATAAGGACATGTCAGAAAGGAATGAAGATCGTGTAGTTGATCTTAATGCCAAGCGAATCACTGGATGCCAACGACCAAAAGCGGCCTGGAGGTCAAAATGTGGAAACAACGGTTTAAAAATTGATGTTTTGATGTTTTTGATATTTTTCTTGGGGTGGTGCACGGCAACCTTTTGGTTCTTTGCCTATGTTCGTGTCCCTACATAACATATTTATAAGAATTAAAAGATAGACACTTATTTATGACAATCTTTTCCCCAACACTGATTTCTTATTTTACATAACTAAATCGTAGCATTCTCTGTCAGCTGTATGTCGAGTGTAATGCGTTCGTCGCGCAATATTTATATATAAACATCAATTGACCGATACACTTTCTCTGTGATTGTCATTGACAGCCGGATTAAGGATAGTGCTGTTAAATCCATCTCTCGACTAGTGGCCATATACATTGAATGTAAATAATGTGACAAGATATCTATTATCAAACTCAAAAGCTAAAAACACAAAATGTGGAATGTATCACTGTGACGTGTCAAGTGGACGATCATTCCAAAAGCACTTCATTTCATCATTGAAAAAAAAGAAGAATTAAGACTCTTTTGGAACAAAGCATTTTTTATACAATGCTTTTAATTCCTACTAATACGATTATGCTGCCGTTTTATTTGTTTATTTGTCAGGCAATTTGAACAACTTAATGATGATATTGTTGGGTATGTATAATCATGTGTTTAATACCGCTGAGTTTGATTTGAGGAATTCAAATTTTATCTGTTGTATATATTTCAAAAAGTTCCGCTATTTAATAATTATTGTGCTATTTGTTTTGTATTTTCGATTTATGTTTAATATTTTGTTGAGAATATAAAATGATTAACAAACGCTAATTTACTATGAGGATAAACATTGATTCTCTTAGAAATCCGAAATTTGTAATTGTTCTAAAATATTGCATAATAATCTTGCATAATTACTGCATATAAAAGGTTGTACAATTGTTTTTATAGTGTTTAAGTAGTTCAACCATACTCTAAATACGCCAGTGTTTGGAGTTTTGATATTAGAATATAGGGTTATTAAGTGTGATATTATCCAATGTCAATTATATCTTGGTGAAAATGAAAGTGCCTTTTAATAAACTTTAGATGTTTTTGTTAATAGCCGTGTGTTTTCGCTCGAATGTTAATGTGTCTATTTGCCTGGATAACGTGCTATAATCAGTCTATACGGATCAGGTCCTATGTGCATAAAACATCTAAAGTCCCATTGAAACATTTGATTGAAGGTTGGTATACAATACTGTAGGTATACATATTATCAAGTTCGAATTCAGTTAATTTTTTTTATAAAGAATTATGACCCTTTGTTGACTTAAAATCAGTAAAAAAATTGTGATCATGATTTATTTTAATTTTAAATATTATGAGAGATTTGATTGAAATTATGTACATTGTTGTATATAGCAGAGTTACAGATTACATTTCGGCAGATTCCGTTGCATATGACTCTTTGGTGATTTAAAGGAGATAAATCGCTAATATTTGGGACCTTGAAATTGACACAAATGGGTCGCAAAGCACACAATAATGTAATATTAATGTATTTAAACTGATTTAAATTCGATCGTTTCCGTTTTTACTCTAATTTCAAATCAGTTATGTTCGGCGAAATACGCCAGAAGTCTCTATCGAATGGCAATCTCTAGCGTCTGGTTATTCCAGTCTACAGCGATAATATTTATTGCGCATGCTCTACAGATACGAATATGGCATCACCTTTGTCATGACTTGTGGAATATGTTTAGCCTCTTTGTTCGAGTCCCTTGTTACAAATAGCGCTGAAACGCATTATGGTACATGATTCGTGTACCAATGGTAAAATGTTTATTTCGTCTTAAATATTGGATATCAGAATACCATCTTTTCAAGATTGGATAACAACACCAATGTTGATTTAAATTGACAAATAATTCGTGTTTTCAATGTCGAAGACTTTTAATGATATTGAGTTAGAGGTTAAACTTTAAGATTTTTCATTGAGGGTTAGTAGAGTTACAGATCAAGTTTGCCTTTAATCCTTTGCAGAAGTATGACCCTGAATCAATGACAATTCTGTTCTTTAGAAATATTTTAGTTTAAACTTTGATACACGTGGCAGATTTTATATCATCTATACGTATTTGGATTATATATTCACACAAATGCATTCGCAGTATTTGCATTACATTCATGCATGAATTGTAAAATTAGTTGGCGCCGGTAGGTACATGCAATACTCTCAGAATGCTTGTTAGACATATACATACATTCTTTCGTGTGATATGACTTCGTAGAAAACGGGATCCAAGAATTACGAACGCGTATACAGTGTATGAATCCACTACATCCACCAAAATTAATCTATTTTGTTAATTTCCCGCACCAAATTTCTTCACATCTAATGATAGTAACTAGACAATTTTTATTTTCAATAATTTGTCATTGTTTTGTTTTCAGAAAAATCTCAGCGCCATCCAGTTAAATAAATGATATAATAAAATTGCTAATATGTCTATATTTACTAGCGGTTTGTTATTACTTTTACATTATAAAAAACCTTTATTTTTGTTTTTTTAAACTTGCATTATTGTAGAAATTAAATGTAATGGCTTTACGTACTTAGGCAAAAAATCTTTAATTTTGTTTTCAAACTTGCATTATTCTAGAAATTAAATGTAATGGGTTTAACGTACTTCTGTATCGACTTGGACTGAAGAAGCCGAGTTTGTTCCACACAAAGTGATACGAGGGGAAACTCTGATTTTGAATTCTAACTATCAAGGGTTCTTTTAAGTGCACTTGCAACACTGACAAACGGAAACCAGCCCGGAAATCTCAAGAAACTTTCTCGGGCAACACCGGGAGCGAACCCAAGCCCTCCTGATTAGCGATCAAGCCCCCCCCCCTCGTGCACTTTTATAGTAAATAAACGCTGTTATGTGGCAGTTAGCTCCCCTGTTGATCACTTGGACACAGATCACTAAAGATTTCCCATTGACTCCAATGTTAATTCTCGTATCTTAGACCGGCTCTAACTTTTTCCCAAATTTTCGTTGGGTAGAATCCTTTCTACCACAGATGGAGCAACATGTGGCAACCACTTGCCCAAAAGCACGTATGAGGTTCTTCATGAAAAACTTGAGATACACAAGCTGGAAGTAGAGACAAGTTAACATGCAATTTCAGGCCCTACATTTCAACGTAACCAACCTCTCAACTCTTGTATCCTTCCGCATCAAAATTATGAATATTCACCAAAACCTGGCAGAAAATGTATTTTCAAACCCTTTTCCTCAATTCTACACCAAAAAGTCAACAAAAATCGCCATGCAAAAGGGGGAAAAAGGAAAGGGGAGAGGAAGACTAAAAATAGCTTTGGCCCTTGTTTCGTGGGTGACGGCGTAGGAATATTTGGTGATCTGTGTCCACTTGTACTGGATGAACAGATAACCCTCCATAAACTACACAACCAAACGATACGCAAATAACTGAAATGAAAAAGTAGGTTTAACATACACGGTGTTTGTACCGACCGCGCTATTAAAGACGGGAATATTCCAGAACAGTGGTGCTACGGTTTACTATTAATGCGAATTCTAACTGTAAAGGGTTCTGTTTACTGCAAGTCAATGTGTGCACATGACCTAGGTTAGTCGTCCTATCCTGCAGCGCTGACAAGGGAAATTAACGCGGGAAATTCACAGAAAATAAAATATCAATCCGAACAATATCTTTATTTTTAATTTCAAGATACATTTCTAAAGATAAAAATCTTAAGCAGACATTCTTATGCTTTTCAGTACTTATAAACTATTTAATATTTCCCGAGAAATCTGGTTTTAGTAACTGTGAATGTGCCTGATAAAACGTTAGAATCAGCGGTTTTCTTTTGGTTTGGTTGTTGACCACCAACAAATAATCCATACTGTCCTGAAATAAAAACACCAACAAATATTCAATATTGTAATGAAATATAAATATCAAATTCATCCTGTTCTGAAATATGTTATCAATTTATAATTAAATTTATCCTCAAATTCATATCCTATAGCTCTATTGCATTTAATCATCGTATTATGCAACCAATGTATTCCATCATTCGCTAACCAATTTCGCGTCCCTTTATTTGTCTGCTTAGAAAACTAACCTGGATAAACCATCCATCCACTGTTATCTTCCATCCATACCGCCATATTTTCACCTTTAACTCTAAACGTTACTCTTATTTTATTCTGGGCTATAATATACTGTCTCTTAAAATCCACTAATTGTAGTTTAGGTGTTGGTTCTGGGCTATTTTGCCAGTTGATATAAACTTGAATAACCTCATCAGCTGATATTTGACCATTATTATAAACATCTACTGATCCCTCTACATCATTGCCTGCTAATATTGACTGACTAAATTGTAGATTAGAGTAGGTAAAACTTGTATAAGATAAACCATAACCATAGGGATATAGTGGATCATAGTCAATATATCGATATGTTCTACCTTCCATAGAATAATTTACCATGGGCGGTATCTGAAAGAGGAACAAAAAGTGGTATCATGTGTGACAGGAAGAGGGGTTGTCTTGCAATCGATATTTTCAATAGCTTAAAGGGCTAATCCCGATATTTTTTGGAAAATAAAACTGTCTAATTTTGTGTTAAAATCCCTTAAAATCCTCTAGCTAAGGGCCGAGCAACTAATTCAATATTTGTGATAAGTTTTCAAACAACTTAACCCGTCAGTCTTCATCTGGAAATGGAGACCGGTGTCCCAAGCTGTATTATGCGGTGTCTGGATAAAACCAGACTTTTATTTTATAAAAATAATGTGTAGGTGAAATTTACCTTTCGTTATCAAGTAGAGCACATGGGTCATTCACTATATAGACCTCTCAAGGAACGGGAATCGATTATCAGGTGACCCAACGAAAAAAAACTGACCCGAAATCTTAAAAAGGTTACGTGTCCGGATAAGCAGTTTTGACGTTCACGTCCAAACGACTCAATATTTTGAGCTGTAATTTTGAGAGAAGGTAAATACACCATCTCTCTATATTTTGGAGCTTAAATTTCATACGTACTGCGACTTTTGTTTTTGAGACTCTCTTGAAATCGGGATATTCCCTTTAAAGTTACTTCAAAGGTAACAATCTGACCAGTGACTCTGGAATTTAATTCCCCCTTATACCGTAACCATTGATATAAGAATGACACCATGTTTGGCAATGTGTAGTTCTGTTTGTATTTTTTTTAAAAAAAGAAAAAAAGATGACAGAAAAGAGGGTATATCTTACTTGGTTTTCATTCATTGGCCATGTACACGGAAGTCTGCCAGCTGGTGCAGAATTGGGACCATTCATTGTAAGAACATTAAATAAAGCTTCTCCTGTAGCTTGAGAAGGATAGAAAGCTTCTAAGATAGCAAAAACTCTAGGATTACTATCAGCCCATGTTATATCAACCGGTCCGGCATTAAACATGATAAGTAGAACAGGTGTATTAGCTGGACCTAGAAATATAAACAACTCTAGGATTACTATCAGCCCATGTTGTATTAACATGTCTAGCATTAAACATGATAAGTAGAACGGGTGTTTTAGCAGGACCTAGAAATATAAACAAAACAATTCTCAAGTTACTGATTATCATTATATATCAACATAATACTATATCATTATAGCCAAGAAATATAAAGAACTATATCTGACAGAACTCCCTGGCATAGTATACAAACCTCAAGTTTTGTTTCGTTAACAAGTCCCTATTAGTCACATCCACGCGACTTTCAGTTTCCGCAAAAGTAGAAGGCTACTTACTATTATTAACAGCATCTTGAAGTAGTTCTAATTGTTTTCCAGGTAAAGCTATATTGGGTCGATCATAAAATTCCTTTTCTATGGCATTTCCTAAAAAATGAAAATTAAGAAGACAACTGTGAGGCTGATGTCCCCGGCCAAAATCCTAAAGTAAATAGGCGACACATATAAATTAATTGCAAATGTATGTTTTTGAAAGGTATCAAGCAATCAAACTTAAAATCTACGCTAAGTCTGGGCAGAAAATGTTGACGGTCAAACCTGTTAGAGAAACTATACACTAAGTTTCATCACTTTCCATCAGTTAGTTATCTTCTTCAAAAGCATCAACCAATGGCATTGCTTAGCTCTGCTTAGCTTTAATCGGAAATATTAATCATTAAACTCAGTCAAGACATTCACATAATGAACATCTACATCAAGTTAAAAGCAGGATGTTATGTTCCAAAGTATTAACAAATCAAATTGCTTATCTCTGCTTAGTGTTAGCGGAAATTGTGCATCACATAATAGACACCTACACCAAGTTTGAACACTCTACTTCAATTAGAAGGCGAGTTATTTGTGTTCCAAATTCTCGACCAATCAGCTTGAAGTCCTTAATTAGCCTAAGCTAAAAATGTTGGAATGAAACTATGCACGAAGTTTCACTTCTCTCACTCAATTAGAATTAAATTTATCGAGCTCTAAAGTCTCGACCAATCAAACCGCTTTGCTTAATCTGACTAGAATATGCTCATTGTCGCACTAAGTCAATGAATCTATACACCAATTAGAACCAAAGTTATCGTGTCTGCCTAAGCAGAAAATGCTCATCTTCGAATGTCATCAAGGCATTCACCTAATAAACACCTACACAAAGTTTGAATATTCTAGCTCAATTAGAAGGAGAGTTATTGTGACCCACAAAGTATGACAAACAGACGGACAGACCCATTTTAATAGTTCCCTACTTTATTTGAAAGGCGGGGGGCGGGGGCGGCCAAAAAGAGTTTACATTTGAAGTTTTAATGTTAAAATAACTTCATAATAACAATATTTTACATCCATTTTTTGTGGTTATTTGTATTGTATTTGGTGCAATATTTATACCTAATCCTAAGCATACGATGACCAGATCAACTCCTTGAACAGCTTTTATTATACCAGCTTGGTCGTAATCTATACATGTAGTATTTCCACTACATCCATTACTGTACTGAACAGTGTTTCCTAATCTAGAGAGGTTCATTAAAGGTGTAGTAGTATATCGTGGATCTACTGCTGGTGAATAACCACCAGTCTGAACATGTGGATCGTTTGCTGCGGGACCAACTATCTATTATCGTCAACAAAATATAAAATGAAAACATGGTGAATATAAAATGAAAACATGGTCTATCATCAACAAAATATGAAATGAAAACATACCTTAGATGATTTGTATCGCGATTGAATACTACTAGGAAGAAAATACACAGACTGTAAGTTTATTGGCTGGTAATTATCTCTAACAAGATTTGTTAAAATGGTTCGGAAATTATGCATCAAGATTCCTACCTAAATAACTAATTAATAGGTAACGTGGGATGTTATCTCCATCAAAATAGAACTACACTGTAGGTACAGTGTGAAGGTCTGTGGAGATTCATGGCAAATAACCAAATTTGAAAAGTCAAACTGAACTGTGCGTCGTGTCACACATATTGAGAATGGGTCTACTGGTCATACTGCTGAGACAGCAATTAACACATTGTCGGTAGAGTTTACAACCTGTCCTGTTATTTATGAACATCAACTAGGCAAATCATTTTCACTTCGTCAAGCGAGCGACAGTCAGACCCCGTATGGCGCTGGTACCAAAACGTAAAAACTTACAGCTATTTTATTGAAGATACCAACTCTTGTTGGAAGAAAATTATTTAAGTTTTTCAGAAGAACCATAGATTTCATGGCGGTTTGAAGAGCAATCTGTCTATGTTCTGGACTTTGTATAACTGACATATCTAAATTCGTGTAGGGATTCATCTCTGGTGGATCAAATTCTCCCAATCTCATTCTGTTATACATCACGGGTTTCATTAAGTCTCTTACTCTTGTTTCACTGACTCTACCACTGCTAACAGCTTCACCTAAATAATAGTCATATGTTTAAACTCCGTTATGGTATCAATATTCTACAACAGTTCCCTGCCTTGAAAAGAAGATAATAAACCTGGATTTTTTTAACTGGTTTGCACACAAAATCTAAAACCACTATTATGGGCAAAATGTGCTTATGACTAAATTCCCACATACCATTAGTTATGTTGCCTAGTGAGATGACAGAGTGCCATGAACCAATAAAGGGGGATAATAAATTGTGTTTAGCATCCACCTAACTGTCATCTACGTGATTAAAGCATAACGCAAAGGTCCCCTCAGCAATTTGAGGAGCCGTAGAAATAAGGGAAAACATTGGACCGAATCCCCGACTAGCATAAATAACAACTTTCGACAAACCAATTGATAAGCTATCTGAACGGCAAAGATTCTGTTTATGCTACTAATTGGATACCTCTAGCATCTCTTAACTCTTTAGATGTAGGGTTAAATGTAATTTTAAAGCCTAATGCACATCGAGAATTTCATACCAGTTTAGAAAAATTTAAAAATTGGAAAATGTAATTACCGTACCTATATGGTCGTAGATTTTACTTTTGGAACCTGAAATCTCTATGTTACAACCAGCTTCTAAACTTGCAACGGCCGCATCCAAAGAGTTGTTCACATAGTGATGTGCAGAGACCATATATTCTAAAGCGACATCATCACTGATAACTAGTCCTTCGTATCCCCATTCATCTCTCAGTATGTCTGTTAATAGTTCTTTACTAGCACAGGATGGTACACCATTAACGCTTTAAATATAGCAAGAATGACACCCTAGTCAGACGTGTAGCCTAGTTAACGGGAAAACGGTGATAACACAGTGCATAATTGACGCATTGATTTAAGAGAAATTAAAATAAGACTTCAGTAACAAGCAACGGAATTTCTATAGGGTTACTCCTTGTCATGGGAAAATACGCTCTGCAAGACGGCATTATAGTTTAACATAAAATTGATCTGAACAATTCCCAACGCTATGTTACGTCCTTACCTCGAAGACGTTCAAATTACAGCTTTTCAGTTAGAAATTGGCAATTTGAGATAGATTTGCTAATACATCGATTTCACAAGGCCTTATTTTATGTTAATCTATATTGCAGCCTTGTTGACAGTGAATTTTCCAATCACAATGAAGAAACGAGGCATTTTTTAACCCGGCCTCGTTATAGACAAAATACCTCGTTCGAACAACGTGGCGATGTTAAAAAAAATGACGTGGCATTGTTTTTACCATGTTACAACGTGGCAAAATTGTGGCAAAACTATTACCGCGTTTTCGGCCACGTTTGGGCAAAAATGGCAAACAAGACATTCTGAGAATTATAGTGGTTTTCTGATTTCGTATAGTACTTTTCAGATGTTCAGCGGATCAATGCTTCTATGTACGTAGGCAATGGTCTGGAGTAATTTTGAATATGACATAAATCAATTAGAAGTACTCGCAATCTATGCCTTATTTCAAATTACCTCGAATAGCTGCACATGATACTGTATGTACCCGCATTTACACACGTCCTGAAAGCTGGTAGAAAAGTTGTTCTCAGATCTCTCATAGATACCTACAAAATACGTACACTAATCATTCCATGCTATTTCGAATTTCGACATTTAAAGTTTCGTGTATAAGATAAGCTTAAAGATACCTAATATTTGTTATCAGACAATATATGTTTACACCTAAAACCACATTTCTATTTGGACCATTCTTTATGTATATCAGTTTCTGTGAAGATCTTATCCACTTTTCGTTTTAGTGCTAGTACAGTTTGTTGTATATTCCACTGTGGATTAACTAACCTTAAAGGACAATATTGGTGCCAGTCATTATCACATATGTGATAGAGCTGGTTAAACACATTCCAAATATAATTTTAACACAGAGATCATTGCTAATACAGGTTTCCTGAATCGGAAGTGACGAATTTCTGCTCACTAATAATTCCTTCGAAGACCAAAAGTTGTTGTGTGAGATTGTGAGAGGATATCTGACAATTCATAAAAAGAATTGACTGCCACTAGATAAGTGAACACGATAGAAAAACAGAAAAAGTCCGTGCATTACCATGTTTTATTAGGTATAGAATGAATATAAACAAGTGAATGTACGGACTATTTCTATTTTTCTCGTGTTCTCTTATCTAATGACATTCAATTACTTTATTGAATTGTCAGGTATCCTCTTACAGTCCCATATAACAACTTTTGGTCTTCGAAGGAATTATTAGTGAGCAGAAATTCTGCCGTGTATATGTTATCACTCGTCACATCAGTCAGTTATATAGAGAGATGACTCATGTTTTCCTTTGGCGTTTGTCACTTCCGATTCAGGAAACATGTATTACTCAGCTATCGTAGCAATGATCGTTGTGTTAAAATTATATTTGGAATGTGTTTAACCAGCTCTATCACATATGTGATAATGACTGGCAACAATATTGTCCTTTAAACCAACCCAAATCTGTCCAAGAAGATTTGGTTCGGTAATATTATGACATTACTATGTATTAAATTACTTTAAATTATAGAGGGTAAGTATACTATTGTACCTCTGCATTAAATCCAAATCTTGAAACTGGAATATCTTCTGGTCCGGTATAAGTATCAAAATGTTTACAGCCAGTACTTGCTAAAACATAACGTGGGTGTTCTCCCTGTAGACCTCGAACAAAAGCCTCAGCATAAACCCCAGTAAAAAATGGGTCTTCTCCATAGGTTTCCTGTGTATAAGAAGGTGGTGGACAGATCAGTTAGGTTTCGATACACAATTCAACTTTATTTGTCCAAATTAATATTTAGACAGAATACTACTTCACATTAATAAACATTTAATCTAAAATTAGCGAAATTATATCAGATTTTAAATACCGTTACACCATAAGGACTGTTAAGTTCGAATTTCGTGAAAATCGGACAGAGACTGTCTGACGAAATGCCCACTCCCCCTTTACGCAAATAGTATAAGCATGTATTACCAAGGTTGTTGGATCCTCTAGAGGTCACACTTTTTATCAGAATTTAATTAAACTCAAAATATGTTTATATCCCAGAGCGTTACCTCCTGGATTATGGCTCTACATTGTACGGAAAAATAGCTCGTTCTCTGTCCATCTCTTACAAAATGTGGGCGTATATTGCACCGCAACCGTTTGTTATCTATTGCTTTAAGATAATACCAGGAAAAAAACGTAAGCTCACGAAGTTACCAGAAAGACTTGGAGACAGCTGCTGTCTAATTCTTCGTGTTTTAGAAAATAAAAGTATTTGAACAGACAAATAACTAAATAGCCAATACTGAAACGTGTCCAAATTTAAACAAAGTAAGGACACGATACGGAATCTGTGTTATTATGCAAACTTATCATTTTAAGTGCATTAATATTGTACAGCAATCTGATTAAAATAGAGATCTATATTTCGTTTCGTTTTTTTTATACTTTCGATGGCCTACACTACATGAAGATCTGACTGGTTGTAGCGATAGGTCGCGTTAGATGTCATACGAGCGGCATTTGACCTATGACGTCAGACATTTGATTAACCAATCAGTATTGATGTTACTAGTGGATTACCCACAGTTCCGTGCAAAACACACCTAAAGCTCGCCGTAACAGATCGTTTCATTGGCTAATCTCTCACACCATTCAGAACAGGTCAATAATAACAACTCTTCCAGATCCTAGTGTAGTAAAGACAAGTAAAACGAAATTTTGAACTATAAAAATGAAACGAAATAGGATCTTTGTTTTAATCAGATTGTATTGTACAGTTTTAACTCTTGTAGAAAATGACACAATTTAAGAATGCTCTTTATGTAAATATTTATCTTGGACTTACTTCATTTCGACCCCATCTTGGATCTCTCATAATGTTGATAACGGGTGAGCAGCAGCTTAAACCAGTTCCAACATTGAAATTTCCTTCTTTGCTGAACATGGTATTCTTGGCTCTAATCTCTATACCTGTCGCTCGGGATACGTCATAAATCACTTCAGGACTACAGAAATATAATTTATGAAATTGTATTATTTCACTGTAATGCCACACGGCTAAAATTTGCTGCTTTGGTAGGGATAAAGATGTGGCAATTCTACATTTCGCAAAAACCCATTGCTTTCTAGCAGATGCAGGAAATCGTGGACAAGTCTGTGGGGGTAGCTAATTAGTCCTAACCCATGGGATCCATGTCGCAATTGCTTATGAGCTTGACACAAAATCCGAGAAAAGAATCGCACGGCTTTTAACCATTAGACTGATTACATTGTTCATAAAGGTGTACATCTATTTTTTCTAATTTAAGACAAAATTATACCTGAAGGCTGCTGCTAACCCAATGGCTTCTGGAAATCCAGTTCCGCCTTGCTGTACATCGCCTCGTAAACATTCTGTCCACCATTCAAATGGCTTGATATCGAGTCTTGGAATCGCATCTGTCCCGCCTTTGCCTTTTGCCATTTGACCGATCATCTCCGGTAAGGTTAATCTGCCAACTAAATCATCTACTCTTTCTTTCCATGTTAAAGATACGTTATAGAAAGGGAAATCTGGAAACCCATAGCATGAAGCTAATAATGTGAAAAGGAAAAGACAAACATTCATCTTTACCAAGTGAATGTTGACAATACTTATTAGAACTGATCCGTTTTTCATATGGTGTGATTTATAAGCAAAGATATATTTCAAGGTCAGCAATGATACATATGCACAAGTCAAGACAGGTTATCTGCGATAAGACGTATATGGTCTTTTTTATATTTTTTTCCCACAATGGTTAGTATTGTAAATAATACAGTAATGTTATTAAAATGGTACATTTTCGAAGAATCGATCCATCAGATCGCAGTACAAGATGATCCATACTGTCTTGAAATAGAGATCTATGTACCAATTATAAATGTACTAAAACCTTACTATCTAGATATTAATTTACAAAATTAGATATTAATTTACAAAATTAGATATTAATTTACAAAATTAAAAATTAATTTATAAAATCAAAAATTATTCTACAAAATTAAAAATTATTCTACAAAATTCAAAATTATTCTACAAAATTAAAAATTATTCTACAAAATCCAAAACTAGAAATTATTTTTCAAAATTAAATATACAAATAGAAAATCTAAAAAAAGAAAAAATAATAGTTTGTATTTGAGTTTTCGTAGAATAGAGTATTATTGGTAAATTGTTACACCAAGATAGCATAGTATATTAATAGACTATTAAATAAATGTGCTTCGTAGCCATATTGTCAGGTCAGCAATAATGCAGTATTCATATCTAGATGAATCCAGCTGAACAGACACAAGGTCAACCATTATTCAATCACGACTGAGAGATAAGATGCACATGTGTCCTTGCACATTATGTACTGGTGAAATGAATTCGAACCTTGAACACCAAGACCTGCTAGACTTCTATAATGTGTAGTTCATATTATCAAACTTATACAAGGCTTTTAATTTTCAATCATCAACTCAGACAGGTTGTGCACAGAGGAAATACTCGTCACATTTCTGATATTCTTTCATCTAACTAAAGTAAAGAACACAAAAGCTAAGTCGTTGTGTAAAATAGTTATGCAAATGGTTTTTAACTGTCTTTTATGTTTAATTAGTTTCAGTTATATATTTGGGAACGATTGGAAATTTGTAAATAAAATATGGCGCGTTAAGGTTTTATCACAAATTTTCGGTGTGTGTACGGGTGTGTGTGTGTGTGTGTGCCTATGATAGATAAACCGATATAGAGAATTAGAGATCTAACCAGGTAAAAGTTCTACAGCCGAGTTGCCAGCGAATTTTTTTCAAGCTTGTTTTCCTCTTGTGAACGGTGAAAGAAGGGGGCAATATGATCATGAACAACGCACAGTCGCATAGGAGGGAATTAAAACCGAGGTGAGTGGGAATTCGCTGAAGACTAGAAGGAAATTCTGTCGTCTTGGCGAAATTCCGTCGTAACACATTGCATGGTGTATTCCCGTCTTCTGTACCATATAAAAATACAACAGATACGAACGGGGGATTCCCTAAAACTAAAATATAAAAATGAAATGGGGTTTAACGTCCTACTGGGCTAATGAAGACGAGCATACGCCATACAGTGTGCTATGAGGGACATTTTGCTCGGGAAGCGGCACCATACCCTACCAGTGGCGGTACCAAGGGGGGGGGGGCATGGGGGACATTAATTTGGTCTGCCCTCTGTTTGCCCCCCAATAATTTTAGAAAATAAATAAAAGTATTTGTGATACGTTTCGGTAATCAATACCCTACGGTGATTAAATCCCACATCGCCACTCAGTCATAGACTTGCATGTTGTACAGCCTGCCGAGTGATTTCTTACAAGCCCGACCTGATGTAAACCTACTACATGTATAAACAATAACTTGTGAATCACTTGAAAAGTGTTTTTTACCCTCCTCAAAGTTTTTGGGTATAGGTTCAACGCGGCGAGAATATGCATTCACTTGAAACACTCACTCGGTTCGTTTGACACCCCCCTTTGGATAAGCTGGTGATATGGCGACGTACAGTATCTGGTCAGCTCTATTTATCTTGACGACCAGTATCTGAAATACTGCCAGACTGGATTTCAGGCAGTCTATTTCACAAAATATTGTGGCGAAAATATTCATTCACTTTCACTCACTCCGTACGTTTGTCACTTTTCTCTCTGGTCGGATAAACCATTGATTTGGCGACAGGCGGTATCTTGTAAGCTCCATTTATCTCGACGATCAGTGCCTGAAATACTGCCAGATACAGCAAAATTGTCTGGTCAGATTTATTTATCTCGACGATCGGTGACTGACTGAATACTTTCAGACAGCATTTCCGGCAGTCTATTTTTTCAAAATTTTCTGGGGGAGGTCCTCCGTAAGGACTCCCTACTTTGGCGCTCGTGAGTGGGTTTCCTCGAGGTTTGCAAGTCCGTTCGTTTGACACTTTATCTCAACGATCAGTGCCTGAAATATTGCCAGGCGGCATTTACGCCAGTCTGTTTTCAAAAACTTCTGGGGGAGGCCCCCAACCCCTAGTTGAAGCTCGTGCCTTTGCTCCCTTAACCTTGGAATTTGCCCCAGCTTTGCCCCCCCCCAACCACCGGCAGCTGGCGCCGCCACTGTGCCCTACTCTTATATCGAATTCCAACTGCCAAGGAATCGTTTACGTGCACGTCAATGCATACACGGGACCTCGATTTTTGTCCCATTCGAACGACTAGACAGCTGCCCTTGTCCGGAACTCCGTCCTGCACCACACGTCGGAAAATCCACAAGAATTGCGGAAGCGTATACAGTGTATCAATTCACTATATCTCCCAAAAGCTATTTTGTCAATTTTCAACACCAAATATTTCTTTACATCACATGATAATATACTCTTCAAAAAAGTATGGGATATTCAGTTGCAAATACCTATGCAGGTTGTGATATGATAAATAGTCATGGAGACTTGACATGCTTTGAGAGTATATTCACAGATGAAGAACTTATCGCCCCAACAGAACCACTGAGCTGCACATGCTACACGCAATAGCGCCATACACGTGTGAGGGGTTAATTGTCAAATTTGACACTTCAAGGAAGGGTTGATGAAAACTGTGTCACAGTCTGTGATCAGCAGACTGTGGAACCGGTACCAACAAACACACAATGCTGATGATAGACCTCGTTCAGGTGTCCTAGAGCCACTACACAAGCCCAGGACCGATACATTCGTACACAGGTCCTGCGAAATCGAGGACAAACGGCCAATCAGCTTTCTGTAAACTTGTACCAAGTTACAGGAATTCGAGTTACGCACGAAACGATTAGAAATCGGCTACATGCAGCCCATTTGCATGCGCGACGATCGCGTGCTGTGCCTCCATTAACTCGCCAGCCCATGGCAAACAGACGTCAATGGTGTAGGCAGCGTAGAAATTGGGATAATCGTCGATGGGCGCGCGTGTAATGTTCTCAGATGAGTCCAGATTTACTCTGGATTTCACCGATAGGCGTGCTCGCGTTTGGAGGTGTGTAAATGAGCGTCATGTTAACAAACGTCAGACAGCATGACAGCTTCGGGCGTGGGTCTGTTATGGTGTGGGGAGGAATCACCATGACTGGCAGAACGAACTTGCATATTGTTCAAGGAAGGGTCACTGGTGTGTACTACCGTGACCACATCCTGGCACCGATAGTTCTGCCCTTTGCTCAACGTGCAGGTCGACGTTTCATCTTTCAAGATGATAATGCCCGAGCCCACCGCGCTCGTGGCGTGAATAACTACCCCCAGCGTCAACATATTGTCCATATGCCTTGACCAGCAATGAGTCTTGACCTTTCCCCTATAGAGCATGTCTGGGACATGATCGGGAGACGTGTTCGTCGACGTCAACGTCAACCGACAACACTGAAAGAATTGGGGGTGGCACTGCAAGAGGAGTGGGGCTGATTGCCCCGAATAGAGATTGGACGGTTGATTAGGAGTATGCCACGACGAATTGCTAAATGTCTGAGGATTGGTGGAGCAATTACTCATTATTAAGACAAAAATCAAAAACGTCCATTTTCACTTTTGACGGTGTATCTCTTTGCGAGTGAAATGGGGCCGTCAAATAAGCCGCCCATATGAACTGTTTATGTTCATGTGTAGGCAATTGGTCTGTTTATAACATACACTGGTTACCTCTAATAAACACAGCAGTGCCTTTCCACAGTCTTGTATTGTTTCTGAATATCCCCTACTTTTTTTTTAAAAGTATATAACCAGACACTTTCTATTTTAAATAATTTGTCACTATTTTGTTTACAGAAAAATCTCAGCGCCACCCAGTTAACCAAATGACAGAATAAATTTGCTAATATGTCTATGTTTACTAGTTGTTTATTAAATTAACTTTAATTTTGTTTTCAAAACGTGCATTGTTCTAGAAAAGAAATGGAATGGGTTTAACGTCCTTCTCCGCCAACTTGGCTAAAGAAGCCGAGCTTAAGCCACACAAAGTGATACGTGGGAAAATGTGCCCGGACAGCGGAGCTACGGCTCACTCTGATCTCGAATTCCAACTGTCAAGGGTTCTTTTAAGTGCACTCCAGTGAGTAAACGGGGCCACAGTTTTGCATTCGACTTGAACGACAAGACATAGTTCCTTGCCAGGCCCTCTATCTTGCAGTACTGACAAGCGGAAACCATGCTGTAAAATCCCAAGGAACTTTCTCGGCCAACTCAACCCCCCCCCCCCCGCTTAGCGATTCAGCCACCACGACTCCTGGGTTGAAGTCACTTTTTTTAGTAAATAAACGTTGTTCTTGCTGAACAGGTAAGCCTCCATGGACTACACTACCAAATTATATAGATACCGAAATGAAAAGTAGGTTTAAAATACAACTTTTCTGAACCAACCAGGTTGGGTATATGTCTTTAATGAAAATGATTCTAGAACAGCGTGCTATGACTTATTATTATTTCGAATTCCAACCGTCAAGTCTTCTTTTACGTGCAAGTCAGTGTGTACACAGGACCCGGGTTCTTCGTCTGATCCTGCAGCACTGACAAGGGAAATTCCCGCTGGAAAATCCAAGTAACTTTCTCGGCCAACACCGGGATAAGATATGAGAATAAAATCTTTTTTATTTTTAAGATACATTTCTAACGATAAACATTAATAAACAGACATTCTTATGTTTTCCAGAACTTGTAAACTATTTAATATTTCCCGAGAAATCTGGTTTTAGTAACTGTGAATGTGCCTGATAAAACGTTAGAATCAGCAGTTTTCTTTTGGTTTGGTTGTTGACCACCAACAAATAATCCATATTGTCCTGAAATAAAAACACCAACAAATAATCAATATTGTCATGAAATGTAAATATTAAACTCACTCTGTCGTGAAATATATTATCAATTTATAATTAAGGTTATCCAGACATGCAAATATATATCCTATAGTTCTATTGTCATGGAAATTATCAATCAATATTAGTTTAAAGTAATTTAATTTAATTCTGAAACTAACCTGGATAAACCATCCATCCACTGTTATCTTCCATCCATACCGCCATATTTTCACCTTTAACTCTAAATGTTACTCTTATTTTATTCTGAGCTATAATATACTGTCTCTTAAAATCCACTAATTGTAGTTTAGGTGTTGGTACTGGACTATTTTGCCAGTTGATATAAACTTGAATAACCTCATCAGCTGATATTTGACCATTATTATAAACATCTACTGATCCCTCTACATCATTGCCTGCTAATATTGACTGACTAAATTGTAGATTAGAGTAGGTAAAACTTGTATAAGATAAACCATAACCATAAGGATATAGTGGATCATAGTTAATATATCGATATGTTCTACCTTCCATAGAATAATTTACCATGGGCGGTATCTGAAAGAGGAACAAAAAGTGGTATCATGTGTGACAGGAACAGGGGTTGTCTTGCAATCGATATTTTCAATAGTTTAAAGTTATTTCAAAAGTAACAATCTGACCAGTGACACTGGAATTTAATTCCCCCTATACCGTAATCATTGATATAAGAATGACACCATGTTTGGCAATATGTAGTTCTGTTTGTATTTTTTTAAAAACAGAAAAAAAAAGATGACAGAAAAGAGGGTATATCTTACTTGGTTTTCATTCATTGGCCATGTACACGGAAGTCTGCCAGCAGGTGCCGAATTGGGACCATTCATTGTAAGCACATTAAATAAAGCTTCTCCAGTAGCTTGAGAAGGGTAGAAAGCTTCTAAGATAGCAACAACTCTAGGATTACTATCAGCCCATGTTATATCAACCGGTCCGGCATTAAACATAATAAGTAGAACGGGGGTATTAGCTGGACCTAGAAATATAAACAACTCTAGGATTATGTCAACAGGTCCAGCAAGTTACTGATTATCATTATATATCAACATATCATGGCCAAAAAATATAAAGAACTGTAGGATTAGTTATATCAAAACTAATATTTAGTAGTCTTCGCTGTCATGGTAAACTCCAAGTTAACAAGTCTCCATTGATGAAATCACATCTACACGATGTTTAGTTTCCGCAAAATTAGAACACAACTTACTATTATTAACAGAATCTTGAAGTAGTTCTAATTGTTTTCCAGGTAAAGCTATATTGGGTCGATCATAAAATTCCTTTTCTACGGCATTTCCTAAAATGAAAATTAAGAAGCCAACAGTGGGGATTCTGTCCCCCGCCAAATATAGACGACACGTATTAATTAATTGCACATTTATCTTTTTGAAAAAGTATCAAGCAATCGAACTGATTATCTATGCTTAGTCTGAGCAGAAAATGTTGACGGTCGACCTCAGTCAAGGTATTGAAGTACCTGTTAGAGAACTATACACTAAGTTTCATCACTCACCAGTTAGAATCAAAGTTATCTTGTTCCAAAGCATCGACTAATAACATTGCTTAGCTTTAGCAGAAAATGTTAATCAATGAACTCAGTCAAGACATTCACATAAAAATGAACATCTACATCAAGTTTAACCACTCTACCTCAGTTAAAAGCGGGGTTTTTATGTTCCAAAGTATTAACAAATCAAATTGCTTAGTCTTAGCGGAAATTGTGCATCACATACACCAAGGTTGAACATTCTACCTCAATTAGAAGGGGGTTTATTGTGTTCCAAAGTCTCGACCAATCAGATTGAAGTCTTTACTTAGCCTAAGCTGAAAATGTTCATCATCGAACTTAGTCAAGGTATTGATGGAATGAAATTATGCAAAACATTTCACTTCTCTCACTCAATTAGAATCAAATGTATCGAGCTCTAAAGTATCGACCAATCAAACTGCTTATCGCTCTTATGATCGAACTTAGTCAATAGTATTGATGTAACTATACAATTAGAACCAAAGTTATCGTGTCCCAAAACATCAACCAATCAATTTGCTTATCGCTATTTAGCCTAAGCAGAAGATGCTCATCTTCGAAATATGTCAACTCATTCACCTAATAAATGAAATGACACGGGGAAACCACGCTGGAAAATCGGGATGAACTTTCTCGGCCAATGCAGGGATCGAACACCCGACCTCCAGGCTAGCGAACCAGTGTCTTACCCACTTAGCCACGTGATCCCCCATTCACCTAATAAATACCTACACCAAGTGTGAACATTCTACCTCAATAAGAAGGTGAGTTATTGTGTTCCAAAGGTTTGACCAATCAAATTGCTTATCGTCCTGCTTACCCTGAGCAGAAAATGCTCATTATCAATGTATTGGTGTAATGAACGATACCCCAAGTTTCATCACTCTCACTTAACCAATCAAATTGTTTATCTCTCCTTTGCCTAAGCAGAAAATGCTCATCTTCGAACTCCATCAAAGCATTCTCCTAATAAACACCTACAAGTTTGAATATTCTAGCTCAATTAGAAGGAGAGTAATTGTGTCCCAAAAAGTGTGACAGACTGACGGACAGAACCATTTTAATGTTCCCTGCTTTATTCCAAAGGCGGGGACAAAAATAGTTTGTATTTGAAGTTTTAATGTTGAGAAGGTAAAGGTATTTATGTAATAATTAGAATTTATAATTCAGGCTACGTAGATATTTCATCCCATTTAAATAACAGGACAATTTTTTTTATAAATCTTAAAATAACTTCATAATAACAATGTTTTACAAACATTTATATGTTGTTATTTATATTGTATTTGGTGCAATATTTAAAGATTAAATTATTTAATTTATATTTATGCGTATAGAAATGAAAATATTAAGGGTAATATTTGTTCCATTACCTATCTAACCGGGTGACTTAGCTAACTAATTTATTTACCTAATCCTAAGCATACGATGACCAGATCAACTCCTTGAACAGCTTTTATTATACCAGCTTGGTCGTAATCTATACAAGTAGTATTTCCATTACATCCATTACTGTACTGAACAGTGTTTCCTAATCTAGAGAGGTTCATTAAAGGTGTAGTAGTATATCGTGGATCTACGGCTGGTGAATAACCACCAGTCTGAACATGTGGATCGTTTGCCGCCGGACCAACAATCTAGAATCGCCAACAAAATATAAAATGAAAACATGCTCTATCGTCAACAAAATATGAAATGAGAACATGCCCTAGATGATTTATATCGCGATCGAATACTACTAGGAAGAAAATACTGTAAGTTTATTGGCTGTTAAGATGATTCGGAAACCACTCATCAAGATTCCTACCTAAATAACTAATCAGTAGATAACGTGGGATGCTATCTCCATCAAAATATAACTACACTGTAGGTAGAGTGTGAAGATCTGAATTTGAAAAGTCAAACTAAACTTTGCGACGAGTCCCAGATATTGAGAATGTGTCTACTGGCCATACTGCTGAGACAGCAATTAACACATTGTCGGTAGAGTTCACAACCTCTCCTGTTATTTATGACCATCAACTAGGCAATTCATGGTCGCTTCGTCAAGCGAGCGACAGTCAGACCCCATAAGGTGTTGGTACCAAGACGTAAAAACTTACAGCTATTTTATGGAAGATCCCAACTCTTGTTGGAAGAAAATTGTTTAAGTTTTTCAGAAGAACCATAGTTTTCATGGCTGTTTGAAGAGCAATTTGCCTATGTTCTGGACTTTGTATAACTGACATATCTAAATTCGTGTAGGGATTCATCTCTGGTGGATCAAATTCTCCCAATCTCATTCTGTTATACATCACGGGTTTCATTAATTCTCTTACTCTTGTTTCACTGACTCTACCACTACTAACAGCTTCACCTAAATAATAGCCATATGTTTAAACTCCATTATGGTATCAATATTCTACAACAGTTACCTGCCTTGAAAAGAAGATAATAAACCTGGATTTTGTAACCAGTTTGCACACAAAATCTAAAACCATTATTATGGGCAAAATGTGCTTATGACTAAATTCCCTAGTTACCATTAGTTATGTTGCCTAGTGAGATGACAGAGTGCCATGAACCAATAAAGGGGGATAATAAATTGTGTTTAGCATCCACCTAACGCAACCGCAACAGTTCGAAACTGTCATCTACGTGATTAAAGCATAAAAGCACAGGTCCCTTCAGCAATTTAAGAAGTCGTAGAATAAAGGGATAGTATTGGATCGAATCCCCGACAGGCATAAATAACAACTTTCGACAAACCAATTGATATGCTATCTGAACGGCAAAGGTTCTGTTTATGCTACTAATTGGATACCTCTAGCATCTCTTAATTTTAAGGCCTAATGCACATCGAGAATTTTCTACCAGTTTAGAAAAATTTAAAAATCGGAAAATGTAATTACCGTACCTATATGGTCGTAGACTTTACTCTTAGAGCTTGAAATCTCTATGTTACAGCCAGCTTCTAAACTTGCAACAGCAGCATCCAAAGAGTTGTTCACATAGTGATGTGCAGTGATCATATATTCTAAAGCTACATTATCACTGATAACTAGTCCTTCGTATCCCCATTCATCTCTCAGTATGTCTGTTAAAAGTTCTTTACTAGCACAGGATGGTACACCATTAACGCTTTAAATATAGCAAGAATGACACCCTAGTCAGACGTGTAGCCTAGTTAACGGGAAAATGGCGATAACACAGTGCATAATTGACGCATAGATTTAAGAGAAATTAAAATGAGACTTCACTAACAAGGAAAAGGATTTCAAGAGGGTCCCTCCTTGTGATGGGAAAATACGCCCTGCAAGGTGACAATATAGTTTAACATAAAATTGATTTGAACAATTCCCAACGCTATGTTACGTGCTTACCTGGAAGACGTTCAAATTACAGATTTTCAGTTAGAAATTGGCAATTTGAGATAGGTTTGCTAATCCGTCGATTTCAGAAGTCCTTATTTTATGTTAATCTATATTGCAGCCTTGTTGACAGTGAATGAAGAAACGAGACATTATTTAACCCGGCCAACAAAATACCTCGTTCGAACAACATGGCAAAAATGGCAAACGAGACATTTTGAGATTTATAGTGGTTTTCAGATTTCATAGAGTAGTTTTCAGATGTTCAGCGGATCAATGCTTCCATGTAAGTAGGCAATGGTCTGGAGTTATTTTGAATATGATATAAGTTAATTAGAAGGACTCGCAATCTATGCCTCATTTCAAATTACCTCGAATAGCTGCACATGATACTGTATGTACCCGCATTTACACACGTCCTGAAAGCTGGTAGAAAGGTTGTTCTCAGATCTCTCATCGATACCTACAAAATACGTACACTAATCATTCCATGCTATTTCGAATTTCGACATTTAAAGTTTCGTGTATAAGATAAGCTTATATGTGCCTAATGTTTGTTACCAGATAATATATGTTTACACCTAAAACCACATTTCATTTGGACCATTCTTTATGTGTTTCGGTTTCTGTGCACATCTTATTCACTTTTCGTTTTAGTGCTAGCACAGTTTGTAGTATATTCCACTGTTAACCATCCCCCTTAAACCAGCCCAAATCTGTTCAAGAAGACTTGGGTCGGTAATATTATGACACTACTATGTATTAAATTACTTTAAATTAGAGGATAAGTATAATGCTGTACCTCTGCATTAAATCCAAATCTTGAAACTGGAATATCTTCTGGTCCGGTATAAGTATCAAAATGTTTACAGCCAGTACTTGCTAAAACATAACGTGGGTGCTCTCCTTGTAGACCTCGAACAAAAGCCTCAGCATAAACTCCAGTAAAAAATGGGTCTTCTCCATAGGTTTCCTGTGTATAAGAAGGCGGACTGATCAGTTAGGTTTCTATACACAATTCAACTTTATTTGTCCAAATTAATATTTAGATAGAATACTATTTCATATTAAAAAACATTTTCTAAAATTAGCGAAATTATATCCGATTTTAAATACCGTTACACCATAAGGACCGTTAAGTTCGAATTTCGTGAAAATCGGACCGAGACTGTCTGATGAAATGCCCCCTCCCCCTTTACGCATATAGTATAAGCATGTATTACCAAGGTTGTTGGATCCTCTAGAGGTCACAATTTGTATCAGAATTTAATGAAAATAAAAATATGTTTATATCACAGAGCGTTACCTCCTGGATTATGGCTCTACATTGTACGAAAAAATAGCTCGTTCTCTGTCCATCTTTTGCAAATGTGGGCGTATAGTCACGGCAACCGCTTGTTATCTATTGCTTTAAGATAATACCAGAAAAAAACGTAAGCTCACGAAGTTACCAGAAAGACTTCCAGACAGCTGCTGTCTATTCCTCGTGTGTTAGAAAATAAAAGTTTTTGAACAGACAAATAACGAAATAGCCAATACTGAAACATTTCCAAATTTAAACAAAGTAAGGACACTTATTAAACGGAATCTGTGTTATTATACAAACTTATCATTTTAAGTGCATTAATTACAATGAGTACTTTTTGAAACCTCCTTATTATATAGATCCATTGCATACTATATATAGCGCTTTCCGGAGGCTAAATTATGATATTGCACAGTTTTAACTCTTGTAGAAAATGACACAATTTAAGAATGCTTTTTATGTAAATATTTATCTTGGACTTACTTCATTTCGACCCCATCTTGGATCTCTCATAATGTTGATAACGGGTGAGCAGCAGCTTAAGCCAGTTCCAACATTGAAATTTCCTGCTTTGCTGAACATGGTATTCTTGGCTCTAATCTCTATACCTGTTGCTCGGGAGACGTCATAAATCACTTCAGGACTACAGAAATATAATTTATGAAATTGCGTTATTTCACTGTAATGCCACACGGCTAAAATTGACTGTTTTGGTAGGGATAAAGATGTGGTAATTCTACATTTCGCAAAAAACCCATTGCTTTCTAGCAGATGCAGGAAATCGTGGAAAAGTCTGTGGGGGTAGCTAATTAGTCCTAACCCATGGGATCCATGTCGTAATTGCTATTGAGCTTGGTAAGAAATTCGAGGAATGCATCGCACGGCTTTTAACCATTAGTCTGATTAAATTGTTCATAAAGGTGTACATCTATTTTTTCTAATTTAAGACAAAACTATACCTGAAGGCTGCTGCTAACCCAATGGCTTCTGGAAATCCGGTTCCACCTTGCTGTACATCGCCTCGCAGACATTCTGTCCACCATTCAAATGGCTTGATATCAAGTCTTGGGATCGCATCTGTTCCGCCTTTGCCTTTTGCCATTTGACCGATCATCTCCGGTAAGGTTAATCTGCCAACTAAATCATCTACTCTTTCTTTCCATGTTAAAGATACGTTATAGAAAGGGAAATCTGGAAACCCATAGCATGAAGCTAATAATACAATTAGGAAATGATAAACTTCCATTTTTACCAAGTGAATCTTGACAATACTTATTAAAACTGATACGTTTTCCATATGGTGTGATTTATATGCAAAGATATATTTCAAGGTCAGCAATAATACATATGCGCAAGTCAAGACAGGTTATCTGCGATAAGACGTAGACGGTCTTTTTTATATTTATTTTCCCACAATGCTTAGTATTGTAAATAAAACAGTAAAGTTATTAAGATGGTACATTACAAGTTTGTTCAATTTTCAAAGAATCGATCCATCAGACCGTAGTACAAGGTGATCCATATTGTCTTGAAATAGAGATCGATATACCAATTATAAATGTACTAAAACCTTACTATCTTCAATATTTTATTAATCACGCATAAACAATAAAATTTATGCCATAATTATATTAGAAGAAACGGCATTAAATGCATGAATTTAGCGCTAGGGTCAAATTTCTTAATATTTAATATAACACTTTTCGGCCATTCAATTTTGACAATTGTCCCGCCAATGTTATGAAGCAGAAATTATAGCATAGAACAGTTTTTGTCCTAAAACATTACATTAACATCAAATATAATAACCAAGATAGGAATTATTACGTACCCTCTTTGTATATATCTATACACAATGACCAAGTCATCATCATTGTTAAACGAAAACACCACTGAATGTATACTGTCGATCATATACCTAATCCAAAACATTAACAATAAAGTAACAAAATTAAACATTAATTTACAAAATTAAACATTAATTTACAAAATTAAACATTAATTTACAAAACTAAAAATTGATTTACAAAACTAAAAAATGATTTACAAAACTAAAAAATGATTTACAAAATTAAAGATTAATTTACAAAATTAAAGATTAATTTACAAAATTAAAGATTAATTTACAAAATTAAAGATTAATTTACAAAATTAAAGATTAATTTACAAAATTAAAGATTAATTTACAAAATTAGATATTAATTTACAAAATTAAAAATTAATTTATAAAATTAAATTTTAATTTATAAAATTAAAAATTAATTTATAAAATTAAAAATTAATTTATGAAATTAAAAATTAATTTATGAAATTAAAAATTAATTTATAAAATTAAAAATTAATTTATGAAATTAAAAATTAATTTATGAAATTAAAAATTAATTTATAAAATTAAATATTAATTTATAAAATCAAAAATTATTCTACAAAATTAAAAATTATTCTACAAAATCCAAAACTAGAAATTATTTTTCAAAATTAAATATACAAATAGAAAATCTAAAAAAATAAAAAATAATAGTTTGTATTTGAGTTTTTTTATTGGTAAATTGTTACACCAAGATAGCATAGTATAGTATAGTATATTAATAGACTATTATATAAATGTGCTTCGTAGCCATATTTTCAGGTCAGCAATAATGTAGTATTCATATCTAGATGAATCCAGCTGAACAGACACAAGGTCAACCATTATTCAATCACGACTGAGAGATAAGATGCACAATGCACACGTGTCGTTGCTCATTATGTACTGGTGAAATGAATTCGAACCTTGAACACTAAGACCTGCTGGACTTCTATAGTGTGTAGTTCATATTATCAAACTTATACAAGGCTTTTAATTTTCAATCACCAATCCAAACAGGTTGTGCACAGAGGAAATACTCGTCACATTTCTGACATTCTTTCATCTAACTAAAGTAAAGAACACAAAAGCTAAGTCGTTGTGTAAAATAGTTATGCAAATGGATTTTAACTGTCTTTTCTGTTTAATTAGTTTCGGTTATATATTTGGGAACGATTGGAAATTTGTAAATAAAATATGACGTTTTAAGGTTTTATTACAAATTTTCGGTGTGTGTGTGTGTGGGTGTGTGTGTGTGTGTGTGTGTGCCCCTATGATAGATAAAACCGATATTGAGAATTAGAGATCTAACCAGCTATAAGTTCTACAGCCGAGTTGCCAGCGAAATTTTTTCAAGCTTGTTTTCCTCTTGTAAACGGTGAAAAAAGGGGGGGGGGGGCGATATGACCAAGAACAGCGCATAGTCACTCGGACGGAACTAAAACCGAGGTGAGTGGGAATTCGCTGAAGACTAGAAGGAAATTCTGTCGCCTGGGCAAAATTCTCTCGAACACATTGCATGGTGTATTTCCGGCTTCTGTACCATATAAAAGTACAACAGATACGAACGGGGGATTCCCTAAAACACCAAACTGAAATATGAAATTGAAATGGGGTTTAACGTTCTACTGTTCTATTCCGACTGGGCTAATGAAGACGAGCATGCGCCATACCGTTTGCTATGAGGGAAATTTTGTTCAGGCAGCGGCACTATGCCCTTCTCTTATATCGAATACCAACTGCCAAGGGATCGTTTACGTTCACGTCAATGCATACACGGGACCTCGGTTTTTGTACCATCCGAACGACTAGACAGCTGTCCTTGTCCGGAACTCCGTCCTGCACCACCCGTCTGAAAATCCCCAAAAATTGCGAAAGCGTATAAGTGTATCAATCCACTACGTCCCCAAAAGCTATTTTGTCAATTTTCAACACCAAATACTTCTTCACACCAAAGGATAATATAACCAGACACTTTCTATTTTAAATAATGTTTCACTGTTTTGTTTTCAGAAAAATCGCAGTGCCATCCAGTTAACCAAATGACAGAATAAAATTGCTAATACGTCTATGTTTACTAGTTGTTTAGTATTATTCCACATTCAAAATAACTTTAATTTTGTTTTCAAACTTGCATTGTTCTAGAAATGAAATGGAATGGGTTTAACGTCCGTCTCCGCCAAATGGGCTAAAGAATCCGAGCCACACACAGAGATACCTGGGAAAATTTGCCCGGACAGCGGAGCTACGGCCCACTGTTATCTCGAATTCCAGCCGTCAAGGGTTCTTTTAAGTGTACTCCAGTGAGAAACGGGACCTCCGTTTTGCATTCCACTTGAACGACAAGACATAGTTTCTTGCCAGGTCCCCTATCTTATAGCACTTATAAGCGCGGAAACCATGCATAAAATCCCAAGGCACTTTCTCGGCCAACTCAAGCCCCCCCCCCCCGGTTAGCGATTCAGCCACCACGGCTCCTCAAAAAGTGGGTTGAGGTAACTATTTTAGTAAATAAACGTTGTTCTTGCTGAACGGGTAAGCCTCCATGGACTATCCTACCAAATTATATCGATACCGAAATGAAAAGTAGGTTTAACATACAACTTTTCTGAACCAACTGGGACGGTCATATGTCTTTATTGAAAATGACTCTAGAACAGCGGTGCTATGACTTACAATTATTTTCAATTCCAACCGGCAAGTCTTCGTTTACGTGCAAGTCATTGTGTACACACGACCTGGGTTCTTCGTCTCATCCTGCAGCACTGACAAGGGAAATTCCCGCTGGAAAATCCAAGTAACTTTTTCGGCCAACACCGGGATAAAATATGAGAATAATTTTTTTTTTATTTTCAAGATACATTTCTAACGATAAACATTTTACGCAGACATTCTTATCCTTTTCAGAACTTGTAAACTATTTAATATTTCCCGAGAAACCTGGTTTTAGTAACTGTGAATGTGCCTGATAAAACGTTAGAATCAGCAGTTTTCTTTTGGTTTGGTTGTTGACCACCAACGAATAATCCATATTGTCCTGAAATAAAAACACCAACAAATAATCAACATTGTCATGAAATCTAAATATTAAACTCACTCTGTCGTGAAATATATTATCAATTTATAACTAAGGTTATCCAGACATGCAAATATATATCCTATAGTTCTATTGTCATGGAAATTATCAATCAATATTAGTTTAAAGTAATTTAATTTAATTCTGAAACTAACCTGGATAAACCATCCATCCACTGTTATCTTCCATCCATACCGCCATACTTTCACCTTTAACTCTAAATGTTACTCTTATTTTATTCTGAGCTATAATATACTGTCTCTTAAAATCCACTAATTGTAGTTTAGGTGTTGGTTCTGGACTATTTTGCCAGTTGATATAAACTTGAATAACCTCATCAGCTGATATTTGACCATTATTATAAACATCTACTGATCCCTCTACATCATTGCCTGCTAATATTGACTGACTAAATTGTAGATTAGAGTAGGTAAAACTTGTATAAGATAAACCATAACCATAGGGATATAGTGGATCATAGTTAATATATCGATATGTTCTACCTTCCATAGAATAATTTACCATGGGCGGTATCTGAAAAACATTCAAACATTAAGGTCCCAGTACGTCAAGACATGCAAAAATAAAACTAAATACAGTACGTTATGTCATGTGCCATATGTACGGAATTCTACCGACAGGAACAGAATTGGAAACATTCATTGTGAGAACAAGAAGTGTTATCATTTTTTATAAGAAATGGGGTTTGTCTTGCAATCGATATCTTCAACAATCTAAACATTGAAGCAGGAATGTAAGCTTTCCTCCAATACCGCAATCATTCATATTAGACTTAAGGTGTATTTATAGGCGTGTAATGAATTATTCTAAATTAATATACATATTATTGCTGACTGTATGCAGAACCTCAATAACTACAAAATGTTTAGCAATGTGTTGTTGTGTTTATATTTTTAAAGAAAGCAAAACAGAATAACAGAAATGAGGCCATATCTTACTTGATTTTCATTCATTGGCCATGTACACGGGAGTCTGCCAGCAGGCACAGAATTTGGACCAGTCATGGTAAGAACATTAAATAAAGCTTCTCCTGTAGCTTGAGAAGGGTAAAAAGCTTCTACGATAGCAACAACCCTAGGATTACTATCAGCCCATGTTATATCAACCGGTCCGGCATTAAACATGATAAGTAGAACAGGTGTATTAGCTGGACCTAGAAATATAAACAACTCTAGGATTACTATCAGCCCATGTTATATCAACCGGTCCAGCATTAAACATGATAAGTAGAACAGGTGTTTTAGCTGGACCTAGAAATATAAACAAAACAATTCTCAAGTTACTAATTATCATTATATATCAACATAATACTATAGCATTATAGCATGGCCAAGATATATAACGAACTATAGGATATGTTATATTAAAATTGTTCTGTCAATGAATCTGATATAACATATCTGGCAGAACTCCCTGGCATAGTATACAAACCTCAAGTTTTGTTTCGTTAACAAGTCCCCATTAATCACATCAACGCGACTTTCAGTTTCCGCAAACTTAGAACGCTACTTACTATTATTAACAGCATCTTGAAGTAGTTCTAACTGTTTTCCAGGTAAAGCTATATTGGGTCGATCATAATATTCCTTTTCTATGGCATTTCCTAAATTGATGAAAAATAAAAAGAGTTGAGAAGGTAAAGGCATTTATGTAACAATTGGAATTTATATTTCAGACTACGTAGATATGGCATTCCATTTAAATAACAGACAATTTTTTTAACTTATCAATCTTAAAATAACTTAATAATAACAATGTTTTGCAAAAAATTCTATGTTGCTATATATTTTGTATTTGGTGCAATATTTATACCTAATCCTAAGCATACGATGACCAGATCCACTTCGTGAACAGCTTTTATTATACCAGCTTGGTCGTAATCTATACAAGTTGTATTTCCACTACATCCATTATTGTACTGAACAGTGTTTCCTAATCTAGAGAGGTTCAGTCTATGTTGCTATATATTTTGTATTTGGTGCAATATTTATACCTAATCCTAAGCATACGATGACCAGATCCACTTCGTGAACAGCTTTTATTATACCAGCTTGGTCGTAATCTATACAAGTTGTATTTCCACTACATCCATTATTGTACTGAACAGTGTTTCCTAATCTAGAGAGGTTCATTAAAGGTGTAGTAGTATATCGTGGATCTACTGCTGGTGAATAACCGCCAGTCTGAACATGTGGATCGTTTGCTGCCGGACCAACTATCTGTAATTGTCAACAAAAAATATGCTCTATTTTATAATTTTTATCGTGACAAAATACACAGGCTGTATGTTTATTGGTTGGTAATTATCTCTAACAAGATTTGTTAAGATGGTTCAGAAACGGTGCATCAAGATTTCTACCTAAATGGCTAATCAGTAGGTGACGTGGATCTCCATAAAAATAGAACTACACTGTAAGTATAGTGTGAAGATCTGTGGATTTTCTTCTTCGTGACAAATAACCAAATTTGAAAAGTCAAACTAAACTGTTCGACGAGTCCAAGATATTGAGAATATGCCATACTAAGACACGGATTAACACATCGTCGGTATAATTTACAACTTCTACTGTTATTTATGAACATCATCTAAGCAAATGATCTAGAACTAGGTCGTGGTGTCTAACCAGCTTCGTCAAGTTGCGACCATGAACGACTGATTCCGGTCCCAAAAATCCTGTTTGCAAGAAGAGAAGACAACGCGAGCGACAAATGGGCCGTTGTATGGTGCTGGCAACAAGAGGTAAACACTTACAGCTATTTTATTGAAGATTCCGACTCTTGTTGGAAGAAAATTATTTAAGTTTTTCAGAAGAACCATAGTTTTCATGGCTGCTTGAAGAGCAATTTGTCTATGTTCTGGACTTTGTATAACTGACATATCTAAATTCGTGTAGGGATTCATCTCTGGTGGATCAAATTCTCCCAATCTCATTCTGTTATACATCACGGGTTTCATTAATTCTCTTACTCTTGTTTCACTGACTCTACCACTACTAACAGCTTCACCTAAATAATAGTCATGTTTAAACTTCATTATGGTATTAATATCTAAAACAGTTCCCTTCCTTGAATTGAAGATAATAAACCTAGATTTGGTAAACAGTTTGCACTCAAAATCTGAAACTATTATAATCAGTAAAATTTGCTTATGAGTAGAGCTTTAGGCATAAATTCCCATATACCATTAGTTATGTTACCCAGTGGGATGACAGAGTGCCATCAATTAATAATTTGGGAAAATAAATCGTGTTTAACATCCACCTAACCGCAACAGTTCGAAACTATCATATAGTAGTATATCTACGTGATTAAAGCATACACGCACAGGCCTCCAGCAATTCGAGGAGCCGTAGAACTAAGGGGAAGTAGTTGATCAAATCCCCGACAAGCATAAATAATAATCTTCGACACTCCAACTGATATACTATCGGTACGGCGGAGGTTCTGTTTATGCTATGTAGTAATATTGCTAGAATTTTTGCTCTTTTAGTTTGTAGCATTATATTAATTAATATCTTTGGCTAATTATTAGATTTACACATTGTATAGAAGTCATATTGTCTAATATGCACTTAAATCAAAATGAGTGAATGAGTTATAATTTGGTAAACATAAGCTAGTTCAGTAGGAATCAGAATATCATGTTTAATTGCATCATTAATTGGCTTAAGTAACCAATCATATCAGTAATTGCACAGATTCGGGGTCATGAATAGCCTGGTCTGTGCATGATGTCCATATGGATCTTATAAAAGGGACCCTGGTAAGCCTTTATAATATTATTGGATTTCGGAGAGATTACCATCTGAGTTCCTAGACCATATGATGTCTCCTGGATAGGGTTCGAGAGAATGACTTTACTGTACTCCACTATGCTTGTATGCTTGTCGCATTGTTATACCTGGTAAGACAAACGTCTTAACTATTTAGATAAGAAGAAGAGAATACACAACGTGAAGGGTAAGCAAAGACGACAAGTGAAAATACTATTAAGATATGTAGTAAGAAACGATGCATGGGTCATAAGTAGGATGTGGCGACCGGTTTTAGTTTGTGTCCGTTCTCCACGCCTGACAGACGAGCCATGGTGCTACAGCTACTAGCACCTCGTAACTCTTTGGATATAGATTTAAATTTAATTTGAAGGGCAAAATGCACATCGAGAATTTGATACCAGAAAAATGTGAAAATCGGAAAATGTAATTACCGTACCTATATGATCGTAGACTTTACTTTTAGAGCTTGATATCTCTATGTTACAGCCAGCTTCTAAACTTGCAACAGCAGCATCCAAAGAGTTGTTCACATAGTGATGCGCGGTGATCATAAATTCTAAAGCTACATTATCACTGATAACTAGTCCTTCGTATCCCCATTCATCTCTCAGTATGTCTGTTAAAAGTTCTTTACTAGCACAGGATGGTACGCCATTAACGCTTCAAATAAAGCAAGAATGACACCTTAGTTAGACGTGTAGCCTAGTGCATAATTGACGCATAGATTTAAGAAAAATTAAAGTGAGGCTTCACTCATAAGGAACATAATTTCTAGAGCGTATCCTCCTGGTGATTGGAAAATTCACTCTGAACAAGGCTGCAATTTAACATTAAATAAGGCCTTCTGAATTTGATCAGAACAATTCCCAACGCTATGCTACGTCCTTATCTCGAATGCGATCAATTTAGCAACTTTCTGAATAGCTATTAAAATTAGCAATTTTGACATTCTTTTCCAAATTAACTCAAATAGCTGCACAGTATACCATGTTTATCCGCATTTACAGCTTTTCAGTTACAAATTTGCAATTTGAGATAGATTTGCTAATCCGTCGATTTCAGAAGGCCTTTTTTATGTTAACCTATATTGCAGCCTTGTTGACAGTGAATTTTCCAATCACGATGAAGAAACGAGGCAATTTTTAACCCGGCCTCGTTCGAACAACATTGCGATCTAAAAAAAAAGACGTGGCATTATTTTTAACATGTTACAACGTGGCAAAATTGTGGCAAAAATATTACCGCGTTTTTGGCCACGTTTGGGCAAAAACGAGACATTCTGAGATTTATAGTGGTTTTCAGATTTCGTATAGTAGTTTTCAGATGTTCAGCGGATCGATGCTTCCATGTAAGTAGGCAATGGTCTGGAGTTATTTTGAATATGATATAAATTAATAAGAAGGGTTCGCAATCTATGCCTCATTTCAAATTACCTCGAATAGCTGCACATGATACTGTATGTACCCGCATTTACACACGTCCTGAAAGCTGGTAGAAAAGTTGTTCTCAGATCTCTCATCGATACCTACAAAATACGTACACTGATCAGTGATCATTCCATGCTTTTTCGAATTTCGACATTTAAGGTTCGCATTTAAGATAAACTTAAAGGTGCCTAATGTTACCAGACAATATATATATGTTTACATTTGGACCATTCTTTATGTGTTTCAGTTTCTGTGCACATCGTATTTACTTTTCGTTTTAGTGTTAGCACAGTTTGCAGTATATTTCACTGTGGATTAACTAACCTTAAACCAAGACAAATCTGTCCAAAAAGATTTGGCTCGGTAATATTATGGCATTACTATGTATTAAATTACTTTAAATTAGAGGATAAGTATAATTCTGTACCTCTGCATTAAATCCAAATCTTGAAACTGGAATATCTTCTGGTCCGGTATAAGTATCAAAATGTTTACAGCCAGTACTTGCTAAAACATAACGTGGGTGCTCTCCTTGTAGACCTCGAACAAAAGCCTCAGCATAAACTCCAGTAAAAAATGGGTCTTCTCCATAGGTTTCCTGTGTATAAGAAGGCGGACTGATCAGTTAGGTTTCTATACACAATTCAACTTTATTTGTCCAAATTAATATTTAGACAGAAAACTATTTCACATTAAAAAACATTTTCTAAAATTAGCGAAATTATATCCGATTTTAAATACCGTTACACCATAAGAACCGTCAAGTTCGAATTTGTTTTAAGCAAATAGTATAGACATGTAATACCAGGGTTGTTGGACCCTCTGGAGGTCACACTTGTTATCAGAATTTATTGAAACTCAAAATATGTTTATACCCCAGGGCGTTATCTCCTGGTATGTGGTTCTACATTGTACGAAAGAAAATAGCTCGTTCTCAGCCCATCTCTTGCAAAATGTGGGAATATATTGCACGGCAACCGCTTGTTATCTATTGTTTTAAGATAATACCGGGAAGAAACAATTTGTATCAGAATTTAATGAAACCCAAAATATGTTTATATCCCAGAGCGTTATCTCCTAGATTATGTTATCATTTTAAGTACTTTTTGAAACCTAATTGTATAGATCCATTGCATACTATATATAGCGTTTTCCGGAAGTTAAATTATAATATTGTAGAAAATGACAAAATTTAAGAATGCTCTTTATGTAAATGATTGCCTTGGACTTACTTCATTTCGACCCCATCTTGGATCTCTCATAATGTTGATAACGGGTGAGCAGCAGCTTAAACCAGTTCCAACAGTGAAATTTCCTGCTTTGCTGAACATAGTATTCTTGGCTCTAATCTCTATACCTGTTGCTCGGGATACGTCATAAATCACTTCAGGACTGCAGAAATATAATTTATGAAATTGTAATATTTCACAGTAATGTCACACGGATAATATTTGCTGTTTTTGGTAGGGATAAAGATGTGGTAATTCTACATTTCGCAAAAAGCCATTGTTTTCTAGAAGATGCGGGAAATCGTGGAAAATGCTGCGAGGGTAGCTGAAAGTCATAACCCATGGGATCCATGTCGTAATTGTTTTTGAGGTTGGTACGAAATCCGAGAATCGCATCGCATGGCTTTTGACCATTAGACTGATTAAATTGATCATAAAGGTGTACATCTATAATTTCTAATTTAAGACAAAACAATACCTGAAGGCTGCTGCTAACCCAATGGCTTCTGGAAATCCGGTTCCACCTTGCTGTACATCGCCTCGCAGACATTCTGTCCACCATTCAAATGGCTTGATATCAAGTCTTGGGATCGCATCTGTTCCCCCTTTGCCTTTTGCCATTTGACCGATCATCTCCGGTAAGGTTAATCTGCCAACTAAATCATCTACTCTTTCTTTCCATGTTAAAGATACGTTATAGAAAGGAAAATCTGGAAACCCATAGCATGAAGCTAATAATACGATTAGGAAATGATAAACTTCCATCTTTACCAAAAGAATCTTGATATGAACTGGTGTACTTATTAGAACTGATAGTTTTTTCATAAGGTGTGATTTATAAGAAAAATATATTTCAAGGTCATAATAATACATCTGTATAAGTAAAGATAGGTTATCTTAGATAAGACGAAGATGTTCTTTTTTTATTTATTTTCCCACAATAGTTAGTATTGTAAATAAGCCAGTAATAGTATTAAAGATACATTAGTTAAGAGTTTTATAAAGAGTTGGCCATTCCTGCTATAATAATTCAAAAATAGATGATAAAAAAAAAGATAATGTTGAACGGAATTGTCACTGTTTGAAGTCTGGACTAGACATAGGCATCAATTGTGTCTGCACCGTCTATGAGAATTGGCGATCGTCTTCCCTTAGGCCTTAAATATTATGCCCCCGCCCCCCATGTGAAAAAGTTGTCGACCATAAAAACAATAGATATACATTGTCCGTCAATTTTACAGCACCACCTGAGAAAACTTCCCACTCCCCTCGTTGCTCTGAGCTAATTACGTCCCTGCCTGTCATAGTGTCGTGAATATCCTTGTTCTGGCATATGAAAGTTGATGCTGTGCGAAAGATGCTATGTAGAAAGCGTTAAGGGTAAATGGGAGAAATGTAAAATGTAGACACGTAAAAAATAAAGCATTTTCCCACAAAACATTTGTCATTTGACACTTAACATTTGGCGTTTTACATTTCACTCTTGCCTACGAGGTATTTTGACTTTATCATTACCGGTATTAGGACTTTGTACATTGTACTTTTTACATATAATCAACGGAAAAGACATTGTAGCAGAGCATTTAATATAGGCAGCAATACCCTTCCATAGAAAACACTACTGAATGCATACTGTCGATCACATACCAAATCCTAAACACTAAAACTTAATTTATAAAATTGAAAATTAAGTTACAAAATTAATCATTAATTTACAAAATTAATCATTAATTTACAAAATTAAGAAATAATTTACAAAATTAAGAAATAATTTACAAAATTAAGAAATAATTTACAAAATTAAGAAATAATTTACAAAATTAAGAATTTTTTTACAAAATTAAGAAAAATTTACAAAATTAAGAAATAATTTACAAAATTAAGAAATAATTTACAAAATTAAGAAATAATTTACAAAATTAAGAAATAATTTACAAAATTATAAAATAATTTACAAAATTAAAAAAAATAATTTACAAAATTAAAAAAATAATTTACAAAATTAAAAAAATAATTTACAAAATTAAGAAATAATTGACAAAATTAAATAAATAATTGACAAAATTAAAAAAATAATTGACAAAATTAAAACAATAATTGACAAAATTAAAAAAATAATTGACAAAATTAAAAAAATAATTTATAAAATTAAAAAAATAATTTATAAAATTAAAAAATAATTTACAAAATCATAATTTATTCTACAAAATTAAAAATTATTCTCCAAATCCAAATTTAAAAATAGAAATTAGAATTTACTTTTCAAAATTAAATACACAAAAAAGAAATCTAGGAAAAAAATAGTTTGTATTTAAGTTTTCGTACCATGGAGTATTATTGGTATTAGCATAGCATAGTATACTATTATATTAGGGGGTCACGGTGGCTAAGTGGGTAAGACGCTGGCTCTCTAGCCTGGGGGTCGGGTGTTCGATCCCTGCATTGGCCGAGAAAGTTCACCTAGATTTTCCGGCGTGGTTCCCCCTTGTCAGTGATGAAGGATGGAGGGCCTGACAAGGACAGCTGTATAGTCATTCGGATGAGACGAAAAACCGAGGTCCCGTGTACACATTGGCGTGCACGTAAAAGATCCCTTGACAGTTGGAATTCGATACAAGCGTAGCCATAGTGCCGCTGTCCGGGCAAAATTTCCCTCATGGCACACTGCATGGCACATGCCCGTCTTCATTAGCCCAGTCGGAGAAGAACAGTAGGACGTTAAACCCCATTTCATTTCATTTTCATATTATATTAATAGACTATTATAGAAATGTGCTTCGTAACCATATTTTCAGGTCAGCAATAATGTGGGCTTCATATCTGGATGAATCCAACTGAACAGACACATGGTCAATCATTATACAAGCACGACTGAGAGATAAGATGTGTCCTTGTCCATTATGTACTGGTGAAATGAATTCGAACCTTGAACACCAAGACCTGCTGGACTTCTATAGTGTGTAGTTCATATTATCAAACTTATACAAGGCTTTTAATTTTCAATCATCAATCCAGACAGGTTGTGCACAGAGAAAATACTCGTCACATTTCTGATTTTCTTTCATCTGACTGAAGTATAGAACACAATAGCTAAGTCGTTGTGTAAAATAGTTATGCAAATGGCTTTTAACTATCTTTTATATATTTGGGAACGATTCAAAGTTTGCAAGTAAAATATGTGTGTGTGTGTGGTGGCGGGGGAGGGGGGGGGGCTGGGTATATGAACTAGACTATAGGTAATTTCAGTTAAATGAGTAAGGCCTCTTTTATTTGGGTCAAAAATGAAGTGCCCTTTTGACTGATAAATATGTTTGGACATAGATAAAACCGATATAGAGAATTAGAGATCTAACCATCTATAATTTCAACAGCCGAGTTGCCAGTGATTTTTTTTCCGGCTTGTTTACCTCTTGTGAACGGTGAAAGGGCGGGGGGCAATATGGTCAAGAACAGCGCATAGTCACTGGGATAAAACTAATCCCGAGGTGGGTGGGAATTCGATGAAGATTAGAAAAAAATTCAATCGTCTGGGCAAAATTCCCTCGTAACACATTGCATGGTGTATTCCCGACTTCTGTACCATATAAAAGTACAACCGATACAAACAGGGGATTCCCTAAAACACCAAACTAAAATATTAATATGAAAATGAAATGAAACAATGGGGTTTAATGTCCCACTGTTCTTCTCCGACTGGGCTAATGAAGACGGGCAGCAGCACTATGGCCTACTCTTATATCAAATTCCAACCGTTAGGGATCGTTTACGTGCACGTCAATGCATACGAGGGACCTCGGCTTTTGTCACATCCGAACGACTAGACAGCTGACAAGGGGAAACCACGTCGGAAAATCCCGATGAACTTTCTCGGCCAATGCAGGGCGTCTTACCCACTTAACAGTAATATGAAAATGGCGAGATACGCAGACTTTATTTGGTTTACAATCCTTTTTTTTTAGTTTCTTTGGACTTGATTATGTTTATATCAGCAAGCGGTAATACAAACAGTACCGATGGGATGGGGGGGGGGGGGTACTAACTAATTGCGTACAAATTACATCGAAGAGTCATATTTTACCCTCAAACTTTATTTCAGTACAGACATTCAATGGCACAGACGATAATAATATTATTTCAATTCTGATACTGCAACACGTTCTTAGGTATTACGTGAACCCCGGTGGATTCAATTAATATTACATTACGAGTGTGAATATGGTATCCTTAAAATGTAAACGTGTACATGACTGCAACTATTGTTACACATATACTTATTACAGTGAGTTGATTCATTTTCCACACAACATTCTTCGTATAAAACGGGGTCCAAGAATTGCCAAAGCGTATACAGTTTATCAATCCACTACGTCCCACAAAAGCTATTTTGTCAATTTTCAACACCAAATATTTCTTCACATCTAATGATAGTAACCAGACAATTTCTATTTTAAATAATTTCTCACTGTTTTGTTTTCAGAAAAATCTCAGTGCCTTCCAGTTGACCAAATGACAGAATAAAATTGCTAATATGTCTATGTTTACTAGTTGTTTATTATTATTCGGGGTTGGATGGCCGAATGGTTAGCACGTGCGCGATGTATCATAAGGTCTGTCATTGAGTCAGCTGGCGTGGTTTCGAATCCCCGGTTATACGTGACAAGGAGTAGGTTCGCCTGTCCAACCTCCTAGGTTTTCCCCGGGTCCTCCGGTTTCCTCCCACTGCTAAAGACCCCTACGCGCAAGCGATTTATTGAAATAAAATTGAACCATGTTGAACCATGTGTTGCTCCCGAAATGACCTAGTTTGTGCTGAGTGGACATTAAACACCATTTCTCTCTCTCCCCCCCCCCTCTCTCTCTCTCTCTCTCTCTCAAAACAAACTTTAAGTTTGTTTTCAAACGTGCATTATTCTAGAAATGAAATGGAATGGGTTTAACGTCCTTCTCCGCCAACTGGGCTAAAGGAGCCGAGCTTACGCCACACAAGGTGGTACGTGGGAAAATTTGCCCGGACAGTGGTGCTACGGCTCACTCTGATCTCGAATTCCAACTGTCAAGGGTTCTTTTAAGTGCACTCCAGTGAGTAAACGGGGCCCCCGTTTTGCATTCCACTTGAACGACCAGACATTGTTCCTTGCCAGGTGTGACACTACGGCCTGCCAAATGTGTAATCAGGAACTTCCAGACAACGGCCCGTGATACTATCGTCTAGGAGTTTCTTCGACTTCACATTGTGATCAATTAACTCTGGAACACTTTTTACGTTAACTATGTTTTTATATCTTAACGGGGTGGTCTAATCCGAATGATGTTTATTTCCCAGCCTCTCAGCCCAGTGACTGTGGTGTACCCAGCTTCCCAATGATATCTAAAGAAACTTAAATAGCTCTTTCTTATATAAAGATGATACATGCATGGGTCAGTATTGAGCCCCGGGAAATTGACCAGGTGCTTCCTTTACCGGACTGGTCAGGTGCAAAGATGCTACCCTAGATTTCAACACAGTGTACTTATATGAGTACCACGATTCTAACACATGGCATTACCATATTTGGATTATCAGACTATGATGTCATTGCCCGACTTTAGACCACCAGACACATTGTTGTTAGCCTATTTCTTGTTGTCAGTGGTACTAGCTAATAGACGACAAAACATTAACCAGAACACCTCTACAGAACTTAGGTAACCTCCACAGTATATAGACCCCATAGTATTATACAGGCCCTCTATCTTGCAGCACTGACATCCGAGGAAACCATGCTGGAAAATCCAAAGAAAGTTTCTCGGCCAACACCGTGTGTGAACTCAAGCCCTCCTGGTTAGCGATTCAGCCACCACGGCACCTCAAAAAGTGGGTTACGGTCACTTTTTTTAGTAAATAAACGTTGTTCTTGCTGAACAGGTAAGCATACCGAAATGAAAAGTAGGTTTAACATACAATTTTTCTGAACCAACCGGGACGGGCATATGTCTTCGATGAAAATGATTCTATAATTTCAAACGTTAAGGCTTCTTTTACGTGCAAGTCATTGTGTACAAAGGACCTGGGTTCTTCGTTTTATCCTGCAGCACTAACAAGGGAAAATCCCGCTGGAAAATCCAGTTATCTTTCTCGGCCAACACCGGGATAAGATATGAGAACAAAATCTTTTTTATTTTCAAGATACATTTCGAACGATCAACATTTTAAGTAAACATTCTTATACTTTTCAGCTCTTGTGAACTATTTAATATTTCCCCAGAAACCTGCTTTTAGTAACTGTGACGGTTCCTGATAAAACGTTAGAATCAGCGGTTTTCTTTTGGTTTGGTTGTTGACCACCAACAAATAATCCATACTGTCCTGAAATAAAAACACCAACAAATATTCAATATTGTAATAAAATATATATATCAAACTCAACCTATTGTGAAATTTATAATGAAGGTTATCCTGCAATGCAAATATATACCCTATAGTTCATAGAAATTAAAAATGGAAATTACAAATCAATATTAATTTAAAGTAATTTATTTTATCGTCGTATTAAGCACGGTCAAATTCTGATACTAACCTGGATAAACCATCCACCCACTGTTATCTTCCATCCATACCGCCATACTTTCACCTTTAACTCTAAATGTTACTCTTATTTTATTCTGAGCTATAACATACTGTCTCTTAAAATCCACTAATTGTAGTTTAGGTGTTGGTTCTGGACTATTTTGCCAGTTGATATAAACTTGAATAACCTCATCAGCTGATATTTGACCATTATTATAAACATCTACTGATCCCTCTATATCATTGCCTGCTAATATTGACTGACTAAATTGTAGATTAGAATAGGTAAAACTTGTATAAGATAAACCATAACCATAGGGATAAAGTGGATCATAGTTAATATATCGATATGTTCTACCTTCCATAGAATAATTTACCATAGGAGGCAACTGAAAGAGGAACAAACAGTGTTATCATGCGCGACAGGAAGAGGGTTTGTGGGATAATTGGATATTCAAATGTTTGAGGTTACTTATAAATGAACAGTCTGATTAGTGATAGGCGAATGTATGCTTTCCCCCTTGACATTAATGACTGATATTAAAATAATGTTTATGTATAGGCGTGTAATGAATTATTCTAAATTAATATCCATATGTGAACGTTGTTGGCCGTGTGCAAAATCACAATAACCACACCATGCTCGGCAATGTCTCGTTCTGGTTATGTTTGTTTTAACAAAGCAAAACAGAAAGAGATAAAAAAGGGTATATCTTACTTGGTTTTCATTCATTGGCCATGTACACGGAAGTCTGCCAGCTGGTGCAGAATTGGGACCATTCATTGTAAGAACATTAAATAAAGCTTCTCCTGTAGCTTGAGCAGGATAGAAAGCTTCTAAGATAGCAACAACTCTAGGATTACTATCAGCCCATGTTATATCAACAGGTCCGGCATTAAACATGATAAGAAGAACGGGCGTATTAGCTGGACCTAGAAATATAAACAACTCTAGGATTACTATCAGCCCATGTTATATCAACCGGTCCAGCATTAAACATGAAAAGTAGAACGGGTGTTTTAGCTGGACTTAGAAATATAAACAACTATAGGATTACTATCAGCCCATGTTATATCAACCGGTCCGGCATTAAACATGATAAGTAGAACAGGTGTATTAGCTGGACCTAGAAATATAAACAACTCTAGGATAACTATCAGCCCATGTTATATCAACCGGTCCAGCATTAAACATGATAAGTAGAACGGGTGTTTTAGCTGGATCTAGTAATATAAACAAAACAATTCTCAAGTTACTGATTATCATTATATATCAAAATATAATGTAAAACTCCGTAGCATGGCCAAGAAATATAAAGAACTATAGCATATGTTATATCAAAAGTAACGTCAAGGAATCTGATATATTGAGAATCTCGTACTCGTCTTTTTTGATATCAAAAAATATCAACACTCGTCGAGCGAGTTTTTTTTTTATTTTATCGACGTGTGTTGATATTTTTTGATATAAAAAAAAAGACGAGTAGAAGATTTTATTTATCACCCAATCCTTTCTTACATGCACAAATAAATAAATATAATTCTTTGCTTTTACTGAATCTGATTACATTACGGCGTAGTGATACATACTTTTTTTTGACAGCAATTCAACCATTGCAAAGTCCTTTATATTGATCCAGTGTTTCCATCAAGGCCAATTAAATAAAGATAGTTCATTTTTAATAAAAGAAAAAGAAGTTACTTTTAATATAAAAAAAAATGAACTGTTCTTTGAAAATAAAAAAGGAGTTCCTTTTCAACTGACCAATCAAATTCATGTAAAGCGATATCTCCCAAGTCATGGTATAATACAAACTTCAAGATTTGTTTCGTTAACTCCATTAATCACATCCACACGACTTTCAGTTTCCTCAAAAGTAGAAGGCTACTTACTATTATTAACAGCATCTTGAAGTAGTTCTAATTGTTTTCCAGGTAAAGCTATACCGGATCGATCGATATGTTCCTTTTCTACGGCATTTCCTAAAATGAAAAGTAAAAATAGTTTGCATTTGAAGTTTTAATGTTGAGAAGTTAAAGGTATTTATGTAATAATTGAAATTTATGTTCTAGGCTACATGGATATGGCATTCCATTGAAATACACAGGCAATCTTTTTTTACGTATAAATCTTAAAATAACTTAATAATATCAATTTTGTGGAAGAAATTTAACGGTGCTATTATTTTGTATTTGGTGCAGTATTTAAATTGGGTGACTTAGCTAGTGATTGATATACCTAATCCTAAGCATACGATGACCAGATCAACTCCTTGAACAGCTTTTATTATACCAGCTTGGTCGTAACCTATACAAGTAGTATTTCCACTACATCCATTACTGTACTGAACAGTGTTTCCTAATCTAGAGAGGTTCATTAAAGGTGTAGTAGTATATCGTGGATCTACTGCTGGTGCATAACCACCAGCCTGAACAACTGGGTCGTTTGCTGCCGGACCAACTATCTAGAAACGAAAACAAAATATGAAATGAAAACATCTTCTATTTTAGACTTATAGGCGATTGTATCGTCATCGAATACTGCAAAATATACAGGCTGTCAGTTTATCGGCGGGTGATCATTTCTAACAGGTTTCGTTAAACTGCATCATAAACGATGTATTAATGTTCCTACTAAAAAAAAACTAAACAGTAGATACCGTGGAATGCTATCTCCATCACATTAATCTGTAGATAATGTGTGTAGATCTGTGGATTTTTTTCTTGATCAATATATACCTTACAAAGTTAAAGAGCACATCAAGTGACCAAGCAACCTTTTTTGCTTTTTTTGTACTTATAACCAGCCATCTTCACTCAAAGTGACAAATACAGACCGCCGGTAAAAATGACTTTACTAAAACCACTCTTAATCCGCTTAGTGACGTCACAGTGACTGAATGTACTCTTGACGGAAGAGAACCGACAAACATTATGTCCCTTTTCTTTGCTGGGATTTCCACAACTCTCAACAACACAAAGATAATGTGGCTCTTTAAAATTCACTCTAAAATATTCCAGTCCCAAGTATGTAATCTATAACCATTCAAGACGAGAAAGGTCAGCTCTTAAAGGAACCAAGTCTTTAACTCAATATCATGCACAGTCTTCGACATTGCAAACACGACTTATTGGTCAATTTAAATCAAGTCTGGTGTTGTTATCTTACCGTAGGCTTCTGATATCCAATATTTAAGAAAAAATGAAATTTTTTAAATTTGCACACGAATGGCGTGCCAGAATGTTTTCGAGTGCCAGTTGCATGAAGCGACTCGATGAACGAGGCTAAACGTTTTGCCGAAAATAACTGATTAGAAATAACAGTAGAAACAGAAACGATTGAATGTAAATCAGTTCACATACATTCATTTGGCATTATTATATGCGTTGCCATTTATAGTAATTTAGATATTGTATGTGTGGTCCCTGTGACGTCACCGGTCAATCAACCGGATTAAGGCTGTAATTAAAAAGTGTTTTCGGGTGTCTAATATTTAAACGGTATAACGGTATTATATCAAAGGACTTTTTAACTAACTTTTATTATATGAGATCTGTGCTAAAGGATTTGTTTTAACTAACTTTTATTATATGGAAAGAACCACACGGACATTTTTATTTGTAAATACTCCACGGATCCTGCTATGTGGTTTTTACTGCGAGAACTTCGCTTTTCCACATTAAACAGCGGATTCTTTTTCCCACAGATTTTTTTCGATCCGCTGCAATGGCATCAAACAGCTGGATCACCTATTTTAACTTGTTTTCATTATGACAAAGTGAGAAGATGGCCCGCCCTCTCTTCCCACGACAACGATTTTAAAACCATTTTTAAAACCATGTTTTAAAGTGATTTTTAGATATACAAGAACTTTTTATAATTTTAAATCTGTTTTAAAGTGACTTTTAGATATACAAGAACTTTTTTTTATTTAGTGTTTTTACCTAACTTCTATATTTTACTCATTCAGATGTAAATAACTTAATTAAACCAACCTGTCCATAATATCATGCATTATGTATTGGACGTTAAATTTGTAATAAACAACAACAACAACGAATAATTTTAATCAGATTGGTGTGAACTTCGTAAAGTGTATATAGTGACCACTGGCCATAAGTACAGAAAATTTTATTTGGTCACTTGATGTGCTCTTTAATTGATTCTATGTCAAATAATTTCTTTTTAAATCAAACTAAAGTGTGCGATGAGTCCCAGATATTGCGAATACTGCAACACCAGTTAGAATGTACAACCTCTACTGTTATTTATGAACACCAAGTAAGCAAAGTGATCCAGAACTAGGCCGTGGATTCTAGCGATCTTCTTCAAGTTGCGACCATGAACGACTGATTCCTCCCAAAAGACCTGTTCCTAAGAAGAGAAGAAAAACGAGTGACAGTTAGACACTGTGTAGTGCTGACACCTAGGGACAAAAACTTACAGCAATTTTATTGAAGATTCCGACTCTTGTTGGAAGAAAATTATTTAAGTTTTTCAGAAGAACCATAGATTTCATGGCTGTTTGAAGAGCAATTTGTCTATGTTCTGGACTTTGTATAACTGACATATCTAAATTCGTGTAGGGATTCATCTCTGGTGGATCAAATTCTCCCAATCTCATTCTGTTATACATCACGGGTTTCATTAATTCTCTTACTCTTGTTTCACTGACTCTACCACTACTAACAGCTTCACCTAAATAATAGTCATACGTTTAAACTTCATTATGGTATTAATATTTAAACACGTTCCCTGCCTTGAAAAGAAGATAACGGATTTTCTAATCGGTTTGCACACAAAATCTAAAACCACAATTATGAGCAAAATGTGCTTATGACTAGAGCTTTAGGCATAAATTCCCACTTCCGAATAGGTATGTTGCCTACAGAGATGACAGAGTGCCATGAACCAATGAAGGGGGATAATAAATTGTGTTTAGCATCCACCTAACGCAACCGCAATAGTTCGAAATTATCATATAGTATACCAACGTGATTAAAGGATAAACACACAGGTCCCCTCAGCAATTTGGGGAGCCGTAAAACTAAGGGAAAGTATTGGATCGAATTCCCGACAACCATAAATAACAACCTTCGACACCCCAATTGATATGCTGTCTGAACGGCGTTGGTGAACAAAGCCCCCTTCTCAGTGTCTTTCGTTATTGATTCTGTTTATGTTAATAGCTGAAAACCTCTAGCATCTCGTAACTCTTAAGAGATAGGGTTACATACACTTGTAAGGGCTAAATGCGCATCCATCAAGAATATTAAAATCGCAAAATGAAATTACCATACCTATATGGTCGTAGACTTTGCTTTTTTCTTTTGAAATCTCTATGTTACAACCAGCTTCTAAACTTGCAACGGCCGCATCCAAAGAGTTGTTCACATAGTGATGTGCAGTGATCATATATTCTAAAGCTACATTATCGCTAATAACTAGTCCTTCGTATCCCCATTCATCTCTCAGTATGTCTGTTAATAGTTCTTTACTAGCACAGGATGGTACACCATTAACGCTTTAAATATAGCAAGAATGGCACCCTAGTCAGACGATAGCCTAGTTACAGGGGAAAATGGCGACAACACAGTGCATAATTGAACCATGGATTTAAGAGAAATTAAAATACGACTTCGGTAACAAGTAACGGAATTTCTAGAGAGTTACTCCTTGTGATTGGAAAATTCACCCTGAACTCGGCTGCAATATAGTTCAACATTAAATAAGGCCTTTTGAAATTGATCTGATCAATTCCCAATGCTATGCCACGCCCCTATCTCGAATGATATCAAGCTTAAACTTTTAAAAGAAATTAGCAACTTTCTGAATATCTATTAAAATTAGCAATTTTTATATTCTATCCCAAATTAACTCAATATATCATGAGTACCCGCATTTTCAGCTTTCCAGCAATTTGAGATTTGCTAATCCATAAATTCAGATGTTTTTCAGATTTCGTATTGTAGTTTTCATATGTTCAGCGGATCGATGCTTCCATGTAAGTAGGCCATGGTCTGGAGTTATTTTGAATATGATATAAATTAATTAGAAGGACTCGCAATCTATGCTTCATTTCAAATTACCTCGAATAGCTGCACATGATACTGTATGTACCAGCATTTACACACGTCCTGAAAGCTGGAAGAAAAGTTGTCCTCAGATCTCTCATCGATACCTACAAAATACGTACACTAATCATTCGTCGCTTTTACGAATTTCGACATTTAAAGTTTCGTGTTTAAGATAAACTTAAAGGTGCCTAATGTTTACCAGACAATATATGTTTACACCTAAAACCACATTTCTATTTGGACCATTCTTTATGTGTTTCAGTTTCTGTTCACTTCTTATTCACTTTTCGTTTTAGTGTTAGCACAGTCGGTAATATATTCCACTGTGGATTAACTTACCTTAAACCAATACAAATCTGTCCAAGAAGACTTCATTAACTCGGTGTTTTGGATTGTTTTGGAGTCGGTAATATTATGACATTACTATGCATTAATTTACTTTAAATTAGAGGATAAGAATACTATTGTACCTCTGCATTAAATCCATCTCTTGAAACTGGAATATCTTCTGGTCCGGTATAAGTATCAAAATGTTTACAGCCAGTACTTGCTAAAAGATAACGTGGATGTTCTCCCTGTAGACCTCGAACAAAAGCCTCTGCATAAACCCCAGTAAAAAATGGGTCTTCTCCATAGGTTTCCTGTGTATAAGAAGGTGGTGGACAGATCAGTTAGGTTTGTATATTTGTCCAAATTAATAGTTAGACAGAATACTACCTAACCTAACTTCAACCAAATTCATTTGATCTAAAATTAGCGAAATTTCTTATCCACTTTTAAAGACCGATAAGTTCGAATTTCGTGAAAATGGGACAGAGACTGTGTGCCAAAATGGCCGCTCCCCTTCACGCAAATAGTGTAAACATGTAATACCACGGCTGTGGACCCTCTAGAGGCCACAATTTTTTTTATCAGATTTTAATGAAAGTTGAAATATGTTTACATCCCAAAGATCATGGTCCCTTTTTGCATTTGAACCATGTCAGAGCGTTACCTTCTAGATTATGGCTCCAGATTGTACGATACACAGCTTGTTCTCTGTCCATCTCTTGCAAAATGTGAGCATACATAGATTGGCAATCGCCGCTTGTTATCTATTGCTTTAAGATAACCCCTGAAAGAAACGTAATCTCACAAGGTTACCAGACAGACTTCCACACAGCTGCTGTCTAATCCACGTGTGTTAGAAATAAACGGAACAAATAACGGAATATACAATACTGAAACGTGTCCAAATTTAGGCAAAGTAAGGACACGTAGTGTACGGAATCTGTGTTATTATACAAACTTATGTTATCATCTTAAATGGATTACTTACAATGAGTACTTTTTGAAACCCCCTAATTGTATTGATCCATTGCATACTATATATATAGCGCTTTCCGGGGGCTAAATTGTATTATTGTACAGTTTTAACTCTTGTAGAAAATGACACAATTTAAGAATGCTCTTTATTTAAATATTTATCGTGGACTTACTTCATTTCGACCCCATCTTGGATCTCTCAAAATGTTGATAACGGGTGAGCAGCAACTTAAACCAGTTCCAACACTGAAATTTCCTGCTTTGCTGAACATAGTATTCTTGGCTCTGACCTCTATACCTGTTGCTCGGGATACGTCATAAATCGCTTCAGGACTGCAGAAATATAATTTAAGAAATTGTATTATTCCACTGTAATGTCACACGTTATAGTTTGCTGTTTTTGGTAGGGATAAACATGTGGTAATTCTACATTTCGCAAAAACCCATTTCTTTCTAGCAGACACAGGAAACCGTGGAAAATGCTGCGAGGGTAGCTGAAAGTCCTATCCTGTGTGTTTCAGTCATGGGATCGATGTCGAATTTGTTTTTGATGTTGGTACGAAATCTGGAAATCGCATGGCATGGCTTTTAATCATTAGTCTGATTAAATTGTTCATAAAGGTATACATCTATGTTTTCTTATTAAGACAAAATTATACCTGAAGGCTGCTGCTAACCCAATGGCTTCTGGAAAACTAGTTCCGCCTTGCTGAAAATCGCCTCGTAGACATTCTGTCCACCATTCAAAGGGCTTGATATCAAGTCTTGGGATCGCATCTGTTCCGCCTTTGCCTTTTGCCATTTGACCGATCATCTCCGGTAAGGTTAATCTGCCAACTAAATCATCTACTCTTTCTTTCCATGTTAAAGATACGTTATAGAAGGGGAAATCTGGAAACCCATAGCATGAAGCTAATAATAGGATTATGAAATGAAAAACTTCCATCTTAACTAAGTTGTACTTAGTAGAACTGATAAGCATTTCATATGGTGTGATTTATAAGCAAAGATATATTTCAAGGTCATAATAATACATCTGTATAAGTAATGATAGGTTATCTTAGATAAGACATAGATAATATTTTGTTTGCATTATGCTTAGTATTGTAAATAATTCAGTAATGTCATTAAGATGGTGCATGACAAGTGTATTCAGTTTTCAAAGAATCAGTCCATCAGATGGCAGTAGGCTAATTAATTATACAAATATGAAATATCCATTCAATAAACATAAATTGAGCAGATATGATACAACGTAAAGTATAGCGTAAATGTCATGAATAAATTGTCAATATTTAATATTTTTGAAGATATCTGGTTTATATCCAGAGTAAAAGTTTCCGTGGTATTTTTCTGGTTTGTTTGCTGTCCACCTACAAGTGATCCATATTGAAACAGAGATCGTATATCAATTATTAACGTACTAAAACCTTACTATCTTCAATATTTTATTGACCATGCATAAAATTTAATATTTATACCATAATTTTCAGAATGATCTGCATTAAATGCATGATTTTCGCGCTCTTATCAAATTTCTTAATAGTTGATATAAGCCTTGTCGGAGATTCAGTTTTGATAATTGTCCCGCCAATGTTATGAAGCAGAAATTATGACATGAAATAAAATCAATTACGACAATCCAGCCATTAGACAAAAAACGGTATAGGCAAAATAGTGTTATCAGCAAACAGACTGTTCACCATGTACAAAATACAAGATGAACAGTGGTAACAGGTGTCCGGAAGAATATAATAAATCAGATGGGAATTATTACGTACCCTCTTTGTATATATCTATACCATGATTAAGTCATGATCATTGCTAAACGAAAACACTACTGAATGTATATACTATCGATCACATACCTAATTCTAAACATACGATGGTCAGATCATCTCCTTTAACAGCTTTTACTATACCATCTTGGTCGTAAAAGTTTTATTAGGGAAGTATAATATCATCAGCCGTGTACGTCCATAATCCTTTTAAAAGCTCTACAAAAATCACCAAAACCCTGTTAACACTCTACAGGTTAGAGAATTATGCAGACTATACAAAAATGGACCTCTATCGAAATTAATATATGCCTATAAGGCGATGTCATATGATTGACTAGTGGCCCAAATGTTCAGCTAGTCGTAAAAAAAACGTTTTGAAATGGGGGTGGGGGCGTTGTTTGCGTTGTTTTATTTTGGTGGGGGGGGGGGTTATAACAGCGTTATGAACATCAGATACACGTTTGCTTTAGCTATACAATTTAGTTTTCGAACGTTAGTTACGTACGTTTATATTGTCAACCTTATACAAAAAAACACACAAAAACGATATGGGCTATATCCAATCGTCTCACAAAAGTCGAGTTATTTCCCTTTAGTCGAGTTTCAATTAACAGAAATAGATTTAATTTGATACCTTACGCTTACGCAGTTCCACGGTTCTCCCTCGTCACAAAGATAATAATTGCACGTAAAAAGGATTCACTGTTTTGAGCCCATCACCTTTGCGTGACGTGTTCCCTGTCCACCATCACTTATATATCCTTACAAGTTCAGCTCCATGATAGATTTATATCAAATTTAATTAAGTTGTGCCATTTCAGATTTGTGTTCATACAATAACAAGGCCGCAAGTGCACTTCATAACTGGCAAAAGTATCGGTTAAATTTTCATTGACTTTGAGAGTTTATTCATAGTTACGAGTTACGATGCATTGCCCATGCACAATAGTAAGACTAGTCATATACGCGATTTTCAATCGTAAACAGTCAAATACTTACGTGAAAGCCCTATTCACTGGTAAAATATTCGATAGGGACCACAGCTAACGTAGCCTATTGGAATTAAAACAGATTGTGTGACATATTGCCGAAGTTTATAACCACTTTTCATTGAATATTTAATGTAGTATAACTCTATCAAATATATATCAATGAAGATGACTTTTGGTTTTAGTTCAAAATCGCCGGTATGGAGTTCAGGTGGTATTTACCGTGATTCAATCTGGAATCATATCTACCGAGTATATAAAGATATTCACAATATGATCTCATTTCAAAACATTCCTTTGAAGAAAGCAACTGGATAACACGTCTAATATTCGTTGCAAATTGTACATCCGTTTTTGTTTGAATGTTATAACAAAATATGTATGTGAGTATAGATAAAGCTGGATTTTTATCATTTATTTGCAACACCAAAGACGAATGGGAAATAAGCTTTCATTTTGTATATTGGGTGTCACTGGGGGGAATCGGATAGCTCTGTCTGTGGATCTATTTATCATTTATTCAGAAGATAAGCGTGCTAAATATGCTTTCGTTTTATTATTACAGTTGCATGACAAATGTACAAATCGTGAATCAAAAGTTAATTTTTATATCTCACTTTTTCATATTTCCAAGTTCTCGGCTTTTTCTGACGTAACACAATCATTGTACAAAAGGTGTAAATAACAAACATGTCTGCGATCACTTTCAGCATTCTGCAAGCCCTCGAGTGGTTTCCATATAACAAGAAAAGGTCCACCTGCAGTCCACATGAAGCGCACATGCTGCTGGTTAGAATCTGATATTGCCCTGCAAGTATCTATATCCGATTCACAACACTATTATGGTAGATGTTAACGGTATCTTGTGTTGATAAAGATCTACGTGTATATCACTACTTCTACCTCCAGGCTAATTACATTACTTTGTCTTTTTTATATATAGCAGATCATCCTGATGCTTATCAACATCTGTTCAAAGGACAAGGCGATAAAATGAAAAGTAAGAGATATTGCTGGTGAAAATGTAGACCTTGTACGAATTTACGGCAATTGTTTTTTACAAGACGTATTCATCTTGTTTATAAAACTTTAAAACCTCACCCATCAAAGATGGTATTAATTTCCTTAACACTTAAAATATTGAAGCCTTGATGCAAATGTTACATTTCTAATTTGAAGATATAATGAAACGCTTGGGGTATGTCTGGATTCTTGTCCAATATGGTTCCCATCTTGTAATATTAATCTGGCAATTGTCCGATATTAAACTCCTACCAAACATTTGTATCGCCTCTGATTTTCAGACAGAATAATTCTGACGGCGACATTAAACCACGTTAACTAATAAAAATTATTTGTGTTACTGGGTACTGGTGAGCTGATAGGGAAAGTGTTTTTTTTTACAACTTTCTTCTGCTCCGATTGGGCTAATAAAGACGGACACACGCCATATATGTACAGTGTGTTATGAGAGAAGTTGTGCCAAGACAGCGGCGCTACGACCAGCTCTTATATTGAATTCCAACTGCTAGGGAATCCTTTTTGTGCAGCCTAATGTATACACGGGTTCTCGGTTTTTCGTCCCATGCGAACGACTATACGTTGTTCTTTCCCAGACCCTCTGTCCTGCCTACAGGGATCGAACACGGGACCTCCAGGTTAGCCATCCAACGTCTTACGCACAGAGCCGCCGTGGCTCCCTTGCACATAAATGAACCATTGACAGTCGGAAATCGAAAAGGAGTATGGGAACGCAGCTGGGCAAAATTCTACTCTCTCTGTGTAACAATAGAATACTAATTAAAACAGCTGAAGTTTAGTGTAGACAAGCCGCACAACCCAAGTGACAAAATTTTCCATGAAACAAAACAGATTAGGTAAAAATATACACCATGTTAGTGCCAGGGTATCCAAGGTATGTTATAAACATAGACGTTAATCCCCATTTCTTTATGCCTCTCTATTACCACTCCAGTATGTACCCTTTACTGACTGCGTCTAAAACTCAACAGGCGTCTAAAGTCATATCGATACAGAATAGCCCTTATCTTCTCAATGTCTACAATTGACTCCTATAAAGCTGTCCAATTGGATCACAACTGCGTCCTCTGTAATTAGTTGTTACAAATTACTAGTGATAAGGCAACGAAGCGCTCCCGTCTCTTTTCATTCAATTGATTTATACACATCATTTTCTTTGTGTAATGGCGCGCGAATCACCATAATTATCTCTATTGCCAACCACTTGATAGTAATGCTGTCATCTTGTATGGTGTACTACACCATTTGACTTCACAAAATAAGATTACATAAGCAGATAATTCTGATCCGTTGTGAATACAATTCTCGAGACGGTTAAACTGTGTCCCTATTGAAGACTGGATATAGAACGTCGGCTCGACTTTGGTTGCAATTACTGAGATTGAAAAATAACATAGATCTGACTTTACGGCAGATTTTGACAGAAATATTCACACGATATACAATTCTGAACCTGGTGTTTAGTAGTCCCTGTCCAAATAATGCTCATGTTCATGCATGGCTAGTGCACAATGTGAATTTACTATTATTGCCCCCCTCCTATAGAAGAAAAGGATTCGTTCGTCTGTCTGTCTGCCTGTCACACTTTTTGGAATACAATAACTCTGTTTCTAATTGAGGTAAAATGTTCAAACTTTGTACATATATTCATTAGGTGAATACCTTGACTGGTTTTGATGATCAGCATTTTCTGCTTCTAATCAGAGATAAGGACTTTCATAGGTCGATGCTTTGGTACACGATTCTAATTAAGTGAGAGTAATGAAACATGGTGTATAGTTTTATTACATCAATAACTTGACTAAGTTCGATAATGATCATTTGCTATACCGGATAAGCAGAGTGAACAGAATTTTGATTGGTCGAGAATTTAGAGTGAGAGTGGCAAAACTTGATTTATACCTTACATCAGTGATTCTCAACCAGTGTGCCGAGGCACACAGGTGTGCCGCGAGATCTTCCTAAGTGTGCCGCGAAATTTTTGAACGGCACACTAAGAAAATGTGAAAAACCACGTGATCCCTGTTGAATATTCACTGGTGTCTACTGATAAGTTCATAGCTGTGGTTTTTTTTTCTTTATTTAGTTTCAGTCATTCTATGTGTCTATGACTATAGTCTCTGTGTATGGTTGTATTCCGTCTGACTTAAAATGTTTTTTTTAGCAAAATTCAGATATTTTTCATATATATTTAGCCAGTTGCGCCGCTATTTTTTTTCATGTGTTCTGAGGTGTGCCGTTGGCAAAAACAAGGTTGAGAATCATTGCCTTACATGAATACCTCGATAACTTCAGACAGTGCGCATGTCTGCTTATGCTAACCATTTTATTGGTAAAAACTTTGGAATCCCCAATGGACCATATACAAAATTGGAATTAACATCGGCATCCATGCACATTTACAATAAAGAAAATATCTATTATGACACACCGTTTCCAGTGACAAAGTATATAAATTTAACCTATCCGTACGATTCGTGTCGACAGCAAGCGTTTACTAGTTTAATAGAAAATTAAATTAACTCTATGAATTTCCTGCAATTGATAAGAGAATTTGAGCTGTGCTCCCGAGCTTTTCTCTAATACCCCCAATTACAACATCAGGCATGCTATAATCCGTGCAGCCTTTGAGCAATTCATTGTATTTTTACACTGCAATCTAATCACCATCATAACGTTCAAACTTCAAACAGTTTAATAAGCGTAAAACTTTAAACTGACAGGAAAATGACACATCTGAGTTGAGCAAACGACGGAAAATATCCATGGGTAATGTCACATTAGAAATATGCAATCACTTTGACAGACCGTCGACTTTGTTGCAGGAAATCAAAGCGATGTAATTTCAGTATTAAATGTCTGTCACATATCAATTGTGAATAAAAGGCACAGCTACATGTACATTCTTTATGAAGTCTTAATAGATATTTAAGCACAGCATTTAACAATTGTGCGACCCCTTTCAGCAGTTTCTAAAGATATTTCCAGACTAAATACCCCGATCATTCCTCTTTTTTGTGTAAAGTATATGTCAGAATTTCGTGTACGACACGTCATCTGGGTTAAAGGAAACGATGAATTTGAGTCAGATGCCATCGTATGATGTTTGATGACAAATTTTACTTAATTGAACTTATTCAAGACCAGGCATGATATATTTACAAATTTGGTATGTGGCAACAGCAGCAGTTCTTTTCCAAAAGGACGCTTAAAGATCTCGCGTTCAGATCAAATTTACAACCAAGGGTCTTAATGTCAACCAAGCAAGCATAATTACCTCATAGAAAGGCGGATACTGTACAGTGGGTAATTTGATTTGCATTCCAGCATTGACATTATGTTCATCATAAAATTTGTTTCTATACAATGGGTAAATTTTTGCTGTATGCCGATGAATACTCCCTAATCCTGATGTGTTAGTATATAAGGTGAACCCTGTCAGTATCCATTATTCATGTGTATTAATATGTGAAGTGAGAGCACTGAGCGGGAAACATTGACTTTATATGGAGACAAATTATCATTTTATTGTTGAAAATGCAAGTAACTTTAAACTTTTGAGAAAAAGCGCGACTTTGATGTTAGCAAAGCCAGTCATACTGGTTGACAAATTAAAAATTAAATCGACATTTTACAAAATCGAACAATAATTATTGTCATTGAATGTAAACTTAACACGGATTTTTGAAGTTATGGTATAGTAACGGATAGGTTAAAGATGATGTCGAATTGATTCATATTTATATTTGTACAAGGTATATAAGCAAAACATGTACCTGATACTCTTAATGAACTAAAGGCATCGTGCTGAGATTCTGATGAATTATCTCATTCCAACGTCGTTTGTGGAACGTAGAAGTAGAAGCTGTGTAGATTCAAGTAGAAATCTACCTAAATAACTTTAGTTTTGATTACATATAATCATAGTCTGTTTCCAACTCGGTTATATGTTTCTTGTCGAAAAAAATAAGATTTACGGACAATTACACCAAAGATACTTTGTTGCTTCATATTTGACCCTTATTTTGCTTTTGTATATACCCGCGAAAAGCCGGAAACTTATAGGTTTCTTATATTCAGATACACTTTAGCTATTCATCTTATGATTCATCTCACTTTAAATTCAGTAAAATGTATCTTTTTTGGGAGAAGTTTGCACCTAAAACAAAACAGGGGAAGTGGTGGTTGAGATAGACTGTGGATTCGCTGATGATGGAATAGCTGTCAAGGTCGATCACCTCAACCCCAACTTCATCACCATGACTGCTCAATTAGAAACCTCATGGACATTAATAATTATAGAAAAACATGCACCTAGGGGTATTCTCATGGCTGAAGCCAATGTTGTAGTCAGTCATTCTAGTAATAGAAAGTAAGGATAGTACTTTGATCTCGCGGTGTTGTAAATGTCAGGTATGTTTATACCCCACCGTCAGTCAATCGCTTTTTCAGGTACGACAACTGTTTATGTCAATCAAATAGTTGATAGTATGGAAAGTAAGAAAACATACATAAATATTAGCCGCTGTAAATTATCATAAAGAATGTGCAAAATTAATACAAACATTTTTTGTGTATAGATGAAAACGATTCTTGGAATTATCTGTTCGTCGGTATAATTACACGCTGATCCTTTTAGAAAAACTAAAATAGCTAAATATTAGGTAATATAAGAAACATCCAGCATTAGGAATTATTAGATTATAATGGTTTTTTTTTATTATTTTACTTTTTTTGTATCAGCACAGCAAAATTGTAGAAAAAAATGTTTTGTTGGTTTTTTTTAATTCTTTTTTATGGGGGGGGGGGAGCTTGGGGATAGTTCTCGTCCATTTCTCATATTTACCAGAAATGTGATTTCTACAAATCGGTAGTGCACTTGAAGGTGGACGTTGAAATTCCACATTAAAATTACAATATGTTCGTGTCATTTTTTTGGACTTTTTTTCCCAAGCCACTTAAAACATTTCTGTAACCCTTGGTGGGATTTCTGCATGTCTGACACTTAAAGGGACAATAACACTCTTGCTGGCTTGAAAGCTCCAGAAAATAAATAATATCTCTATCTAAGTACTAGATGTTTAAGTGTCCTACCTGTTGTGTAAATTATCCATTACATCCTATTTTACTTGTCCAGAGGGTTCGAAAATATTTTTAAATCGAAGTTTCATTTGAAAAGGTTTACGTTAGACGTTTCAAACCATTATGTTGAATTTTTCAAAATTTTTAAATAAAGTGTGTTAAGATGAAATTTGTATCATCAATTAATTGAAATATTCTAAAATAGTACAATTTGTTGACCAGAATAAAGATTGGGACATATTATTCAGTTACAACAAGAGTGGTATTGAGCCCTTAAAGAAATCTTTTTATTTCGTCACATTAAAACAGCTCATAGTTCACCTTGAAGGTGCGAATTTAGTCTATTCCCCAATACGATAGTTAATGAATCGATTTACCTCATTATTTATAGTCCACATTTATACCATCTATAATTTTTTTAATGGAATATTATGAGTTCATAAAAGAATAGCGAATGGGGAATATACTAGTAATTCACTTTTCGCCAAAGCGATTAAAATTCCGAAAGACGACAGATTTCCCGAAGCGTTGCAGATTGCAATCCCCTTGCACTGAACCTAAAACAAAACAGAGACAGTTTTTGACATATATGTACACGAAACGATCATATCTGTTGTTAATGGTATGTGGATAGAGGAATAATCACCATGCTAAGTATGCTTCCTTACAATGCCATATACACAAAGATAGTCTAAACATTCAGAAGTGCGTTGTGGGGTTTGGTTTTTAACTCAAATATGCCATTCTCTTTCTCCATCATTAACCTTTAAAGGTTTAATAATTTGATTGACCAGACTGCCATCGCCTTACTAATGTAACATGCAGATGTTCATTTGTTTCGAATGGGCTTCATAATGTCACATTTGCATATAAGCGGAGTGAGTTGCAGTAATTAATAATCAACAAATACATCGATTTATATTTATTACCCTACAATTCTCGTCCTAATCACCATAAATTTTCCATACATTTCGTCTGGTTTTGCAACTATCTGACGGTAGAGTTCAGTCTTTAAGAAGACGTTTATGTGATGGGTTGATTTATTTTTCTTTTTTTTTATCATGGTCTAACACTAACAGATTAAACCTTCGTCCTTGGAAGTTTTTAGCTATTTTTGCAGTTTTATGTAAGGACATAATAAGGAAATTGAACACAATGTTTAAAGGAAAGTTATTGTCCCGGGAGTTTAAATAAATTCAATTTGAAATTTTTCACTTTTAAAATTAATAATGTATTATCTGAAATATACTAGATTTTAACAGGGTTCCCGGCAGAGCCCTCCGAGTCCTGGGACTTGAAAATTTGCGAAAGATGCATGGTCTCTAGCGTTATTTTGGCGTGTATCTAGGGTAAATCAAGGCCGCTTTGCTAAAACACAGAAACTTGGATTGAACCTAAAGACATATGACATACCAAATACATGTACTACGTTTCAATTTTACTGATGTAATAATTATAATAATAATAATCAGGATTTTAAGCAAGCAAACAAATGGAAAACCAAATACTGTAGGCTACCCATCAGACGCCAAAATATCAAAACAAAAATGTTTTCATCACATAATCTATTCGTTTATTTTTTTCAATACCCAAACTCATGTTGAATTGGATTCAAACGGAAAGGGGTCCGGATGCCCTGGCGGCGACGAAAGCCTCAAGTGAAACGAGGGTGGACCGGGCACCACAGCGCGAAGGTCCGGGCAGGAGGCTTATAGTTTTTAATTCACCATTTTTTTTCCAATTTTACTAGGTACCCACATTTAGAAAAGTCACCGGTTTCTTCTACTTTGCGATCTTCTACAATGTATTTTTTTTATTATTTTTAATTTATACCAACAAATGTTTTAAATAACATACTGGGCATACCTCCGGGCCCCTCTAGGATCCGGGCCCCTACACAAGTGGCCCAGCTGTTCCCCCTCACGCGGGCCCTGGATTTCAATTATAACATATAACCATTATAACCTGTACGGTTAGAGTTTACAGATTGAAAACCAACAGTTCTTTGGTAATTGTAACCCTGTTTATGTTTTATGGTACAATCTAATGAAAACTATCTAAATTACCACGAACGATTTATAAGTGTGGTGAAATGTTTTTTACAATACAGTAGTCGGTATATCTTAGCTTTACTACGTCACACAATGACACGCGCTGTGTTTGACCAATCCTTGTTTTTTTTTTTAAATGAAATGAAATGGGGTTTAACGTCATATTGTTCTGCTCCGACTGGGCTAATGAAAACGGACATATACCATACAGTGTACGGCTTACTCTTATATCGAATTCCGATTGCCATGAGATATTTTATGTGCACGCCAATGTGTACATAGGACCTCGATTTTTTCGTCCCATCCGACGACAAGGGGGAACCACGCCGGTTAGAAAGCCAACGTCTTACTGACTGAGTCACCGCGGCTCCTAATCCTTTTTTATTCAGTGGCTGAAATCAATAGTTGGTTCTATGACTTTACGTTCCCGTTCATTAGAAATACATTTTCAGATGCAAGTTTGGGGGGTCAATTATGTAACATAATCAAAAGCAAGGACATAAAATATAGTTAAATCCCAATGAACCATATCGTATTTGTTTCAATTGGCAAATAGAAAATGTAACATTTTAATTTGAATTTAGTAGCTTTATTTAATCTAAAGCTGGTTTAATATCAGACTTTCGTCCTTGGGACATTGAGAATGCACTAATTATAAAAAATAGAATATATAAGATGCTGTAAGTTTTGATAATTTTGTAATCCATCCCCACTTATATTCATAGAAAATACACGGTCAGGGATTTGAACAGAGAAATGTGGCATTCAGATTGTTTTTGGTGCCTTGTTTCTGAGGAATCATCAGTTTCAATTGCACTATTCAGTAGCTGAATTCTAGCGATAATTACGGCGTCTCTTTTAAACTTATATCACCAAACCGTTTGTAATGTTCTTCCAAATCACTAGTTGCATCGCCTTTCAGTCTGGCATCGTTCTTTTCATATCTGTCACTGACCTAAATAGAAATACATGTAAGCTATTCAAATAAATATTTATTACCATAACGTCTTTGCCGCAATCCCACTTTATAGCCGTGTTATGATCTATCCAAACAATCTTCAAAGTGATACAGAATTCTCGTTTTTACGACATTCACGCCGCATCAACCGTTATGCACATTCGTTAAAGCAATCTTGGGGATTTTATTGCCCTCGTGGAAAATTATGACTCCCAATCTTGTGTTAAGATACAAAATTCGAGCGTTATGATTTCTATCAATTACTATAGCAACTATATCCTCACATAAAAGTTGGAAATAACGGCGCCAAAGCTGGGCTATGTCAATATTCCAATTCGTTTACCATCCCTTATACCCACTATTGGAATTTGCTCTTTATTTCGTGTTAGCAATCTATTGCCATTTCTCAGCTTGAAACTATCAAAGATATACTAAAGATATTTAATATGTCTACAGAGATGATAATGAATTTATTATATATTAAGTATAATTTTGTTTATATTTTTTTTGTATTTGTCAAATTCGGTATTTGATATATAACTAACGTTTTATAAAATTTAATATAGAAAACTTGACGTCTACAATGCATGTAATGGATGGGATTAAGAAATCTAGTATGAGTTATCAATAATAATTACATTATATCATGGTAATATATATTCAACACGTGGCTGTTTGTAATTAACATCAACTGATTAAAAAGAGATAATGGAAAATGTTTATCCTTTACATTAATTGAATATTAATTATTAGTAATCAAATTGCATCTAACTTTCAGAAACATTTAAGATAAAATACAAAAGTTTAAAGATAATATTTAATGAACTTCAAATATGAATCCAATAATTTAAAGGAACTCTAAGAATAGCCTTTTAATCCATTTTAATCCCTTTTAATCCACTACAGTCAGCGTGGTTTTACATAGTGTTCGCCTGTTTTCCAATCCCATTTTAGATATCCTGAATATAAATATTGTTTTTTTAAAATGTCCTAATATTACATTGTCATTAACAATCTCAAAGGACAACGCCTTAGAAAGAGAATAATATTCTCTACTGTATAAGCAATGCTTTACAGTCTGCCTTATTTAGATAGTATACTAATCCTTTAGTCAATGGTCTGGTTAGGGCACGAGACTCTCTATAACAATGTCACTTGCGCACTGAGGTAAACACTGAGACTAACGAGGAAAGTTAGTTTCTTATAGGACACGTGTACTATTTTATCGTGTAGAAAAATATACCGTGCTGTAAAATCAGAAAAGGTATAATAGGCGAAAATACCACTGCAACCATCTTCTTCTTATCATTACACATATAACCACATTTAGTTCAAAAAGAGTGAAACAAACAAGAGTATATTTGCTTGGCGCCGAGCGGATCAAACCAAAATATCATTTTTAAATACGTCCCCCCATTAGCCCACCAAAATGCATCAATAATGAGCCATTTAACCTATTCATTGACTGATTTATGGTATAAACATTTTGTTTGCATTTTGGGCTTTTATATTTACTTTTTGTATGCGACTTTAGCGTACCCTGCACAATGCCCTTTAACTATCAGCTATGGAATCACCCCACTAGTTAATAAAACATTTTCTGTGTCTATCTATTAGCTATAATTTGATTTACTATATAATGAAGCAATGTAATTAAGAGTATCTGTTTAGCAAGATAAGGTAGTTATATAAAGATGGGTGAATGTTAGTAGAGGTATTATGTTTGTTAGAATGGGAATATATCCACAACATGTCAGATAGCCAATAACTAGATATATATTCCAGCTGCTATATGGTTCGTTAATAAAGAAACCCATTGAATTCCTACGCGGGAGGGTACATGGTTTTATAATGTTTTGAATGATTATCCAGTTTTCAAGAAAAACATACAACCAAACATTTCTTGAAGAACAAACCTTTATGCTAAACTTCTATACATAAATTTAACACTGACGATATCCTTTGTTCTCTTGAAAAATATCAAAAATAAACAAAACACATAAGATAGTGCGTTTATATGAATATGTTTATAACTTCATAAGATTAATCCCAAAACTAATCCGCAGTTTCTGTTCTGTAGATATCTGTAGACACGACCACATTCTTGGGTACAAAATGAAATGAAATGGGGTTTAACGTCCTACTGTTTTGCTCCTATGCTGGGCTAATGAAGACGGACATACGCCATACAGTGTGCTATGAGGGAAATTTTGCCCGGGCAGCGGCACTATCGCCTACTTTTATATCGAATTCCAACTGCCAATGGATCTTTTACGTGCATTCCAATGTATACACGGGACCTCGGTTTCTCGTATCATCCGAAGGACTAGACAGCTGTCCTTGTCAGGTCCCCCGTCCTGCATCACTGACAAGGGGGAACCACGCCGGAAAATCTGGATGAACTTTCTCGGCCAATGCAGGGATCGAACACCCGACTTCCAGGCTACAACTTATGTCCTAATCACATAATATACGACAAATTGGTTCAACAATGCATGCCAGTTCCTTCGTCTAGTTACATCTAGGTCAGTTTTCTATCAACTAAGACTCTCTGAGGGACCAGTTTATTCATAAAAAGAAAAATACAACCTATCGACGAAGGATGCGTAATTGCGTATTCCATATAAACATTGTGCTTTTAAAACTACAGTAAGGTACAATAAGCCTGGGCCCTGATTCACGAAATCTTAACTAAAGATAAAATCCAAATTTTAGTAGATACTTCAGTTTTGATTGGCTAAGCACTAAAATCAATTATATATTATCCAATCAAATAACTAAAATTTTGATTTTATCTTAGTTAAAATTTCGTGAATAAGGCCCCAGATTGTACACTTAATATGTAAAATTTATTTCTATTACGTAATGAAGCATATCTCAGTATATAATATGTCTCCACGATACGAAAAGGATATTATTATTTTTACTGTTTTCTTCTAAGACATAACCATGGAGGTAAATAATTATTAGAAACCAACATTAACTTTTAATGGCGATTTGAGTCATTTTTGACCAGAATCTATTCTAATAAACTACCCTTGATCGTCAATGATATTAAACTCTATATTTCATTTTTATTCTGGTAGTGTCATATTTCACTGACCAGTCAGATTAAAACACGGTTCCAGTTTCCTTTCGATTTTCACCGGAAATATAACAAAGTGAAAAGAAATTTTGATCTGATCAAAACTAGACTTATTGGTGCAGTGTACAAGCAGAATTCGTCATGGTCACGAGATGTAAATAGGGCTAGCGCTAACCCTAACCCTAGACCTAGCCCACAATCTCGTCAACAATCGTGTGCCCTATATATATCCTGACGAAATCGGACCCGTCAAGGTATCGAGTGCAAAGAATTATAACTTTTCCCGTCACCGAATGACATAATTAACTGATTGATGCATTTCGAGTCATTCTTTTATCAAAACTAATTTATTCAAATTAACCTATCCGACTATAAAGTGTTCAGTTTATAATTTAGAAAATTTGTCCCATATCGAGTTCATTAAGTCGGTTATTATTATTATTCATTGATACAAAACTCGTGTTTTGGGGTGAGCTTTTTGTGCATTGTAATGAATGCATACATATAGAGACTAAATGCAGGTGTGACGCTTGAAGGTTTCTACGGGCGTCCCAATCATATCTTTTCAGTTAGTTCTGTCTCAATGAATCAACCTTTTTTTTTCATTTCGTTGTTTATTTATCATGCATACTTTATACAACAGTAGAATTTTTATGGCTCTAGTCGGTTTTAACGACATTGGCAAATACATTCATCGCACCTTCCTGACCGTTTCTCATTCGAATAAAGTCGTACAACTGAAGCGTAATGTATAAATCTTCCTCGCATCAACGGTTTTATTACCCCGATCAGTATAGAGAAGAAAAAAGGCAATTGTTGATCTGTTATTGGCAAAATTGTAAAATTTCTTTACGACCAGACTTCGTCATTTGATCTTTTACCAAATCTGGCAACAGAAACTATAAATTTAGGTTAAGGGATATGTGTGTTCAGTTTGTGTTAAATCTAGAAATGTGACACTCAACAGCCAACAATATTGAGAAAACTGAGATAATTTAATTTTGTGTTTTTAAAAAAGCCACTGCTTATATAATAACATTTTTATTTATAACCTTTTCAACTTGCAAATATAGAATTGGCCGGATCGAAGAGTCACATTACTTTCCACTGACTTAACACCGCCATCTTTAACCCAATTATATCCACGAACATCGAGAACAAGGTTGTATCTAACATATGTTGTTTTGTTTTAATCACGAAGCTAGACTTCGAGATTTTAAGCATCTGTTTCTCTTTACTTGTGGCTAAATTCAGTCAAATAAGGGAAATATTTACTGGTCGTCTGGCGCATTGTTGATTATGTTGCCGAAACGAATCAGCACTCAAAAATGCTCTAATCATTTTTAATTCTACGTAAGGCTTTGTCGCACTCTTTGATTTAAACGAAAAACGAATATTTAACAAAAGTAATAACACATATAGCAAGACTATTATGGCCAAAGTAACGGTTTGTAAATGAAATGAAATGAAAATCGGGTTTAACGTAACGGTTTGTATTAATTATCCAAAATGTAAGTTAATAATAGGCTGCACCATTTGGACAAAGAATAATTAATCATCGTATTCGGGTATTATAAGACGTTTTTATCGTGTCAATCAATTCTATATAATTATCCATAATAGCAGGTATTTTACTCATGTGATATTGACGCTGTAATTAACACTATCATTACAGTTAAAATGATATGGTATAGCCGGTGGGTGTTTTTATTATTATGTCGACGGTTTTATTATATAAAAAAAGAAACAAACATTCGTTGTGTCAAGAAAATTTAACCCTTATTTAGTATGAATTAAACCCTAAAGCTTAAAATAAAGCCTTTCCATTGGTTGATTGAAAAAAAAATCATAACACGAGCTTTAGCTCTGGGCAAATTAAAATACTGTATTCTTAAAGGTATTTTACTGAATAATGCTTGATGATCTAATGTTTTTTGTGAAGTAGAGGTGACGTCACTTTAACTTACAATATCTAGACTTTATTACGACCTTTGTACACGCGTCAGTATATTTCTATCATGATATAAATTTGAATAGATATGATATATCTTTTCATACTAGTCATATTGATATTTATAATAAATAATGTTAAATGATCTATAGTTCAATAAAATAATGTTAAATGATCTTTAGTTTCATATTTCTATATTCTCACATAATATGGTTATATTATATACTACACTTGGCTTGCTTTTATGGTAAATATTAATGTTACATTAACGTCTAACAAATTCTCATGAAACACAGATACTATTTCGTTTCATTTTTTTATAGTTCGAATAATGCAGGTCATTGAAAGAATGTAGCAAAGAAACGGAATTTAGATCAGTATTTTAATCAGAAAAAGTCGGGATGCGCTGTCCCCAAAATATGACCCTCTACTATAATTAAACCCCATAAATTATGTTAGCTCTGTGACACCCTATCGATAAAACCAGTTTATTTAGTTATTCGATCGGGTGGTCAGATGGAGAAATCGTGTTGTGAATTGACCTATAATCCCTTTATTTATCTCAGCTACGAGGCTAATGTCCAGTCATTAGAATCGAGTCGATACATCGTGAACTTCTATACCAACATCCCCCACATAGATCAGTCTGGTCACTGTCTATAAGCGCGGATCCAAGAATTCTTTTAAGAGAGAGGGCCGATTCAGACAAGGTGCATTTACTTGTCACCGAGCGAAACGTGTCGAAATATTTGGGGGCAACCTAGATTCACACCGAAAATAACTCTTTGGAAGGGGATCGGTGGGTGACTCAGCTCTTTGCCTCCCTCTTCCACTGGACATTTACAGATCTATGGTACTTTAGTTGTCAAATTTCTTATATCTCTGTTCGATTGGTGAAGAAAAGAAGGAAGTTAACCCCCATTTTACTTTTATTTTAGCGTGAGGGTCTGGCAAGGGACACCGTCTAGTCCTTGGATTAGTACAAATAAAACGAGGTCCTATGTTCACGTTCGAGTAAGGTCTAGACATAAAAGAACTATTGGCGGTTGATGCAGAATTTGCGGAAACGCAGATGTCCAGGCAAAACGCAGCATGATATATGTCCGTCTTCATTAACCCGGTTGTGTCCTGTAGATTAGGGCATTAAGCCTCATTTCATTTCCTTTTTAATTTTCGTGCTTTTCAAAGACAACAACATTTACGTATTAGAAAGTATTTCAAACTTTATTCACATCAATGTCATTGACGACTAATCTTAAGCCAAACGTGTTGGCCTCAAGCAGTGCTCGTTACTAGTCTTATTCCTATGATGTAGACAAATGTAGATACATAAATCAGCCTACAAATGTGCTAATCATTGGAGTATTGCGTTGTTCAGTAGGTCGATGCGGGATATTACACAATTTATGTCGTGATTATGACAAGGGAAGCAACTCGTTCACAAATAAATCATGTCTGTCTCAATAGCGTGACATTAGGGATGCTTACGTTACGTCATGGTTGATGATAGTAACGTAATAAAAGCAATAAAAATCAGAAAAAAGTTTAATAAAACTGCAAGTATATTAGAGTATCTAATCACCATTCAAGGCAAAACTTTGGGATATTTGTAGCACAGGTTTTAACAGCGCCATTTAGGAGAGAGAGAGAGAGAGAGAGAGGGTGGGGTGCAGAGAGAGTCTTGTATTACATATGGTAAATCTGTATGATTCAATAATTCACTTTTCGCAGGTCTTACTCCTTCACACACACACAGGCACGGGATCGAAGCCACGACACTTGACCCAGTGACAATGATCTACTACCCACTTGATGGACAACTCCGCCACCCATCCCACTACCAAGCAGCAAGAAAGAAAAGAGAAATGAAATGAAGTTTAACGTCCTTTTTTCTGCACCAGAAAGAAAAAAGGAGTACGTTTGTTTGTCTCTATATTTAAGAGAAATAATGTCTCTACTGATATGTTAAAGTAAATCTCTCAGTTCTGTGCCATACTACTTTTATTTCTTTCAAGTTAAAGTTCAAGAAGGGTTTCACGTGCAGAATGTAAAGGTGACTATTTCTCTCATCACGTGTAACTTATGAACCATTTCAGAAATGTAAATGTCTACCATTTAAGGTCATTTTGTACTTATCACAAAGCAGTAATGTCGTTCGCATACACCGCAGCCCCAAATGGCTCTACCAGAGGGCATTCTTGTCAGGCCATGATGACTGCCTTCACAGACCCCTTCTGACCTCTCCTAACCTCTCGCCTTGAGCAGTGTTTGCTCTCGAGATTATCCGTTAATCCATCAGAGAAACTATCACCTGAACCTACACTTATCACGTGACAAAAGCTGGCACACGGAACAATAGATAAACAATAGAAAGAAGAATAAATAGACGATGAAGATGTATCTTTTTAAATATCTTAGTGTTTGCTCTCTTTTCCGTTAAAGGGACAAGTCGTTGTCTGAGATAAACATATACCAGTCTATATACTTGCTGTAATTAACTATAAGTAGCTATATGTAATTTTAGAATATATCAGCTCTCATATTTTTGCATTTCTGAAGAGATTTTAATTTAAACTAATTAAATTTAGACCCGGTTTTCATTCTGGTTTTTTTTATGTTGTTTACAATTATTTACATGACACTACAGTCTAACGACATCTTTCAGAACCTTATGTTCAATTGACCTTGCCTGACATTTTTCATATGGTCAATGAACAGACACTTTTGGTTTGGCCAAGAATGATTTAATCAATGACATTGGTAAATTTTCAGAATCCAAACCAGGCTAAGTAAAGACCGGCCCGGATTGCTGTTAGATTGGTATTCGAAAAGATGCGTTATTGTCACGTGTTTATGCATACTGCCTTTTTCTTCTATTTTACTAAATACTAGAATGTATTATTTATAACAAAACAAAACCAGGTTCAACCAAGCTCACGCGTCAAGGCAAACCTGCCAAATATCACATCGAATTCATGTAAAAAAGAAATGTTCAAATCCGATATTGGCGAGATGTTTAACAGTAGTACAGCAAGAGAGAGAGAGAGAGAGAGAGGGGGGAGAGAGAGCGAGAGAGAGAGCGAGAGAGAGAGAGCTCCTGGCTGGGCACATTTTACCAAGGTGGACGGTGGACCCATATCAACAATCTTTAACTGTTTAGTTCGCTTGTGCTACAAGTACAAAAGGTTAATATCATTTTCATGTGGACGTATATTGTAGTCACCCTTGTCCGTCCGTTCAGACATCCGGCCGTCCACAATTTGTTTGTAGACGCTCTACAGGTCACAATTTTTATTCGATTTTGACGAAACTTAAAATATAGTTCTATCTCCCAAAGATCTCGGTTTCTTTCGATATTGGCATGTATCTGACCATAACTTCATGGATTATTGCTCTTTTTGTACACGAAAAATCACGTTTTTAGCTTTTGGTCACTCTAGAGGTAACAATTTTTATTCGATTTAAAAAAAAGTTTGAATATATCACCGTTACACTGTAATGACGCTTGAGTTCGAATTTCGTGAAAATCGTACCAAAATTGCCGGACAAAATGGCCGCCCCTCGTACGCAAATAGTGTAAATATATGGTATATCAAGGTTGTGAACCCTCTAGCGGCCACAATTTTGATCTGATTTTGATGATACTTGAAACACATATTTATAACCCAAAGATCTTGGTTCCTTTCGATATTCGCTCATATCGGATCGTAACTTCCTGAATTATGGCCCTTGATTGCACGAAAAATGGCTTTTTGTTTTAACTTGTTCTCTATCCATCTCTTGCAAAATGTGGGTGTATCCTGCCTGGCAACCGCTGGTTAAATACTACTTTAAGTACATGTATTTCTTTTCGGATTGCCCTTGAAGAGCTTTCTACTCTCGTTAGGTTGCCCTCCCAACCTCGCCGAGCTTTAAACAGTCTACACAATCTCCTGTGATGTGATGGTTGTAGCTGGCATCTGGGGAACCCCAAAAAAAAGCATCTTCCCTGTGTTTTGATTTTAAAAACAAAATAAAAAAGTATAATGAAAATTTAAACATTTTAAGGTACATGTACCTTAAGGTCATATCATAGCCATAGCGCCTTTTTATGTGCTGCGCCCCCCCCCCCCTTGAAATTTTGTTATAATAAGTTTGAAGCTATGACAGTACTAATGTTGTCATCTTTCAAACAACATTTGAGAAAGAGACAGGAAGAAAGATATTTCGACCGACCGAAATGATGACGTACGTTTTTGTCCCTTACGATAAAATGTGTAGTATGTGACTTGTTTGATGTTACCGCCTTGATGACGACATACCTGGACTAGGAGATAAACACGGATACAGCGCAAATAGCCAGCATGAAAACAATGTTTATACAGTCTTAGATATTTAGCATTGTGTCGATTGGGCACTCAATCTTAAAAGGGATTTAAACTGTTTTTATTTCTCTATCTGGAGACAAAAACTGGGTTTTTGATCTAAAGAGAATTTTGATCCAATGTGTATTGTTTCGCCAAGATCTCACCAATGTAGAAAGCTGAGTATTTTAAAATCAATGACAAAAATGAAGTTCAAAGACGCCGACAATCCACACCTGAAGTATTTCGATTGGACACGGAATCAATATGTTTATATGCACTTAATGGCTTTTATCCGAACATTTAGTTGAGACAAGCAAGACATAGCTATATTAAATAGGATGAATAGATAGAATAATGATGTTAAAGTTATTACATAATATATGACGTACAGAAAATATGCTACCATCGATCCTATAACCATGCTAGATATGGATATTTACGTTCGTAAGTACAAAGGAACGAGTTAGTGTAATAGTACATGGACTTTCGTAGTCTAGCAGTAATGATCTCGCATGGCGATTAGAATGACCTTGGTTCAATCCCGGTTCACATTGACAAGGAAAGTGTTGCCCTGGCTTTCGGATGGAACGAAGAACCGACGTTCTACAGGGTACACTTTGTCGTGCGCGTACAAAAAATCCTTGGTAGACGAAATATTACGAAATGTTATAGAGTCTCAAACTGACACAAGTATTTTTTTGTGACTAAACGTTAAACCCCATTCCATTTCTATGACAAACTGGCATCAGGTTTTTTGAGAAAAGAAAATGAATGCCATTATCAGTTTAGATGCGATATATCCCTGTTTCATAATTGCGATGGTGGGGTTTGCATCAAACGAAAATATTGATTTTTAGATTTTGGATAAAGGATCTCGTCTCTTACGGTCTGTAATTCATAGTTACATGGGGTATTGTTATCTAACGAGAACTTTTACTGCTCATACGGAATGTCGGCAAATAAAAAGCAACTACCAGTTTACTTGTGGCCCTTGAGGAATGCGATGAACGATAGTGATCTGTATGATTAGGTGAACTAGTGTGCGGTACTGGCGGATCCAGGTGGCTTTCTTGGGGGTATCTGTCTAAGGATCATTATAGTGTGTCTGGGCCTCTTGAACACCTACTATAACGTTTCCAAGTTCTGCTACGACTTGGATTCATGAAGACGGTTTCCAAAAGGTAATGATATTCCAGGCTGTATATCCCTGTTTGATTGGATATATGATTTTGTTTGAAAGAATATTTTGCATTAGAAGTACTGTCATAACAGAAAAATGAAGCATACTTTTGACTATGTAGATGTTAACAACTGTGTAACACATTTCACTCAAATAAAGAGGATTTTTACAGTGTAGATTTTATAAATTGGGTAACATACTTCACTCAAATCAACACACAGTCGATACCACACTCCTTTTTTCATATATATTGTGAATAGGAAAGCTTTTCCTAAACCGAACAACCACATATTGTTTCTTGAATAATATCTTCTCACCTTAATATTGTGATTTCTACATTAAAAAATCGCATGAATGTGACTTAATAACCATAATAATCTGCTGCGTACTCAATTACATGTAGCAATTGAAATTTGTCTGAATAAATGATTTTATACCCAGAATGAATGAGGTCTGAATTGTACTATCTTTTTATATACTATTTCATTTATTGAAGCAGGTGTCCATTAGTATACAGTATATGTTGTTTATATAACAGAAAATGTATTAATGTTTTATTTATCATTACGACAGCTGTCCAATACTGTATATAGAAATTATAGTAGAAATCATTGAAAGTTAAAAGAAAATATTACGCTGCCTGCAACAACCTTAAAGTAGCTAAGTCTCTAACTCAATATCATCCAAAATCTTCGACATTGAAAACACCATTTATTTGTCGCTTAAAATCATCATTGATGTTGTGATCTTACCGGGAAAAGATGGGCTTCTGATATCCAATATTTAAGACAAAATAAACATTTTACAATTGGTACACGAATCGTGTACCATAATGCGTTTCAGTGCTATTTGTAATAAGGGACTCGAAAAACGAGGCTAGCCATATTCCACAAGTCATGTCAAACGGTGATGCTATATTCTTATCTGGAAAGCATGCCCAATAAATACTATCGGCGTAAACTGGAAAAACCAGACGTTAGAGATTGAAATTCGATGGCGTATTTCGCCGAACCTAACTGATTAGAAATTACAGTAAAAACAGAAACGAATGAATGTAAATCAATTTATATACATTCATATTACATTATTATATGCGTTGAGACCCATTTGTGTCAATTTCTAGGTCCCAAATATTAGCGATTTAGCTCCTTTAAGAACGTTTATATATGTCCATACAAAAAAGAATAAGGACATTCATGCTTTACAGGCAATATTATCACAGATTACATATAACATTATAGGAAACCTATATCATTGGAAACCTACATTTCAGAATGTAATAGGGTTTGATGTCTTGCCTACACTTTGAGACTACCATATGGTTTATGGGCACACATTAAGGGGGCGAAGGGAGGTGGGGGCGGGGGGCAGCGATTACACGTACTTTTGACCAAATTCGAGCTGTCGAGGGTTCGTTAATTTTTAAGTTTATTTGTCCACATGATGACACCAGGGTTTCTCGGCCCTTACGAACGACTAGGCAGCATTTTCTCTATCCTATCAATCTCGCAAGTGCTACCTCTGATATGTGGCTGGAAAATAAGCAATGGTTCTTCTCGGGCTTCGATCGCGGGTGGCATACATTACGATAACAGCACGACTATTGTCATGAACTGATATAATTGAGTAAATAAGTAATGGAAAAAAAACTAGTATGTTTGTATCTAAATGAGGTCGTCAACAAGAAATACCGATTAAATTCGGCACAATCATATAATATTATTGTCATCACAAACAGGGACTCTTCATTTTCGGAATATCAGTACAGTATGGGAAATGAATTACGTAATATATCCCATGACATCGCAGATGGTTCACATTCATCTTGGCGTGAACCTGTTAAATAGTAGAGAGACATGTTATGTGTTGGGGGGGTGGATGACCGAATGGTTAGCACGCGCGCGCTGTATCATACGGTCTGTCATTGAGTAAACTGGCGAGTTTTCGATTCCCCGGTTGTACGTGACAATGAGTAGGGTGGCTTGTCCAACCTCGTGGGTTTTCTCCGGGTCCTCCGGTTTCCTTCCACTGCTAAAGACCCCTACGCGCAAGCGAATGATTGAAATAAAATTGAACCATGTGTTAGTCCCGAAATGACCTAGTTTGTGTCGGGTGGACGTTAAACCCCACCTCTCTCTCTCTCTCTCTCTCTCTCTCTCTCTCTCTTATGTGTTGATCGGTGAAAGAATATGTTAACAGGCTAGGATCCAGTAAGTGTCCAAGTATCAGCAATTACAATAATTTAATGTCTCTATATGAACAGAAATGGCTGCTCTAGGACAAAGTCTTTTATCTCTTCTTAACAGAATACAGCTAACGAGTCAGTTGTGGAACATATTCAAATCATGGTTCTGCTCATTTCTCTTGGGAAGACCCTTAGATCTGTCATCAACTGATAATAAAAATTGACACTTCGTAACATCCCCTTTTCTATTACAAGCCAAAAAAATACTTCAAAAAATATCAAGATGCCCAAAGAAAACAAATCGAGCAGTAAAATGTAAATCGGCCATTACAGCTATCGTGTTTTAAAAAAAAAGAAGTGAATACATAAATTAGGTTTCCGTGTCTAAATTACAAAACGGTAATGACTGGTTAGACTATTCTCACAGGATGAGAAAAACGACGTTATGGGTATTTGTAGCTATAAAAGTTTAGTATCAAACGATCTCAAGCGCAGGCAATTTGTCTGTTTCGCTGAAATTTAGCTCCAATGTCCGATAATAGAAAAAGTCAATCCCCAACTTCAAAGACATTAATCTGTATGAACGGAGAAATTTAAACAATATCATGGCATGGCCACAAAGCAGCTACAATTATTAGAGACTGATCAATCGCTTTGATTCTATTATGTAACTTTGATCAATTTTACTGCCGGTTTTCTTGTTTGATTTTTATTCTATCAATTAAACAGACAGTTTATAAAGGCAATATGATGCCGACAGCAGCCCACGGCACTGTCTTTGATGTTTAATCCTACAGCAATAATGCCAAACAATGGTTCCCCTTTTATAACGGTATTTATTATCTGTCTGTAGGGAGAATACAACTAACGGTAAAAATGATAACTACTACATCTTCGTGTTTCGGTTTAATTATATCGTTTATCCCGTTCTCTGTGTATTCTGTAGTTTTGAGTTGACAAATCGTATTTGCCTCCTTTCGCTTAGATCACGTTGCCCTTTTGGTGTTGATCTTTATAAAAAACATTAGATTACGACAAATTTTCAATAACGCATTTTTATGATTTGTATCAGGCGATCGTATATTTCTTTCCATTTGATTAAGTTTTCGTATTTGTAAATTGGATGAGTAATACTGGCTTTATGTTATTATTTGATTTCAGCAAAGATTTCATAACCAAGATTGTCTCTTTCTTCGCTTTAAAATTACTCCTTTAGCGTCAATAAAGCTGGGCTAAAGAACAGAAGAAATTATTTTGGCAAGTTTCGAGCAAACCCAAAGGTTTTACCGGTTCAAACTTTTGAGCTATTTTGAACGCGAACCGAGACCAGATAGTTACATCCGTCTGCTGAGCCTTCTCAAATAATAAAAGCCGTTCTTGAATGGGACTTAAAACAATGGGATGTGTTTGCTCGCCTTATTGGAACGTGCTCCCAGATCAACAAAACAGGTATGCTGTTCGATTTCAGTTTGGGCAAACGTTATGTAACAATGACTCAGACGATCTATACCATAACATTGGATCTTAAGAGAACACGGTCTTACTTTTTTATCTTAATAGGTACAGGAGACCGCCCTACACAACAACAAGCAAAAACAAACTGGGAAAGAAAACAGCACCACAGAACGCGGAGATTTTAGGTCTTCATAGAAATATCAAATGAAATGAATACATGACCTGGCTTTACGGTGTTGTACAACACGTCCGGATCAGCAGAGACGTCATTTAATTTGTAAGTTTATATGATGGAAACAATGTAAAAACGGTTCTAGAAACCCGTAGAAAACATATTGAACAAGCTTAAAAACAGTGCTCTTAACAATTGCGTCCACTAGAATGACAAGATGGTTTCCTGAATCGAAGGGAGTGATTCCGGAAGTAATTATCGTACGACCTAGAAAATCAATAGGTGAACGACCTATAAATTTATCAAACATGTGGTTAAATGAAATAATGTCGGCGATTAACGATCAAAAGTTATAGAAAATCAAAATGTTTACCCCTTTTGATTAGCCAGACAGTCTATTTAAATTTACGGGCGTAAAACCCCATTAAAATATTATCGAGTTCTTTGCTTAAGGACAGTGGCGGACCTACATATTTGGGGCCCTGTAGATCGAAATGTTATTTGAACCCTTCGCACCCGGAACCCATATCTAGTCAGTTGTTATAGTCTTCAGTAGGGTTGTTCATCACAAATTTACTGTTTTATTGAACGGTTTCCTATATTCCTAACATATGGCAGAAAACACAAAATTAATCCAAAAAAACAGCACACGTCCAATTCAATATGAACTTATTTCTTAAACCCTGAATCTATCTGAGACATTACCAGGACGTCGAGTTACAGTAAAGTAGCTATTCACCCATAAACTCTCTTATTCTATGTAGTTACGGTCCCGCAAGTATAGGTAACCTAACATTGTTCTGACCCGAAGTCGCTTTTTGGGTCCATTCGGGTTTAAGGGCCCTGAAAATTAAGTTTTATTAGTTCCATAGTAGATCCGCCGTCCCTGCCTCAGGACAAATGTTTAAAATACACAACCTACATCAAAGAAAATTATCACAATTCCATGTTTCTATTTATGTTGATAATGATAAATAATTCAAGTTTTTATCCTGTCTGATAAACATGCTATATTTTTGTACTAAGCTACAATTGGAACCATGGTAATGTGTTCTTGTAGACAAAGCGATTCCATAAAGCGACATCAAAGGTAATGACAATTCACCGTTATTGACAATCAAGTGTAAATTGCATGCACATAGATGTTGGTTGTTTTTTCTTTGTTGTTGTTTTTGTACAAACGGCACACCCTTGTCTTTTCGTGTTATCTACACCATTACATTAATTGATCTTTACAGTGAAAAGATAAAACATATCGGGTTTTTTAAAATATATATATTTGTTAGTTATATCGTAAATTGAATAGACCCTAATTGGCTCGATAACAATATGTGCTGATTTCTGTACGTTAAATATTTACTTACAAATAGTTTAATCTTATAAAACATTCATAGCTTCACAGTAGTGGTGGGAAACTATACCATGGACCTTATAACCCTATTATAAGGTCCATGACCAAACTCAGTATTAGAAGGTCCCGATTTGAATCTCCACGTGGATAGAAAGAACGAAATGAAATGGGGTTTAACGTCCTGCATACTCCTCGCATTGTTTCGTTTGATTAGACCTATTCCCACTCAAACACTGCCATACTCAGCGCAAATTTCTGTCTCAGATTATGACTGTTTAACAGTCCGATCAACAACCAGTACATAACTACATAACAAAATCAGTCGAGATTAACCAGAACTCTAAATTTGTTATCGGAAAGTGTCTGATGACAAACGCGCCTATATTACGTCAGAAAGCGCGAAATGTATTACGCTCAAGTTACTAGTACATAACAGAATATTGCAGAGCTACCAATTGTGTGATAAACGAGGCTATCCAAAATAGCTACAATGTAAAGATTTGGTAATCGTCATCATCTCTTGTTACACACAGCAAATCAAAGAAAATGACTGTCATGTTACGTATTGTCTTTCAACAAACTGGATAGAAATACGACATGTGCTTTTTTGATGAAATAAATAATTCATGGATTATCTTCACAAAAATGGATACATATTATCGAATATTTAACTGGTACACGTTTATAGAATTTATATTGGAGATTTGAGTCAAAGAATTTTCGTTCCAATAGCGAGTTTCAGGGACAGCCAAATTTACCTATGCGAGTATCGATATTTATTCCCGATGCATCCAAGAGTAAAATATTTCTTGAAATCAGCACTAACAAACACTAGGATTTTTTTAAAAGAGGTTATCCCGGTTACGTCATGAAAATTCCCTATATTTTACTCAAGAGAGATTTGATTGGACGATGAGAATGAACACGCTCCGTCAAAGACCCACGTTTTCAGTCTCAATACAGCAATGGCTAGAGAGGGATTTCTCGGGCCATTGCTTCGGGAATATGAACGCCCTGCTGTTCTGTGACAAATGGGATAATGAAGACGGACATACGCCATGCAGTGTACCATGACCGATATTTTTCCCGGTCTACTCTTATTTTGAATCTCCATTGTCAAAGGTACTTTAGGTACACGCCAATGTGCACACGAGACCTCGAATTTTTGTCCCATCCGAACTACTAGACGCTGGCCGTTGCCGGATCCTATGTGCTACACCACTGGCATGGGTGGACCACACCGTAAGTGTCCACTCTTATACGAGAACAAGTCCTGTCTAGTTAGGATATAGGGGAATTTAGCATATCCGTATTATAGACGTAACTATAAAAATAATTGTGTTAGTCCCAAATGACCCATCTTTTTAAGATGCGGTCGTGTCTTTAAATCCTTTCCCTTTTTATTCTACATAACTTCCGTGTATATAGATTGCATACCACACTATAGCACAATATCACGCCAAAATCTCGAAGGTTTCATTCAATTTTCTTCGTTTGGAATAAGGAACATCAGTGTTAAATTACATTAAAAGCGTGGCTAATGTGGCTGGAACATAAATATCTGCACATTAACTGTATATATAACGATCCCGACCAAACATATACCAGAAACTGTTTCAACTTCAAAAGCAATTGAAAAACTTTTCGCTTTGAAGTTACAAGATACATCAAACGTATCTGTTCACGGTACCATATCGATCGGATAATTTCAGGAGTGTTTGCCATATAATGATTATAATTACAAGACACGGGTATATAAACAACCAATGTTCCTTTATATACGGGTCCATACATTTCTGACTTTGATCAAAATATTTTTTAGCAATTCGTAGATATATAGATATTTACATATAAAACATATAATAAGAACGGTGTGTATCAAATTTGTAATCGGAGATTTGAACGAATTCTTTTGATGTAATGCGATTTGATCGTTTTCCGCGAAAAACAATTATTTTCAGATAATACTACATCCAGTTTGAAGGTGTTAGTTTTCACCAGATCCACCTCTACAGCATTTTTTAAACAATTTGATCAAACAAAATATAATTCCATTTAATATTTTCCTTTTACAATATCTTCTTTTTTATAGCTTATTGAATTTTGTGTGCATTTGAAGATGGTAGATATTAGAAAACATGTTTATCTTGGCAACTGGTAAAAGTAATATTTGCCTCAATATATAAGGGCACATCAATTTGAACTTTTGTTCTTCGGAAGTTTAACGTCCTACTCCAACTGGGCTAATGAACATGTGCATACGCCACGCAGTGTGCTATGAGGGAAATTTTGCACAGACAGCTGCACTACGTCCTATTCTTATTTCGAATTCCAACTGTCAAGGGTTCTTTTACGTGCACGTCAATGTGTACTTGGTTTTTCGTCGCATCCGAACGACTATACGTTGTCCCTCCTTGCCAGGGGGAACTTCCTAGGTCAACGCAGGGATCGAACACGGGACCCCCCGGTTAGCGAGCCAAGGTCCTACCCACTGAGCCACCGTGGCTCCCTGGTTCTTCAGGAACACCTATTCAACCATCCTATTTCTTGGGTTAAAAAAGCTAATGTAAAATAAGTACTTCGTTGCACTTGTGGTTCCAAATAAATTTTAAGGAAACCATTGTTCACGAAACTCGAGTGACTATTTATTTATCACAAGTTCCGAAGAACTAAAAATTAATTTAGTTTGGCCTAACCATGGTGACAGTGTTGTCTACGTGCGCTACAAGAAGCAGTGTTGTGTAATATTAGAAACATTAATCAAACTTTATGTTCCTTTAAAATACAATATCGTAAAACTTACGAGGCGGATTAATAGCAGCCCTGTCGCTTAAACTCAACCATATTTTCAAGCTAGAGACGGGTCAATAAGTATGACCTTAAGGACACGGTTTGTCTTGTGGCTGGTCTAAATTGTTTACTCGCTATTCACACAACATCAAACATTGGTCGGAAGAACAACTTTTAACGTAACCACTTCATTCATGAAGAATATTTACCCTCCCCGCCCTCAATCTTGGCTCTTTATATGATACAATCGAACAGCGGCCACAAAGAGATTAGGTCTAAAGTTTACCGAGCTTTACGCAGTTCCTTTTACAAAGCCCTCGTGTATTGTTTCTTTGGTGAGTGGACTAACATATAGGATAAACGCTGCATTGTTATCGTCCTTCCCCAATGCTCATGCTTAAGGCTGGGATGCATGCACTCTCACGTATGTTTTCCCATCTTCAACAAAAGGTGAATAAAAATACCGCTGAAATAATTACAGTAGAAATCTGAGTGAATAAACAGTGGATCCGCGTCCAATATAAAAACAATCAGAATGTTTCTTTGTTCCCGAATTTATTGATATATTTAAGCCTTAAGCCATTTCCGTCTAGATTATTTTTTTACAAGGGAATTTTTTTTGGACTTTGCCCATTTGTGTATCAATAATGAACCCTGAAATAGACGCTTACACTATTGTAATGGGATTTGATTGATTTCAGTGTTAGCATATAAGCAAACTGTCCATAACTTCTTCATTGTTGTCTTTTTATCCTTCCACCAATGAAGGTACTATAGATAGTAGTCGCCCTCTTTTCAGTCAATCAGCTTTATGTACTGTCTATCTAATTTCAACTAGATCTTATACGGGGTGCATAACAGTAGGACGTTAAACCCCAGGGGGGGGGGGGGCGCTGTGTACCTAAGATTAGGACACTGGACAACCAAAATATTGTAGCACTATCGTCGTTGCGACATTGTTTTTAAATTTATAGACAAGGAATAGAGAAATAAGATGACTTTATATTTCATTAATTAATATATTTGACAAATTAATAGTTTCACACATATTCACATATATATTACATGTATATATAGTGTGTACTAAATCAACTTAGTCTGTAATTGACAGTTTGACACATAAAAAGAGCTATTTAGCCAAAACAGGTGTCAATAATTTACCACCAGATTACATGTGAGTGGAATTATTCTAATTTGACATAAAGTAACCAATCATATCGTTAATTGCACAGGTTCAGGGCCATGAACAGGCTTTCTGTGCGTGATATGCAGGAATCTTATAAAAGAAATCATAGTAAAGTTTTAAGTTAGACTTCCATTAGATTCCAGAGAGGTTATATCTGAGTTCCTAGACAGTCGGGAGGCTGGCTAGGGTGGAGAAATGGTTTTAGCTAGTATTGTTATATATTATGCTTGTATCCATATATGTATTCGGCTATGCTATATAAAATGTAGAAGCGACCTGCTCCATTGTTATTCCTGGTAAGACAAACGTCTTAAGGAAAACCAGTAAGAAGTAAATACACAACGTGAAGCAGAAGTAAAGACAGCTAGAGACAAATTCTAGATGATCACAAGGCTACAGAAATATGTAGTAGGAAAAGATGCATGGGTCGTATGTAAGATGTGGCGAGCGGTTTTTGGAATTCCCACTCTCCATGTCAGACAAAAGACCTATGACGCTACAATATTCCGGGTTCGAATATCGGGCTGGATCGATGGGTCATAAATTGGCCACTGAACGTGATACAACTACTACCGGAAACAGTTAATGGAATAATGGGTCGACCTAGTAGGTGAAGAATGCCCTTACCAGTTTTAAGACCCAGCCCGCTAATGAGTGTAGTACCCAAAACAAGTTATTTATGTTTTCTAGAACATCTGGAAAGTTCACATAGCTAACCTCATTGATTTAGGTCAAAATATGTTATTTTAATTTCATGTGTGATGGAAAGTCAGTTTTGTTCACGCGTTTTAATTTCGTTTTTGGATTAAAGGAGCTAAATCTCTATTCATTGGAACCTAAAATGGACGAAAATGGGCCGAAAGCACATATTAATGTAATATTAGTGTATATAAACTTTTTAAAACATTTATTGTAATTTCTAATCAATCGAAATAAGCGAGCAGTCCAAATTGAATGGCAGTCGCGTGCGTCTGGTTACTTCAGTCTACATAGGAATTAAGATTGATAAACCACTTACGCACTGAAGTTTAGCATTATTTATCAAGGCGCCTCATTATAAATAACACTCGAGAGAACAGGGTACACGCCGGCGTGCACTGGTTTTAAAATTGGTCATTGTGTCTTAAATATTTGATATCAGGAGCCCATATTTTCACGGTAAGATAACAACATCACTGTTGGTTGGAATGGATCAATAATGAAAGTTCATCGGAATTTTCCAGCGTGGTTCCCCCTTGTCAGTGATGCAGGACAGAGGCCCTGATAAGGGACAACGTATAGTCGTCCGGATGGGGCGAAACACCGAAGTCTCGGGTGCACATTGGCGTGCACGTAAAAGATCCCTTGGCAGTTGTAATTTGATATAAGAGTAGGCCGTAGTACCGCTGTCCGGGCAAAATTTTCCCCATAGCACACTGTATGGCTTATGCCCGTCTTCATTAGCCCAGTCGGAGTAGAATAGTAGGGCGTTAAACCCCATTTCATTTGTAATACCGCAGACTCTTGATATCATTTGGTTAGAGCTTTACGCCCTTTAAACTGTCGACATTGGAACAATCAATCTATCTGTGGACCCAAAACATAATCAGCACATTAAACTTAATTAAATCCACACTTTTGCCCAAATCAAAGTGGTCAAGTCATTTGAAGTTTATGTTTGTAATGCACATAGCCTTGTCATTGTCGAAATGAAACAAAAACTTGATGCCAAAAAATGTACGGCTGGACTTTGTCACCTATTCGTACACAGTTAGTTGAAAGAAAACTAAAGAACTACACAGCGATTAATATACTGGTGAAATGTATGGAACGGCTTCTCGTTAAAGAACTTCGCAAACCTTTCACACGAAATCGACAAATACAACTTAAATGGTTCGCATCCATGTCGGCTCGGCTACTACAATCTTACACGTTCACAGATAGACTTGTGGATTTACAACCTCTCAATAGGCGACGATGAAAGAAAATCTTGCGAGCCTTCCAAAATGACTCGACTCGACGGTGAACGCGCTTCGCATAGCTGAAGAGCAAAATAAACGGGTGGAATCGAGTTAAACAAACTTAAGAGACGACAACAGGACAGAAGACATACCATAAATAAGTAGGACTTGGATCGTTACATCTTAGATCTTCTGTCAATTCGGATGATCCAAATACTTTACCGAGACTACACTAATGACAAACTTTAGATGTCCACTCAACAGTCTATTAGACGCATGATATCAAAGTACTGTGTGTGCATAACTTTAAATTTGGTGAATGGATGTTTTTCCTGGGTGTATTTATTTTTGAAATTTCGCCCCTTTATCGCATTTACGAACTTTGAGTTTAATTGTCATTTACATTCACCGGTAGTATATTTTAGTCAAACATACATTAATAAAAATTATATTTAATGAAACTAATGAAAACCTAGTTCCCGTGTACACGTTGGGATGTACGTTAAAAGAAACCTTGACAGCTGGAATTCAAAATAAGAGTACACCGGTGCGTTGCGTGGGTTGGCAAATTCCCGCCCCCTCATCCTAATAGTACAATGCATAGCGTATGCCCGCCTTCATCAAACCAGTCGGGGCTTCGACTGATAGCTAAATATATATTATATGATTGAACTGCGAACAATATTAAGAGCAAGATCGCACAAATGCCCGACAGCCTCGCACAATGCTTCATTGCATTTCTATTTAATGTCGGGTGAAGTGAACCACTTTCGTCCCATTTATTACACCGCGGATCTTGTTATATATAAGACACCAAGCATGCTTAAAGAAGCTATGTCTCTAAACTCAATATCATCCAAAGTCTTTGATATTGAAAACACGAATACTTTGTCCTATTTAAATCAACATTGATGTTGTGGTCTTACCTGAAAAAGATGGGCTTCTGATATCCAATATTTAAGACAAAATAAACATTTTACCATTAGTACAATAATCGTGTACCATAATGTGTTTCAACGCCATTTTTAACAAAATGAAATGGGGTTTAACGTCCTACGGTTCTGCTCCTATACTGGGCTAACAAAGAATCAAAGAACGAGGCTAAACATATTCCACAAGCCATGTCAAACGGTGACGTCATATTCATATCTGGAGAGCATGCGCAATAAATACTATCGGTGTAGACTGGAATAACCAGATGCTAGAGATGGCCATTCGATTGAGACTTCTGGCGTATTTCGCCGAACATAACTGATTTGAAATTAGAGTAAAAAATGTATATAAATTAGTTTATATACATTCACATTATGCTATGCATTGTGACCCATTTGTGTCAATTTCTAGGCCCCAAATATTAGCGATTTCGCTCCTTTAAGTAATAATTTTTTTTATCGTCTTAATCAATGTGGTATGGATTAACTAAAAGCTTCCAGGTTCATGGATAAAATACTTACACGATAAAATAAATCCTGGGAATAATGAAACTACATATTTGCTTTTGAGAAACTTAGTAATTTTACCTTCTACTTCATGATTTACGACAAGACATTTAGTTATTTTCAATTCCACGCATAACCGACCAGCCAGAAAAAGGTTATACCTTATTAGTTCTAGTGAGCGACAATTCTTTGTTCTGAGCAATTATTGCCGTGGCCCCCAGACGATTCCTGTGCTGTATAAAACCCATCCAGGTGGAAGATGTCCCCCAGCCTCTAGAGACCCTGTCATAATCATACTATATTATTACTTTTCTGTAGTATAGAGTTTACGTAAGGATAAGAGGGTCTCGTTTTACATGACACCATTGTAAGATCACCGGCAATAAAAGTTGTTCTGTTAGTTTAAAGACGGTGTATAGAATATGATACATATTAGATCAGTGTAAAACAAGCACTTCATAGCGATTTAGTCATGCATGTGGTCACGGCATCTTTTTACATAACATATTCTAGATAAGACGCCATCAGTTTAACATAGTTTTTATCAGTTAAACGTTCAGCTAGTTGTATGTAAAACATTGCCATGGAATAAACTCTCTATTGGTATATGATATTGACGCTTACACAACACCTGTTTATCGAGCTGCAGTTGAGTTTCGGACAAAATACATGCAAGATACTAATACAACCATATGCTTATTAATCTGGGGATGTAGTTTGGCGGGAAGGGGGGGGGGGGTGTAGGTTGGGGGGGGGGGGGGGTCTGGGGGTACTACTGTCATAAGAAATGTCTAAGATATTTTGTGGAAAATTAGCCATTCGAGCTGAAATATGCGAAATTCGGGCAAAAACCACAGATAAAATCTGGCAATATTTATACACCCTCTCCAACATAAAGGGACCCTGTACGTCTATGAATAAACGTTACTATGTGCACTCCTCAATGAAAAAGGATATCAAGTGTTCTAGAAAGAGTAAGCTACATGGCAATCGGTGCATTGGCGGTTTAAATATGTCAACAGTACAGCGTTCATAAAACGGAGTGAATCAAAGCGCGCTTGATTAGTTTTTAACTCAATTTTTGTGCACTGAAATATATTTCATTAAAACAAGCATTCATTTCATTACAGCATTTACTTGTAAAGGACGTTGTTGATTAAACGTACGTGTATTTAATAGACTATATTAAACAACCCTTAGATCTTTTGTTTAATAGCCTATAGATTATAGCTGATAAAGTATGTGGAAGACACGACAACGTAATTAGAGGGAACAGCAATTTTTTTTTCGTTCCGTCTCCATTCTAATCAAGACTAGCTGCTCATTATCTCTTCAGAACGTTATAAGCTAAAATCATATTCATTCCATGAGGTTTTTCAAAAACCATTTATCAGAATGCATCATTAGTATCTATCATTAACTGTGTATTTTGAGGCGTAGTTCTAATTATAAGTAATTATAACTAACAGTTGTCAGAAATTAAAGAGCCATGTAATTTCTTTTACTAGACGTGAGTTGACTTCTATAACGTATGCTTATTCTTCAAAACACCTTTTTAAACTAAGCATGGGTTAGAAAAGCTTAAACTGCCAAGATAATTATTCAAATCGGACAAGGCAGAAGAAAGTGTTGGTGGATGTTTTAAACTCCCTTTATCATTCGAACCCTAAGCCTATAACTCCTTTCTTTAAAATTCTGGGCTTACATGGGTTTGTTCCCTGTTGGACTCGTGGTTAGATTCGCATACTGTGCTTTCTACGGAGTGTTGGTGTCACATTCCACCTAACCATAAAACTTCATTTATCCATACACTTGGTTTACAATGACCAAGTAGGCCATATTTGACCGGGATGGTACGAATTTACCGGTGAACGGAATTTGGTACACTAACACTGTAAAAGTTTTAAGTGCATTATAAATCATTAAGGGGGTGGATGGCTGAATGGTTAGCGTGTGCGCGCTGTATCATAAAGTCTGTCATTGAGTCAACTTGCGTGGTTTTGATTCCCAGGTTGTACGTGACAAGGAGTAGGGTCGCCTGTCCAACCTCGTGGGGTTTCTCCGGGTCCTCCGGTTTCCTCCCACATTATTGAAATAAAATTAAACCATATGTTAGAGTCGAAATGACCTAGTTTGTGTCGATCTGACGTTAACACCCCCTCTCTCTCTCTCTCTCTCTCTCTCTCTGCCTCTCTCTCTCTCTCTGTCTCTCTCTAAATCATTAAACCGTACATTGGGTAGGGTTAAAATTAGTGCTGGGCTTTTGGAGTAAATATTCCTGATGTAATATTATAACACCTGTGTAACTCTAAATAAACAATTGACCTTAAATAAGGAAGGAGGGAGATATTTATAGGTTCAATTTCTTTCAAACTGTGGATAAAATTGTAATATAGAAACACACAAAAAAACACTTTTTTTTAAAAAGTAAATAACACTTAAAAATGTTAACAATAGAAATAGTTTTACTTTCTTATTGTGACCCATGTTAGAAAATATTTAAAATTTGGCTGGGATAAAAACTGCGACAAGAATGTGGTTGAAAAGAACAATGTCTCAGCAGCAATTTAAAAATATGCTATGTGTTAGTCTCAAACTGACAAGACGGTATATCCCTTTCCATTATATTGAGGGGCCACGGTGGCTCCGTACTAAGGCGCTGTCTCACAAACCAGCAAGGATTTTTCGTTCACGATAACATTCCATTCCTAAATTTGGAAGATTGACTAAGCGCAGGCGTGAGTTTCATAATGGCGGATCAATTCAAACGGATCTTGATTGTGTTTTGGATCGGTAAATTCTACATGAAAATAGTGTTGGATTATTATAAATTTGTGTAATGTGGCAAGAACAAAAAAGAGCCACGGTGAAAAATAGCCTTAGAACCGAGGTGAGGGAAAAGCCTTATTTTTATATTAGTTGTGTATAGGATCAGCCAGTAGCGGATAGAGGACCGATCCGATAAGAATCCGTTACCAAAGCAGCTACTAACCGGAGTAACTAGTGCAATTTTGCGAGGAAAGACAGAAAGTGCAGAAGAGAAGTTAGTGACAATTAGTGTATCGAGTGATCCCCACCTTTCCTATCAACAAACAGTTGTAGGTGATGATAGTCAGCAATAACTGTAGTAGCGAACGGTGTAGCGGATTTTTATCTCCCTACATAACACACAAATATACCACATGCCTCTACTCAACACCAATCTTCCAAACATATGGTGGAAATGATGAAAAGCGTGGCTACCTTCAAACAGTGATAAATGATACATTCATCAAAATCCGCATTGTCGTAGACAATGTGCCGAAACTCGTTTCCATCCTCCTTGATTTGATGATTTATCGATGTACGACACTACCTCGCGAGAATGTTAGCTATATTTTTTTCCTTGATGAACTGACTGTTATTGGCATGTATGAGTTATATCCACATTTTACAGAAGAGGCATAACTACAACGGACGATTTCATTTGTACATTAGTTTCTTTGACAGAACGGAAAAACACAACACGCTATAAAAATGTACAACCATACATCTTCATAAATTATACATACACGCATATACAACCTCCGTAAATAACCCGATTGCCGCCATTATGATGGTGATAGCGATATGAAGAATATAAAGATGGCTTCTTTTTTAACAATGCCCCGGTTTAATAATAACAATTGATGCGGTTTAACTGTAAATCAAAAAGGATATAGACTGTTATTTAGTTGGACAGCTGACATATGAAGAAGAGAGCATGGCGTGCAGTTTCCTTTAAAACTCGTGTCTTTATCTGTAACCTGCGTTCATTTCATCTACATAAAGAGACTCTTTTCGTTTGTTTTTATCGCCCTATTCTTATCATTTGCGGTAATTGTATTCAAATGTTCACGTACTTTTCTCTTTTTCTTCTCGCTTAACAATAGCTAAGGTGGGTATAGTGAGAAAATACGAATTTAACCCCCTCTCTTTCAATGTACGGATAACAGTCAATCTCCAATCTGCACACAAGAAAAGTGTGAAATTCAACAAGGCCGGGTGATCGCTTTAACGCACCATAGAATTATTTATTATCAAGACGAGTTTTTAATTGATTTGTATTCATTGAGGAAAGCGAAACTAAATACGTGTTGATGTATACTTTTAAAAGGTATATGTCATTATTTAGTTTCGTATCCGTTTCATCTCGTATCTATTGAAGTATACATAATAACTCAACTCGTTAACGTCTGCTCGTTTTGTAAACATATACAAAAAACCTGTCCTACAAATTTTCACTCTCTTGTTCTTGCTTCTTAAATAGAGCGATTACCTAAAACAGACGTCTGCTAATCTCATTCCTGGCAAAACATCTGAATACTATAAAATAACCATAAAAGTATTTTATTGCTCCTGTTTCAACAGAGAATATTTGAAATCGTTTTTCATTGCGGAAAAGGGTACGGTGGAACGATTAAGACTTTCATTTTTTGCCAGGAAAAATTGGCAGTGCCGCTTTGAAATGACATTTTTTAGTATCGACATTAAACAGGAGACGTATAAACAAATACAAACTGTGTGAAATGGATACTCGTTGAGTACGGTACTTAAAATAAAATGAAATATACATGTATATATTCCATCATAAAACATCATAAAAACTGAAATAATGTCATCGTTTCTCTAACATTGCTATTAAAATAAAGTAAACATCAAAGCCATGAAAATAAGAAAAAGGCTTAATGAAGACTGTGAGGATTACAAGAAATCGTTTTAACGATTTTGATGTTAAGAGGCGACAAAAAAATACGACTTTAACGACCTAACGCAAATGGATTTTTTTTTATTTTTGTTAGTAAAACTGTCACAATTTGAGACATAAGAAGTGTCTCACAGATATCAACCGTAATCATGGTTACAATGCAGGATTAAGGAATCCCGGTTAATTTCGTTACTAACAAGGCAGAGGTTTATTACAATTATTAGCTTACTCGTAGGTGTCTTTAGCATTGTGTGTGTGTGTTTGTTTGTTTGTTTCTTTCGGGGGGGGGAGGTATTTTTTTGTTCTGGGTGTGGGGGTGAGGATGGGGATGAGGACCCTAATCCTTGTCACGTATTGAACCCACGACTCCTGAATCGATGACGGGTTTTATTATTTACATCGTATACAATAAACCACTCATCCACCCCAAGGATTTTCAAACCATGATGAGTCGTCGCATACTTTAGATGATAAACGTTGATACGGGTGCGGCTAAATTTCCAAATCAACCTTATTTTTGTCCTTTGCTAAAATTGCTTAGAGGGGTTACGGATCTCGAAATAAGGGTTGAATTTTCTCTATTCTGTAAACTGGTAAAACGCAGCTATCGTTCCACCAATTCGTATACGTAACATACAGAGAGGAAGCTGGTGTTCAACTACACTAGAAAATTGAACAGGCCATTTTTTTGTTTTGCACGGGACTATGATAAACGTACCTCATAACCAATATTCTGGAATGAACACTTTAAATATTACATCACACATACAGATGAAAATAGTCGATAGATCACTATTGATACCCTGGGATATCACTTTTAACATCTAAAGCTTGATAATGGAAACCGAACTACGTGACTCATTGTTTTTGTTAAAGTATTGTATCATTCAATGTGTGTTTTATAAAATATTAAATGGTAAGATGGAACTGTTTAATAAATAAATTAACTAAAAGTCCTCTAATAGACCTGAAGTAGTATGTCCTTAAACGTGTTAATGTTCAAATCTTCATTGATTTTTTGTTATAAATAAAAGCCGAGTAGTTTATAAACTATTTATTGTTACTATGACATGTTTTAAATTTCGTTATTTGGAACATTTTGTCTCACTGGGGAACGATTAGGAGCATAATGAGGTTGTTAACAATATTAAAACAATCTCGACTTATGTCAAATTACACCATATTCAATAAATAATGATATATTTAGCACAAAGATTTGTAGTTTTATTTAGTTATTGCAGCAAGGAAGTCAAATAATGTGACAAACGAGTCAGTATGTCTAATGGCTTAAGGTAATATACATGTTCAACATCTAATAATGCAATTCTCCATGGAAATGATTCCTAGTACTGATATGTTAAAAACTGATCTATTATTAGATAACTACTTTCCACGTGTCGGTAGGGAATCTTAGACAGATATATTATGACGGTCATCTTTCTCTTTGTTTGTTCGGGGTCCCATGGCTTGGCTACATTTGTGCTTTGTCCGAAGGGGCAGTTTGGGGTATACTGGCAGCACGATTCAAGAAATGACAAAGGTGCTGTACTACCTCTTCCGGTTTGGGGGTTATGTTACTTCCGGTTTAACAAAACTCCCATTAGGAAATGTCACATTGCTTTACCCGTGCAACGAATAATACTGAAGCACGTCTGATAATCAGTCTTCGGTTTTCTGGGCTACACAGCACAATAATGTTGCCTTCCAGTGTTCATTGTCTAACGAATAACGCTGAACAATAAACCCCGAGTTAAATTAGGTGGTATTATGCAAATTTTGTTTACCAAATCTAAATTGGTTTGAGAAAAGGGGTAAAATCAAAATTCATATGAAATCAAATAGACGTCATTCTGTTGAAATGAAATGAAATGGGGTTTAACGTCCTACTGTTTTGCTCCGAACTGGGCGAATGAAGACGGGTCATTCTGTTGAACATACGTTTTACTTCTTGGCAACTAACTGTGCTAATATTATTGTGTTGGTGTTTTTTAAATAACTTTATAACCATGGTGACAATATTCTTTTGAACTTTTATCAGTTATTTGAATTCCAAACCATCGCTCTATTATCTATCATTAGTTGTGGATGACTAGCACAGGGCATGTACATAGCATCAAGTATCAAGCTTTATCACGTGAAACATACTGATAATCACTTCAAAATAAATCTTAAATAATAAACCCCAGGAAAATATCACAAAATGACATTATCCACATGGTGTAGGTTAGGATATTCTTGAAGACAAAAACTGAATGTGATTATCACAGTTGCAATGCACTAAGTTACAAATTGCTGAACAAGGTGATTTAGGTAAGTATTGCACAAAAATAAACACACGCTGTTACTTGTTAAAAATTGTGTGTGTTAAGATGCGATGGGCAAAGAAAATTGTATATAATATATTTTGCGGACTGTACAGAATGACTGATGTTTACGTATCAAAATCTGTTGACAAGAGGAACTGCTTTGTGACCTAATAAGTGGCATATATCTGAACGGTATCCGGTCCAGTATTTATAGTAATTTCCATCCTATCCTAAACGTAATCAAATAATAAACGAGTTCCTTTGTCCTTACCAAGTGACGGTTTTCCGCCACTTTCCCGGTTGCTAAATTAGCATCTTTTGTGCACACAGTGTCGGTCTTTGTTTTTAAATGAGTTTATATAAATAATAATATAATTGTGTCAGTAATATGTTATAAACGTTGACGTATATTCCCCACCTTATAAACAATCTATGTCAATCACGGTGTCAGAATATATGGTACTCATTTAAAGTGACATTTCGTGAATATTAAAAAAAATAAAATGAATGAAATGGGATTCAACGCCCCACTTTCTCGCCCCAACCGAGCTAATGAAAACGGGCTTACGCAGTAAGGTGTGTGCTATGATAGGAATTTTGTCCTGATGATGGTATTTTTGCCTTCTCTTTGTCGGATTTCAACTGTCAATTGTTCTTCTCGATTTTTCGCCCCATCCAAAAGAATATAGCAGTGGAGACATTAAGTTCATTGGTTTGTTCATTGATGTTCATAACAGTGTTTTGTCTTGTGGATTCGAAGTCCATACTATTGCTCTGTTTAGGTTATTTATAATAGGTGTCGTACGGATGTCAGGAAAGTATTTTTTCAGAGCATCTAATGTCACTTCTATAACTTCTATTGTTGGTACTATACTATCACTGATTTATGATTTACATTATTTATATAATAGAGTTTTACTAAATCGATAATGTATTTTTCTTAAATTACTAGCATGGTCACTTTAAATATAATGATGATATTATTATTCATATATTCTATATAATGAAGATTTTTGATGTATATCAGTGTTATAATGATGTTATTTAATATACATAATGTATAATATATATTCTAATGGGTGAGGCTGCTGAGTTTAAAGAAGAAATGAAATAAAATAAAATGGGGTTTAACGCATTACATTGTCTATTTATAGGAATTCAATGGTGTATAAAGTCTTGTGAACATTTTGAGACCAACATGGTTAATTCCTATGATTTACAGCGCAGTAACAGTGGGAGATATTCCCCGGACAACGCGATATCCTACCGTTCTTCGAATTCGCACTGCAAAGGGTTACCTTACATCCACTTTCCTTGCCTGTCCTACAGGAGATACCTCTGACTAATCGAACTCAGGCTCGACAAAATACGAATGGTCGTCTCGGAGCACCCCTGTATTTTAAAAACGTTGTACATAGATTATAAACATAAGTTGTATTCTACTTTAACAAACAAACGATGGCTCCTTTAGTATGGTTCACTGACAAGGGCTCGGGTTCGACCCTTATGATGGCTGAGCAAATACCTCGAGATTTTCCAGCCTAGTGTTCGCTAGTAAACTCTACATAACGGAGGATCTGGCAAGTAAATGAGTCTAGGTCGTTCTAGAGGTCCTCTGCGCGTTAAAGGTTCCCTCGCAGATTGAAATCGAAATATTGTAGGCAGTAGCATCGCTGTTCAGGAGAAATTTCACCCAGAATACATGCAGATGACATCCTAAGTAAGTCTTCATTATTGCGCTAAACCCAACTTCATTTTCTACATTAACTTTTCTACATTAACTATAACTTTGCCATTTCACACGACAATTTAATAGCTGTGGGTTCTTTAAAGAGGCAATACTCAAGGGCTAAATCTGCCTATCGCTAGTATTCCTATATGCCTTATATGTTATATAAATTATTAATTAGACATTAATTAACTTGCCAATACCATAATCAACTCTCGATACCATCGGATGCCCGAGATTTCAACAGATCTAAATACAATTAAGAGTTAGCAGAACAGTAGAATGTTAAACCCCATTTCATTTCATTTCACGATTGACAGTTAATGATTTAAAAATGGATAATCGAGACATGGTTTATTATCTTAACAACGGTAGCAATGACAATCGAGACTATATCGTCCTTCTAACGACGAGAACTCGGGTCAGAATGAAGTAATTTGACTGAAATGTTCAACATATTCCCTTTTCATTATCTATTTTTTTTAACTATATAGGAGGACTGGCAGCTCTTTATCTAAATCTTACATAATGCATCTTTAACCAAAAAAAAAAATCCACGGTTATATAATAAAACTATGCATGAAAATGATTAAAATTAAAATCATTACCATGTATATATAGAGAGACCTTAGCACCTGCAAATGACTTTATACATTTAACATGCTGGGTGACATTTTCCATTAAAATTTTTTTCATTTGTACCTACAAGAATATTTCAGGAAAATAATTTATTTTAATAAGAATGCAATTAATCATTAGTCTACATCAACTTATTTTATTTTTGTTTCAAATTTTCTGATTTAATTTCAATTTCCTTTTCAATTTACATCCGTTTTATAAGTAAAATGTCGAAGCACTTAGCCTCGTAGTTATTTTCTAGGTTAATCAGTACATTTTAAATATTTTAAAAAGTTTTCATTCTGTTCTCTCATTCTTCGTTGAAAAACATTTGAAGCGTTTTTCATTTGAACGAAGGATTTGGCAGTCTGTTACATTTTTGCCCAAGTTTATCGAAGAACACTTGGCGACCTATTACATTTTTGCCGAAATTTATCGATGAACACTAACCCAAATAGCACTTTTGCCCGTGAAACCTTGCTTAATTCCCCATACTATTTTTGTCCAATTCTGCCCAAAGAAAAGGTATCTCCAGAGACCCCCTGCTTAATATAACTTTGACCTTCTGTGAACAAACATGTGGGCAATTTCTAAGGTTAAGAGCACTGTGTGTGTGTGTGTGTGGGTGGGGGGGGGGTCTGCTGTCCTTTAGATTCCAACTTGCACACGGGATGTACGGGATGTACTAGACACACTCCCCCTTTCCAGCCCATAGGCGCCAACCCTTTGGTGGGTCGGAATCTGGCTTGAAATTTTCTGAGAGCTTATATCTACCCACGCCGGATTCGAAGGATAATTTCGCCCGGTGCCCTATCTACACCACGACCACGACCAGAGCAGTAATGAAATAAATATCCATTATATGTTGGTCTCGAAATGACCAACTTGTGTTGAGTGGACGTTAAACGGATACAATTTTGGTATTTTCTTAATTGAATTAGTGAAGCATAATAATATTGATACACAGTGATCTAGTCGTGTGTGGATTATCAGTGACAATCACTTTACAATCGCTTATTACTATCACATGATTTATGTCATCGCCAAAAAGCAAATCAAATAAGGCATGTCAACAAAGGGGCAATATAAATTTCCTAGTGTATATACCCCTCGGCAATACCAACTCTATAAATCAGACCCTAGTCAAGTCAGTTCCTTGATTTACCCCAAGATCAATACTACGTGTATTTATACAGAACTTATGAGAACATAGGAACGGGGTATTAGTTAGAGACCAACAAATCTCATTTATATGAGCCATAAACGAACGTATAGACCAAGTTCACTCACTCTTTGATGTTTGGTTGAAGCTGTTTCTTCAAGAGCTACTTATATATCAAGTAAAAGAGTTACTATTTAATTTGAAGAGATGGCTAATTCGTTCTTATTTTCTTCAATATACAGTTTCTTTTAAGTTGAGAGCCTCGCAGTTTTTGTATATTTATAACACTTGGTGTATATTATAGAAAATGAACCCTTGACAGACATCTTCAATGGATGTTAATACATCTCAATGTCTTTTCTTCAAGTATTGTAATACTTAACTTTTTTCAAACTTGTCTTCATGACCGAATGTGTATACATCTTTTTATGGTCACATTGTTTACATCTTCTTCATTCTAAACATGAGTAGAGAAATGAAATGAAATGGGGTTTAATGTCTTACTTTTCTGTTCCATCTGGTCTAATGGAGAATGTCATGCGTCATGCAGTGTGCTATGAGTGAAAGTTTGCCCGGCGCTACGGTCTGCTCTTACCCCAAATTCCAACTGGCAAGGCTTCTTTTACGCTCACAGGATCTCGGTTTTTGTCCCATCCGAAAGACTAGGCGTTGTTTCTTGCCACGCTCTCCGTCCTCCACCTCTGGCAAGGAGAAACCACACCGGGAAATCGCAAGGAACTTTCTCGGCCAAAAACGTGATCGAACCTTTTAGCGAGCCAATGCATTACTCACTGAGCCACCGCGGCTCCCATCAGTAGACATCGCAGAGAAAAAAGAAAGAACATTTACTTGACTCCTAAACTTAGGTTATTTAGAGACTCGTTTTTTTACGGTCACGTGTGCAAAGCTATGGGGGAAGTTTTGAGTTTTCGCCATATCTTCATCAATTCCAATCATCAATGGTTCTTCCGCGTGCACCACAAACTTAGGTTAGTTATTGTCCCATCCGAACGACTAGGCAATAGTCACATGCGTTCTATCCGCCACGCGTTACAACACTACGTGAATAAACGCAAAATAAATATAAAACCGGAAAAAGGCAACATTTTACTTGGTCTGTTGAACAGATGAATTGTCTTTGGTTCACTGCATCTTATAATAAAATTATAGTTTTCCACTTGAAAATTTACCTAATTTAAGACATATTTCTCTCAAATTTAATCTACGAAAGGCTTTTGATGTTATCTTTTACAAATTGTAAAACAGTTTTGCAAACTGTGTCAAATTGATATTTGGTTAACTTGTTTCTTAACACGTGTTCATGCAGATAGGCATCTTCTGTTTGTAATGACTTAGGGAACAGAATTAACGTCCATGGAGGTGTTATGAAAAGACAGACGTAGTTTCGTAATGGGCCATTTACAGCAACGCCTTCCTGAGCTAATATGAAGTTACTTTTGCAGGCCGTGTGAAAATTTTCGTCATCCCGTTATTATTCAAATTCAATATCATAGCAAAACGGATACGTGTTTTTTAATATGTTTACAGATTTTTTGGTTTAATAATTTTTATGAGTTCTTTTTTTTTAAGTCTCTTCTGTCAGTAAACTCGTTATTCGTGTTTCTTTACGTCAATAGGTTTTATAAGTATACTATAGTAGGTATATTATATAGCCTAATAACATACATATTTATAATGTAAATATAATATACACACACGTATACCCTGGGGGTGGTTTCTCTAATCTCAAACTCCTAAGACTTTCAAGATATACTTCATAGATCAACCAATCAAATATAAAAGTTGTTATCAGCTTTATTGACAAATTTTGTGATAGCACAGTGTTCATACTCTAACCGTATCGCCGACTTCTAATTTTTATGGCTGGGAATTTTTTAAGACTTGAAATATTAATCTAGGCTCATAATTGTGTTATCATTCTTGGAGGTTTTCAAGATGGAATACAGCGGGAATCTGTAATATTTTTTATGTTTTTCTACATATATTGTAATCAAATCATTGTGTGAGACGCTCTGCCAAAGATAATGTTTATTTTCTTTATTACTTAGTCTAGAAATTACGTATATTTAAACTTATACAGAAATTATAGAAAGCAAGACGGGCTTGTATGTTTGCTTTTTTTTAAAAAAAAAAATATTCTGTGTATATTTCATTCTAAATCTGGACTTGTTTATGTTTATAGACAAAGAGAATGGATGAATGAATAAATGAATGAATGAATTGTGGTTTAACGTCTCGGCTACACAATACTTGGACGATTTTCATATTCATCAGAATTTGATAAAATTTTGAATAGTTGCTGGACTAAAATATTAGGTAATACAACCGACGTCAATTTAACATCAAAACATTATATCATGGGCGAAGTCTTGATATCAAAACCAGTACTTCTCACAAGTAAAAGTTTTGTATGTGCAATAATCAGTTTGTTAAAAGAACTACAACCCATGAGTATGCAGATCTGGGGCTACTCCCAACCACTAACTAGTACTGGTGGGTTAAACCCTCTCTAAATTGTTCACACGTTTAAACTTTAGAGAACTTGTGATGATCTGAAAGTTTGACTCAAACAAAGGAACCCTTTCGTCTAAAGAATTCAAGAACAGGAGGAAAGAAACGTTTCTGATTTGTATAAAAGTTGTCTTCGCTTTGAAAATAAGATTTAAAAATTACTTATTTCAAGACATATTGTAGATTCGGTTTCATTTAAAAGAAGATGTAATGAAATTCTCTGATAGATCTTAAATGTCCTTTAACCCCTTCCTTTAGATATCATGCTGGGAATTTTGGAAACGCCCGGAAGTTTGAAATTCACCAAGCAACAGAAGGTCGCATGCGATGTTATTTGATGTGGCCTATTTATTTCAAATGTTGGGTAGCCCAAATGCCGTAGATATCGACCATAATTCTTTCAGCAAAAAAGATTTTCTAAAAGTTACGTTTTATGTTTACAGTTGTTAATTCCGAGCGTTGAGTTTGGCGTATTTCATTATTTATATAAACTCACACGGGATATTAAGATTTGAATAAATGGAAAGAGGTGTCGTGTTAAGACAGAGTATGCATTCCTGCATTATATATGATGGATTGTTATAGCACAAAATTTTTCCTAAATATAGTTAAATTATATACAAGGGCTGAAAGTGCAATAGATCTATGTTTGATGCTATCTTAAGCTCGATGTTCATGTATAGAAATGAAGTACCGTTCATTTATTGACTGATGATTCTAAGACAATACAGAGAAAGTACATGTAATGTGAACTGTTGATGGATATAACTCATGTTAGGACTGATCGATTATAATAATTTTTAAACCAGTATGATTTTTGTTATGACTGCTTTTTATTGTGTATATTCTGGAGTTTTATATCAGTGTTTTAAGGGGTGGGTGGTCGAATGATCTAACGCGTGTGCTTTAGATTATAAGGCCTGTCGTTGGCGTGGTTTCTATTGAAAACTTGAACGTGAAATGCGTAGGGCCGCCTATGCAACCTCGGTTTCCTCCCACTGCTAAAGACCCGTAAGTACAAGCCAATATTAAAATAAATTAACATATGTTAGTCCCGAAATGAACTAGTTTGTGCCTAGTGAACATTAAACACATAAGTCCTGTTCGTATAAAATATAATATTTATTGTGTGTGTTTATGAAGAACAAATTACCGTGTCTAATAGGCGGAAGGTATTTTAACCGAGGCCAAGTTTATGTCATTATTGAACGTTTATGAGGTTTTTCATTGTTGTAAGCGACTAGATTACCTTACCTTTCTAAATGGACCCCCCGGTGTTCCTCATTCATTTTGTTATCCAATATCTTTTCACAATCTATATATGTAAGCTCTAATAGATTTTATGCATATTTTTGTAAGCGACGTCGGCCGCACTTGTATATTGATCCGCGACTGGAGTAAGCCAGGATTGCTAATAAAATTAACTAATATTTCAGAAAAGCCATGTGGAAAAAATCAAGTGATCGCTTAGAAACCTTATACAGCTGATAGTAAATGTGTTTACATGTTAGCTCTTTCAATATCCATACGTCATATAGACAGTTATATGTAATACATATTCAATATATAAGTAGTATTTCATACACCTTTACATAAATATTTCATTTGAAAGATTTTAAAGGTGTTAATATAGTTACCAGTAATGTAATTAGCACTATACGATGATCGAAGAATGATATAGCAATGTTATCTTTTTCAAGTATAATGATACACACATTTACGCATACCGCATACTGATTTTAGATGAGTTTAAATTGATTTTGCTCGAAAAAAATGAGTTCGGCTTGATTGTACACGAAACAAATGAGTTCGGCTCAATATTTCCTTCTAATTGACATAATTAGAATGGAATGGCCCCATGTCACCATGAATGTTACCATTAACATTAATGTTAGTTCTCCTCTCTTGATCGGATCAAAGCATTCTCCAAAAATTTCGTGGGGCTGGAACAACCTGGCTACGCCTTACTCAAAAGGACGTATGGTGTTCACCAGGGAAATCTTGAGAGACATAAACAGGAAGTAGCATAGGAGTAGATACGTTACTACGCACCATACATTCCAAAATGACGAATATTCACCAAGCCATTTTGTTCACCAAAAAGAGGTGAAGGGCAAGGGAGAACAAGATTTTAAACTTAACAGAAGGAAATTTTAATTAATGGTGGTGTGTGTCCAAATAGAATGTGGCCTTTGGTGGTAATACAACATGGCGATAGCCTCGCGAGAAGCATCGTATCATCTGTCGTGGACTAAAGTGTCGTTGCTTTATGAGATTCTACAAGTATATTCGTATCAAAATCTTACTTTTTACACGAGCATATGACTGTATGTATGCGTTTAGTGTGTAAGCCGTTGGTTCGCTAACTTGGTGGTCACGTGTTCGATCCCTGTGTAGGGCTGCGTGGTACCCCCCGGTGTCAGTGATGTAGACGGAGAGCCTAGCAAGGGACAGCGTATAGTCGTTCAGATGGGACGAAAATAAGAGGTCTCGTGTACACATGGTCGTGCACATGGTTAGTTGGAATTCGATATAAGAGTAGGCCGTAGCGCCTCTGTCCGGGCAACATTTCACTCATAGCACACTGTATGGTGTATGCCCGTCTTTATTATCCTAGTCGGAGCAGAACAGTAAGACGTTATAACCCAATTTCATTTCATTTTGCGTTCTCATACACCAAGTGGGTTGATATCGAAGCACAATTTTAACCATATTTATTTTCTGCCTTTCACTTTCCATTGATCCCCTTGTTGATTGTCCTACTCAGTACCCAGTTTGATCAGTTACCAGAGATCTATAAGCTATAGAATACTAATTTTTCTTACTCAACTTTATCAACTTATAACCATCTATATCCTAAGATTGCTATTATTTTATATATATATATTTTCAAATAACATTTTATTCAAAACTTGAAAGGGATTGAGGAACATAGCCTATATTATAACCACTCTCAGTGTGATTTTTGATTTTGTTAATGTTACAGTGTGAATTGAATTATTATAAATACTCAGTTCATTATTTCAAAAGAAAAGGTATGTTGGTTCCAGACTTGTTCACCATAAATATCTTCTCATTTGAGGAGTTCACATATCTAACAATTCGTTATTGTACGTTTGTTATATTTACAGTTATAATAGCACAACTGTTCGTTTACAATTTACGGTTATGGGATTGGGATGGGCAAATATTTATTTCAAACGATATATATACCGCCAGTTTTAGCCTTAAAACAAAATCAAATTTGCATGCAAATGAGAAACATGTATAACATTATCATCAGTTTGCTCGGCTTTATCTACAGCTTTGATGTTTCATTGTCTGTGAGGGTCGAGCATACATTACCGACACCAACCGCGTTTTTCGATTTTATCTTATATTAAAAAAGCAAAAAGCCGATTTTGAATTATATTCTAATGGATCTATTCATTTACGTACACCTTTATATGAATAATTGATTAGACGGCAGTTGCCGTTACTCATTGTTGTGTGTGATGGTGACATCTGATGGATGCCACATTCAGATTTATCGTTAATGATCACTATAAAGCTTGTGGCAAACTACACAGTTAGCTTCATCTATACTTTCTTCTGTATCGGGGGTTTGTCTTTGTTGTTTAAACAGGAGGTAACAGTCTATTTTTAACTTTTCGTGATATTTGAAATCAATTATTTAAATAATGGTGCATGTTTTTATGTAATAAAAGACTGCACCAGATGGTTATCTGTTTATAACTATATGCAATGAAAATGAAATAAAATGGGGTTAAACGTCCTACTTTTCTGCTCCGATTGGGCTTATGAAGACGGGCATACGCCATACAGAGTGCTATAGGGGGAATTTTGCCAGGACAGTGGCGCTAAGGCCTACTCTTATATCGAATTCCAACTGCCAGGGGATTTTTTACGTGCACGCTAATATGTACACTGGACTTCGGTTTTTCGTCCCATCCGAACGACTAGAAAGCTTTCCTTATAAGATCCGCCGTCCTGCAGCAGTGACAAGGGGAAACCGTGTCAGAAAATTGTATATTATAACCAGTCAATGACTTTAATAAACTTATATTATAAGTGCAATGAGTAGTTGGTTGTTTTAGTTAGGAATCTTTAGCTTGTGTCCTTATATGAACTGTTATACAGTCCTTAATACACCAATAAATAATTATAACAGATGATGCAGTCTTGCTTAAAAAGTAACAGATTGAAAGATAACAAGACTGAAGGGCGAATGCTCACTAGTTCGCAGATTCGCTTGGGTTAGTGTTAAGGTTATGATTTTTGTGGCGGTTCAACCGTCTCTTGACCTTTTGACTTTGACCTTGACGAAACGTCTAAAACTTACAGCAGGTTTTGCTGTTTTTTTGGGTTTATAGCATAGTATAATATAGCGGGGAACTAAAAAATTCTTTTTGACAGGGGGGCGCTACCCCCCCCCCCCCTGCTCAGCTCAGCTACATACACGCAAACAATTGTAAAAAACACTTTTTCTGAGAAAAGTGTAACGGTCGTGTGTTTTACCCTTTATCATCAGATGGCGGGATGGGATGGGCATTCAAAGCGCGCGATAATGATATAGACATGTGTGATATCACAATTAATGCTTTGCATCAATTAAATTGAATCACAATGTGTGTATGTGTGCCAACGTAATTTGGAGACAATAATGGCATCATGCATTGTAAACTGTCAAATTTCTTTAACAGGAACCTGACAAAACCCCTCCTGCAAAAATTCCTGGATTCCACCTTGTTTGGGTGTAAAGATCCTGGACCATTGGAGGAATAGATCGCCGAACTATTCTTCTGTTGGGTATTTTGATTTGCCAACTAGGTGTGGTAAAAAAGACACAATGGTGGCTCGAATGGAATTTGTTTTACTCTTAGTACAAATTGGTTAAATCTTTCCGCTGGCTAAAATTTATAGATTTTCAGTAAATTATGACATGTAAATATTTTGCTCTAAGGTGAAAACGTTTCCGACAACCATACAAATTTTCCGACAAAAGCTCTACCGGGATGGAGGGTAACCGATCTCGGCACAAAGAAAGAATATGCAACATGAAACAGTTTTGATCAAACTGAAACGTTTCAAATTACGTCCATTCCCAAAATAAAAAAAATAAAAGACTTCAGTCCATTGAATATTGAATGAAAATTGTTGTATTTCTGTCTTTACAAATGAAATCTTGGGAACAGATCGCATCTGTTTAACTTTGTGCATATCTCATTTTTGATCTGAAAATTAAAAGTGAAAAAAAATGTTAAATTTTCATCAATCCGGAAAGAGGGAAAGTGCGTATATAGCTGTTAACTGTAGAAATTAGTCTACAAACAGCTGCGTGTTCTGTTTTTCTCTCATACATTGCACGTTCTAGTCTAGTAACGCCTGGTCTTCAAAGAACATATATAATGACCTGAAATAATTACCGTATAAATTAACATTTGCTCTGATCGGGTCATTTCTATCAGCACAAAGAGGAAAGTGGTTGTAATTTACATAACGTGTTCACTCTTTTAACATCATTATTCAGTTTGATGAGGATATACGTAGACAGTGTTATTGCCATCAGAACAAAAACCAAACACATCTCGATATGCAAATTTAATCATACTTCAATGTTTTTGCAATGACCCGTAACGTTATAGATATCTAATCACGTTCGTTTTGTCATTTTTATAGTCAACATAGCCTGTTTCCTAGCTATACTGCAATAAACGCCCCGCGGCACACGATGTATAAGGAAAACGATATGTTAATAAGATTGAAATACGCTCTAGTGAGCGACATAGATTGCGTCTAAAGACTTTTTGATAAGAGATGAGCTAAAAATGTTGCGACTTGAGTGTTTGTTGTCTTTTAATTCATTGCCACAAAAAAACGCTGTTTTGTAACTTAGCCGGTGAATTTATCATAAATTAAGATCTTTCAACGCCCGATAGATTTTAATAAAGATTGATAAACAGAGAGATGGTTTATGAAGCTTGCTAGCCTTTTCATTTCGCTATGGATATCATTAATGATATTATGAATTATGTAGAACTGATGAAAGAAGATACGAGATGAATCGAAGCCTTGATCGCAACATGTGTTTAATTCAACCAAAAAATTAGTCTGAGAACGAAAATATGCAAGATGTTCCAAAAACATGACATTACCAGAGTCTCACATCACACAAAAAAACAAAACTTCTACTTTATACAGCATAACGGTGCATTTAGTATTGACTTTCATACAACTGATTAGGGATTCTCTTTGATGTTTATGACGTCATAACTGCATGCACCGTAAGAACGGTAATTCTATTTTTCTGGTAAACAAGTAGATATTATCAGAAGTGAGACTAGGAATTGGTTCCTCATATTGATTTTCATTTTCCTCCATTTATTCACAACAACACAACTCAAAACCAAAAACATGAAATTCAAAGTGCAAAGATATTTTCGTATATCCATGTTACATGGAACTTGTAAATGTTCTACAGGTCACTGTCACTGCGTCAAAAAGTGGCGTGGTTTCAATCACAGGCTTGTACCCGACATGGGATAGGTTGTCTTCCTTGCCCTCCCTCTCTCTCTCTCCCTCTCTCTCTCTCTCTCTCTCTCTTGCTCTCTCACTCTCCTGTACAACAGAAGAAGAATGCAAATACTATTTGCTAAAATAAAAAAAATCCCCAAAAGATGGGGTCAAATAAGGTAGAGATATTATCAAAAGAATTTGAAATCTGAGATTTTCAGTATAAAATAATTTCACATTGAAAATACAAAATATTTTTCGAATTCAGATATATCAGCTAAGAACAAGGTTGGGTTCATGATGAAATTATACAACCCATACTTAGATGTTCTTAGATTTTCGTGTCTCATTTTCTCTCTGATAGTGATTAAAGGCATGCAGTACACGTTCTCCTATCACGCTAAACCGATTGAAGTTGTCGGTTGAAACATTAATAGGCTTTTCGCTGATGAGATGGAAGTTCTTGATTTGCAATCAAATTGACATTCATCTAAATACAGTATGCGTCGTAGCCCCGTTATTCACGATGTGTTACCGTTAACACCTCTAAATGGCTCTGTTAATCCCCTTTATACTTTTATATCTACCTGTAGTCTATATATAGAGACATAGACTAGAAACTATACCTGGGTGTCATTAACCCTATTCTAACTGTTTATATCGATAGAATTATTTTAACATGTTACGTATTTATACAGTCGACACAATAATATATGTAACAAAAAAGAGTATTAATATTTTCCTTTGAGCTGAGTCTCGATGAATGCGCTTTTAGATGTGCCCGACTGACATGAAAAAAAAAACCCGACAAAATAGTTGCAAGTACGACGTGTGTAGATAAATATCAAAACAGTTTGCCACACAAGAACTGCTTCATGTATGTGGTTAACCAACTGGGTCTTATTTGAGAAGTTCGCATGAAATTTTAATGACAGTCAACTATTTTGGTAGTTTTTGTTCCTGCCAAACGCAACCGAATCCGCGTACCTTACTCTTTCCGAACCCCTGGATTACATTCCATTGGAAAATATCAGTTATGTGTGACTTTTATTTAATTACTATAGGAATTAGATTCTAGTGTTAATAGCATGCTCATATATTGCCACAGGTCACCAACGCTTTTTCTATTGACTTTAATGTTAATTCTCGGCTCTCACTTCTTCCCAAATTTTCGTTGAGTAGAACAATTTACCACATTCGCTACCTTTGGTTAAGATGGGGGCTTTAATTGTCATATTTCTGGATGAGATAGACTAAACACCACAGTTTGATAAGAATCCCCTGCAGTACTTTCATTTCCTACAGTAATTACGGTCTGGGGCCAATAAAATACAGGGTTTAACCACACTGCCAATACGACAATATAGCCAAGCATAGCCAAGGATAATAGTGGAAATTATAGGAAAACCCAGTCAGGAAGCGATGATTGAAATGACAATGGGGTTGATATCATTTGACATCAGTTTTCATAATTGTAAATAGAAGGGTTCAACTTTAAACGCACAGTAGAGACACACACACACCAGGGATATCACGGAAATATACCAGAGGAATTTTCTCGACCAACATTTGTTAGTGAGGAGGTACACATAGAGTGGAATAAACTATAAAGCGACGAAGTCAAATGCAAAATAAATCAGACGAAAATCGTACAGTGTGCATTGGTCTTTATGCTGAACTGCTTTACCATTGTCGATAGCTAGTGCACGTATGGTTAATAAGTTAACCAACAGAGGCAGTATATAGCTATAAAGCTGTGATTTACGACAATGATGGAGAACTCTAAACGACTAGTAAATGCAAAACCGGAACACATTCCTCTTTCGATCTGTACTTGATGACAGCAACACTCAATTTATGTGGAAATATACTGCTCTGTATATATTATATATTTCTCTCTAGTCTACATACTTTATGAACCTATATATACTATATAGATCACAGCATATATAAAACACTAACCTGGCTTTACTTTGGTTCTATATTATTGTTTCTGTTAAAAGTTTGGTTCTATATTCTGTTAAAAGTTTGGTTCTATATTATCGTTTCTGTTAGAAGTTTGGTTCTATATTATAATTTCTGTTAAAAGTTTGGTTCTATATTATTGTTTCTGTTAAAAGTGTGGTTCTCTATTATTGTCTCTGTTTAAAAGTTTGGTTCTATATTATTATCGTTTCTGTTAAAAGTTTGGTTCTATATTATTGTTTCTGTTAAAAGTTTGGTTCTCTATTATTATCTCTGTTTAAAAGTTTGGTTCTATATTATTATCGTTTCTGTTAAAAGTTTGGTTCTATATTATTGTTTCTGTTAAAAGTTTGGTTCTCTATTATTATCTCTGTTTAAAAGTTTGGTTCTATATTATTGTTTCTATTAAAAGTTTGGTTCTATATTATTGTTTCTATTAAAAGTTTGGTTCTATATTATTGTTTCTATTAAAAGTTTGGTTCTATATTATTGTTTCTATTAAAAGTTTGGTTCTATATTATTATTGTTTCTGTTAAAAGTTTTGACGAGTTTTGTCGTTTTGCTTTTTGCATCTAACGGGGTCTAATGGCCCCGCGCTCTCGTCTCTCTTCTGTTCTCGTATAGACAGTTCATTTTGTGACCAGAATCAATCTTTCATGACCACAACTGGAAACCAGCCATGGGCTTGTTATAGGCGGAGTCGAATTAGGGGGGGGGGGGCAGTTCATTTCCCTATTTAAATGAATAACATGATTTTATTATATTGTCCTAAGATTAATTGAATAATCTAAGTATGCCGTTCATGGTGGTTCGGTGGGTTCTGGGTTCCATCTCAGTGTTCTTCTGGATTTGTCTAGTCGTTCGCAAGAAACGAAAATCCGTGGTCCACATGCACGTAAAGAAACCCTTGACAGATGGATTGAATGACAAGTAGACCAAATTTCCCTCGAATCACACTACACGACGTATGCATGTCGTCATTCGTTTAGAAAAATAAGACGGTTTCCTTCTCTGTGCTGGACCAAAATAGTTATTTGGGACTGATCTAGTCGTTCGGGTGAAACGAAAAACAGAGGTTCATGTGCACGTAAAAGAACCCTTGGCGGTTGGAATTTAATGACGAGTAAACATAGGCAAAATTCCCCCCAGTACACTGGATGAGCTATAAAGGGTCTGGTACCTCTTTTATTAAGGTCGGTTATATCTCAACAGTCGTTTTATCTATGACGTAAAATTGCAAACAGATGTACACGGTCGTTTAGTTATAATAGGCCTTTTCAATAAAAATTGGATACCAGGAAGCTTATTCTGTTTAGTGTAATGTAGCGCCATTGAAATCTCACACCAGAAGTAAACTTACCTCGTACACACCAAATGAATTCGAAAACACACGTACACGTATTTCAGTTTAAAATGAATATAAAAGATAAAAACGAATATTTTGTTAACTCCTGTTCGATTATTGTACATATTATGAAGTAATTACATCGTTATGAAATATTAAACTTAATCGACATAGTCAATTATCGTGTAACGGTTATATAAGCGGTTTGGTTTCTGTGACGTGAAATTTCACATCAATAACTTTTGATGTGGTCGTTCTAATAACATTGGACGGAAAGGGTGAAATTGATATCCTTAAAGTTTAAACAGCCATGTTTTAGGACTAATTATGACAATACGTGACGAAAGCCACAAAGCTTATCAATTAATCCTGCATCACAATTGCTCATTTCCTAGTTCAATATTATATGATTTATTAATATCTTGAAATTGGCTGTTTGATGTTGAAATTACAGCATTTATTCAAATAATATATCAAAGGATACAGTGATGTGTGTACACATTATATAGACCTTAATTAAACTACACAAAAGGTCGGCTTAATACAAAGGGAGTATAAATTGTGGATCGTTGTTCACAAAAGAATAAAAAAAATCGTCAAATGTTAATGATATGTATCCATTTTCTGTTATAACTCAGTATAATATTACTACACGTTGAATAAATTCTCACTTTACAGTTAAAACGACAATATGATATAGTAACGTGTTAAATTCCGTTCTCTTGTCAGTCACTTGTGTGTGATGTGTTTTTATTTTTTTATCGGAAAGTATTTAAGTTTGCTTGTGGGCTGGGCTGCCTGTGGGTATTAAATTAATTAAACATAAAGATGGATTATTTCTATTAATAAAAATTTCAAATACTGGGAATTTGATTTTAATAAACAAAGATGAGTTATGTGCACTTATACCCCAAACGCTATGCTTATATACTATTTATAAATTCTAATACTCCTAACGGTTAACGGTTTAGTAGCCCAAACTGTCCCAAAATGAGAGACGTTATTCAATCAGGCGTTCTAGATTATAGCCTATTTCTTGCACGCTACACCTTAATACTTACTATTGATCTAGCGTTAGCGTTTAACGTAAGATTCGTCATACAACACTACACTACAAGTTTATCTCTCTTAAATTATCAGAAAAAGTAAGCTTTGTATTTGATAAAATGAACCGTTTAGATATATGTTGTTGAAGTTTTACAGCCAACGTGCAAATATGTAACTGAACCGATCAGTATATTTATTTCACAGATCTGTTTACATCTGTATTGACCCAGTGCCTCTGGGATATAATCGACAAAAATGTAAAAATCAAAAATCGTAAGTTATTTGTTAAAGATACAATAACCCAGATTGTTCATATAAATATAAAAAGTGAAAATTATATACTATTTTAAAGTCAAGACCGTAGTTTTGTAATTTGCACGCCCGAATATAAAAAAATCATCATGAAGGATGGGCAGAGAAGAGATTAATTTTTGTCTAAAATACGTGTCAAATCAATAAAAAAACCAATCTAAACTTTAAATGTAACTTATTCTGGAATGTTTTTAATATCAAGTCATGTTTACTCTTCTGTAGATCAGTTGACAATAATATTTAAATTTATTTACTTAATTAAGCGGAAATTGATGTAGCGTTAAACCATAGACCTTTTTGACGAATCGTGTTTAAAGGTACACTAGCGTCAAAGGTTACAAGTAAAGACCTTTTTAACGAATTGTTTTTAAGGAACAACTGTGTCAAGGGTTACAAGCAAATATCTTTTTAACGAATTGTGTCAAAGGTTACAAGCAAAATTCTCTAGAAAAATTCGAAGCCGCGAACTACCTAAAAAAATAGATATATAACGAATTGTGTCTAAGGAACACTTGCGTCAAAGGTTACAAGTAAAAGACAGTTTTTAACGAATTGTTTTTATGGAACAACTGTGTCAATGGTTACAAGCAAAGACCCTTTTAATAAATTGCTAATAAGGGACAATAGTGTCAAAGGTTACAAACAAAGACCTTTTTAACGAATTGTGTCAAAGGTTACAGGCAAAATTCTCTAGAATAATTCGAAGCCACGAACTACCTAAAAAAATAGATGTTTAAAATAATATTTTTCATGTGTTGGTATTAAATTATGATGTAGAATGCATATTACATTTAGATAACTAGTTAGCATAATATATAACATGACTTATTAATATTCATAAACACGTTATGGTCAATCAGTCAGTAAGTACACTTAACGCCAGGGAAAATGTTTATGAAATTGCACTATGTAAAACGTTCAAGTTGTTCGTGTAAATTTTTAATTACAAATACACTACTCAGATGTTTATTAAGCCTATGAAATAACTAACAATGGTCGTGCACTTTTGTTCGAAGCCGCTTTTTGTCAATAACGAATTTTAACACGTCTTTGTAAAATCTCCGATATTAATTAAAACAGCTAGATGACATTTAAATATAAAAAGATGATATTTACCAATGTTTTCATTTAAAATATATGGTACATGACGTATGGACCTACTATTTTGCTACTTATTAACACCTTTGTATTCAGTAGAAAGATATGAAAACAAAATTTCCAAAAGTCGGGAGGTGGTATCAGGCGTTCTAGAATGTGTAAGCATACCGTACCTCATACACAACTTAAGTGATGGTTTAGGACCTACATCTTGGTACTACAATGTTGTGATCACGAACTACTATCATTAAAACTCTAAGTTCGACTATTGGAAAACGACAGAAGATGCGTCACATGATTTCATCTGTACACGCAATATGAAGCTTATTATAAATTCCTCTTGGATGTGTTTTTTAAATAATTAACATCGCCCTCCCAAGTACCATGCCGTTTCTTTCCAAAGAAAACCGTCTGCTGAATATTTGCATGTTAACTGAAGCATATCGCGTGTTTATGAACAAACTGCAACGATGAACTAAGAAATGACTGCTTGGGCGCCAATAGCAACTTTTTCATGTCTCTAAGGGCCTTTGGTTTGATTTAAGAGATGAATGACGAAACTGGTACAACCCATTGTTTATTCTATATGCTAACAAATAAATCTATTTATTAAGTCGTAAGAAGAACATAACTGTAACCTATTTGACCCAATATATTATCTTTTTAGAAAGCTTAACGAAAGTGGTCTCTATTGTCTTATAAAACCAAAACATGGATCTCATTTAAGATTCTTCTATTTTAGGCAGAACGGGTAAAAATAGGGCTCATATATATAGAGGGAGAGATATTTGAAAAAATAAAAACAAATATAGTTTTGTGAGAAAATGTTATTTTCTGGTGTAATTAAATACAATATGACTGATGCATATAACAAGATTATATATATATATATATCATATATATAAAGAAATATTTTAACAAGAGAGAAAAGGGCGGTATTTCTCTATAACAAACGGTGATGTGCTCCCCAGAGATACACAGTAAAGTTCACACCTCGAGTAAAAACCTTCCGACTGCCAGCTACATCTCAGTCGATATCTAGCACATGTTCAATGTCTGTAGCTGTCTCAAATACTCTCAAATAAACAGAGAATACATTCTTAGTAACAAATGGCTCTTTAACAAAAATGCACCCTTTTAAATGAAAGAATATATAAAAAAAAAGAATAGAAATCTCCTCTGGCAATTGGGCGTATCAAGTCCAAGTCAAATTAACAAGACTCAAATTTCCCCCCAATTTGCCCCTTTTGAAAAGTTGTTTAACACGAGTCTGGTGATAAGTTTTTCAATATTATCCCTGAATATTTGTGACTTATAGAGTTAGAGAGATAGACACCACAATATAGAAAGTCTCTCCCTTTACCTTCCGCCTCAATACTTTTCAATCATATTGTTGAAGCTCTATTGGGTTTATTTAACATTGATATAACCCTACACAGGTAGAAAATATACGATATCTTAGGGAGAATCGTGTGCACTGTTGTCACTAATTTGGTGAATGGTTGCCACTGCACGATAATATGCCAAAGATAGGGTAAGGTGGTATAATTTATACTTGTTACATCTAATAAGCTCGTCCTATCATTTGATACATATCACCATCACTCGAGTCCACATCAATCTTTCCAATCTCTCTACTTAACTAACTCGCTTATTGACCCGAATTTATTACCATTCAGAGTATCCGTTTTCATTAGGTTTGTAAACGGCTAAGTCTCGACTCAATATCGGGCTAAGAAGGACTAGGGCGTTAAACAAACACGACACTTTTCTCAGTAAAGCGACTGTCACACACGGGAGCCTGCAACTTTTTGTAAATATTTTTGTCCGTGCTGTGATTTCATCATGATGACCGGCGCCTGTTGATAGCCTGATGAATAATTAGATTTTCGTCTCGAGAATCGATTAGAGAAGAATTGTTTCCAGGAGCTGACAGTCTTAGAACTCCATATCCACATTCCACTGGTAATACCCACTACAAGAGACATAAAGATCTTTAGCATGTAAACCTCCACGGTAGGTACTGAATACTCGAGGTGACAATCGTCTTGATTAATACATGGCCGAGTCATGGCCTGATGTCGCCACTTTTCGTGGTTAATACGTTCATAAAAATAACACCCTATCACACAAGTTGCAGGCACTGTATATAGCACAGAAAAAATGCCAATTTTGGCCATAAGTTTTTCAAGTTTTCGGATGTTGGTACCATCCTGTTTCAAATCGTTTCTAATACGAAGTAAAGCGGCGAAACCCGATAACAAAAACACGGAGCCGATAAATAAATATACAATTAAAGGACTTAACACAAAACCAGTTAATGCTCCAATGTCCTGATTGCCCACATAACACAGGCCTGTCAGCTCATCGCCGTCCACTCGACGCATCGTTAGAATAATAATTGTTTTGATAGCTGGAATAGCCCATGCCGCCAGGTGAAAATAACTACTCAGGGCGTCTATAGCTTCTTGTCCCCATTTACGGGCGGCTGCCAAAAACCACGTCACTGTTAAAATAACCCACCAAATGGAACTAGCCATTCCGAAGAAATAAAGAATGAGAAAAACGATAATACACCAAGTACTCTCCAAGCCTTCTTGTATCAGGAACTTATTATCTTCACTGTCCTTATCACAAGATATAACTTGAGGACCGGTCACTGCACGTATAATATAGGCAACCGAGTATATGGCATAGCACATTGATAGAAAAATGATGGGTCTCTCTGGATATTTGAATCTTGTTGTGTCTATGACAAACGTCAAAACGGTGATTGTTGTCGATAAACAACACAGCGAAGCCCAAACTATCATCCACGTTTCTGCGAAATTTTTATCAACTTTTCGGAAATAAACGTCAATATCACACCTCGGAGCACAGGAATTGTTACCCTGGATCGTATCCACGTGGACAAATCTCTCCGGACATTTCTTCGCATTTTTCTTCTTGTGTTTTTTGGGTCTAGAAGGTGTTGTCGGGGCTCTATCACTGAGTTCATTGTTAAATTTCCACCAGTCTTTGTTAATCTCCCATTTATTAGAGTTTGTCCCTGCGTTATAATCCGGTTCTTCTGTAACATTCGGTGCCTCCATGCACAGTTTATCCTTGGGGTCACTTTTTTCCGGTAACTTGTCGCATGATAAAATGTTAGGCCACGGAAAGTCAAACCTCTGTAGTATGGGTTCACACTTTGACTTAACTTCCAAACACATTGATTTACACGCTGGTATAATGATTGTCTCATCCACAAGTTCGGTACACATCGGTGCATACAGAGAACACAGAAAAAACTTTAACAAGCGTGAACACCCGATCTGAACTAAAGGTAGGAACTCGTGAACCTGTATGGCAGCATCTTTTTGATTCACATGTCCCACAAGATTTGGCATTCGTGTTGTGTTATATTTCATATCTTTACACATAGGTATAGTAATAGGTTCACACCTTGGCGGGTGTTGACCGTCCATCGATAGTCCGTAAGAGCCCGTCCCCCATAGCAGGAGGGTCAGGCCCACGAGCCGGGCCATCGCACCAGCCCCTGAGACCCACATGTGAGTCAATTAGGGGTTTCACCACTGTACACTGTTATCCCTTTCACTTTTTCACTAGTTTCAGCAAGTGCTTCATGTGAACACTGCTGTGAAATGATTGTATCGTCGACTTGTATTGCCACTCGAGACGGGTTCAAAGGGGATTTCTCCGCCGTAACGTGGTCTGTAGTTTGTGTTAGTGATCGGCTCGTATTAATTTCCAAAGGTAAATCCAAGAGATTGCTGCTTTTAATAAAACCTGTGTATAGGTGTTTAACTGTAAATAATCACATGACATCGGTTACTTGAGAGACAACTTCTCGTTTTGGGGCGATCTATATGTGTGTCGGAGTTATAACACTAAGTTCAGTGAGCCGGCCGTCGGTGGGCGGGACATATGAGCTCTTTGAACACACCGCTGAGCAATGTCAGTCTGTCAATCACGCAGCGGGCCAGTGAATGAGATACCGGTCGCTCCACGGTAAAGTAACCGCCCACAGGCAGACAATGTTACCCATCAGAAATCAATGCATTTGTTAACAGACAAGCACATGTTGCTTAAATAATACAACAAATAATGTGTAGACCTGAAACGAAGCTTTAATTGTTTGTTATTGCGTGAAAATAGAAGAAAAATAAATAGAAGAAATGGCGTCAGTATGTGTAAAGTTGTAAATATATAAAATACATCAAGGACATCACTTTTCGTCCTAAATCAGCATAAATCCAACCATGTTACACATTCATTAATGGATAGATATTAAATCAGTGTATCGTTTCAATTAAAACTGCAAGCAAAATAATTTACGCAATACGCCCGTTGTGCCATCTAGCAACACACAGTGCACATAACGATTACCGAAATACGTGCATTGAAAACGTAAAACTTATTCCTATGCGGCTGTTCCAATATGAAATTTTAATATTAACTTAATGGGACAATTCTTGCATCGAGATCAAAACAGCAAATTAGTTTTAAATAATTGGTTAATGAAATATGACACATCTGTGCAACTAACAGCATTTTTATTTAATTTAATTCGCATTATGAATCATTTTTTTTTTAAACAAAAAAAAAGATACACTCGGATAGATATCAATATAATCATTCATTTCACTGGCGAAACGAAAACCTGAAGCCGACACTATTGTTTGTTACACATGTGAATATTAATATTTATGTGTTAGATATGGGCTGTTTTATGACATTATTTATCAATAAACACTTTTTATTCATTGGCTTTGTGTTCAAATCGATTTCAACAACATGCATATTTTCATCATATTTTTGAATTGTGTAAGTATAATGATGAAAACGTTGTCTGTTCCTGTGTGGTTGTCTACTATCTTATGTGTTATTGGGTGCCGTGTAGCTATATCTTATGTGTTATTGGGTGTCGTATGTTTGTTACTGGATGCTGTGTAGATAATATCATATGTGTTAATTGGAGTTGTGTATCTATAGATACTGATAACTTTATAAACAATATACACATGTAACCCCTTTTTGAAGGAACCTCAAACTTTCGAGACCGCGATTTTCAAGCTTCAGAGATGGCGTCTGCAAAGCTGACATGGAAAGTGTGCTTAGTCTTTCGAAGGGTAAAAAAAAAAATAAGGTCGCGCTAGCAATTAAGGTACATGTAAAAGATCCGTTGGTAGTTGGAATTCGAAAAAGAGTAGACGAAAATGTCTCTGCCCGGGGATAATTCTCCATATTGCACCGGGGGTGGGGTGGGGCGAATCATAAGGTTTTTCATCTCTCTCTCTCTCTCTCTCTCTCTCTCTCTCTCTCTCTCTCTTTCGTTTCGCTTTTTATAGTTCAAAGTTTCGTTTTACTTGCCTTTATTACACTTGGATCTCGAAGAGTTGTTTTATAATCCGTGTTATGGTTGATGTGAGGGATTAGTCAATGAAACGGTCTGTTGCAGCGAGTTCTTGGCGTGCGATGCACGGAACTGTGGGTATCCTACTAGAATCATCAACGCTGATTAGTTAATCGAATGTCTGACGTCATAGTGTCAAAAGCTGCTTGTATGCCCACTGACGCCACCCCCCACCCCCTCTCGCGGCCGTCGGAAGTATAAAAAAAACAACGAAATATAGATCTGTATTTTAATATCTCTCTCTCTCTCTCTCTCTCTCTCTCTCTCTCCACACACATCGCATAGTATACGTAAACCATAGAAATAAAAGTTACCATATCTAAATCTCAAAAATAATAACTCTTATCCATGGTAAATCTGGAGGAACCTCTCGGCCAGTGCAGGGATCGAACACCCGACCGCCAGCGTCTTACCCACCTAGGCACCGTGACCCCTACAGGGGGATATGCCATATTTTGAATTGCATAAATTTTACCTTGAGCTTTATAAACAATTGATGCGACGTTGAGATTGTGGGTGTGATCACTAGGTCAGTCATCTATGCAAAATAGTGAGTTCAATCCTTCGTTTTCTCATTCTCTGGTTTCATCCCACTGCTACAGACCGCTTCGCACATCCGATTTATTGAAATAATATATACCATGCTATTCCCGAAATGATTGTACTACCCCCCCCCCTCTCTCATAATATTTTAAAACTAGTTTGTCCAATTTAAAATTGTCTTTCTATACAACATTCAGAGGAAAACACGAACGTGTCTTCTTTTCTGTATTTTTAAAACTTTTTTATAATTTAAATACTAGTCTCTTTTCTCGAGAGGAACATGCATGTCAGTTATGTCAGTTTCACAATAGTAATTCAAAAGATCTTAAGTTGAATTAAGGTGTTATAAAAATGTGTTCTTTTTTGCTTCAGTGCTTGCGCAAAAATAAATGTAAGTGACAATACCATTAACATACGACAAACTATTTTATTGTTTTATTCAGCGTCACAAATATGTAGGCTACTGAATAGGTGTTTTAAACAGACGATATCCAGTTGAAAAATATTTTATAGCGGATATGTAAGACGAAACGAAAGAAATAAATAGAACAAAAGGGTGTCGAATAATAAAACACCCTATCACGGTTTGTCAAAAACATTAAAATATTTTGTTACAAACACTGATGGGCTAATTAACACCTCATCAAACCAGATGCTTTTCAATCATCCGCCATTTTTCTTACTTCAGGTCTCGTTCGAGTGAGATTATGACGTGATTTTGTGTCAGAAAGTCTACGAGGCTTGTAACGAGGCGAAGTTGATTATAGTTTGCACATTTAGACAATACGAGAGTGGGAATGCGAACGATTTATCGCTCTGGCAGTAATTGCTCTTCTAATCAGAGAATAATTGTAGCCACAGAATGTTTTCCTTTTCCCTTAGGTGGCTAATGGGTCTTACGTAATAACTCTTTATTCTCCCAATCGCGGCTCTCGAATAATAAAAAGAAAAAGTATTTTGCCTTTTAACTCCCACTAAGCCAATCATAGGTGTAAGGCCACAAATGGAAAGATTGCAAAATCATACTCTAATATACAGGAACCAATTTCGGCTTCACACAAACCTTGTCTGCGATATCAGTATTATGGAAGCAGACGTTTAACTAAGTCTTTATAACATAATACAGACAGTTTTATGCGTTTCTCGATTTAAAATATATATTAACCTGGAACGGATGAAAATTACTCGTTTAAATCGTTTTGATTACATGAATTATATGAAATAAATTGCATTAGAGGAAGTCATATTAACAAATTACTATACTGGGTGTTATTTTTACTGCTATCTATTTGCATAATAACATTTAACTTATGTAATACTGCTATTACATAGAAAACTCGAATATAATTTAAACCAAGATTTAAATCTACATTATGTTCTGTTTCATCCATTCAACTAGCAGTTGTATTTACTCAGTAGTATTGTTGTGCACTGTGATTATTTTAGTTGAATTCAGGAGATTCACGTAAAATATATTGTCTACTTAACTGCATTAAAAAATTAAAAAATTAAAAAAAAAAAAAAAAAAAAACCCAGTTCAAACATCAAACGCATGCAAATCAGTCATGACTATCCGTCAAAAATCGTTTAAGATTAAATTATAACGGTAAAGTTTTTATGAGTTACGTGTTATTATCCCACAACGCTGCTTTTTATGCTGATTTTATTTTCAAACTATAATATTCCTCTTAAGGAACTTCTTTGATCAATTTTCTATTACCTTAGATCCATGAAAAGTTTGATTATTCTAATTTTAGTACCGGAATTAGGCACATAAAATGGGCCATAACGATTTGCGCTTAATTGATTTTCGTCGTTCAGACTTCAGAGCAAAATCAAGGTGTTAAAATCAGGGCTTGTGTCAAGACATTGGCTGGCACGGCTGTACATCATTTTTTGATGACAGATTGAGACCTTTAACGTCATTTCAATGAGTTTGGGTCATCAGTCGAGTTGCGATTAGTGATAATTTATGTGCTTCGTCTAATCATAAATTTGAAGGCAGTCAATAGACACAGAATATGAATGACAATCGGACATTACTAGGTGTATTCAACCTATAGAATATACAGTACAATGGTGGGAGTCATTCCACAACAATACAACATTCACGAGTATAGAAATATATTCATGTTCGTATTTATTTGCTGCCTGTATTTTAGGCAGTGTCAATGAAAAGGCGTTGGAAGGTGAAAGCTGGTCCTCTTTATTGTGGCCAAATCTTACCGTCGTTAACACTGATATTGAGCTTAATCCGGTCTTAATGTCTCACATTCACCCATAGAAAGCGTTGTGTACTCTGTGTCCCTTGAAGTTCAAAATTGAAAAATATATGATCGTGATTGTCACTGTAGATTGGCGGTTTAGGAACACACAACGCATAGCGTTTTAATTCTACCATATTATAGACTGTTTAATTGAATATAGACACAGTCAACGTATTGTCGTTGACAGATGAAAAAATAATTCTACAAAAGCAATATATTGCCGGAGTCTATCTTTACAAAGGGCGATAATCTTATTTAATTCTGATATGTCAACAGTGCAACATATAATACATGATACATTTACGTCACAGTTGAGTTACCAAACTTAAGTTACACATTCACTTTACAGTTTATATACATGTACTTGGTGTTTAGTTACAATGTAAGATAAACAAGCTATCCTATACATATACACTATACGATCTTTAAAAAAAATAAATAGAATTTAAAAAAAATGGAGAAAAAAACAAGATATGTAATTGACAAAAATGTCACTCAAGTTTAAGAATGATATATTAGCTCATCTCTGACATTTCATATTTGTTAACTTATATTGTCTAGTAACATCACACATAGGCGTACCAGCTTATTTGGTTGGTGTGTGTGTGGGGGGGGGGGTATGTCAAAATTCTCGTTTACAGTCGAAGCGCGCGAGCGGGCAATATAGGGCGGGGTTCCCCTTATACGTTTGAAATTTTTTATTTTTGTTTTCATTTTACCCGTCTGTTCGACAAGTCCTGATTGTCTGATCACAGATTGTGTGTTATTATGTCAGTTAGAGATGAAAAGGTTACTGATTATATTTTTACAATGGAGGGGGGGGGGACTAGCCGAATGGTTAAAGCGTGCGCGTTGTATCATAAGGTCTGACATTGAATCAAGTGCCGTAGTTTCGATTCCCCGCTTGTACGTGACAAGGAGTAGGGTCGCTGGCCAACCTCGTGGTTTACTCCCGAAATGACCTTGAGTGTGTCGAGTGGGCTCTCTCTCAGTTTGGGAGTCACTGTTTGATTAGGGTTCACGTAAAAGCAGCCTTGGCAGTTGGAATTCGACGGAGAGAAAGCACTGCAAAGGACATGTCCGTCCCCATTGGTAAAGAAAAGTAAGACGTTAAACCCCATATCATGTCTTTTGCACCCGTTTGGTAGGGATTTGATTATTGTTTGCGCGTGTGTGTCATAACAAAATGATCGTATATTTTCAAAGGTTCTTCTACAGGTAGGATATCTATTTATCTTCTAATCTAATGATAAAAATGGTGATGATATTGATAAAGAGTTCTTGTAAAAAAAGATAAAAGAAATGAGAGACTGAACTAAAAGCTTTAATTTATTTTATTTAAAGAAATGCAAATCCATGAAGGAATCTTTAAAAGGATCCGTAGAAAGAAAAATTGGCAATTTTTCAAAACGCAGATCTGGTCAGACGGTCTTTTAGTTTCGAATTATTTTTGTTCCAGGAATCAGTTCCGGTTCTACGTCTCTTGTTTTGTCTACAGTGTTCATATATCAATGTGTGACAGACGTATTATTGTGTTGTTGCAATTATTCTCTTGTATTAATTTCACCAATAATTTTCATCTGTCGGTCAGCCAAAGGAGCACGAAGTATAGTGTAACTTAATCCGCTCCCAGTTGGTATTTTCTGGAATCAGACCAAAATATACTTGCTTTATTCCCCTTCATTTACTGAAGACGAAAGTAGCATACTAGTACACCGGCTTAGAGGTATGTATTATTAAACAAAGAGTAATGGTGGGTGTCTTAACATTTGATACCACTTCTCATTTGATAGTGAGGAGGTAATCCTAATCAGCTCTAAATCTCTTATATTCTGAAAAGTGATTATTGATTATGGTGTTTTTCTTCTCTCCCTTTTAACAATTTAGACTTTCGATTTAGCCCTCCACATCTTTGTTAAGAAAAAAAGTGAAATAGCTCCGAAAAATATATATAAAGATATGAATTATCTTTTATGGGGGTTTGGTGGTCGTGTGGTCTAACGTCGTTGAGTTAAGTGGCCTGGTTTCGATCCCAGGTGTCTGTGTGACAAGGAAAAGGGTTGCCTGCCAAACATAGTTGGTTTTCTATGACCCCCACCCTTTCTAAGGATTCCTACGCACGAACGAATTATTGAAATAAAATTGAACCTTATTTTAAGGTCGAAAATGACCAAATTTATGCCGAGTGGATGTTTCTGTCTTTTTTTTTTGTTATTTCTTATTTGAGGGGTTCGCATGGCTAATAAATTTATGCTGCACGTTTGTAAAATACTTGTAGGTCAACCCTTCGTCTTTCATCAAAACACATTCGACCATAAAGTTAAAATACGACAAGATGTCGTGAACATATATCAAAAGTTATGGTAGTAAAAAACGTTGGACGGGAAAAAGCGTCGTGCAAAATATCCAACATACGAAACAAAAAAAAAAGCATCAAACGAAACCGAAAAAAAACTTAGTTTTTCTCTTTAAGTGACAGTCTGCATAAAAACTAGAGACACATGACATGACAAGTGACAAAACACTATAGCTGTCGTCAACTACACGTGTCTGTTAAGAATTTGATATTGACACGACTAACGGTTTAAGTGAAACTAGAGCAACATTCATGGTTGTCCTTGAATGTTATTATGCTAGATTATTATTCACCTCAATTCAATGTGTTGAAATCAAAACAATGCCTTATAAAATATGCAACAAAAATAACGAAAAAACTGGCATAAAAAGGTGTTTATTAAACATTTCAACTGTTAGCTGGGAACTACGGTTTTCTGTATCAAGACCGTTAGCACTCACACTGTGATGGTTTCGAGAGGACATCTGAACTGTTGAACAACTATCAATCTTTTTATTAATAATTTCTTTTACACACACCCATCTAAAAACTTTGACAAGTTTCTTCTTTATGACTTTGTTTTTTTTTATGGCTTTGACTTTCTTTGTAAACAGTAAAAACAAAAGTAATTGGTTTGTATATTTCTTATAGTATTAGTTTGTATATAGTATTAGTTTGTATATAGTATTAGTTTGTATATAGTATCAGTTTATATATTTCTTATAGTATTAGTTGGTATATAGTATTAGTTTGTATAGTATTAGTTTGTATGTTATTTTTTTAGTATCGATGCACAGTATTATTTGCAAGTGAATTATGCGCCGGAATCGAGGTGCATTTTTGCGCCACAATGTCTCGACCCGTACTCAACCCAACTGCCCCTGGCATAATTGAAATATGATAGTCACGAATTGAACCAGTTTGAGTGGACGTTACACTCTCTCGTTTGTTTTCCCTAGCCCAGACGTCACACGAGACCAATTCTTGTTATCAAACTGCTGACGCTGTGTTAATTAGTACCACGATCTAAATAAAATACAGATCTATATTTCGTTTCGTTTTTTATACTTTTGATGGCGCTCTACTACTTGAAGATCTGACCGGTTATAGTGGAAGGTCGGGTCAGAGGTCATATGAGCGGCTTTTGACCCTATGACGTCTGACATTTGATTAATCAATCAGCGTTGATGTTTCGAGTGGGTTGCCATAACAGACCGTTTCATTGGCTAATCCCTTACATCATCCAGAACACGGATTAGATAACAGCTCTTCCAGATCCTAGTGTAGTAGCTTGTCTACGATATCACCCTTTGTGGAAGTGGACGTAATACTCTATTAACGAACGAACGAACTAGTGTAGTAAAGACAAGTAAAACGAAATTTTGAACTATAAAAAACGAAACGAAATGGGATCAGTGATCTAATCAGACTGTTTGTACCTGGCAAATTCCCAACCCAATACCAAAACTATATAAGACAGTCACGTGTGCAACACCAGGTATCTAAACTAGCTTCTAATAAACCGGAAGTAGTATCAGATGTTCTAGAAAGCGAAATTATCGACATCCCTATTATTCACTTCCATACAAATAACGAATTATGCCCGCTTTGAATTAAAATTTGCATCTGAAATTTATCATGCCATCTAAACTTTAATATATCAAAATGTCCATTAAAAACCTAAACTTTAAACTTTTGCCGGAATCCGTGACTAAATATATATGTATGAGTGTAAGGATAATATTATATAGGTTACCTTTCCTGAGTATAGTTCTAGCTGTATTTTTTGTGATCGTAAAATCAATAGAAATTCTATACGAAATATATCAATAATAAAAGTGTGATTTTAAATACAATGTTACACCAGAGTGATGAACTATTGTAATTACTATTGGTGGAATTGAGTAGAAAACACATGCAAGTAATCGATACGAGACAAGATGGCGACAAATATGTCTCCAACCACGTGTTACTAATTAATTTTATCATCAAACGATATGCACAATTCATTAAAATGCGCATGAGTGATAAATTTACTGGTTTTATTTTATGCGGAATGTGATCTACAAATGCTGCCTTTACGTCATAAATATAAAACCGCGGACCATTTTTTCCTGTGACCTAATCAGTCTCTGTCGCATAGATCTGCAAAATTGACCATCAATTATTTTTTGATTGAGGATATTCTTGTCGGATTCAGCAAAATGTGAAGTAATAGAGGGTGTCCCTAGAAAGACCAAAAGTCTTACACACCCCGGCACATCTAGGGCTACATTCCATAATGGGAAATTTTCAAATTTTATATTGGACATTGTATTATTTCTAATTAGAATCATTTTGTGCTTGATTTGTTTTATGTTAAACGTTTAATATTGTTTATGGGCCATTGCGAGCCTATCATGGGTATTATTTATGAACTTACTGGAGGGACTCGAACGCTTGATTGAATTAATAATCGATGCCACAAGATAGGATTTCTTGCCCTACCTAACACGCACTATCGAGTAAGCATGTTATTTAATGCAACCGCCAACAAGAACAAATGAAGTATTTTATTCGTTTCAAAACACCATACAATGGAATTTCACTTAATGTACTTTTGTGTATTTAATGAGTCAGCCAATGATGTTAATTGATGCTTGACCTGTAATGTTATCATCACAATCATGCCCATTTATCAATTTTTATTATTGACTTTAATTTAGCACACATGAAGGCAATTATCTTGTCATCTGCAAACATCCAGGTAAATGAAATGGGGTTTAGTGTCTTACGGTTCTGTTCTGCTCCGACTGGGATAATAAAAACGGGCTTATGCCATACAGTGTGCTATAAAGGAAGTTCTGCCGGACAGCGGCGCCACGGTCTCCTTTTATATCCATTTCGTATCCATTTCGTATCAATTAGTATATTACACTTTAATTTGTGTTTGTTAAATGGTGACATATATATAGGTCCACTGGACTGGGTGTTAGTATTTTTATATTGCAAGGGTTGTTTACACACACGACAATGTGTACACGGGATCTCGGTTTTTCGTCCCACCCAAACGACTATACGTTGTCTCTTACAACGTATTATTTTACTTTATTCCATTATCAAATTAAGATAATATATTAGTAAGTAAGTTTAGAAATAAAAAATCCAGACAGTCGGTAGTTCTCAATGACCTAGATTTCCATCGGACCGGAAATGCCTAGCATGTGACGTTGTTTTTATCGCGTGACTTTATTGATGGTGCCGCGATGACAGACGAGATTCCATTTCAACCGTTGACAGCGCACGCTTTGTTACTTCCGTTCCAGGAATATTAGCAGACGATCTGATTGAGAGCGATTGCCTTCAGTTCGATTAACTGCCATTGCTAGGTATTGTTGTCGTAAATAAGATAAGTATCGCCTATTAGCCAGCGAGATGTATATATATGGAGGTAATCAAGCGAGATCAAAGGACTATTTATTACAAAGAGAAAAGATCATATCTATAACGAGAAGTTGGTACTTATATTGGCGTCGTCATTATCGTTCCAAGCTCTGATTATATATCGAACTGTTTTTGTTTAATGTGATTAACCTTGCTGACTCAGTAACTACGGTCATCTGGCAATGTTGTAGAAACTAGATTAACGACGCCTATAATATCATGGTTTAGTTTATATCCAAACGTCTTTGATCAAATTGTTCCATACTTGATTAATGTCTGCGAGTTAAACGCGTGGATTGATCCTTACAATTCTAGGGCCTGTTTCACGAAATTTTAACCAAGATAAAATCCAAATTTTAGTAATTTGATTGGATAATATTAGATTGATTTTAGAGCGTAGCCAATCAAAATTGAAGTATCTACTAAAATTTGGATTTTAACTTTAGTTAAGATTTTGAGAAACAGGGCCCTGGTCATTAAAGATGGGTTCCCGCGTACAAACTTGGTGATTTAATGGTATATATGGACCAAAAACATATTCAAACTAATTAATTTGTCATAATTATGCTTCAAATCCTTCTCAAACATTGTAATTGCGAAGGAATGCCCTGCTATTAAAATTCGATAAACCAGGTCATGTTTACGTCACGTCTCAGAGGAGAATTCATTGCATACATAAGACGATGTTGTCTTTAATCGCTTACTATTTATTACAAATATCGAATCCTAATTAAATTCTCGAATTATCCACTACCCGCGTCTTTTTCCGTCATTTTTATCTCAGAAAGTATTGTACGTCTAACTCTTCATAAAGTTTATCAACTTGTACATCAAGCGCTCAATGTTCGCTTGTGACCTTTGACATCACGCGTGCAGAAGTTCCTAATCAACAGCCCGTCGATTAGGGGAACCCTTACATTTTTGTCCTGTATACGCTCCATAAATGTTTTTCGGGGAATCCAGTATTTTTCTAGTAAGATTGGATATCTCTACTTTCCATATATACCAAAATTGCCATACTTTTTTTGGAAATAACCAAACGATAAATACTTTTCTGGGAACCCATCTTTAAAACTTGTGTACAATAAACCTAAAAAGGCCCCCTCCCACGGACTCGTGCTTTTTATCTCCCTTTAAATTGAACAAGAATACCGTCAATCAGTATGATGGGTTTTATTGGGGAAGAGGTAATACCATCGGCAGATTTTGATGCCACTATAGCAAAGTTCTTCAAATCAATTGATGAAGTCTTCGTCTTCCGCAGTGTTGAAAAATATTGATAGTAGGAACAACAAGGAAGCAAAGATTTGTACTTTTGAATTCATAACTCTTCTAAATAACACAAAAAAAATTGTTTAGACCAGAATCTAGAAATGTGTATTTAATTTTTAAAGACTTCAAACAATTCCACGCCAGAAACTTCTCAATTCAAAATGACTTTATAATTAATTTCAGTTGTAGCCAGTTATATGACGATAATAGCATCATCAAATGTTGGTTAAACGATTATATGGAATCTTGTTAATGGGGATCATCCTAGTGCACTAATTTAAGCATGTGCTGATGACAAAAGTATTAAATGAGTTTAATGTATTTCAGTTCTAGCCATGTATACGACAACCATATCATCGTCATATCAGGCCAACTATTAAAACGATTATATGGAACCCTTTTAATGGGGATCACCCCTCGCGGAACACAGACTAGTACTTACTGTTTTACATATTAATGTCATATGAAAGTGAGTACATAACTTGGGAACTTCCTTGTTTTGTTTTTAAATAAAAAATGTAATATCACGAAAGAATTATAAATAGTTGAAAACAGATTTTGGTATAATTACTTGTATAATTGCATAAAGGGACAAGAATTTTAACGTATATTTTCACATCGGGGGTTTATGTGGTGCTGCTTGCACACCTGCCTTCATTGCATATTTGAAGTTTAAGTTAATTAGTTTTTATTCAGACTTTATCAAGGGAGGTTATCCACAACCTCGAGAATTTTTAGCCGTAACTGGTTCATTGAAACATATTTTGATTGATTACTTCTCGGTAGTTAATATGGAAACCAAACAAATGTTTAAGCATTTCGATTTTCCTGGACGCCAAACTTCATTGCGTTTAAATATTTGAACATACAGGGTTTCATGGAGACCAGTCCACGCACAGACGAAACCCAACTTAATTATATCTCAAAGGCTTAACTTCATTACCTCCCGAAGGTTTAAGCATAACGGCTTCCACGGAGACCCAACGAGATTACATCTCAAAGATTTAAGCATGACGGGTTTCGTGGAGATCCAACATCATTGCGTCTCAAAGGTTTCTGGTTTCATATAGACCCAACCGCATTGCATCTAAAAGGTTTAAGCATAACTATGGCTTATGGAGACGCAACGACATTACATGTCAAAGGTTTAATCATAACTGGTTTCATGGAGACCCTACAGTATTACATCTTAACGGGTTTCACGGAGCCCCAGCAACATTACATCTCAAAGGTTTAAGCATAACGGGTTTCATATAGACCCAACCTCATTACGCCTTAAAGGTTTAAGCATAATCAATTTCACTGAGACATATTTTATTATATATCAGGAATTTAAACACAGCGATTTTTCATAAAAGGTTTGCGATTTACTAGAGGAACACGAATCATGTATGACAAGGCCTCATATAGCACATATAGGATATATAAGTGTATTTAATTTTACCTTTTGTGATATGTTTATGTGAACATTATGGTATATCGTGATGTAGATTATGGCATTTAGTTAAAATTAGGATAACAACAAAAACAACATAATAGTCAACCGCGTGTCCTTTATAATGTCTTTGTTATTTATTTTGATGTTATGTTTTATTTTGTTATAACGTAAGTTTAACATATATAATTTGCTTGCTTTCTACTCATTTAAATTAGCTAAGTCTCTAACTGAAAACACGAATTATTTGTCGATTTCAATCAAAATTGAGTTTGTTATCTTACCGGGAAAAGATGGGCTTCTGATATCCGATATTTAAGACAAAATAAACATTTAACCATTGGTATACGAATCGTGTACCATAATACGTTTCAGCGCCATTTGTAACACAGGACTCGAAGAACGAGGCTAGATATATTCCACAAGTCATGCTAAACGATGACGCCATATTCTTATCTGGAGAGCATGCACAATAAATACTATCGGTGTAGACTGGAATAACCAGACGCTAGAGATTGCCATTCGATTGAGACTTCTGGCGTATTTCGCCAAACGTAACTGATTAGAGAATATAGTAAAAACGGAAACGATTGAATGTAAATCAGTTTATATACACTCATATTACATTATTATATGCGTTGCGACCCATTTGTGTCAATTTCTAGGTCCCAAATATTTAGCGATTTAGCTCCTTTCAACTGAGATTAGCCTTTGTTCTATTACCCAGTCTCTAATAATCAAAGCATGCGTACTACCATAGCGAGCATATTTTCTTTTCCAAAACCTTTGTGCCAAATATTCTTATAAATCTTGTCACGTTTTGGAGCATTGTCATATATTTTCGACAGAAGGTGTTGGAAAACTAAAGACAGTTCTGAAAGTGTTGTCAAACATGCGTGGAAGCACGTATTGTTGTGTTTTGGTATGGTTTTTTCTTGAGACATTGTGAAGAAAAAGATGTTCTAATCTACATGTTAGTTAGTTCACTCTTTGTTTTAATAGCGATTCTGTACTTGTTAACTTGGGGTGATTTGTGCAATCTGTTTAAAGCGCGATAATCACATGCGAACCCCGACCAAGATGTATAAGATAGTTTCTTTAAAGATAGGCTGGTGTTATGAAGGCATCGAGGACATGTTACTTCACCTAATCAAATCCAAGCTATAATGACTTTAACAAACATACGATTGAAACATTACTAACACTAATATTATATTATTACTTTGTAGTTCTGTAAAATGAGGAGATAATAATTACGCTGAAGGCTGACAATAATTTATTGAGAGTTATGATGACAAGCGTCTACTGTTTAGAAACTATAAATAATTATAGCGTTTCATCACTTCTAGAGAAAATATTGCAGAAAACTATTAATATACCACATGTGTTGGAATTCAGTTAAAAATGCCCATTACTTTGTAATTGACATTCTCAAAAATAAAATTTGTTCCTATGTTTCTTTCAAAATTACTCACTAAAACCTAATGAAATTTAGGTTGATACGAAAATAGGCCCGATTCTTTAAATAACTTAAAATACAGACGATCTTCATCCGTTAGTTTCGTAGTATGGTGTCCCGCCGCTGTTGCTTTTATTTTAAGAACACTTGGCACCTGTGTACATGTTAGGTACATGTGTACGATCTTTCATCAGGTGTATCTATATATCAATACTCCACTCAAATTTATAATTGCCACCTGAAAATATTATATCAGAAGTTAAGCGCATAATAAAAGAGAGAGAGAGAGAGAGAGGGAGAGAGAGAGAGGGGTTTAACGTCTACTCGACACAAACTAAGTCATTTCGGGATTAACATATGGTTCAATTTTTATTTCAATAATTCGCTTGCGCATAGGGGTCTTTAGCAGTGGGAGGAAACCGGAGGACCCAGAGAAAACCCACGAGGTTGGACAGGCAACCCTACTTCTTGTCACGTACAAACGGGGAATCGAAACCACGCCAGTTGACTAAATGACAGGCCTCATGATACAGCGCGCACGTGCCACCCATTCGCCCCCCTCCCCACGAGCATAATAAAAGATGTTGAGGTGTTCTAATGACTTTAGTTTCAGTGTGATGAATATAAATATTAGATTTTAGATTTCTGCATTATACAAAAGTAAAACAGAAATGTGACCTTCATAAACGAATAAGAAGAGGTATCGGATGTTCTCATCACTATTAGGCTTGCGAACGGCAGCTGCCACTACACTAAATTGATAGTTTGGACTTTATAACATGCATTTCAACCATATGAATAAAAATTCCACTATAATAAAATCATTATTAATTCCACCAAATTTCGTGGTTCTAATCGTGGTTGATTTGTCACTAGATCAAAAGTACTTATGACTATGAGTATATCTTTATTTCGTTTCGCTTTTATGGTTCGGATTTTCAAAATTAATTCAGATAAGATATAAAATACAGAAAATGAAACGAAAGAAGACTTGAAAAACACCTGATTTTAATCAGACTGATAAATTTATTTTGGTTCCTACTTTAAAACACCATGATAATATTCCACCTGTACTTCCATAAGCTTCTTAAAGTAATTGGGGGGAAAAGTAAATAAGATACTGGTAGTCCTATATATGCCTCCATCCGCTTTTAAAAGGAAACCTTGTCATCTGTTAACCAACCACTTGTGTGAAGTAGTCTTCTCTCGAGTCTTACTGAAGTAGCCAAGTTAATTCAATGCAACTTTCCATGAAACTAATTTTGGTGTAATATTTATACAAGACAGCGTTTGAAGAAGAGCCTCGGGCCACTTACAATACAGAAAAACCTCCTAACAGCAGCTGAATGTCTTTATTAAACCAAGTTGTTCCTTGCTCTATAATTGATCTTTCAATACAAGCTAATTTCGCACCTGTGAATTAAGGAGAAAAAGAAATCCTCTTATATTATTAATATAAAAAAAAATCTTTCACACCCCGCATTACTACATCTATGTTTTTCATTTATTCAGTAATTCAGGCCAAACACACAAACATTTTTTGATCAATGGTTTTGTTGAGCTCATAAAATAATTTACACTAAGCTTATTATATTTCGGGGCGTTAGTGGAACGCTAGAGGCAGTGAAGTGAGAATTGTAATCCGTGTTTGTGACAACACTTCAGCGGGACACGGATTACCCATAGTATTTCATACGCTTGATTTTTTGTGAAAAGAAAATTACTTTGAGAGTAAAACAGAAAAAGCATCATTTCACTTTCCGGTGTCACGCTTCGACTCGATATCCGGTTTGGCGCGGTATCTTGCGCATGGGACTCTTGTGAAACCACATTAGTTAGGTATCTTTTTGGTTCCCTGTTTTAATTTGGAATCTGTTTTATTTATCCTATTGTTTCAGTTTGTATTCCATGTTCTTTATGTCAACAAATTGGCTGCTTATTGTCAGTATAAATTTGCCTTCATTAGCTCAGTCGGAGCAGAACAGTAAGATGTTAAACTTCATTTTATTTCATTTCATTTGTCAGTATAAATCTTTAATTTGGTGGGAGGAGTCTTATTTATATTTATTACATATTTTCTGTTTTACTGTGTATTATTAGGTCTACTTTGTTTTTGTTTTTTAAGTAATGTATTTATTGTATATTATACATGCCTGCCATTTTACTTTCCAAATTGTCCTGACTAAAGAAAATTTTTGTAACTGAAATAATTATATTAGTTACTAAACCAAACCAGATACTGGATCAAACTGTGAAACCGGATTATGAAGTTTTACTTTTTATGGCTAGTCGACATTCGTTCCGGTCATCTCGGGACACAATCCTTAGATAAAGACGAAAACATCGAAACTACCATTTGAAATGGTTCTACCTCTCGTTAACCTAAGGTCCAGTGTACTTTGCGATTGGTTCACTGATAGTCGGTCTTTTGCCCGGTAATCTTAAGTCAAATCAGCTCCTGTTTTCTACATTATATCATGGGCGTTAGTATGGAAGGTAATAAATTTGGTCGTCAGCGTTTCGCTTCAATCCTGTTGAATACATACTCACAATATAGCTCCCATTTTATGGCTTTTCATTCTGAGTGTAAACTGGAGTTGAATAATGAGATCTGGGTACCGATTTGGTTATAACAAGAGTAAAACGATACTATAATATAAATTATAATCTTATTCTATTTAACTTAGTTAGTTTGCTGTTTCGGGGGTAACCATGCGAACATCGTTGGTCTTTGTTAGTAACTGCGCCAAGATTGCGGTATCATAAAAGATGTTGCTAACTTTGCGCGTTTATTTGTGAAAATCATTAGAGATGAAATGATTGGGAAAATCGCAGGACGCGGTTTTTTTTATATAAAGATACCGTTTTACATTTAGATGTAAAATATTAATATGGTTTGGAAAGAGGAATGTCATTATTGGAATTATATGGGCCATGAAAGCAGACATTAAGCTTTCGTGATAACTCAGAACTGAATAAATCTAATTTGTATTTCGTGAAGTTTAATAGACTGTAAAAAACTAAGTTCATCACTGGGGTATTATGTAATGCTATAGAGTAGTTCAGATTTTCAGAAAAAAGAACATTTGAAATTGAAGTCAGAATTTAATATTAAATGGCACTATTCTTTGGAACCTTACAATAAACGAAAATGGATCTAAAAGCACGTATTATTGTAATATAAATGTATATAATGTGATATATATTCAATTTTTAAAAATGGTATTCTAATTTTTTTATTATGTCAGTTAAATACGGGAACAGTTCAAATTGAACGGCAGTTGTTTGTATAGTATATTCTGTACGTTGTTCAACTGGCGTGGTTTCGATTTCCCGGTTGTACGTGACAGGGAGTAGGGTCACCTGTCCAACCCCGTGGGTTTTCTCCGGGTCCTGCGGTTTCCTCCAACTGCTAAAGACCCCGACGCGAAAGCGAATTATGGAAATAAAATTGAAACATATGTTAGTCCCGAAATGACCTAGTTTGTGTCGAGTGGACGTTAAACTCTCCCTCTCTCTCTCTATCTCTCTCTTTATATAATTACTTCTACTCGTGTTCTGATTTTAAAAAAGTTCATTGTGCCTTAAATGTTGGGTATTAAGAAATCATATTTTCACGACAAGATAGCAACAACAATATTGATTAAAATGGACCAATATTGAACCCTTAATTTGAGTTTTTAATTTCAAATATTATAATGGAAAATACTAAGTTAGAGTTTTTCTTCAATTAGTAGGCCAGATACTCACACAAATTGATCAAATTTTGTATCTTCTATTGAATAAAGAAGAAAACAAATGCCCCACCTTTGGTGTAAAATCATTTTTTGAAATGTCTTTTTAAGTTTGTTTATGTTTATTACCTTGCGATTATATAACCAGAAACGATTTAAAATTTACGGAGGCTGAAAAATGACGAGTTTTGAAGGCTTGCCCCTGTCGACATTCAGAAAAATATTACCAATGCATGTTTATTTTTTTAATGCATAGAATAGATAATATTTTATTTCAGACATAACAAAGAAATAATACTAATATGATTGTATATCTCCGCATCCTTTAAATATGGTTTGAGAATACTAAATTCCAAGGTCACGATGCTGTGGAATACAGCAACTGTTTGTATTCTTTATTCGATGGCTTGGAACACACCTGTACTATGTCCATTTTTAAGGTTTGAGAAAAAAACGTATTTTAAGATTTCAATAAGCTATAAAAAAGTAAGTTATCAGTGGATGTATATGGTTTCAGGAAAGATTATTGCTTGAATCAATTCAAATAGGCTGATAGAGACGCACTTCAACTTAAGCACAGCATACAGCTGATTTTTGGATAAATGTGATCCACAATGACTTATGTCCGTACTATTTTGTCAGAATAATTGCACAAAAGACTTATGTCCGGACATGGACTATGTGTGTTCTAAAGAAATATGTGGGTAGTGCACAACAAATGACTTATGTCCGTACTTTTTTGTTCAAATTGATGTACAAATGACTTATGTCCGCACTTTTTTGCCAGAATAAATGCACAAAAGACTTATGTCCGGACATGGACTATGTGTGCTCTAAAGAAATATGTGGGTAGTACATAACACTTATGGTTATTGTGCCTTTTCGACAGCTTTAAATTGTCAGGGGACTTGTATCTTTTTACACAACAAGCGCCCTGGAATAAGGATTTTTAATATCTGAAAATCTTATTTTCACCAAAAATGGACATAGTACAGTTGTGCTCTAAGCCATCGATATTTGTGACCACTGTATTTCCAGTTGAGTTACTAAATATGCCATTGAAACAATTCAAGATACGAATTCTTTGAAAATTTAACAGCATTAGAATTTATCCTAACTTGACGTGTTTGAAATAAACATTGTCTGGATAACTGAAGATATTAATTGATTTAAGAGTTCCAAACTTATTATAAAATACCTCTGATATTAAAGAAATATTATCATTACTTTACGCAGATGATATTGCTGTGGTAGGGGACACTGTTCCTAGATTACAATCTCAAATAAACTGCATCCAAACATTTTGCAAGAAATATGGGATGCAAATTAACTTAAGCAAAACAAAGGTCGTCGTGTTTAGACGAGGTGGAATTGTCAAGTCGTATGAGAAATGGTTTCTCGATGGCACAGAAATTGAGACGGTAAATGGCTATAAATATTTGGGTATATTTTTCACTTGCGACAGACACCCTTGCACAGCAGGCCAGGAAGGCCTCCAATATGTTAACATATTATATCAAAAAGAACAATATTAGTATTAAAAATTCATTATTTTTATTCGATCGAATGATCGTACCAATATTAGAATATGCTTCTGCGATTTGGGGTTTTAGAAAATATGAATCGATAGAAAAGGTGCAGTTAAGGTTTCTGAAATCTATATTACACGTTAGTTCTAACACATGTAATTGTGCAGTGTATGGTGAAACTGGTCGAGTACCACTCTATGTAAATACTATATATAATTGTCTTAAGTATTGGTTAAAATTACTATATTTACCAAATTCCAGATATCCTAAAGCTTGTTATGACTTATTGTACAATTTAGATTTAGCTGGAAGGTCAAGCATATTTTATATGAATATGGATTTGGTTACGTTTGGCAAGAGCAGGATGTTTTTGATGTAAATGGGTTTTTATCATCATTTAAGCAAAGGCTAATTGATTGCTCACGTCAACAATTATCATGTGATATTAAAGAGACGTCCAGACTACAAAATTATAGCTTGATTAAACACAATGTTAACTATGAACCTTATTTATCCAAGGTATCTGTGACTAAATTTCGACAATCCTTAACTCGTTTTCGATGTCCAAACCATGATTTGGCTGTAGAGACAGGACGCTGGAAGAATGTACCAAAAATTGAAAGAGTCTGTAAGTACAGTGATGAAATGCATGATTTAAAACAAACAGAGGATGAAATACATGTTATTGTTTATTGTAAATTGTATGATAATCTAAGAACCAAATTACTTCAACAAATAGAGAACGAGAGACAACATAAAACAAATAGGGATATTTTTATTAGGGTCATGCCTGACGAAAATAATTATCGAAATTTAGCTATGTTTATTTATCAGTCATATGTTATCCGAAAACAAATTGATAATTGTAAATAGTTATGCTTATTTTGATTTATTATTATATTATATCAACAAATTATGTATACATATTGTCTTTATTACCATTATTATTTATTACTGTTATTTATCTCACATTTACTCACCGCACTTCTTATATGTTGTAAAAATTTATGTACTATGGGCTGGAGGCCTTAAATACTGTGAATAAATAAATAAAAATAAATAAATAAAATACCTCGACTATCTAGAATAGTCTGTGTCTGGAATAAAGACATAGCTACCAAGACTTGCTTAATGGTGGTGATCCATCCGGGGTGTATTTTTAAGCTACGATTTAAGGCCTTTCATATATCTTTGTAAACTAGTTTTTCTTCATACGTCAGTGCTATCCTAAATAATGTTAAATCACGATCGTTCGGACCATCATGACACTTTGTTTTCGGCAATATTTACCAGGGGCCGATCCAGAGAAAAGTGTCATGGTCGCGTGCTTTATCCTTTATCATCAAATGGTGATCAGATGGGCATTCAAAACGCGAGACAATGATATAGACATGTGATACCACAATTAATGCTTTGCATCAATGAAATTGAATCACAATGTGATCCTATTAATTCATAGTAAAAAAATGACGTCAAACGAGGTGTTGGATTTCTCTCTTTAAAAAGCCCAGTGTGTATGTATGCCTACGTAATTTGGAGACGATGATGGCATCATGTATTGTCAACTGTCAAATGTCCTTAACAGGAACCTAGCAACCCCCTCCTGCACATATTCCTGTATCCGCCCCTATTTAGGTTAGATTGAAATAAGTTTTCTTTATAGGCTAAACCTGAATCCATTGCCATTTAGTAATGGAATTTGAAATACACAGGTCACAATTGTGTGGAATATAATTACTCTTGGCCAATTACTGTTTTAAGAAGAGTCGTAGAGTTATCGTGCTACGCAGTTGGAGTAATTAACGCCGGCCTTGTCAGGGTCTAGATGTTAATTTCGTGCGGGCTAGCGTCGTGACATTTTTAGCTCGTAATTACCCTGTGTGTGTCTTCAATGCAAATTGCATCTGTGAATGTCCCTTTAAAACAAAAAGACCAATGGTATTTACAGCATTAAGATAAGTATTAAAATTCGGAATCTTTATATTTTTTTGGCAGTTGTCACTCTTCAAGCAATGACTATCAGTTATTCAATTTATCCCAGATTTTAGAAGTATATCATTATAACGGTATACCCGACATAAAAGAAATAACTTGTATATTAACTGACCCTATAATTTATTATATGCCTCTATTTGAAGTGACAAGCAGTCACAGTACGTCTTAAATTTCTAAAGGACACCTTTGACTCTGCTGATACACAGTGACAAATTAGTGTTAACCACACGACAAAATAGGGTGCACACTTTCTTAATGTTTATCAACGTGTTTGAAGAAAGAATATCACACTATAGGCAAATCGTTATACAATCATTAAATGGCATGCTGTGTGCAATTGTTTTATTTTCAAAAATTATGGTTCTCCACCACCACTAGAAAGCGAAAACCCAACACCATTTCTCCATACTTAGATAATCCGTTACTAGAAAGCGAAAACCCAACACCAGTTCTCCATACTTAGATAATCCGTTACTAACGTTTTATGTGCGGATAGGGACGAGAAGAACAGATCTCGGAAATGCAAATTGTCCTGGTAGTGCCAAACAGCAGGTCGAAAAACAGAAAGAAAGGCAGCGGGTGGGGGGGGCACGGAAATTAGGTTTTTGGGCGATCTGGTTTTTTTAAAATGTCAGTTAATCTATTACAAATCACTGAGGGTGTCCACGGGCCTGGGCTTGTACTGCGGACTTGTTGATCTTAAAACAACGATTTACTTGTAAATCACTACGAAATTCGCATGCCTCGTAAATTTGAATTAGGAGATCTTTCTCAATTTCTGCACACTATTGTAAAGATGAAAGTTCCTCATTAATTAATACTGTCAAAAGAGCTCGAATTTGTCAATAGCATTATATACCTATTTGAATTTTTACTATTTAAGTTTATTTTTAGGTTCTAAGAATATTTAGAAATCTGCGTTGTTTTTGTCGGCAATGTTGAACGACAAAAAGCTAATAAAGGAGAGGTTTGACAATGTTCGTGCAGTAACAGCGCCTCCTGTCACGCGGATTTAACCCATTGTTCCGCTGTTTGATGACGGTTTACCTACAGATTATCTGCCCTTGAGTAAAGCTGATAAATGCGGTTTTTTTGGCAGAAAACCAAGATGGCAACATTCTGCTCTTTGAGGACATAAAATATGTTTATTTTTTACTGACACCCTGTGAAACAGTGTCTCAACATAGTCAAGGTCACTGGGCGGCTGCCACCGAAAGAGGTCGACATACGTCAACAACAGCTGAACGGACGTGTTAAAATGACGTATTTATCTTGACACAGGGTTTATTATAGCATGAATGTGTCTTAGACTGAATCTTAGATGTGCTCTACAAACAATTTTTTCTCTGTTTATTAAGAAGAAGTGTCTCCGTATAAAGAATTTGGGTTACGACTTCCGAATCTAGAACACTGCCAATGGTCCAGTGCCAAAAGAAAGAAAGGCGGAAATAATAAACATGAGTGTATGGTAGTGATGTTGCCTGCCCACGCTGAAGGATATAATTCGGTTCCACATAATATATAGCTGTGTGTAAAGCGCGGACCCCTGAACTTGGACCATGGGAGCGGAGCGTTACGAACGAAAACAGTTTTCGGATTTGCCCCTCCTAGAACAAGGAACAGATCACCGAAGAGGGAAGGGGTGAGGGAGAGAGAGAGAAGGGGGGGGGGGTACCTTTAAAATGACATATTTTTGGTTACCTTTATGTTTATTACACCTAGATCAAAAAGAACACAGCAGTATGTACAGAATTGTTACGACCTAACTGGGTCATGTTTTACAAACATATTAGACAACTGCAGATGGTTTTATTGGAATTAAAATCTCGATGCCTCCCAACTTGATATGGCCTATTTTCATCCAAGTGTATCGGCAGTAAATAGTGGAAGAATGGCACATCTTGTAACGATTCCCTAACTTTCATAATTATCTGTAATGTATATTTATTTCAAAGATTTCGTCTTCATTAGCACAGTCTGTACAGAATAGTAAGACGTTAAATCCCATTCCATTACGTATTCAAAGCTGTATTATTTGGGCCATTTTGAAGACTATTTATGAGGGAATATTTGACCTCAGTTCACGAGTTAAACTACAGACACAAGGGGTCTTAATATTTGTCGTATTTGTTCCAGCAACTGATACCTTGTAAACATTGTAAAGATCGGGATGCGGCAATCTGATTAAAACACAGGCCCTATTTCGTTTCGTTTTTATAGTTCAAAATTTCGTTTAATTTGTCTTTACTACACTAGGATCTGGAAGAGTTGTTATCATTGACGTGTTCTGAATGGTGTGAGAGATTAGCCAATGAAACGGTCTGTTACGGCGAGCTTTAGGCGTGTTTTGCACGGAACTGTGGATAATCCACTAGTAACATCAATGCTGATTGGTTAATCAAATGTCTGACATCATAAAGTCAAAAGCCGCTCGTATGACCTCTGATGCGACCTATCGCTACAACCGGTCAGCTCTTCATGTAGTGTAGGCCATCGAAAGTATAAAAAAAACGAAACGAAATATAGATCTGTATTTTAATCAGATTGGGGATGCAGTTATTACCCTTACATAACAAAAAAACTGTAGGAAGCCACAAGTGGTTTTAAAGTGGGTAAAGGGGACACCAGCTTAGTCAAATTTGGATGTTGTTTTACCATGTATTCACATCCTTTGGTGTGATACATCAACATGAAAGCAGTAGTCCATTTTTGTCTCATTCATCCAAAGACTCGAGTCAACAGTAAAAGCCCTAATATAAAACTTTATGGTACACCATATTGCACATTGACTTGATATTCTATTATTTATGACAACTGGATGGGTTCTACCGTATTCTGTATTGTTGGAATATATTGGATATGCAAAATAACTTCTCACTGTATGTTTGATGTTTTGTTATCCAAATATAAAACGTCGAAAAATCAATGATGTTTACACGATTTTTCACTACTCTATAAATATTGATAAAATTGATAGCATTTATAAGCTAATCGATCGATCAAAGTCAGAACGATTTTTATACATGATGTTATAGCTGTGTAATAATGGTTGACGGTAATATTTACAAGTCTAAAGTTAACACATGAAAAATGCTTTCCATGTGATGAGTCAAGAACAATATAATAGTTGCCATATAATAAAGGTGTTTCATAACTTTATGAATAATTCATGTTATTTTCATCCACGTAGAACATAATAATATATCATGATTTATTTTAATATGACGTATGAAACACATTAAAGTTTCAATACAGGATCTATATGGGGCAATATGACGCCGTGTTATGTCAAGAAAAGGAGTTTTAAAAAGAGCACACGGACGTTTATTAGTACGTTTCTGAATGGTTCCGTTGTTTTCGGTACTTTACTGTGACAATAGTTGCTTTACGTTTTCATGTTAAAAGATAATTTAGTGTTTTCATCACATTATTAAGAGACATTAGTTGTTTAATGTTTCGGTGTTTGTAGAACCAGACAATGATGTCGCCTATTCATATTCATGTAGTCGCCTATTACGTTGTAATCATTGTAATTTATGTATGCAAATTTCCAATGTGACTTTGTCAATTCAAAACCAGTTTGATGCTCTTTTAAAATTTTAAGATTAATGTTGTTCCGGAAATTCTATTTTTTTTATTTTTCGAAGAAATGGGGGTTAACGTCTTGCACCAACCAAGATAATGAAGACCGGCATACGCCATATTTTGTGCTAAGTGGGAAATGTTGCCCGGACAGTGGTATTTCCACCAACTCTTAGTCGAATTCCAACTGTCAATGATTTTTTTACGTACACGCAAACGTGTACACGCGACTTCTGAACAATTAGACGCTCTTACTTGGCAGTCCCCCTTTCCTACAATCCCGAGGAACTTTCGCGGCCAACACCTGAATCGAAACCACGAACTCCTATTTGTGAGCAAGCGCCTTACTCACATTAAGTCACTGTGTCTCTGGAAGAGTTGATGTTTAAGGAGAAGTTCCAGATTCCACAAGGTATATTTTTGTTAAAACTGGGTTCAAACATATAATACAAAATTCATTTGTTAACTATATATAATACCCTCAAACGAGAAGTAAAATCGGTTGTTTCCGAAAGAGTTACCACGCTATGCCTCGTGCATGACATCTGTCATCTATAATTCAATGTCTTGGACCTGGATTTTAAAAGCCGAAGGTCACTGGGTTGAAGACCACCCTGGGACCTCCAGCATAGTCGTCAGTCCAGTAATTAAACGTACAACATTTTGTTAGCTATACGAATATCCTGTATACCCTGAATGAAAGTTTCAGCTCCAAACTAATGCGTCGTCCGGAAAATATCGTTATCAGTATAAGGACTCCCCCCACCCCCATTATGGGGGGTTGGATGCCGAATGATTAGCGCGTGTGCGCTGTATTATAAGGCCTGTCATTGAATCAACTGGCGTGCTTTCATTTTCCCCGTTGTACGTGACAAGGGGTAGGGTCGCCTGTCCAACCTCATGGGTTTTCTCCAGTTCCCCCGGTTTCCTCCCACTTCTAAAAACCCCAAACGCACAAGCGAATTAATGAAATAAAATTAAACCATATGTTAGTCCCGAAATCACCTAGTTTGTGTCGAGTGGACGTTAACCCCCCCCCCCCCTCTCTCTCTCTCTCTCTCTGATAAACGCGAATATGAAAACTTGCTCAACCATTGCAACATTTTAGGCATTGTTGGCCTTGTGGAAGTTCTTCTTGGACTAACAAATATATGTTGTCAGAACGGGTTATTTTTTATACACTAGCTAAAATAAAAAGGAGGTTGTTAGATAAATAAAATAAGTTATCTTTATTGTCAAGATGCGTGACCTTCAACATCCTAAGGGGGCAACAATTAAATAAAAATAATAATAATAACCTAAGATACACTCTGTTTATCATCTCTTATATCAAACAAAGTCCACTTATTTTACCTATCTTAACACGTGTCAATCAAATTACATCTACCTACAATCTAGAATTCTATGGGCATAATCAATCGTTTCAATCAGATGCGTACAGGAGTTTTTAAGATTCATGGGTCGTCAAAACGTATCCGGTTTGTGTACTTCCGGCATCCAAGTTTGACTCGGTACTTTGGATTTCTGATTTTACCTCCCTTGCTTTTCATTGTCTTTGTGAAACACTCCGCTACAAAAGTTTTTTTAGTAATCCAGTGATGTATTTCTTATTTATTTACATATTTTCTGTATTACTTATTATTATTAGGCCTACTGGATACTTCGTTATATATTATGTATACCTACCATTCTACTTGCAAATACATGTATATCAAATTTCAGTGGTTTTATTGTAATCAAAACCAATAAGGTACCGAGCTCAACCGAGCAATTACTCTACATTTTGTCTTATTGCAACAAAATCTCAAAGATTTCAAAAGCTACAATGTTCTATGTTTACAAGTTAGAAATATATAACTAACAGTAATCTGAATAAAACACTAAAGTAAACACCTACACGCAGATTTTTGTGAAAATTTGTGGTTGATTGTAGGTGTGCGAGTGATTGCGATTTTATAATCAGTGATTTATCAAAGGAAGGATTGGTATGACATCAGAGATTCAACCGCCAATAGTTACTTGCGATATCTGGTTAGTTATGCGTATTGGTGGTTATTGCGCACTATGCAGACTATGCTCACTCTTTCTAGAAAAGGAGTTCACCTAACTGACCATTTCTGTTGTACTTTGGAAAATACACCGTGACTCTTTGACACCGCGTACTTTATATATAATAATCATAACTCATGTTTGTGGTATGCGCCTATCATAAACGTGTAAGAATATTTATATAGATTGTATCTTTAATCTAACACTTCCCTATTAAATACAGTCATCTTTTAAAGATATCGCATTTTAACACTTGCTAGAGTTACACAGAAAACATATGTTCTATAAGTGTTGATATGATAGGCTATTTCGCCGAGTAACGTTTTAATATCACTTAATAAAATATGTCCTATTACATTTGTGGGGTGTATATAATCATCGGACTGAGGAAAAACCTATTTATCATACTGATGATATAGGTATAATATTGTGTTTTAGACATTACTTATTGTATATTATCATTAAGAATCATCAAGTACATACATAAATTACATAAATATAACATAAATTCTTGTCTCTTTCATTTTTATGTATTCTTTAAATATTGTATACTGATTGGAATACTGATCTCACGTCATCACTCTCTAGTTCCAAACCATTAATATATTCGCGTATTTTATTTCGTATGTTGTGGACTTAGTTGCCCCCGCCCGAGAGCACTCATGGGTGTTTCATTTAAAGTATCACCATGAGATGACAAAAAACAAATCCAACTTGGCTGCAATCTGCCGTATTTAGTTAATACCCACCAACTGACAAACTGCGAAAAGTTGAGCTGTTAAAATAATACTAAACCAAAGTATCCATGGAAAATCCTTTCATTTTATTGTCATGTCCACTCGTATCAACAATATTGTGATCAATGTTTCATGTCGAATGGCAAGTACCCCCCCCCCCCCCCCCAAAGCCGATTCAACATTTCGGTGAAATTTGATCAAAACCCTTCATGTGTTTTTGGAGAAATTAAAACTACAAACAGACAAATACATTTCGGTGAAATTTGATCAAAACCCTTCATGTGGTTTTGGAGAAATTAAAAATACAAAAAGACGGTGGAAAGGGAGCTATAATGAGATAGAACAAACTTTCTCCGATTGATCGTCTAGTAATAATAGAATATAATGTCTCACTTCAGAGAGAAACGGATATCATAATTAGACTGTATAATATCATCCGCCATAGATTTATTCTTTGTGTATTATATTGCATATTGAGCCAGGTGAACTGAACACTATATAAACTAATTCTTTTAGAATATATTATAATATCTAGATCTATTACTACAATGACGTATACTATTAGAAATATATTAATATATAGATCGTCACAGGTGTAAGTAACACGGTAATATTGGCGGTCTTCTTTGATGGTTTAATGATGAAAAGGCGTGCCGGCGCTCCAATATACTACCTTATTGGAGTAATATTAATGTGAAAATTGGTAATAGAATTTATTTTATGTGTATTGAGTGTGAAATATAGGACGTTGATATTAATTGTTACTTGCCTTTGGCTTGCACATAAATAATCATCAGATAGCCATATACCACCACCATATTGCAATAAGTAAGTCGGCTTTTATGAAATAAAAGCAATGGAATGAAATAGATTAATAAAAGCTTTCAGATGATAGCCTGTAGATAGAGATAGTTTTACCTGTGTAGAATATGGACAATAGATAGGGGCAGTTTATTACTTTTTACCACTTTAATCATGCATGATTTGAACATTATGTAATGAACAATATTCATCAAAGTTTATCGTTTGTGAAACCATTACTTGATAAACGTTATCAATATGTTGGTGCATTTACTTAATTGATTTACACCGTTCATTATTTTTATTTCTAAGCAAATAATGCTTATTTATTCGAAGCCTTCAGAGCTCGGAGAAATCGGCATTTAAAACGCCGAGTGTTTGGTCAAGAACGGGACCGGGAATGAATGAGTCGCCCATTGTCTCCAAACTACTATTTGCATAATCGTTTCGTTTTTATTTACCCTCTGTACAATATTCGAATGAGGATACAGTTTATGTCTTTATAGACATTTGTATATCAAATCTGTGACCAAAAACTTTTGTTTAACTTCAGAAGATGGTCGATATTTAACTAATTTTAAGCCAAAAAATGAACGACTTTTCATCAAATTTTCGACCCTGATGGAAGATTATCCAGTTCTAAGTATTAACGGAAATGAAACCGTACAGTAATTTTACGGTACCCGCGGACTGATAATCCGACGTGTATGTAATGCCTCCGTCAGACCTGGTTGGCGTCCTTACTGCGCTGTTGCGACCGTACAGCGACCAGAAAATGCACAAGGTTGCCTGCAAATGTCCCCAAAAATTACAAAATTGAAAAAAGTCGCGTCCTTACCGCGACCTGTGCGATTATATCACGTTCTCACGGCGCTTATGGCCTTTCTAATCAAATCTATTGGCTTGGCAACGGCGACCATCCGTGAACCCGCGGCGCTCTAACCACGCTCATAGGGTTCTTACCACACGTCTTCTAACTGGATCGCGACTGCACGTGCGTTTCTTCCACGTGATCACGGCGACTTTATAAGCTGATCAGATATTTGGAAGTCCATAAAACCAGTGGGAATCCCATAAGATCGCCATAGGCGCAATGGGAGCCACATGAGGACGTGGTGCAATCGCGCAACAGTGGTTAAATCATTGTAGCATCGCCATGACAACGCCATAAGGACTCCGAACTCTTTGTGGGGTCGTGACAGATGTTACAATTTTCGAAGCGTCTTTGCCACGTATGTGCTGCGTGTTGATGTTATCACGCTTGTCTCTCGACCTTCGCGACCCGATCACGTTCTCACAGCTTTCCAGGTCAGATCACAGAACCTTGGCGTTTATTTTGAACACGCTCAAAACAAACGCCGTAACTCGGCGATCATTGACGACCATGGAGACCACAGCACGATATCTGGCGTTTCCACAACGCTTTTACCACGCTTATGGCGATCTTGATGCGCTCTGAGACCATTTTCCGTCGCCGTAGCAGCGCAGTAAGGACGCCACCCCGGGGGTATAAGAAACTGACTAATCCGTGCGTACATATTTTTTGGTTTATCTTAATAAATGACGAGCATAATTCCTGTTTTTGAAATACATCTTCGATCAACGACCAACTGAAGTACTCCTCTTTATTTTGAAATTAAAAACGTCATCTTTAGAGACACATTTACCGAACTGTGTTTTAAGATCACGACAGATCTTCGTCAAAGTAAGTGGACGATTTTCATAAATAAAGGTTGAATTATCACAGTTGAAGTTTGTCTGGGCAATCTCTTTATTTCTATATAATTATTAGTAATGGAAAACGGTAATGGAATTATTGTCAAATTATAGTTTGTCACGAAACAACCCATTTTGGTTTTAGGTATTTAATTACTTCGAAATAGATATACATATATAATAATGACTGTAAATCAAATTTTCGATATCTTTTATCTGAAAAACTAAAGGCAAATGAATTGTTTGGGAGTTTGGACTAGAAGAGAGAATTTCGTATATTCAAGAGGCTTTCTCCTTTATCTATAGATTGTTTTGTCAATAAATTACAACGTTTATGGGTAGTCTCTGTGTCGATGTTTATCTGTACCATGGAGCCCCATGTAGTATTTGGGCTAGGACTACACAATTGCTTTGCCCTCTCATCCTGTGCGTCCTTCTGTCCCAGTTTTGTTTCCGGCGCCAAAATCGTCCACATTAAACTATTATAGTAGTATTTCCTTTTGCTAATTAGAAAATTCTCGGATTTAAACATTTTCGTGCTTCCATGGAAACAAATTGGCTTGTTTTTTTGTACACAGGCGCGATGACTGAGTCTTTTTGTTGTCTTCGTGTCGTGTTCGGGGGAGGTGAGGGCGGGCATTTTAAAGCATATTGTTGTAAATGAGCGACTAAGCTTTTCATTCGTTTTATGCATTTTGTACTAACGGGCTGATCGAAAACTTTCCCAGACTAGAAGCAGATAATGTGTTTCATTCAAATCAAGGATTGGGCTTGCTATATGAGCATATTATCAATGAAAACTGTTTGCCTGTGCTTATGAATTTATTGTTAAGAGTTAGAGTTCTTCTTCAAACCCAACAATAGATATACACGCGGCCTACAACTGACTCCATTTCCTTTTAATAAAACTTTCTTATCTTGGGAAAAAATATTACCCTTAACTGAAAGCAAACAAAAAATCTGAGCAACACTATAGTACTAAGCCTCAACCCTCACTGTTCTCATAAGATACTCTAAGATATGCAAATATTGTATTTATTCTCCGCCCGATAGATTATCATCTGATATATGATTCTATTTGTCAAGCAATATTTGTGAATGACAGTTTAGAGAGACTTTACTATATATTTGTGTATAAGGGATTAATGGACCCTCTTCACTATTCATACCCAGTCTCTTATTTCACCAATTTACATAGTGAAATGATAAGAAAACTCTGGCATGTGTTTAAAGTATACGATAAGACTCGGTATTCCATATTAAATACCCTTTAAATATAATAATTTGTAATTGACAAGAAACTCTATATATTTACAATCTGAAATTTGTGACGCCATTTATTAAATGAAAGCAAGTTAAAAAAATGAACTCTAGATGTAAAATGTCGATATTCTGTCAGCAACTTATATGTATTTGAAATATTGTTTACCGTGATATAAAATTTGTGATAATAATGATAATATGCATCAATATCTACGTCCATCATAATTAAATAATTTTCAGTCTCAGTGAACTGAGCGTAGTGGAGCAGATAAGTGTAACAATCGTTGATATCTGGCCCCAAGTTCACAAAGCATTCTCAGACTTTACTCAACTTTCAATCACTGCTTATGAGAAATATCTTGGTTCCAGAAACACAAAACTTTGCACATCTTATTGATGTATTTGATACATAGAAACAACACAAGTTTTATAAAGGGTTATATATTAGTTAATATAATGTGAACAATTTTGAGTAAATTCTTAACTCAAGTCTGAGAATGTGTTGTGAACTCGGGCCAGGTTACAAGCACTAAAAACTATTGCATGGGTATTCGTTTAAGGCCATTTATTAAGAAAACCACGTTAGCCTCTTGAATAGCTGCCAATTTCAGTTTTCCTTTCACAGAATTTTACCCACTGGACAGATTAAAACGATTTTCATACGGCCACACTTTTACGTGGACGTATTATGTCGTGGCATGTGTTCGACCGTCCGGTTGTTTGTTCACATTTTGTCTAGAGGTCACCATTTTTATCTGATTGTGATGAATCTTGTGGGATGTAATCGATTTTCGTGCGAATGGAGCCAAAACATCGTATGGCCCCTGTCTTTTACGCATGCGTGTAATTTTGAAATATGTACGAAACCTGTGGACCTTCTAGTATTGGTTGGATTCAGACGAAACTTATAAATAGTATGTTAAGGATCTAAAGATCTTGGATGAATTCGATTTTGATATGGGTTCGACGTCGACAACGAGTTGAAACTGTGAACGGCTCATTGTTAGATAAGGTTTAACGTATGCAGGGCTGTGATAGCCGTCATGATTTCCCAGACTCGGGTTCCTTCTATTCGGGAGTTTAAGATCTAGTTTTGTTTGTGGATTGGTTTGAATTAAGGGATAAGCGTATCACAGAAATTAAAATTTTCGACAGAAATAAAAAGTTATGATCCTTAACTAAATAAATCTTTTGGACTTCCTAGATGCTCTACGTGCTGGAGGGAATGGGTGCCGAAGATGATTCAAATTTCTTCACATGAATATTAACCTAAATGTACAATTGCAACAATTGATGTAATGTATCACAAAACCCAGATTACATGTAAAAGCAAACTAAACGACACCGAAAGACGACAATATAATCTAATTTAAATAAACTTTACATTAAATCTGTTTTTGTAAAATACACGGAGTTATATCAAACGTGTCTTTTTCATAATAAATCTGCAATAAAAGAGTAAAGTTTGTTTGCAGAATAGGGTGATCCTTCATTTTATACACGATCAAAAGGAATTTTAATTCGAGAGAGAAAGATTTCCATAATTGTATGTGTTTAACGAAGGGTTATTCATGCCGGTATTTCATATAAAACAAGATGAAAGAATAGTCTGACAAAATGATATATGTCTTTACTTATATACCCTTAATGCAATCATGCAATGATGAGAGGTAGTGTAAACGGTCACCATGTAATCAGTTGTTATAGACATGTAGTAATATTTAGTACTACGACGGGCAGACATCTGACTATATTATAGAACAGTTTAAGAGAATATATAGTGATTTACCGACATTTTATAGTGTCAGATTCCTGTGTTATGTTATTGAAAACTGTCTGGCTTCGCTGTCTTGTGGCCGTCAATCAAAGTATCTGCTTATAGAGTGAGTTAATCGGCTACAATAGAAATTTCCCATAGGCTATGATATCTTTAAGGTCTTTTAACTTTCGTTCCAGCAAATTTAAAACATCAAATGTAAACTGGCTAGGATCGGGGCTGCATGACCGCTGTTGTCTGTCATCGAGTATAAGTGTAATCTCAGAATTGTACGTGGCAAAGAGCTTTCCTTAGCACGGAATTTTGGATCTAGATATTTTGTCCAATCCGAACGACTAGTGAGAACGGGGCTAAAAATATTCCAGAGTATTTTTCAGCTCTTACCGGAATTCTATCGAGGGACAATCCTTACTACTGGACTACCACGGAGATATAAGATATGTTTCTGTACACAATGATAGACTACTGGTCGCTTTTCGTTCTCAAAATTACAAAATATACACAGAAGCAATATTTAACTGTAACTGATTTCCTTATAGAATTCCCAACAGAACAAAAATCATTTAATCACTGATATAAATGTCTTCAAATACGATTCACTTTACAATATTTTTAATATTTCTGTCAAATACTGTCTGGACACTGATAGTATTTTGGTACCCCCTGTTACTTTAAACATTAGATTAAAATATGATATTACAGTCATATGATTCGAGTAGCAATCTGAACAAAATCATCACTTTAATTTCGGACGTTCGAGTGGCTTGCATGTATATGTACAAAATAAAAATCCTGAACGATCAACATATCTGGCGATAACCTCATTTTAAGACAAATCGAATGGTTGATAGATCGGAAATGAAATGGGGTTTAACGTCCTACTATTCTGCTCCGGCTATGCTAATGAAGACAGGCATACACCATACAGTGTGTTATGTGGGAAATTTATACCGGACAATGGCGCTACGTCCTACTCTTATATCTAACTCCAACTGCCAAGGGCCCGTTTACGTGCACGCCAATATGTACACGTCCCTTCTGTCATTCACCACTGACAAGGTGGGTCACACTGGAAAACCCCGATAAATTTTTCTGAGAACGTATGCATCGAACACGGGACCTCCAGGTTAGTGGGTGGGGGGGCGAATGGTTAGCACGCACGCGCTGTATCATACGGTCTGTCATTGAGTCAACTGGCGCGGTTTCGATTCCCCGGTTGTACGTGACAAGAAGTAGGGTCGCCTGTCCAACCTCGTGGGTTTTCTCCGGGTCCTCCGGTTTCCTCCCACTGCTAAAGACCCCTACGCGCAAGCGAATTATTAAAATAAAATTGAACCATGTGTTAGTCCCGAAATAACCCATTTTGTGTAGAGTGGACGTTAAACCCCATTTCTCTCTCTCTCTCCAGGTTAGTGAACCATTTCTAGTTAAATTCGAATATGTTCAGACGTCTTTAACTTTTTACTCGGGCACAATGCAGGCAGAAGGGCTGGCGATCGAAGAAAGTTAGAAAGGTTATTCCCCACTAAGAATTAGACTGGATAAACGGGGAATGTTGTGGTCCACGATAACGCAAACCACAAAAACACTCTACGAGCTTATCTTATTTTCTATTTTAGGTCTTGCTTGGAATATGTTAGATATTGACCATCCATTGAAGGATTTACGTTTGGAAATTTCGTGCTTGACTACTATTCAAGGGATATAACTCCAAGATTCACACTAAACAAGTGACGTCAAGAGGTACCTCAAGGGTCAGTGCTTGGCCCATATTATTTTATATGTTCACAAAACCACTTGGAAACCTCTTACGTCGGCATGATAAGAACCACCATTATTTTACACAGATGATTCCCAGATCATTGACATCCTTAAACCAGACCATGTCAGTCAAAGCCTAACCTGCTCCAATATGGAAGCCTGTATCAAAAATGTGAAATCCTGGATGGACACTAACATGTTGAAACTAAATTCTGATAATACTGAAATCCTAGTTGTAGGTCCAGCTGGCAGATTGGTAAAATGTGAAATCAACCATATATATATTGAACAATCAGTTATAAACTTTAAAACATCGGTTAAAAATCTTGGTCTGATTATGGACAATAATCTTGTTGTTCCTGTTGTTCTTCTTGTAGGTGACGCTCTTTGAAAAATTATGTACGATCCGACTCGACATAAAACTTGGTTTGCCTATTGCGTGGCGAATTGCGCATCTATTAACGGGCTTCGGCTGACCTCACAATTCCAAAATGAATGCTATGACGTGATACTCGGTTCGTGAGTCTTTCCTTGTAAATGTGACTGCTAGTAATTTGATGATCTGGTGTTGGCTAATATTAAGAACTACTATATTTCTAATACTTTGTGAAAATGCCTTTATTTCTAACACATTTGTGAACATATATCTACTCGATAAATTAGCTTTTTCTACTATATAAAAGCGACAATATCACACACGAGTTGATACGTGAACTCGACCATTTTCTAGCTGTGTATGTAAATATATACACCTAGCTTAATGAAAAATAATAACGATGGAGGAGACCACAATATAACCTTGTGTTTGTTCTTAACAAGAGAAGCTCCAACCCTCCAATTTATTTACACTGAAATTGTGTTATTATTATGTGTAACCCCACACTGACCCTTGGTTGTGTGGAAAATTAATATAGCTTCAATAATACCCAGTCATGATATGCTTAAATCCATCAAATAAGCGCCTTTGATTTCATAGCCAAGGCCCTAAAGGCAAACATGGTATGTGACCCTCTCTCTAGGGTTTGGGTCGCTAGTCAATTTTAAAGTATTCTCACGTGTATCAACACCAATTTTCCATAATAATTCTGCAATGGGCCAATCATTAGAGTAGCTAAATCTCATAATCCAGCTTAATTTTGTTGAAATATATTTTCTGTGTGAATGCTTAAGTCTCAATAGTAGCATTACCCATTAAAGTTATGTTCCTTTAAAATTAATTAGGTCAAAAATTCGATCCGCTAAACATAATTTATTTCTAACTGAATGTACGATATTGACGAAAAATCAAATTACAGATTCATATCTCGGAATATGCCTACATTTAATTATTACAGGGCGTCCATTCACCGCGTAAGAAATATGGCGCTTACGATAATATTTGTACGGTGTAATGTTTTGGTAGCTTAGATATGTGTTCATGGCCGTAACTAGCTCAGAGCAACGAGGGGGCGGGAAGTGTTCTCAGGGGTGCTGTAAAATTGACGGACACTGTATAATATCTAGGGTTTTTTTTACGGTCGACAATTTAGAACGTAAAAAAAACAATTAGAAAATTAAAACTCTTCGAACTCTTCCTGGAAACGTCATGCAGTTTTGGTTACTGGACGTATTGTGATTTCATGAGAATGTAGCAACGTTTAGAACTCTTATGATTTTATTTCTATGATTAAATTATGCGCAGGTCCAAGAAAATGTCCAAGCATATAAAGACAATCGAAATTGGTTGAGAAAGTGATGCTGAAAACAGCATGCAGATCTACCTGGAAGAATTGGTGTACAGCTATTCATTTCACGAGAATGTAGCACTGCGCATATAACTAATGATTTGATCCAGAATTATTTAATACATCTAGGTACCAGAAAATGGCCAGCTATGTAAAGTAATTTGAAATGTGTTGAGAAAGTTGATACAACAACAGGTGTAGTCTAATCCTGTTTCAATCATACTCTACTTTATAACCATGTAACACCCAGTCCCGAGGAAACATACTGAAAGAAAGGATAAGACAACAAATCTGCTCCAGATTAGCTCCCCGTTTCTTTTGGCATTTCTGAGATGAAAGAAAACTGGAAAGATTTGATAGCCGTAAGAAGTTAATGACTTGAGAGAGCACCCGTACTATTTGAACATTAAAGCTGTCTTGAGACTCGTGACCCATGGTGATTTTCTTCATTTTGATTAAATAAGATGCAAATATTTGAAACATGCCAGTAATAAGTAATGAATTATTCATTTAATAGTTTTAAACTTTATAATGTGTATATGGAGTCCCAGATACAATATTCTTGATTATACTAAATGATGCAGATGTCGCACTTCAATACACAGGACAAAAAACGTTTACACATACAAATACATTTGCGACAGTCCGATTTGTTTAGTATATTATGTAGATAAAAATTGATTGAAATTGTACAGATGACTGAAGTTGATATGGCGGTGTTGTCCCGGAATCAATAACGCGACATGAAAAAAGCCACGTAGTTGAACTACTTAGATCGCTGTAGTAAAATATAACCTCTGAAGTGGAAGTTAGACCCCACCCCCACCCTTTTAACTATTGTTGAATTACGGGAACTAACATTTTAGAAAGGCTGGGTGTGTGGGATGTGTGTGTATGGGGGGGGGGGTTACATAACTCTGACTGGTCCTTTCACTACCCGTGGTAACCCAACTGCCGACAACATAATTCAAGGCACATTGTGCATCCTCATTTAATACTCTTATGATTGTCACCTCTTAACAGAAAACATATTCCCATCCTAATATTACATGTACATTAATTTTATCATGTGTACTGAAGAATTAAACATTTTGACGTTTTCTTCGCGTCATATCAGTTTTAAAAATATTAATTATTTTTTACAATAAAGATATTCTCTTAACATTTAAAATATGACATTGAATGTGAGTTGAGGTATAGATATGATAAGATATGGGTGGTAACTCTGTAGTTGATTGATTGAAAATTAGTTGATTTAACCATGTACTGATAACCTGTACTGTTTGTAAATCTTCAATCAATCTTTTCTATTTGTCACATTACATGTATGAATATGATTTATAGGTGTTGATATATCCTGCGGACTATTCTATGTTTTCAAAACTCTGTGACCTTTTTTTCTAGACAAGATAAAAAATATTTATTTCATTCAACAAAACTGTTAATCTGACAAACCTCGTGCATACCAATGGAGGGAGAGAGAGAGAGAGAGAGAGAGAGAGAGAGAGAGAGAGGGTTTAACGTCCACTCGACACAAACCAGGTCATTTCGGGACTAACATATGGTTTAATTTTATTTCAATAATTCCCTTGCGCGTAGGGGTCTCTAGCAGTGGGAGGAAACCGGAGGGCCCGGAGAAAACCCACGAGGTTGGACAGACGACCCTACTTTTGTCACGTACAACCAGGGGTTTCGAAAAAACGCCAGTTGACTCAATGACAGGCCTTATGATACAGCACGCACGTGCTAACCATTCGGCCATCCAACCCCCCATAGCAATGGAAGTTAGAAACAACCAAGTATATTTGATATATGGATTGACAGATTTGCTCCATATTTTGTATACGATCTAATCGGTACACTCCAGCTGCAATCGGTTAAATGTTTAGGCATATCGCATTTTTTTAAATCGCATTTTTACTAATAAGCGAAGACCTCCACACCGACAATGTTTCTTTAATATATTATAGCTGCACTTGTTTTATGAAGTTGTTGTAACTGTTAACCCAGAGCAATAACTCTGAATTAGGGTAACTCCTTATAACTAGCAAGTTTGAAAAATAAATCAGGAAAAAATCTGACCTGTAGAACGTTTTACAAGGTGACACCGGCAATAATTCGTTGTTTGATCTATGTAGCCGAACAATCCTAGCAAGTTTGAAAAAAACTCTGACTTACGCGCTTACAAGAATAGTGTACAGACAGATCGGTGGACAGGGGTAACAACAATATGCTCTCATGTAAAATGTGTATTGTTTCTATCAGGAATGATGATGATGGATTGCGTTTACTATTTCCAGAACAAACGATAACACCTTGCCATAGTTCCCCAAGATAATTGCTTTGGTGAGTTTTTATTATACTTGTTCAAACGGCCATGAACACGCTTCGCAGTTACATCCAAAAACATTAAATCTTTTATCTATCAATATATCGCGACAAATAAACGAACTTAAGAGAATCGACGTAGTCGTGGGATTAATCTAGAGTACAATGATCAAAGCTTTCACAATTACAAACTCCGGCATCCGAACATCTGTTACAGGTTGAGTTGCATCATGTGTGGATTCAACTTTTTAAAATCTTCTGTTTTCAGATGCTTTAGTAATAGATTATTCACACGGGACAAGTATCAAAGATAAACTAGATTTGGCCAGCTTTCCACTGCAAAATGGGATTTATAGATAGTTTTATTTTCTATGATTTTATTGCAATAGTTCAAAGGTCGCATTCGTAACAACAGTAATCTGGCGGACGGGGAGAATGCATTCTCTTGCTAGATCTCTAAGCACAGAATTATACTGTAATATTTAGTGTGGACATTTGTTCATGCTAATAATTGAAACAAGATGGATGTTTACGATGAAGAAGGGATTCACGGTGGCTAATTGATTAATACGCTGCCTCGCTAGACTGGAAATCACGGGATCGATCCCAGTTTGGGCCGAGAAAGTTTATCGGGATTTTCCGGCGTGGTTTTTCCTTGTCAGTGGTGCAGAACGGAGGGCCCGGACAATGACAGCTGTCTAGTAGTTCGCATGGAACGAAAAACCGAGGTCCCGTGTACACATTGGCGTGCACGTAAAAGATCCCTTGACACTTGGAATTCGATGTAGGAATAAGCCGTAGCGCCACTGTTCGTGCAAAGTTTCCCCCATAGCGGACTGTATGGCGTATGGCCGTCTTCATTAGTCCAGTCGGAGCAGAACAGTAGGACGTTAAACCCCATTTCATTTTACGATGAAGAAAAGGCTACATCGGGTTAGATCCCGATGTTTCCAGTCTGGTTTTCTCCTGGGGAAAATGTTACTAGAACACTGTATGGCGTATGTATATTACCTTCATTAGCGGTTGGCAAGACCTTAACCCCGACTTCATTTACGTCGAAGAATAAATCTTGGCCCTTGTCTATATATTAGAGGTAAATACTCGCGATGAATACGATTGCTCATAATACCTACACCTAAAACCTAAATGACATTCTACATATAGTTTTAAATATATATTATATATAGCTTTTATATTTACATACGGTACATTAAGTGTATTATGAGTGTTTAATGTAAATAAAAACCTAGTAGGGATAACATATCCTTAGATATTGTTCTTTTCTTAGTTTATTAGTCGACTAAGATGACAAATTATGACTATCTCATATCACTTTACCACACATATAGAAACAGGTGAGAGGGAGATCAAAGAAATGCCGACCAGGTAAAGGGAAAATTAATACCGTAGTATATACACATTTAAAGATTATAGATGGACCCTAACGTTTAACTAATTTTATACCTGAAGACAGCTCCTTAAATGTATTTTATAGGTTTATATATAGGTATACACGGTGTTTGGTAAATATGGGGTAAATGGGTTTTAACGCCCTGCTCAATCCGGACATACGCCATGCAGTGTCCTATATGAGGGAACTTATGCATTGGCAAAAATATAGGAAAATATAGCGTAATCACAAACTCTCATAAAAAACCAAAGTTTGATTTCAATAGTATCACAACATGCAGAATTCCTCTATCGATAGTGATCGGAAATTCGGCAATTTCCATGCTTGCATAAACCAGTACTTCTTTGGGTCATTTATGTTGCTTCTAACATGAAACGTAAGTGAATTTCAGCATGTTGGTATCCTTTTGCTTCGAAGATGCCCCAATGCTTTTATGCAGCCATCCCATATTACTTGGGGAAGATAAACATTTGGGAAGATAACAATTCAGCAACTCCACAAATAGTGCAATGTACTGGGGTTTAAAAAAAAAGAAAAAAAAGAAGCATGCTTAGAAGCATGCCCTTGGTTAAAATCACCTATATGGTGAGAAATTCGCATATGTTAATCTTAATTATCAATTCGTTCAAGGGTATATGGACAGGTTTATTCCGAGTCACTGTACCTACGAAATGAGATATTTTGAAAAACCTTGAGAGGAACTTGAACAATTTTCTCAGCATGAAGTTTGTATCAATTATAACCTCAGACACCAAATTCATAGATAATGTCAACTGTTTATCTTAAAGATTATATTATCTATCTGTACTTTATATAATAAGATATGAATAGGTTGTAACATCTCGTCTACACAATAATTTGGTCATATTGAGACTAACATTCGGTTATTTATTCTATGGCCACGTGTGTATTGCTAGGGGACTCTCCGTTAGAGGTTATTTTATGTGCACGTCTATGTGTACACGAGTGGGCTTCGATGTTTCGTCCTATCCGAATGACCAAGCAACATTTTTCTTGTCAGCCCCGTAGGCGAATACGGCGGTTGAATGACCGAATGGTTAGCGCGTGCGCGTTGTATCATAAGGTTTGTCATTGAGTCAACTGGCGTGGTTTCGATTCCCCGGTTGCTCGTGACAAGGAGTAGGGTCGCCTGTCCAATCTCGGGGGTTTTCTCTAGGTCTGCCGGTTTCCTCCCACTGCTAAAGACCCCTACGCCGCTACGCGCACGCGAATTATTTAAATAAAATAACCTAGTTTATGGCGAATACAGAACACGTTGGGTTATTCTCGGACCAAGTTTTAACCCAGGATGTTCGACTTCCATGGCTTCCTTCCATACACAGCTAAAAGAAAAATAACAAATAATGTTATGCCTGGGATAATTTTTTGTTGTTCTTTCGCTTTAATTTTTTATGCCACCAAGTTAAGATTGTGAATTAGTGCACGCTTTGGTTGGTATTTCCTTGATTATTTATTTCACAGTCTAAAACCCCCATCCCAGATCACTCTGAACCAACAGTCGTAAAGCAAGGAAGTGGTCCTTGCCACCATTTCTGTTATTTCACCATCTTATTGAGCAGCACTGTCATTTCGTCACATTTTGGCATTTAATTTTCATTTTTGAACTGAGACATCTTCTTGGTGCTCTGTAACAAACACATATAAAAGTAATTATTACATGGACATTATTATTAAACCTAAAGAGCGATACAGCATAGTTTCGTCCATTCTCGGATATCTGCGTATGGTTTTGGATTAGGTCTGGTTGGTCTGATTTAGCAGAATTAGCATCAGCTTTCCAATCAAGTTGGGACAGATGAAAATTTGGTTGACTTACTATCATATGTACACCCGTATGTCTTATTGGCTGAACATACATTACTAGATGCCTAGTGGTGGTGTTGTGCGATTCCTCAACCCCGCGGGTTTACTTCGTGTACCCCCATTTCCTCTCACAGGAAAGAAACATGTGCATGCTCTGGATTTACAAAAAAATAAGGTTTGTCAGCACCAGAGTAGAGCGGGCGTTTAATTAACAACAATCCAACTAATATAATCCAGCTAATCCAATGGGGAGAGAGAAATTGGGTTTAACGTCCACTCAACACATATGGTTCAATTTTTATTTCAGTAATTGGCTTGAGCGTAGGGGTCATTAGCATTGGAGGGGGGGGGGTCGGAGTACTCGGAGAAAAGCCACGAGTTTAGACAGGACACCCTACACTCCTTGACTCAATGACAGACATTCGGATCCAATGCGCACGCGTTAACCATTCAGCCACCTACCCCGCAAATTCCAATAGTGGGATGAGGGGTCATTTAATCAGACCAACAACTACCAGTTACGATCATTGTTGGTTGGTGATGATTAAAGTATGTGTAATAATAAAATACCACTCTAATTCTATATAGATTCACATAATTGATAATTTCTGGCGTAGTTTCTGGATTTTGGCAGATCTTTTATATGGGCGAGGTTAAGATTCGAGGTTAAATGTACATGTATATCACTTATCTAAGAAATTATCTTTCTTTCCGAAAGTTTGGGTAATCTCTACGACTACACCATGGTATATCATAAGGACAGAAATATAATACAGGTGTTTATCACATATCTATATGATATATTATATATAGGTATATAAGTCTGGGGTTTAACCCTGACAGGTACGATACGCTGTTCACTGTCTTTTTTTTAACTTTTATCATTTATAAACAAGTTGAAATGAATGAATGGTCCAGTCACATCAAAGAAAGAAGGGATGACCATAAAGGCTTGTCTTGTACGGCTATAAGCTCCCCTATAATTTATACTTTCCGTGAAAATTGCCTATGGTCACTATACAGGGATTGTGGCATATTTCGTGCTATAGCTATTAAAGAAGTGTGGAAGCGTGTGCGTTGTTTACTGAAGTAAATAACATATTTGGATTGAGACACTTTCAGATTCACAGCCATTGGCGACAGAGGCTAGCTGACTGATTTAACGCCCCTACAATATAATTTGATAAAACACAATAAGATTTAACGAGACAATTCTACTTGGTCGCCCTACGCCACCCCTTATGAAAACTACCTCTCAAGTACAGACACCATTACAAAAAAGGCAAAGTACAACTTCCTAAATTTTATGGAAACGTCATAAAAAAGCGAAGTATTGCTATATATGTGTACCAGATTGAGCAAGAACAAGCATCCTCGTGGTTGACAACTCCACCAACCCAAACTGATCAGTAGTAAATATTCGCCATTACAGCTGTGAAACAGTTTGTCACCAACCCAAACCTATATTAAGTGTGTAGTACTAGAAAATAAATGACGTGACAAGGAGTAGGGTCGCCTGTCAAACCTCGTGGCTTTTCTCCGGGTCCTCCGGTTTCCTCCCTCTGCTAAAGACCCCTACGCGCAAACGAATTATTGAAATAAAATTAAACCATACATGTATGTTAGTCCCGAAATGACCTAGTTTGTGTTGAGTGGACGTTAAACCCCATCTCTCTCTCTCTCTCTCTCTCTCTCTCTCTCTCAGAAAATAAATGTAAACGAAAATTATTAAACATCTCATAAAATAAAATTGAAAGCAGATTTAACCTTGTCGCGGTAGTTTGATGCTGACATAATACGTCATAAAGTAAATAAGTTCTGGCGAAGCGGTTCAACTGTGAAATTTAAATACAGTACAGGATTCTTCTTCGGCACGGAGCCGAGGTATTTCAGTGGTCAAGAGGTTGTCTCGCTAACCAGGCGGTTCCCGGTTCGATCCGTGTTTTGACCGAGAAAGTGCAGCAAGGAAGGGCTGACAAAGGAACATCGACTATAGTTGAAAGGCCGGGGTTTCTTGTACACCTGAAGTTTTGTACACATAAAAGAACACTTGACAGTTTGAATTCAATAAAGAGTAAGTGGAATCGTCGCTGTCCCGGAAAATCCCCTCATAGCACACTGCATAATATATGCTCGTCTTCATTAGTTTGGTTGTCGTAGAAAAGTAAGATGTAAAACCCATGTTATTTCGTTTCTTTTTAAGACATATACCGACTGGCTTTACCTATTGCCCTCTTCAATAAAGAGGTCTTTATAACGATGAATACCGAATGAAATAGTCTCATTCTGGGTATTTTGATGAGGGAAAGAAATTACAGTAGTTGTATGTCGTCTGGTTTTAATCTGGCGTTTTATTGTTATGACACCACTAAATCTGTTTTAAAGAAAATCATCAAATGGAATCGACCGAAATTAATTCCCATATGACCATGGTGCTGTAATTTTTATGTCCTATTTTGCGTCGCCCAATCTCATATTTTAGACTGATTTGTCGGTCAGGGGTGTAAAACCGACAGTCAGACTCATCCCTTGGTTGTCATAAAAACCGCACAAACACACGGCTCCCCCCTGTTCTCGCAGATGCCGCCGTTACTATTCACTAGAAATCATTTATAGGTGGTTGCGTTTATTTCAGTCGTAAAAAAGGAATATTCGCTATCGGAAGAATTATGTGACATTTTTAGGAAATCAATATAAAGTAACGCAGAGCAATCACATCCAATTGAATTGTTCATTTAATTTCGATTTCTACTAATTATTTGAAATTAATCGCCTGAACGGGGTGTGCGATGAGTAGGGAGAAAGAGCCACCAGCTCGAGGCAAGAACGGTAACTGTGAAGGGATTATTATACTTAATCAAAGCGAGTCAATAAAACGGTGCTGTGTGTTTGTTATAATTCATGTTATCGACGTGATTAGGTTTTAGGCCTCTAGTTATATCATTGTGACGAGATCAAAATACGATGTGGCCCCGGGCAAACAGGCAACATCAACATTCTTTACTGCCCGCGTAGGTTTGTGAAAGCGCGTTGCTATTTTTACACACTGCTTTTAATGATCATATTCGTTGGCTTTATGGAACTAATCTTCAAGCCGAAAAAATAATAGAGAAAAGAATTCTTAAACACAATTTTTTAGGTTTATTCCATAGATTGTTACAGAACGAACTCCATTTTGGAGGGTGTGGAGGGAGCTTAAATGGGTTTATTCATTTAAGAAACAATTATTAGGGAGGGGTGTCTGTCTGAAGCAGTAATTACCGAAAATTGTGGAAATTCATTGGTTTCTCTATTGCCTAATATTTTTTAATTTCAAGTAGCGCGGATGATAACCTTTGTCGTTAAAACGTTTAAAAGAATCTACAGAGTGGGGTGGAGTTGTAACTCGATAATGTAATTCGATGGGCCTAAATTCGTCTCTGTAATAAAAAAAGGGCACATTTTAAGTAGCTCTTGTCGCTGTTCACAGAATTGGAGAAAGTGGCCAAGGGCAGTATCTCTAGCTATCAGAAATTAGTTTCAGTGGGCTTTAGTAGGCATTAACTTAAGATTTGAAACATACATTTATTATAACCATCATAATTCGCCTATTTTCGAACATCAACGCCATCTATGTGATGCAATCCGATTGGTAGATTCTTTGAAACGCAATAACGTTAGTTTATTGTATAGATTTTGATGGCATGTATCTCTCTTCACTCGGGGCATATAAAAATACAGATCTGTAGAAAAACAAATTAAATGGTGTTTCAACGTCCTACTGCTCTGCTCCTAATGGGCTAATGAAGACGTGCATACGAGCCAACGTCTTACTCACTGATCCATCGCCCCCCCCACCCCCTGTAGAAAGACAATCAAAGTATTAGGATTACTTTGTTCCGAAAATAAACTTGGCAAAAAGAATTAAATTTACTCAAATCTCTTTGGCATGCTTCGTCCATCAAATAATTTATCTTTTATAATATGTGATTTGTTTATTGGATTAATAATAATTTATACATTGCATTTTGCTGAATTTGATCATTACAATATAATTAGAATGTTTTCTTTTTATTCGTTTCTTTTATACAGCTTAATCTAATGTGTGTACATATTTGCTGATTTGTTAAATATATGCAGGCATATTTTAAATACACTTGTCATTGAAATAACGGTCCAAATCAGCCGTACTATGGTCCCAGTCAGCCAAGAGTCTTGTCCAAGCCAGTCAAGATTCAAGAATGTCCCGAATCTCAATCTGATTAAAATACTTTCGATAGCCTCTACATAAAGATCTGACCGGTTGTAGTGGGAGGTCGCATCAGGGGTCATACGAGCGGCTGTTGACCCTATGGCGTCAGACATTTGATTAACCAATCAGCGTTGATAGTGGGTTACCCACAGTTCCGTGCACCTCACGCCAAAAACTCGCCGTACAGACCGTTTCATTCGCTAATCCCTCACATTATCCAGAACGCGGATTATATAACAAATCTTTTGAACTATAAAAAAAAACGAAACGAAATAGGATCTGTGTTTTAATTAGATTGTCCCGAATCTGATCACAGTCGAGCCTTTTTGATTTAGTTCAAAAAGATATTTTGTTGAGATTAGTGTTGGGGCAAGCTCAATTTTGTATCGAAAGTCTAAATTTTGACTTACCTAAGATCGGTAATATTTCAATACTGGCTTTATCTTTTGAAGTGAAATTTGCAGCAAAGACAGACTAGTCATTAGCGCAGCACATTCAATGCAATGAAAACGATAATATATTTTTTACACAAACCAAACAGGTCTGGTCATTTAAATGTTTACATATTTATGTATATTTCATAAATGCTGATCGCATATGCAGTTTAAATTAAAGCACAACAAAAATAACTTTTTTTATGAACCATGCGGCGCAGACGGTAGCTACATGTATCCATTTCATGAAAATAATCAAAATTGCTGCATGCGGTTACAATTAAAGGGGGGTAACTACGTCTAAAGACAATGCCGCAAACACACTTCGTTGTTACAGAAAATAATTTAACTGTCCAATCAATTATAAGACCATCTTCAGTGCCCATCAAATGACATCTATGAAAGTGGGGTAAGTTTTAGGTAATATCGAAGTTTCTTGTACAAATAAAGTCAAACAAATTTGCTTGGTATGTTCGGGTGATGGGGCTCAACGCAAACTTTTCCACCTACCTGAATCCACGTGACTCTAATCAAATAGGATGTAACAGAAGACAACCATGTGATTTAATTCAATTTCTATATAAAAAAAAATAATAAGAATGATTTAGTAGGGTCTATAGTCCATTTTATCCAATCCTTATTCTAAAGAACAATATTTTTAAAATGCTGTGTTAGAGAAGCAGACTTGTCTGAAAGTTGAGCGATAAATGTAGTTGTTTCCCTTCCATCACACAGTTTGTTGATTTCCTAGGGTTTGACACGGGTTACTTCCCATGGTACGTCTCACACCATTTGCCATGTACAAGGCTGGTGCTTTGCTTGAAATATTTATCATCTACAATTTTTAAAGAATCGTTTTCATCAGATAATAAAACTGAAACACTTTCGAAACGCTAAAAAAAATTCTTTCTTGGTCATCATGATATATATTTTTAAGGTCCATTGGTTTAACTTTTTATTTCCAAAATCATAAAGAGCGATTTATGTGCTATCTAATCTTCCACGTCCTAAAGAAATAGAACGTTTTATTGGAAATTCCATTTCAATTAAACTACTTAACATAAATGGATAATTTCAGGCGGGGCAGATGACAATAAAATTAAAGGACTTTCTCATTGCATTATGACCCTGTGGGTTACATAATATTACTGTCCACTACCGGTCTATAAGCGGTCATCATGAAATTTTATTTAGAATATAACCTGCAATTTTACGATGTCCTGTCTGTTTCAATAAAAGGTCTAAACACACAGCTTGGTTGAGTTTTATGGGGTTTACTGTACGGTCGTGAATTGTATAATATATTTAAATTTACCGGTAAGTTGACTGGTCACAGACATAATTAAAGTATTGTTAATAGAAAGTAAACAACTACTAAATCTGACATCATAACTATTACTTGACTATCAAAATTACGCAACCGCCGGATGGTTACTGCCGTGGTAGCCACTGAAAAAAGAATATAATCATCGGGTAGATGCGGGGTATCAAATATCGGATTGTATCGCCAAGGCATCGGTGTTATATCAGCAGTGTGATAATATCGTTTCTAGTTTGTTTTTGTTTTTCGTGTTGGGTTTTTTTTTTTGGGGGGGGGGGATTTTTAAACTCTCATATTTTTAGTAAAACATGACAGAAAACTATCAGCAAACGATTTATACAGCCATGTGGGTATGATTCATATTTCCACAAATAAGCAGATTAGGACACCAATGGAATGGGGCACAGTAGATATTTGCCTAGTGTCGGAATTGCCGTGGTAAAATCAGGGACCCCACAATGTATTACATTGAATAAATAATAATGGTAAAATACACCTAAAATTTTAATAGTTTCGTTGATTTTGCGATCAGAAAATTAAGAAAAAACTGTTTTAATTTTCTCATACAATCATGTAAGTTCTGCTTCATTTCGATAAATAAAAAAAAAATATTCTATTTTAAGGTTTGGTATCGTTTTCAATTTGAATTACATGTGGGCACGGTAATCTTTTCAATTCATTGCCTGGGTCCTCTTAAGATCTTAATCCGGACCTGGATAACTCTGTATCATTGCCTCAACCATGATAAGATATTATCCAAACTAATATTTTACATTAATGATATGACATTTTATAGGCGTGTGAGCACTACGAAAATATCCGTGAGCAATTTATCCGGACACAGCATGGGCTATCACTATCCTATATTCAATAATCGCCATAATATAATTGTCTAAGAAAAATCTTCTTGTCTAAAACGTTCCCAAATAATAATAAAAAAAAAGAATTGCCTTGCTCAGCTCGCTAAACCTCTTGTCAATATATTTTAGATGTGAACGTTCCCAACTTTTAATCATTTAAAGGTGTGAGATCACCATTTATTCTAGCATTTAAAATGAAAATATATTGTCATTAGAGTAATTCGTTTAATGTGAAATTCTTGATTACAGTTATTCTTGTTTCTAAATCGTCAGAGCACACCCTTGTCAACAAAAGCATGGAGGTATCTTTATCTACAATGTAAGCGCGTACCTGTGTTCAAGTTTTTATCACGCTGTAAAATGTTACGGTATATGCCGAACTACGAACCACGCGGTAAGACACACCGACGCTGATTACCCCAGTCCGTTGTTAGCGGATGACAAGGAAGGCGGTGTGTGTGAATTGTGTGGAGCACATGACAGCATTCTTTTAATTGTTTTGGTGTTCAGTGAACATATTCCTGGAATTCTGTCTTTTATATATGCCGGTATATCAAGCAATTATTGGATTGTTATTTTATTCATCCAGATTCAATCTAGTTGTCTTTCGATGAGTTGTGAAGAGGTACATATTTATACGTACTTGTCTCCATAGTCGTACCTTTGAAGACAAAATCGACCATGCAACGATATCTTGAGAAGCCCACAAACGGATTAAAGACGTAATTGCCGGAAACCTTTCACTTTATATTCCAGGTATGTTTCATATATTGGACAAAATATAATTTAATTTTTTTGTAGTATCTTTATTAATGTTTCTCTTTATGTGTAGATTTACTAATATGCTAATTTTATAAGTTTTGAAAGGTCTTTCCCTATAATCCTTTGATAGAATAATAATTGTTGTATGCTTTCTTTTTACGTTAATTTATTTTCTGAATTTAAACAATGTAGCATCTAATTATAAAATGTTGTCAAAGTTACAATGTCATTGAACAAAGTTGAACATTAGTTAAAGGGGCGTGGAAACTTTTAACAAAGAAGTAATTAAGTTCAAATACATTTAAAATAAAACAATACAAAAACAATTTATTTAACTGGTTTACTATTATGTATGTCTAGGCATTTTCTTCTGACAACCATCTGAAAACCATTATTGACTTGACTCTTTTAAAGATACATTATGGGAGATTAGATAAATGGCTGGCACTTCTCACTATAATAGTTAAAAACTAGATAATGGCAATTTGCTGAAAATTTCAGTCAAATTGATCCACTTGAACCGAGATTTTAGCGATTGAATTTTGAGTCTAGCCTCAATCATCATTACTAAAGTCGGTTCGATAAAAAACATAGTCTCGATTATCTATTTTTTGATTTAATTATCAATGAGCATTAAGCAGCAAATAGGATTCTAATCCAGAAAATATTGCAGGCTAGCGATGACATCGAAAGTTGATTATGATCTGGATAAGTTAATTAATGTCTAATTAATAATTTAGATAACATTTCAGGCCTAAAGAAAGACCTACAATAGGCAGATTTAGCTCTTGCATAATGTATGTTTAACAGTCAAAACACTATGTCTGATCAACAAAGAATTAGCAGATCAAATTTGAACATACCCTTCCCCAATATATAACTGTTGTTACGACCAACAAATAATTATATTTTGCTTTGGGTACCAACAAAGATCTCAATTCTATTAAATAAGCAATTTGGTAACATACAGTGCAGCACTTGCTCAAAGTCATTGGACATCATTCCCCATCTTTATAATTTACTAGTGAGTAAAGTACTGGCTCCCTAACGAGAAGATCCTGGGAAATTTTCTCTGGATTTCTCTCATGTTTTTGTCTTGTCAGTGGTGCAGGACAGAGGGCCTATTAAGGACAACATCTAGTCGTTTGCATGGGATGAAAAATGGAGTTCTGTGTACATGTAAAAGAATGTCTGACAATTGGAATTTTAAATACATGTAGGAGTAGATCCCAGCACACTGCATGGCATGTGGCCATCTTCATTATTGTGGTTCGTGCAGAATAGTAGGACATTAAACCCCATTTCATTTCATTTAATTACCTTCCAGAACCATTCAGGAAAAACTTAGTTTTACATAAAGTTTTCACCTTTTTATTAAAACGCTGTAAAACATGAAATATACATGTTAATCACTGTATATGTATCTTATTTAGTTTTACTCATATGTCATTTGTTCAATCTCCATTTTGTTGGAATTTTCTAATGTCTAACAATCGGTAATGGCAATCTTTTTTTTTACATTGTTCATTAGTTGTTTTTTTTATTTAAACAATATTCACAGGATACCGAAACAAGCCAATGACATAATATAAATCGGCTTCCCAAAACGCATAAATAATATAAATATATATTATTATCAATATACATGTACATGTTAAATTACATATATATATATATATATATGTATTAAGATTAGAGATAGAATATAATCAAGTTCAGTAGTTATTTCCCTTTCCTGATGAAAAGAATTGATTGATTTAATTGATGTTTGTTCAGTTATATTATAACATATCTAAATATCCTGTCTTTTCATAAAATCATAATAGGTGCTAACAAGAAACATTTATATCACTTAATAAACTGTTCAATCATTATTTACATGTTTGGTCCACAACATGTTCAAGTTATAGCTTCTTTATTTGTTGTCATTATTTAGTTTGTTTGTCATGTGTTTACTCGCTTTTCATTTGAAAAAAAAAGAAGAAATTCTTAAGACACCCACTTCAGAGGCTAGAGAGAGAGATTTCAGATTTTCTCTTAGTGGCAAAGTTAGTCGCTTTTATTGAAGTATTTTAACTGTACAGCGTGTATTTGTTTTTTGATGTACGAGTAAATGTAGATTATCTACTCACCGTCGTTACGATATTGACAAAAGACTGCTCGTAGAATATTTATTTGTATGACACCTTCCTTTAACATTTATTCATCATCAGGATGTAAAAGGCCAGAAGCCTGCCATCTTTTTTTCCCATTGGTTTACAAATCATTTGTTAGCTTATTTGAAATTTAAAATATACTTCAACTTATGAATGAGAAAGGTCACGTTATTTACACTGCACATCTTCCTTTTGTCAGTTTGATTTTTAAACTAGACAAAAATTTAACAAGTTCTGTATTTAATTGAGTCTTATACTACAAGATTTAGTGATACACAGTAAATGAAATGAAATGGGGTTTAACGTCCTACTGTTCTGCTCCTAACCTGGGCTAATGAAGACGGGCATACGCCATACAGTGTGCTATGAGGGAAATTTTGCCCGAACAGCGGCACTACGGCCTACTCTTATATCGAATTTCAACTGTCAAGGGATCTTTTACGTGCACACCAATGTCTACACAGCACTTCAGTTTTTCGTTCCATCTGAATGACTAGACATTTGTCCTTGTCAGGCTCTCCGTCCAGCATCACTGATAAGGGGGAACCACGCCGGAAAATCTGGATGAACTTTCTCAGCTAATGCAGGGATCGAACACCGACCTCCAGGCTAGTGAGCCAGCGTCTTACTCACTTAGCCACTGTGACCCCCTGTGATACACAGGTTGAACAAAAAAACAACCAAGTAATTAAGACACAAGTTCTAAAAAGTAGAATACCCTTAAGAGAATTATAATTCAACTTGTGGGTTAAAAGCTCTTTACGTCAACGTGTAGTAGTCTTAAAGAAAGAAAGAAAAAATGATGTACAAATTGCCAAATTTTGATCCAAATGTGAAGTTTAAATATAAAAGTGTTAAATGTACGAGAACATGCCAATGACTGTATCACAGATGAGACCAGTGACAAGTGAAGTATCAAATACCGGTAATTTAGAAGTAGTGCATATACCTAGGCTGAAATGTCTGACTTTCCTGAGCCATTTTTATAGGTTTTTTTTTAGGACTGGCTGCTAAAGGGATTTTTTTTTTTCGCAAGTTTTCCAAACTTTCTGAACTACATATAGTTTTTGCAAAGTTTCATATATTATATCCTTCACAAGATAACTTTATATTATTTATTGATTGAAACATTAATTATCTGTCTTTTTAAATACATTGTACATGTATGTGTCATATATCTATCTTCAACATTATGTTATATGTACCCAAAACAATACCACTTATCTACAGTATATTACATGTCAGAGCAAAATTTAGAAATGACAATGTTCTTTAGCAGTGGTGTTCCTGAATTTGTCACCCCCACAGGCATCTTGTACTGTTCTACTTTCACAACAGAATAATTTTTTTTATCGGTGCATTAAATTTCCCCCCCCCCCCCCGACACCCCACCCTATAAAAGTGCTGTAACATAATCTGTGTCACAACTAATATCAAAAAGCTCCAAACTTTTCGAAGTTCAGAAAAAAGTAACAAAAAGTCAGGCCCCTCTAATTCTCACTCCCAGCCTAAATATACATGTACATGTAGCTACAAGTAGTCACATGTTTGTATGAGGCAGGGTATTCTTACTCTTTCTAGTTCTAGAACACCTGATACCAATTTGAGGAGCTCACATATCTAACAAATGGTTGTTGTACTTTTCTATTCAAAATTAATCTTTTTTTTTCTGTTAAGACAAGTGGATTTCAGTTTGTTCCGAGACTAAAAACTTTTCCACATGTTTGTCCGCCTGTCTATAAGAAGTACATGTATCTGAAGCCTGACGAAGTTAGTAAATATATATGTTGTTAATGTTGTTATTTGTCAAACAACCATCTTTCACAGGTACATTGGTAGCCAACTACTAAAGTAAATTCTCTGAAGGCTACTTTTTTGTACAAATTCAGTCTGTTCACCTCCATTTTGATTCTTACTGTCTACTATTGTACGTCTGCTGTCAGTAATCTGTGTCTTATCCATGTGGATTAGGATATTGTTTGTATATCAGATTAGGTGTTTTCTATTGAATGGATTAAAGCCTGGCCTGGAAAATCTTTGATCAAGGTAATTTAATTAGGTTTGTTATCTTAATTAATAGCACTTACAGGTGTAACACTATTACTCACGGCCCCTTTGATCTCTAACACTAGGTAATGACCATTTCACTTAAAGTGGTACAATATTGGTATATAATTTTCCATAAGTGTTCACTTAAATGAACTCTTTATTTGATGAGATGAGATTTATATTTTATTGGTGTTATATCAGTCATTTCATCTGCTTTGAAGAAATCTGAAGAAACCTCTTACACTGTTAATTTTCGTCTGATGTTCAATGAAAATATGTTGTTTCAGAAACAATGGATGTTGATCTTGATGAGACAGTTATTAAGAATAAGGAACTGGTGTGAAAATATTTTATCAATAATCAAAGATCATTTAAAACAAGCCTAAAATAGTATATACTTTTGTAATTTATTCATTAGAAAATGTTTGTAATTTATGAATGTGTTCAGTTTCTCATTGTGAGTGATAGACTGATGAGCTTATAAAGAGATCTGTTGACTTTCAAATTGAGATTTGTCTGAATACAGGATTTGACCTCATCTGTTCACAACTGATCTTTTGGTGGCTGCAAGAAGCCAAAACTATAGTAACTTAATCTTCTCCCAATCTCTCCATTTTCATTTACATACTCTTAAGATAATATTTAATTAAGAGATACCACAATAGCCCTAAGCCTCTCTTCTAATTAGGTTAAAATCCATTCTTATAAACTGTGATAATATTGTTAGAGTAATTATCTAGGCATAGATCAAGCCAAGCCATCACCCAGTTCTCAGTTTGTGTAAGGTATTGAACCCCTGCAGCAATTTAAAGGGTCATATGAAGTGTGTAAAGGATCTTTATTCCCTGCTCAGCTTGACACATGGGTCAGCATATCTGAAGGGGCTAGCTGACACTTGACATGTATTGTAACAGTTGAACTGGTGGCATGTACAGGATCAAAACTAGCATTCTAACTTGTTATTGTAATGGTGAGCAGACTCTTGCCTAGGTTGCATTAACTATCATAAATTTTACCAAGTTTAGTTGAGGATTATTCTCTAGATAAGGATATATCACTACTCAAGATTTTAGGACTGAAAAACGCTGTCATATCAAGATATTTAATTACAACTAAAAAAAATCTACTTTTTCAAATTATTAGTTTTCTGGGTGGATGTTTTGAACATGTATAAGGATTAAATGGAGATCATGGGTAAGTATATTGTTGTACTTCAGTGTTTAATATAATATATTTATTCAAGCGTGATACAGGCACATGTATAATATTAAAAAAAAATAACATAATCTACTGTAGGCCATATGTGTGTGGAGTGTAATAATGCAGAATTTTCTACATAGTATTGGGTTCTTTAATATGAAATGCATGAGAGAACATGTAGAAGTAAACAATGACCTTTCAAAAAATAACCTAAAAAGATATATAAACTTAGAAATTTGAACCTGGCTTTTTGAATTTCTAGATAAGAATTAACACAGTGTATGTTTCTTTCCGCACTTTTAATATGTAAATAATATAAGTTTAATTCCCATTAGTAAAAATATGTATGTTTAAAGGTTGCTCAAGCATATGCCAAAGTTTGGGACACATATCTGTCTAATGATGTTTTCACACATTTATTCATTACCCTTCAATGTGTCTTCAATACAATCTACATATATAATATACAAGTTTTATTTCATAAAAATATCTGTAGAATTGGAGGTAAAGTGGGGTTGACTGTAATGGTCCAATACATGCACTCTAGATCATATGGTTTATTTATTTATTTTGATACAACACTTGTCCTTGGAGATTTCTAAGATATCCTAAGAGTTCTGCAAGTGGAAAATGATTGGGAACCACAGGTCTAGAAAATATGAAGTATATAGTTGTTTGTTCTAAAAACATAAAAAGCATGGCTATGTACAACAATTGTTTTCAGAATTATAATTCATTGTTATACTAATTATGACTAAGTACCATACATGTCAATGCTGTATATCAACATTGTGGAATTGTTATGTGACAATGAGATTATTTGTGGTTTGTTCTTGAGTGTTTAATGTTGAGATTTGTGACACAAATGGCATACCATACATTCTAAGACACAATTACCTGTTTCCTAGCAAAATTATTGACAATAACAAAAAACAGACAAACTAAACACAATAAAACACAGAGTGTAAACCTTTCACTTTTCTACTCTCTTAACCTTCAGTTCTACTTGACTGTGTGTCACTTTGGACATGAGCATTCTCTTGAGTTCGGAACATAATATATGGATATTAAACGTTGTAACTTTGAGCAACCCTGTATCTGAACTATAACTGACGCGGAACACAGAGGTTATCACAAAAGCTTGTAGTAACACAACAAAATGTTTCATGGGACAAAAATTGGAGATGTGCCCTGTACTTTATTGTGCAATGTCATGCATGGATATTGGTCATCTAAGCTTAACAATAAGTTGTCAAATGATGTGTTCATGGCTATGTAGACCCCCAAAACATGGTGTTTAAAAAATGAACAGTTTTGAATGTCAAATTTTACAAATGTCTTGACTGTTTTCATTATACTGAACTTTTCCAAAAACAAATTGGTCACCTTAATGGCATGACAAGTACCAATTTGTTTTACATGGCCATAGGCCTAGAAGTATTGTTAAATGTCAGTATGTGTTGATCTGAGAGTTGGTGATACACAGATTATTCGTTGCTTTAGATATAATAAACAAAGTGAGTGGGAATTCATTTGAAAATTGTCAGAAAATTGGTTCTAGAAGAAAAAGAACCTGGGGCCTGTTTCACAAAATTTTAACTAAGATAAAATTCACATTTTAGTAATTTGATTGGATAATTTTAGAGCTTAGCCAATCAAAATTGCAGTATCTACTAAAATTTGGATTTTATCTTTAGTTAAAATTTTGTGAAACAGGGCCCTGTTTTCCAAATGAGACAACTTCATTTAGATCAACTTTAAGGTAATTAGTGATGTGTCTCTAATTGCTCATCATTAACTAAGTTGTTGTTTGCATGAATATATTGTCCCATCCTTTATAATTGTGTCATTGCTTGATAATGACTAGAGAATCCTAGTCAAAATGCAGCTAAGTAATAAACAGTAATTGCATTCCATAGAATTGTGACCTGTATAAAAATGTATGTTTCCATTAAAAGAGTTTGTTACAATTTTTAATATTGCTCCAACATAGTCATTATACAAAGAGATACCAATTTGAAAAAGTTCATAATGGGAATGATAGTTAAAACATCTCAAATTTAGGCCAAATGTTGTTGATCATGATGTCTGCTCTAGGAAAACTAATGGTGTGTTTACTTACTCCACTAAGTGCATATATTGACACTTGAGAATTTCTTGGAAGGTTGTAAATTTGTTTTTACTTTTTTGAGGTCATAGTTTGCTCTATACATAATAAGATAATCGATATATATAACAGTAAATTACCAAGACATATTAAGTATTGCAAGAATATTTTTTATTTAAGCTTTATTTTGAAGACTGATTAGTATGGAAGAGTATTAGGACCAAATAAATAATAAATAGGTACTAAATCCCAATTAGGACAGGGGGTTGGGTGGCTGAATGGTCAATCATGTGCGCTTTAGATCATAAGGTCTGTCATTGAGTAGGTTTTCTCCGGATCCTCTGTTTTCCTCCCAAACTGAAGACCCCTACAAGGAAGCAAATTATTGAAATAACAATTAACCTCATGTTAGTTCTTTCACTTCCTAATTAGGACTAAATGAGATTTTTTTTAGAATTTTAGACTTAATATATGCTTACATAAATTTGTATCCTTTTTAGTTGTACACATTACCGTCCATTTGAATCTGTCTTGCTTGATTCTTGTCATTTGTCATGAAAAAATATATATTATATAGCCATGATGTTAGTCTCAGATTAGCCAGTGTCATGTAGGACATATGGGACAGGGGCAAACGTATGTAGACTTAACGGATGATATTTTTGTTATTGACCTAACCTACATGTATATTTTTATATAATATGCATTTCTATATTTTGCAATGCAATCTACATCTAAATCTACTGATTTAAATTTTACAATGGTCAATATTGATTTTTGGATGTGATTTTTATCTATGATTTCTATTTATGATGGCTCTTGTGTATAGCCTTTACTTTTATGTCATATTTTGTTCCCAAGATCAATAGTAATCATAGAGTATTCTCATTTCATTTGGACATGGATATTATACTAATTTGAGTAAGCAAATACGGTTTAAGGGGGAATGTCCTGTTCTAGATCTGCATGTAAAGACAGGTTAGCAAATGCATACACATGTACAAATGTAGGTGGATTCAAAACTCAAAAACATTGCAGGTGGCTCTTGGTATGCTGTTCGGAATTTCAGATGAGCATTTAAATTAGGTTTATCCAGGTAGTGTTAGGTAAGATGTCAGATCTAATGCATGTTTTTTAACCGCCATGTTTGTTTTTGCTGTGTTTAATTTAAAGACAGGGTCTATTGTTAAATGGACGAAGAACACACACATTTACTTGTTTGTAAAAAGTATTTTGCAAAACCAATTTATCTGTCAAAACATTATCAACAATGTTTATCTCTCTTTACTCATTGTTACTTTTGTTTATAAACCCTGGTGAAATGGACCATTATACAGATTACCCTCCCCCGCCCTTCTATCCATTCCCCCATCCATTCATGTTGGCAGACTAATATTTTATCAAGTCAGGCCTATCTTTGACACGTATTAGTTTATTTACAACTATAAAGTGACCAGTGTGTCCTTAAGACATTAAAGCGGACAGGTGTTGTGGTTTGACTTGTTGTGCAGGGATACAGGAATAGACATACCATTATCTATTGTTCTCATCTGATTGTCGTGTCTCAGTGTTTCGGGGTAGATGGTAAAGCCTGGACACTTGCTATTATATTTACTCGTATTCTTGTATCTATACAGGGTAAATATTAACCAACTTATCACCTACTATATCTGTATATAATGTGTTTGTAATGGATAAGTTTTGGTCAGAAGATCACAAGAATTCTTGAATAAGAAATTTGTAAAAGAATTTTGAAGAAACCAATTCATCATGAAAATATATTTTAGTAAAGTTCAGTAAGTTAATATGTTGCTTTTGAAATATTCTATAAATATCCTGTCTTTGAAATTCTTTTTTAATAGAACAAATGCTCAGGCAATCAATTAATGTCTTGAAAGACACGAATCGTCATTTGTAACTTTTGAACAATATCAAATTCTTTACAGTATAATCAACTCTAAAATGTAGTTAAGAAAACAAATTCAAAATATTAACGGGACATACATGTTATCTCCCAGCATGGATTGAAATGAGACCCATCAAAGTTTATTTGAAGATCATACATGTAGGTGGCGTTGGCTTGATTTGACCATATCCCATTTATATACCGTCTGCTAAAGGTTAACAAATTTTCAGTTCATCATATCTTTGTATACATGTATACTCTATGATACATTTTCAGGTTAAAAAATGATAATGAAATTCTGAAGGAGAGCGCTGTATGTTGTTATTTGTATATTCTCTTTTGGTAATCTTACTATTTTAAACAGAAACTTTCAGACCGTGATAAATAGGCCAATTCCCCATATTCTAGTGTTTGATTAGCATACTCAAAGAAATTTCTTTTCTCTTTTTTTTTGGAGACTAGTGAAAACTGTGATTTCTATTTTTGAGAGTTATACATGAATAAGATATGTGGATTATTTATATAATATATATCTAAAAGTTTGTTTTCAATAACTGTTACGACAATATAGATTTTGGGATTAATGTTTATAATTAATTGCTAATTGTTTTTAATATAATCTTTGGCATTTTGCGATCTGGAAACACATTGACAGAACACAGTTTTTATGGGGAGCAATGGTTAGTTTTATTCTAAAGGGGGCTTATGGTGACATTGCAACTCAAAGCAACTAGTTGCATTCAGTTGCAAGTGTGCTTATGTTGATCATATCAGCAACTGAGGACAACTGAATTCGGAGGGCTTGTGTCTAATCGGAACTGATAGCGATTACACTTAACACAGTACTGTTAATTTATTCATCACATGATCAACAAAATTAGAAGAAGCATCCCAAAGGCATAGTCGGTCTTGCCACAATTCTATTAATATTTTATTGTCGACATATCAATATTTGAAAAGTGGGTGTCTTCGTTCGCTTCCATTTTGCTTATTTCTAAAGTTACATGACACATTTCTCTTATCACTCATGTTATTTCTATGAGTTGTAAGAACGCTTACGTCGACTGCAACTGGTTGCAAAAAGTTAAATGTGCAACAAATTGCAAATGACTGCAACTAGTTGCTTCGATTTGGTGCTCTTGTTGACCTTTTTCAGCTGCATTCAGTTGCTCCCAATTGCTGAAATGCCGGTTGCTTACTGTTTAAAATAGTAAGATTACCAAAAGAGAATATACAAATAACAAGGTCGACATAAGCCCCCCTTAACAGCACAACATTCCAACAAGTATCCTATTATCATTATCAAGCACAATGACATTTAGTAAATGTAAATGGTTTCACTATGAATTTCATATTTTTACTAAATGTCATTGTGCTTGATGAGGATAAGTGGATACTTGTCGAAATGTCGTGTTTTTAGAAAAAAACTAGTGATTGTTTCCCATAAAAACTGTGTTGTGTTAATTGTTTACAATAACTGATACCAGTTATCATTTTATTCAGGGTGTGATATATTTGATTTTTAATTAAGAATGTACTTCAATGTTATTGTCTTTTAAAGAAACAGTTGTCTAAGTTGATTATATTTATTCCAAAAAGTATGCCTACATATGTTTTTTTTTTATTATTATTTAATCTTTTGTTTGAAATTGTTGAAATCTAAGAGAAAAAGATATAATAATTGGACATGGTAAACATTTATCACCTATCATACTTGTTAATTTATAGTTATTAAGTAGACATTATATTTCAGCCAAGACATTTTGTCTGTCCTGATGCGTTATATCTTAATCTGGTATGACAGATAATAAAAAGAAAAGCCTAACAACCCAATCATTTATCTCTTGTCCGGCTGTACATGGTGAATCTCCGGCTCTTCTTAGGTATTCATATTAAATACTATTTAATTTCTTATTGTCTGCAGCCATTTGATGGTGTGAAAAGTTCAGTATTAAGATTTCTGACTCTCTATATTATTATAATGTCATTTCTGTACATCTAAAGATTTATTAGAGGTACATGTAAAATTGTGTTCATTTAATAGTAAGGTTTATTTGTCCAAAAAGCATGTACATGTGAGGAATTTTGGTGAAAAATGAAATTAATTACCTCTTGAAAATAGCTGAATTCTCTATGACAAATAATGATTAAAACATAGGCCCTACATGTATGAAACATCTAAATCCACCAGAAGCACGCACAATGGGCTTTAGTTAGCAAGTTGATGTGAACGAATAAAAGCACCAAATTTCACACAAATACTTTTCTCTAGAACTTTCCATTTTCGAAAGGCGACACTTCTAAATATATGTAAAATCATATCTCCCAATTAGGATTGCAATCTTGATAGCTAAGCTATATTTGCAAGGGCAAGGGGGGGGGGGGGTTTAATTGTCTTCCAGGATGAACCTTTCATTACATTAAAAATTGTACATCATAGATCAAACCACTGTTAAGATCAATGTCTGAATAATCAAAACAGCAACAACACATAATCGAACTAAAATCAAAGAAGTCCTGCTCCTAATTTTCAACATCACCACATTTTTTTTGGGTCATTAAGATAAATTAACTCTATAAATGTCTGTAATTCAAGTTAATTGAATATTAAAGTGGTGAAAGTACTGAGACACGAAAATATCTGGTAATGGCATCCATTTCATTTGATAATAGGCTGCTTATTTCGCTTGTTGTCAACGATAGTTTAAAGAAAACGGGTTTAATCTTTTTATCAACTTAAGACTTTCAGGGTGTTGAATGGATATTCAGAAGTCTTAAAAAGTGAACATGGTACGCAACGGTACAAAAATGAACTAGATTAACATTTCTTTACGCGGGCCACTTGGTATGTTTGGAAAAGATAATGTTTTATCAATATTGAGCTGGAAGTCCATGCTACTGAATGCATATTTTTTGCACTTAAAACGATGTAAAGAGTGGTTATTTGTTAAAAGTTTTTGACCTAATATGTAAAGCTTTATCTATTATATAAAAAGTAACTTATTTATGTTTGATTACAAGTAACTTTATTTTTTAATCCGTTAGAGGCAACAACTTTTGTTATTCGTGGAGGATACCCAAGTTATAGTTCATCTCTTTATATCAACTGAAAAAAAGAGTCAAAAAATGAAATAAAATGGGGTTTATACGTATTTTTGTGGTATCACAATTAGCCTAACCACAATGCATCATTCTAATTACATTATTTCCTACTGGGATCTCTTTTAATCCAATTTGTTGGCATGGTTCCTCCTTGTCAGTGATGTAGGACAGAGGGCCTGACAAGGACAGCTGTCTAGTCGTTTGGATGGGACAAAAAAACGAGGTCCTGTGTACACATTGGGGTCTACGTAAAAGATCCCTTGACAGTTGGAATTTGATATAAGAGTAGGCCGTAGTGCCGCTGACCGGGCAAAATTTCCCCCATAACACACTGTAAGGCATACGCCCGTATTCATTAGCCCAGTTCGGAGCAGAACAGTAAGATGTTAAACTCCATTTCATTTCATTTCTTTTAATCCAATTCAGGACAGTTTGTTTCAAAATTGATTTAAGAACCCTGTGTTTAATATTCTACTTTTCTGCACCAACTTGGCTAATGAAGACATGGATATGCCATTCAGTGTTATATTGAGACAATGCATTCTAACTTCTAGCCACTTTTTCGTTTTCATGACAGACAAATTACAGAAATTGCAATCGTACTTGAAAACAATATATATACCTTCCGCGGACCAAAAAGTGACACTGTTAGTCATTATGATACTAACATCGATAACTTCATCATATGGAGTGGCATTATAAGTACTGAATTGTCTGAATCAAATTTGTTATGCTTGATTACAATACATTGGAATGAACCTTTCATAAGTATGTATGATAGATATTCCAATCAAAAATAATATTTGTTCCCATTGATCCTCAATTAAATTATATTAAATATCAATATTTTAGTAAGGCTTTTAACCGTACATTTACTCTGATAAATCGTTTTATCAATTTGATAATACCCTAATATGAATTTATAAATGGAAAATTTAGTAAATGGGTTAATTGATGAGAGTGGATCTCTGTATATATAATAGTTTATAATCATTACTTACAGCTGAGTAAAGATCATTGTTAATTCACCCTTAATGATTGGTTAATATAAATTCCCTTATCTCTTGCCAAAACCTTATATATAAAGACGTTTAATTAGCTTGTTATAAACTGGGCGTTAACCAATCACATTGACCAGATTATTCTCATGTAAATAACGGGAGAAAAGAGTTGTGTTTAAAGAACTTGATATATAAGCCAAGAAATAATTTTCTCGTCCCTTGACCAGAGCGGCTCCGAGACACTCCCACTATTGTCAAAACGTCTGCTCAAGTGGTCAGTTTTCAATAAGTCATGACATAAGATGAACATATGCTAGGAACATTTAAATCTTTGTCCAACACAATCTTTTATTGGCCATACTTGGAAGTCTATTTAGTGCAGCTGAAGAGAGGCGTTCATTCTCTCAACAAGCATTGTGTATTTGTGTATACATAAAAGAGTAGGTAGTTTATCTCAGGTAAATTAACCACAGGGATGTGAGCTTTACACATTCTGGATGCTCCGCCTGTGTGGACAGAGGTTCACCTGCCAAGGATAGCGTGGCCAATGTTTTGTCCACGACTATATAATAATACAGTAGGTATTGTTCATGATATATTCTACGGTATCCCATTAATAGTCATTTCTGTATATTAGTAGATATTTGAATCTGTCATCTGACAAAGTTGTATATTATGATTGATGTTGTTATTCAAGTATTATCTATATGTTTGTATTAGGGCTTTATTGTATGATGAGTCATGCATAAAGTCAATTTTCTTAATCATTGAATCATCATTCCCATGCACATATTTATGATACTACTATTCAAATACAGGTACACTATATTAAAGTCATTTTTTTAATGTACACCTATTGTATACATACGTACTTATTTACCTTTTTATAGAATACAGTATTTAAATTAGTTGAAAAGGAAGTGACATGGCATACATTAATCCTCGATTAAAGGACTAGAAATTATTTAGATCTCAAATTATTAAAATGTTTGCATATGGTTCTGAATATAATTACTAGGTCTATTATTTAATACCAGACAAAGAATATGTTAATAATTAAAGATAAAAATTCACAATTCATCACACTTGATAAGTTATTTCTAAAAATGTACAGTCTCAAACTTCTGGTAAATTGATACCAAGAAAACTATTTGATTATTTCCCTGTTACAAAATGAAGTCATCTGTTTCGTTAGTTATTAACTTTTTGTTTTTTTGTTTGTCCTTCATATAGTTTTTATATCTTTTTTATGTCTTTACACCCTTCTTCCCACCTATAACTTTATTTCTTGTGTCCTATATTCAACAAAACCGTGCTAATTTGGAGGGGATAATTTATTCATAAACTTTAGACGATTAAGTTTTTGATAAGGTGGTTATATGACACTGGGAGGTTCAGACAACATTATTCTTCATGGCCAGGTGAATATTATAAATCACTATGCAATATTAGTATTTTTATCAGATGGCAGTACATGGTTTTCAATGGATGTTATCACAAAGAGCTAAGTAATGTGATATAGGGTCGTGAAAAACAGTTGAGGTTTGAAATTTAGCAGTTTTCTTTGTATCAGGGCTTTTACTTCAAAATTTGCGAGCCGGTCAATTTTTCATATGTATAAAATATATATATATTAGCAAGTGTTTAAAGAATATGACAATTTTTGGCATTATCCCAATTTGTTAGAATTATTTTATGTGCTTTTGCATATAGAAATGAAAAGTTTTAGAGTATTTATCATGCTTTAAGGATAAATTCATTGAATTTTTGATTTTAAGGCCATGTAAATTTACTGCAAGATAAATTCTTCATTAAGTCAATTTGATGGTCTGTCGGTAAAGAAGTGCAAATATGACTGAAACCTATGTACCCTCATAGAGAGCAGATGCAGTTGTTTCTATAGTAATTTAATGCATCGGTAATGTTTTTCATTTGGAACACGAGTTAATGTTTTTTATACGCCCACATTTTCATGTGGACGTATATTGTTGTCGCTCCTGTCAACCCATCCGTTCATCCATAATTTATTTGTGGACACTCTACAGGTCATAATTTTTATCAGATTTTGACTAAATTTGAAATATAGGTCTATCTCTCAAAGATCTCAATAAATTTTAGCATGTGGTCCCTCTAGAGGTCACAATTTTTATGTTGATTTAAAGAAACGTTTGAATATATCACCATTACTCCATAATGATGGTTGAGTTCAAATTTCGAAAAAATCAGACTGAAAAGAGAGAGAGAGAAATGGGGTTTAAACTCCACTCGACACAAACCAGGTCATTTCGGGACTAACATATGGTTTAATTTTATTTCAATAATTCGCTTGCGCGTAGGGATCTTTAGCAGTGGGAGGAAACCGGAGGACCTGGAGAAAACCCACGTGGTTGGACAGGCGACCCTACTCCTTGTCACGTGCAACCGGGGATTCAAAACCACGCCAGTTGACTCAATGACAGGCTTTATGATACAGTGCGCACGTGCTCACCATTCGGCCATCCAACCGCCAAAATCAGACTGAAACTGCTGGACAAATAGTGTAAAAGTATGTAATACGACAATTTTTTTCCGATTTTGATGAAATTAAAAATATGTTTATATCCCAAAGATCTCATTTCCTTTGGATCTTCGCACATATCAGACCATAACCTCCTGGATTATTGCCCATGATTGTACAAAAAATCATAATTTTAGCTTGAGTTCAATTTCGGTAAATCAAAACAAAACTGCTCCTTGCGTGCAAATTGTGTAAAATTATGGACTACAAAAGTTGTGGACCCTCTAGAGGTCACAATTTTTGTCCAATTTTGATGAAGCTTAAAGATATCTTTATATCCCTTTCAATATTCAAGCATTTCAGACAATAATTTCCTGGATTATGGCCCCTGACTCTACATAAAATCACAAGGTTTTTTTTTTACGTATCTTGCATGTCAACCACTTGTTTTCTAAGCATATGGTTTGGGATCTTGTTTTTATTTCTCATTGGACAGAAAATATAAATGATATATTCTGATCTTCTTTAATCAAGTTTTAGATTGTAATAAAACTTAATCTGTTCTTTGATGTAAACTAGAAAATATGCTGCATTTAACATTTGATATATAAAAGCCAGTGAAGAATAAAATGACACAATAGATATAGTATTTTATATTACAATGTATTGTTGGTATTTCATCAGATATGATATGATATAAAGGATAGGCTGAGGGATAGGATCCATTTGGTTACCGGTATTATTCTTGAAAAATCATGGGCGTTATTTTAGAATCTGTTCACCAATTTTTATCTAAACAGCCATAGCTTTAACAAGCAATACAATAATATGAGAGGTGGGCAGAATCTTGTATTTAGCTACAACATAAAACTAAATCTGTTAACCTGGCAAAAGTTCTCCTTTGATTTCATTACTTTGAAAGGAATAAGCTTATTTGATTTTGATAAGTCTAATATACAATCATGACGAGGAACAACATGTACATAATTCAATTGGTGCAGACCAAACAGATATAAAATGGAGATTACAAGTCATAAAACCTTTCCTTTTCATTTTATTTATGATCAATACATTAATAATTTACTTATACTCATGTTAGATCTTGTACTGAGGACAGTCATGGGTATCGTAGTGTTTACTTTATAGATATATTATATATGCTTACTTTAAACGGGAAACAAGTCAGATGGTTCACAATAATAAATATATCAAATCAGTATACTATTTGACTGTAACTTGAATGACTGTTATCTTAATCTGATTATCCAAGAAAAAAAAACTGTATTAAGAATGGACTAGTCTGTACTGAATATATCTATAGCAGAATTATTATCTTGTTTGCCTCACACGCATAAAGACGGTGGCATGAAATCATTGGTAAGTATTGCAAACATCAAAGGCCCATTTAAGTTACCAGTGAGCGATTAAGGTCATTTTTTAGACAACCATGTTTTTGGTAAGCGTTAATATTTGATGGGGTATTGTCCCTTTATTAAGATTATAAGATAATACTTTGACAATCCCATTAAAGAGTAAAGACATATAATAAGTGTAAGAGTTTGTGATTAGTATTAAATAGTTTTGTCCCCTGGTTAGAACATCTCGCATTTCATTTTAATCACCATTTTATCCCTATTTAAACTACTATAATCTATAGATTTAGTATAGTTACTATTATACGCTATTGACTGTTAGTATTACTTTCAATAAAGAAGACATTTTGTGATTTGAATAGTTCAGCCAAGGTATAGTTTTAGATAGATAAAACTTTTTAAGAGTTTATCTTAATCTTTAACTGACTTGTCCAGTTGTTAACATTGATCTCAACATCTTATTTATTTAGGATTTAAGAAATCAAGAAGAGTTTTATTATAATCCCTTATCCTTATTTATAGTAGATTTGTTTCTGGCAAAATACAATAATGTCATGGTGTCCTACTCCTAGGCAATGTTCACACTGAAGAGTTGTGTTGACAATTTGTATGATTCAGTGTAGGATAAAGCATAGGCATAGGGGCTCGATGACAGTTAGGGGGGCAGAACGCGATATGCCCGAAAAAATTTCGGGTTTACAGAGAGCGCCGGTCATCCTTGAGAGGCGAAGAGAGGGGAACTTACCTTGCCCCCCCCCCCCCCAGGTGGTTGACTTGAATTCCAATCAGTCGTTTACAGTCCACGAAGACGGGACCGTTGGGAGAAAATTTTGAAAATTTAACTGCCACAAACGCGTTTTCCTGATATTCCAGCCTGTGAATACAGCAACTTCAATTTGGTCCAATATAGCCTACCTGGCTGACCGGAATTCCAAACAACCAATCAATCGTCGCTGGGTTCGGGGGTATACCCCCCGGAGAAAATTTTGAAAATTTAACCACCGCAAATGCGTTTTCTGCTACTCTAGCACTTGTAAACTCCAAAAGTATCCAATGGTTTTGTAACCGAAATCCCACTCTGAATTCCAACCATCCAATCATACTGTTGCAACTGCATTCACAAATAATAATCGATGCCCGAAAAATGTCGCACAAAGTAGAGTGACTCCAGGCAACATTTTTTAATCCATAATCAACTCTGTACAAATTCGTTGTATTCAATTAAAAGAAAAGTAAAATTAGTGTTATATTAGGGCTCGATAACAGTAAGGGAAGCAAAACTAGAAATGCCTGAAAAAAATTGGGTTTACAGACAGCGGCGCCAGTTTTCTTCGAGAGGCAAAGAAGCGGAATTGACCTTGTATGGACCCCGCAAGAAAATTTGGGAATATTCCAGCCCGTAAAATTAGTGCTTTATTAGATTTCGGGCACTTTTTTTTGCCAAGTAGATGAAATAAATTTTTCACATTACCCGTCTGCCCGAAAAGTCAGCTTGCCCGAAAGTTAGGGGGGCACCAAAAGTCAGCTTATATCATGTTTTCTTATGGGGAAAAAAAAACCTACCCTTGAAGAATAACCCGTTACAGGTTTAAAGAAAAACTTGCAGAAGAATAACCCCAAATTTCCCTGTATATATCCAAAGCCGCCCCCGACTTTCAGACCGCAAGTTATTCCGTGCATAGAATATACCCCAAAGATCAAAGAGATTTACCATTACAGGTTTATAATGTGTTAATGTGTTTTCCTAGCAATTCCTATCATACACCTAGATAGATCAGATAGTAAGTGTTTTTTTATAGAGTAATTAATGCTCCCTAAAAATCTGTATTATTTTTAAGATACTGTAGCAGATTTATGGGTGTTTTTCTTACATTTTTAAGGCTCTGCCCCATTGCTTTCAAAGTACCCCTTTCTCCCCACTCTCTAGGAAAATGTTTCCATTATAGTCTAGGGACTTGACACTGTGTCCATTATATTATTTGGACCTTGCACTGTGTCCATTATATTCTTTGAACCTGGGACTGGTCTAATATTTTCTTGGAATCTGGCGCTGTATTCACTTTGTTCTAGGGACCCAGCAATGTGGCCACTAATTTCTAGGGACCTGGCACTAGTTTCTAGGGACTGGGAACTGTGCCCATTGTTTTCTGTGAACCTGGCACTATCTCTTACTATTTTCAAGCTATCAGTGCAGTGTCTAGCTACATGTATCTGTGGATGTGTCCACTATTTCTACCTATCTGTGCTGTGTCCACTATTTTCTAGCTATCTGGTATGTAGCGATATTTTCTAGACACCCAACATTTTGTCCACTTCTAGGAACTTGACACTGTGTCCACTATATATAAAGGAACATAACATGAGTATGTTGGTAGTCAGTATGTCATATAAAGGTTAGGTGAAACTAGTCTTTCTATACAAGGTGATAAAGTCACACCATGGTAATATTTATATAGGCATTATCCTTATAGTATACGTGAAAAGACATGGGTTGCATTGTAGCCAACGTTCACCACAACCTGGTCACTGTATCTCGCTGATTTGACATTCCTAGTTAGTAACTTTTTATATATAAAAACGTCTTAATTAATGCACTTACAGTAGCACGAACGATCGACCTGCTTAACACACTTAGTTACGTAACTGATGAATCACTTAAACCAACTGTCATGAAGTTGTACTGAATTTTAATTTTGCACATGGTTGCCGAGTACATTTACCGACTGTCTTCTAAAAGGTAGAGACCAAAAGTAAATTTCAGACTTGAAGAAAAAAAATGTAAATGGCGTCAAAAACAAAACACATTTACCAACAGCTCAAATGCATGCACTGTTGAATTAATTTTGAATCACGTCTGGTAGGGTAGTTAAGTGTGTTTGTGTATTTCATGTCGAATCCCCTTAGAATAATCTGATTAAATCGGCTTTTATATTGTACTAAGATGTCAGAGCCATACGCTTATTGAAGTCACGATCCTATCACTCCTAGATACCTACTAGATTTTACAAATAACATTAGCATATATTTATTAAAAAGTCTGTTTTTTATTCAGTGAAAAGGAAAGAAAAGTTTGGTTTATTAAGGTCTTTTCGGATCTACGTCACTATATCGTATCAACGTTGAATTTATAGATAGTTATATTAATACTTATCACCTAGTTATAACATCTTGTAAATCATAGACACCCTGTAATTTTCTCATTTAGGCTGGGTCAAAGAATCTAAACGTGGGTTTGAACCAAGGAAAAAGATATCAGATAAGAATATCGCTCTACCGTGCTCTATGCCTGTTGTAAATCATGAATGACATTTTGTGTTATTTATCAAAGAAATCTCTATGTTGATATAAAACTAAGCTGAGTGCAAACCAATTGTTGATGTAAACTGATTTGTGAAATTTTTATCATTCATTATAATGTCAGCTTTTTGGGAAAAGGCCATAACCTGCATGTTTAAAAAAAAATCATATACATGAAGATGAAGGAAGTTTTTATGTAGGAGATCTACGTGTTCTTCAGTTCAACATGAACGGATAACGGATAACATTATGAGTTATGTAGTGGTTTTTATATTAATATCTATATGTATTTGTGCTTAAGAAAAGGCTGGGTGGCCAGGTGGGTTAATGTGTGCGTTTTAGATCAAAGTCTGTCATTTTAGTCAAGTGGTGTGGTTTCGATCCCATTCTGGAATATGACCTGGGGCCTGTTTTACAAAATTTTAACTAAGATCAAATCCAAATTTTAGTAATTTGATTGGATATTAGACTGATTGTAGTGCTTAGCCAATCAAAATTGAAGTATCTACTAAAATTTGGATTTTATCTTTAGTTAAAATTTTGTGAAACAGGACCCAGACCTACAAATTCTTCCCATGGCTAAAGAACCCTACACTCAATGGACCTATCAAATTGAATATGTATAGCATGTTAGCCCCAAATACCCTAGTTTGCATTGAGTGGACTTTATGCCTTGTCTGTCTGTCCATATACAGTGGATGGGTTGGGGTTTTTTATTTTTTATATAAAGAAGATCTACCTGTGCTTAGAGATGAACAGGTTACAATGTCAGTACATGTTAAAAATTCTTGTTGTAATATAATCCCTATATTTTAGATATTATTATAATCTTTAGACTAGGGAGTGTGGGTTACCTTATGATTATACCTGTACACGTCATTTCTCATTAAGATATTCTCTCTATTGACTTTATCATACTACAATACAGATGATTGACATTGCATGATATTCATTTCAACAGTTAAATCTTTATGTGTGGTGTAATCTCATATTAGTTTACAATCAGAAGCATGTGGTTTAATTTGAAATTAGGATTAAACAGGTCAAACTACTATATTTTTTTAAAAAAGTGCCAGTATGTAAAAAAGTACAGAATATAGATTTTTGCCATGGCCGCACAAGTTTTGGTAACTTAAACTAGCTAAATCACTTATCTTTAAAACTTAATATGGATGAAAATGGGTCAAAAGGCACATATTAATTGTTCAATGTGTCTTAAATATTGGATATCATCAGCCCATGTATTCATGGTAAGACAACATCAATATTGTTTGGAAAGGACCAGGGATTAAAATAAATAGGGTTTAACGTCCTACCGTTCTGCTCCCACTGGGTTAATGAAGACAGTTATGCAATGGACCAATAATTTGTGTTTGTAATGTCAAAGACTGGGGATAATATTAAGTTATAGTTTACACCCTTTAAAATTTTTTGTTGAAAATTGAAGTTATTTCTGTCACAGTAACAATAATATAGTAATTTTTTAATTGAATATTATATTAGTAGGAATTTTTTTATTAATAAAAAAACACACAGGAAACATCTGTCAATAATATTACTCGAACACAGTTTGGATTCATACCTCGTAATACAATAGGTGTAAAATCATAAACTAAATTTTATTATCTTTGTGAAATGTATGTGAAATAAACTTCCTGAGAACCATCTGCTTGGAGGAAAGTCCTCTTTCTTTGTTTATTTCGCTATTTGTTATGTTGTGTGTATGTGAGAAAAACTTATACCACTCACAAAGGAAACTTCATATTTGCTGGTAGGTAAGTCGTACATATATATATATACCTGTCTTAAAAACAAATTACCTACAATGTCTCTGGTTTATAGTATATATTTTTAACTCATGTGAATGACACAACAGTCTGTAACAATTACATGTCTTAACTGATGAACAGCTATATTAACTTTCTAGATAAACAAAAGTTATTAGGGAGATTTAGGAAAAATTAACTCTCTAGTGAGAAAACAAGATGAGTGACTGACAGCTTCATGACCAGATGTCAATCAATATAATGAGGGGTAAACAACTTCTGCACATTAATGACTTTATATTGTGACTTTAATTATAGTTGTATGTCAATGATGTCTTTAATTAGTGACTTAATTAATGACATGATTAACACATTGGATACTTTTTCTCCTCTAATTCATTATACCAGTTTAAAATGATTAAGAAAATACCAAGCACATGAGTCCAGCTAGTAAGTTTAAGGTCTAATGATTTATATTCTTGTCATTTGTTACTGTCTGTTGAAGACAAGCCTAGAGGTACACCAGTGTATTATATACAGTGATTGATAAGATATTGTATAAAATATTTAAACATGGCTAGAGGTGTAAAGATAGAGATCAGATTAAAACAACATGGACGATATTTAAATTGTTAAATAGTGTTTTATACTGGAATATTATATATATGGAATGGATTATATACCTTGATTTGTATCATTGAAGTCATTGATAGTAGACTTCAGGTAATTATTATTTTAATATGCTCAGAAGATGTGTATATATATATTTTACCTATTCAAAATTTTGGATTAAGTGTTATTGAATGTAGTTCTGTTTTAGATACACTGTTTATCAGATTCGAAAGAATAGTTTTAATACTGAATTTGTCATGACTTTACTAGAAGCACATTACGTAACAAACATAAGTAATATTATACCATGTCAGTATTGTCCAAATGTAAATATCAACATAGGAATCCCATTCTTTAACTAATTAGTAAGTAAAAATGTTATCTAATTCCTGTCTTCATGAGTATATATGTAATTAATTCTGTTGCAGATCTTTTATTTCATTCTGGTTTTAGTTCTGTTACACTTGAAAAAGAAACAAATGTATGGTCTAATTTTAATTAGGCTGTTGCAACATTATATAACATAACCATTGTTTGAGTCTACTGGGGCTTTTTCTTAATATAATGATTCTCAGACTGGAGCTTCTGCATAAAGACACACTTTTCTTCATTTTAACCATTCCTGCTGTATGAAAAGTCTAATGGGTCGATCCAAACTCATTCGTTTGAACTGGGCGTAATTTTATAATTTACTTTATTTCAGTAGAACATCATATCGACGGGCCTCACATGAACTGTTATGATCAAGGTCAATGAATTTGAATAGTATAGACGTAAAACATTATCAACCAATTTCTATAGACTCAATTAACCAGTGGAATGTTTATTGTGTGTGTTTGACATGAGAACACATACGTCTATTTATTTTTATATACCAGTAATAATGATATATTTTAATTTTCAATAATAGCATTACTAATAGTATATATAAATGTGTAGCCGCTTGGCTTCATTTTAATTTTCTTTTATAAACTATATTAAATAATTATCCTTTTATACATGTCAAGTAGGTGAAGGCCAACGTTATTACTAGCATTTCCAATGGGGACAAAATTGTCCCCCCCACCCCCGTCTTCATTAGCCCCCATTTCATTTTCAATTTACAAATTTGACATATTCTCTTATTGTATTACTGACTGACTGTGTCTTGATTATTGAGTCATTATTGCAGTTATATATACTTCAAGAACTAGGCATTTTAGTGGAAACTCAAGTCAATCAGCAATGAATCAGGGGGGAAAAAAAAGCCTAGTTTGAACTGGAAACGGCATTACTGTTGAACTCTGTCTTTTTCTTTTAAAACCAGTTTTCCTTCTTGCTTTTTGTTGAGATTGGAAAACAGAACAATAGGTGATATAGTTATTGGTAGATCACCAAATGGTTATTGGTTGATAGAAAAAATTTCAAATTCTGGACTTGGCAAACTGATCTGAATGGTAGTTTAATCAGTTCAAAATGATATTTATTCTTTCACCTTGAGTGTGGCTCCAATACATATTGGTATGTCCGGCATTTGTACTTGTATCATGTAATAATTTGCTTGTTACAAATGAACAGTAGAAAACTAATAGTGTCCGCATATTGAACTAAAGGTAAAGCTATTGTTATATATAATTGGTAAATCATGAACCCAAGAGAAGGTCAATAAATGGTGTTTAGATCTTATAAACGATTGGTCAACATGTGGTACAAGGTAGGACGCCTCTATATCTGTATACAAGATAATTCTACTGTAGACAAAATCTACTATTGTCCACTATTAAATAAGTTGGTCATTATTGGTCGTAAAGTGACACATACCCAGGGTGTTCTCTGTATTCACAACTAGTTGTCCTTACATGTTCTTAACTGTCCTGTGGAGATAACTATTTGAATCGAATGACACAGTCCACTAGGCATACTTTCACATGTCTAATAACATTTTACATATTCAGAGCTATTTTCTAACTGATTTTAGGGAAGAACTGACATTTCCATAAAACATATCTATATGGCAAAATAATTAAAGTATATTTTAAAACTATATTTGAAACCTATATTTAATTAATACTTAATCAAATAGGGAAATATTGTAGGGAACAGCTTGGGAAAGTTTTACAGATATTTATTCCATGCACATGTAGTTGCACATTTTTCACTTAAAACAGATAACTATATTATGTGGTACAATTTTTATGATCAGAATAAAATTACATGTATGTGTATTATATTTATAAAGGAATATTTTTTATGATTTACAAATTATAACAATAAATTCATCTACTCCAGCTTCATTTGCTTTTGAATGTGTTGAACTTTCTTGTCAATATTTGTTTTCTACACTTCATTGAATTTGAAAGTAAACCTCTTGTGTTGACCAGAAACCATTAAATTAGAGTATACTCATATCAAAGTATAAACATTCACATGACAATATGTGAGCTTTAAGCAAAGATTATTTTAAACTTACAAGATTTATGGGGATTAATTTTATATAGTATTGTTAGCAGCATCATTAGATAGGTATGGTCACACATACATTAAAAGACCTGATATTCCCGATTAAAAGGCAAATACAGACGTCCAGACTCCAGACCGCACACAAAAAAAATATCAGTCCAAATATTATTAAATTTGAGCAGTAATATTTATAGTAAGTCATGGTCATCTACAGTTCACATTGCTTTCTATGGATTTCTTGCTTCTTGTAATGGTCTATGGAGGTCGGAATGATAACTTATTTCTATCAATAAACATTTTTCAGAACAAATTTTTGTTAAAATTTAAATCAAGAAAATGCATGTTGTGCTTCTACTGTATTGCATCTTTTAAAATATTTATCATAGTAGAGTATCTACATATTATATTCCCCCATACAATATACAACACTGTGAACATACCAAGTATTTAAGGAGTAATAGTATTGGCCTATTTTGGGGTGTGTTCTACAAATATTTAAGAAGTAGGTAATAGTGTTGTGTTCTACAAATATTTAAGAAGTTATTGTGTTGTGTTCTAAGAAGTAATAGTATTGTGTTCTAAGAAGTAACAGTATTGGGGCGTGGTATACAAATAATTCAGAAGTAATGGTATTGTGTTCTACAAACATTTAAGAAGTAATAGTATTGGGATATATACAAATAATTAAGAAGTAATAGTATCAGGTTCTACACAGAAAAGAAATGATAACCTATTTTGATGAACAAGATTCTTTTCTTACTCTTTAAGACACATTAGTATGTTTATGAGAATATGAATAGATTTAAAGAGGGTCAAAATCTTATGAACTTATGATCAGAAGAAGTAAGCTCTGTTTTGTTACCCATTTTAATAATGAAGGATTTATCTTGATAATTTGTAAAGTGATTTGTTCATGTCTCGATTGTTGATCTGTCAACTGACCACTTCAAAGATATATACACCAATGGTTGAACAGACTGGTATCTTGTATTAAACTACTAACAACTCTATCTATATTCTACTAGTGTTCTTCTTTAACATAGATTTACAACTGATAATAACCTGGGACAATAGCCACAAGTTGATCATAGGCTGGGAAATTATCAATAAGACACTAGACTTATACAGACATCATGTTTCTTTTGTAGAATAAAGATTGTATATTTTTGCATATATCTGAAACTTACAAGTAAATAGGTTTAGTAGATGATATCGTTGTTTTTGAGGGCATTTTTGTAGGCTTGTAAGTTTTGTTAGGTATACATGGCTTGGGTTTGATATTGATGGTCTTTTAAATAAACACTTGCAAATTTCTAAATCTGCAAAAGTATGATAATTTACACATTTTGTTAACTTAATGGTGAAATTTGTGCTTCAACTTTAGTGATTTTAGAATTAAGTATGGAGTTTATCACTTTCTTTCATTAATACAACATTTCCATTTTTTTTATGATTTTAAGTGTGGGGGGGTGTGGGAAGATACATTAGGAAAATTAACTGCAGAATTGTTATCATTTGCTATCTTATTATAAATGGCATTTGAAAGTGTAGTCCTGGTATCTTGATGAAGTCAGAATGCCAAATGTTGCTAGAGGGGGATGGAAACCAGTAGGTCTATGTGACATTAATAGCATATTGATGCTGTCACCATGACTAGACCAACCTGACACCAATCAATTCCAACAGAATGCTCAATCATCGACTCGTTTACATCGGTCCAGATGCTAATTTATGGAAATAATGAAGTATAGATAATTGTCTTGTTATATTAAATAAAGTATATTTTGTATATTACAGCCATGTCAACAGGAGTATTAAATCAGAGTGATGGCCATAGTCCAGTTATTTTACAATCATTAGAAGGTCGGTTACGACTGGCCGCAAGTAAAGGGCAAACAGAAGAAATAGAAAACCTTCTAAAAGCTGGTGCCACTTTTGAACCTGATCGAGTGAGTATATATGTTTTGATATTTAGACATTCAAAAGCTGACATTGAAATTGACTGACTACAAAATTTATCTGGTTTTCTTCGTTTTTTTTAAATGCAAGAAAGATAAGATAAGATAAGATAAGATTTTATTGTATCATAACACCCATTTCAGAAATGAATAAAAAAATTACGTGGTATATTTTGGTATAGTCTTCAGATCTGACTGAAGATGGACATTATATCATTACGGCTTAATCAAGGAAATATCAAAGGTAGATAATCACCCAGTTTTAAATCAATCAGATTAAAAAGAGGCTCCTCAAAGCTTTTGCACAACACTAGGTGGTGCTGGCTTGTTTATTGTCTGCAGTGGATGCCAGATGTTGCAACAGTTTCAGTTTCAATATATATATTTAAATACTGAATGGAATTGAACCATTTTTTGACTGATATTCAATTTTCGCTATGTCGTCTTTTACAAAGGATTCAAGATTTCTCAAATAATGATTAGCAGTCTAAAAAAATCTTTGGTTGTAAACTTTTGAAGTGACAGCCCCTGATATGCACGGTGCAACTTACCATTAATTCTATTGACAAAAAAAAGATACCCATAGACTGTGCATGTAAAATCATTTACATAATATGTTAGAATATGTTTGCGTTCCATTTGTTACAAGGGGGGTTGGATGGCTGAATGGTTAGCGTGCGCGCGCTGTATCATAAAGTCTGTCATTGAGTCGACTGGCGTGGTTTCGAATCCCCGGTTGTACCTGACAAGGAGTAGGGTCGCCTGTCCAACCTCGTGGGTTTTCTCCGGGTCCTCCGGTTTCCTCCCACTGCTAAAGACCCCTACGCGCAAGCGAATTATTGAAATAAAATTAAAATCATACTTTAGCCCCGAAATGACCTAGTTTGTGTTGAGTGAACGTTAAACCCCATTTCTCTCTCTCTCTCCATTTGTTACAATGCATGTACTCTCAAAAACACTTCAGATTACCTGCGTTTTATTGTAAATTTAAAGCAATTATGATAATGTGTGCTTTGGATCAAATCCTGATGCATAAGTAGACCTACTCCATGTTGTTGGCGTCCTCTTATCACACCTTGATTTGGTTTGCCGAACTTTCGAAATAGAATGAACTTTACAGCGTATAACTAGCCTAATTGATTTTAAGAGTGGTGTCAACATAACTCCCCAGCAACTAGGAGTTGCTTGAAGACAAATATTACCTGTTGACTATTTTAAATGGCGTAGATGTTTTATCTTACTCATACAATAAATACATGTTGTAGTTTCATATTACCCCTAATAAAAACACTTCAATATACAAACAATATATTACACTGCCTTATCAGTTTTAAATTTCATAAACTCATATAATATAAAGAGATTTTATAGTATTTTTAAGTGTAGGACGTATATAAGATAGATGATAATCTGTATATATAATGATACATACTAAGCTGTAAAGTGGAAATTATTAACAATTAATGCATAGAATGCTTGATTTTATTATTTTATATAAATGCTTAGTAATGAAGATGGCAGATAGGTATTTTTTTATGGCATGTAATTGATATGTTGTTAAATTTCACATGGCATGTTAATATCTATGTAATTTATGCGTGGTGACCTGAAAAAAATAGGCCTATATATATTTTACTACCATATAATATTAAAAAAAGAATATTTGATTTTTTCTTGACTTAAAGAGATAACAATATGTCTTATTTCAGTCAAGTGTCATCTATGCAGTCCTGTATTTGATCTCAGGGCTACACATGACATGGAATATAAAGTTGTTAGCACCATGTTTTCTAGGAGTTTTTCATTATCCCTGATCCAAAATGACATAGTTGAATGGATTTAAACCCTTATATTTATACACCCACATTTATTGTCGTTACCAGCGTCCAGGTGCACTGATCCATTCAATTTGTTATCTCACATCATGAGTTTTAAATCTCATGAACATGATACAAAACAAAGTTTTCAATGGAATTATTAAAAGCATTGCATGGGCATATGGAAGAACCCTTTTGAAATTCAAATTTATAGGATTGTAGAATTTTGAACACATTTCATAGAATTTTTATTTAGATTCACATATTTACTTTTAAAGCTTAGTACAGAGTTCATGATAGATATTTTAAAACTTGATTTGTGGGAATTAAGATTTTACATGAATGATTGATTACATGTATGTTGTTGATGGGCAATTCCCTGTCTGTGTTTTATAAAAAAAAAATTGGTCATGTTAAATCATCACTGAAAGCACATGTAAAATGTATATATATTCTATGATAATTGCAGGAAGGAAGAACAGCGCTACATTATTCTTCACAAAATGGTTATTTAGAAGCATGTAAAATATTAATACGTAATGGTTGTAGTACAGACTGTCAGGATGTCGTAAGTACATTAACAAAAGTTTGCTAGATTTGGAGAACACATTTTGATTTTTCAAGTAATTTTTATGTTACCATGTCCATATTGCACTGAAAGAAGAGACATATTATAATATCTTTGATTATTTATTTGTTTTAATTAATCCGGTCAATTTGTTTTGAATTTTAAAAATTAAGTGTTAGGGTAGAGTTCATTAATTAAGGAAAAAAATACAGTTTTATGCGTTTGTGTTCATACTGCATTAAAAGAGGCATATTATAATATATTTGATTATTTATTTGTTGTGATTTAATCTGGTCAATTTGTTTTGAATTTTGAGTTAAGAGTTCGGATAGAGTTCAGTAATTAAGAAAAAAAAAAAAATTATGCTTTTGTGCTCTGGAAATGCTAGACCATTAGAAAACATACCATTACTTAATATAAATAGATGTGAAGCTTTTTATATCAGTTCCTATCTCCTACCCATCCTAGTTGAATGGACAAAGCAGTCACATGTTTTACGGGATATTTGGACGTCCCGTCGATACCGATACCAGTATGTCTCTTTCCTTATTTCTTTAAATAAGTATTTCAGGTCCATTTTAAATTTCAAATGACCAGAACTGTTTACAGATATTTTCTTAATAGAGATGTTTTTCATGACCTCCATAAATAAAGAAATGAAAAATTTACTATTCATGATGACAGTCACTGACAAGATTTTACTCTTGACAAAAATAGAAAAATTGTAACAAATAAGATGTCTGTTGTGTAGGATGCTTGAGAGTTGTTATTTGATCTTCATGTAGAGGTTTTATTGTCGAGATTATAATCAAGTTTAATTTTTATCCGCGTCAGTTAATAATACATCTTTTGTTATATATGCTGTATTAAACTTCTCGGGTGTTCCGTTAAATAACAAAGACAGGTATACTATAGAGATTATAAAAATGCTATAAGTAGGTCAACGGATGTCTGTCTTAAAATATTTAATGCTTTTAAAATTGAGTTTTAAAGGAATGTTTAAAATTTAGTTGAAAAGGAATGTTAGTATGTTATCAGTTACATGAATAAAAAAATATGTGGCTAGAAGCAAACAACTTCAGTGCCAGTAGAGTTATCTCCCATGGCTAGATAGTTCATATCTCCAAAGTTAAATATAGGTATTATTCTAATGTAAAGACTTTTTGTTATTATGTAATTAAGGAAATACTAAGATAATTCTGCATACTTAGATTAAAAATAAAATCATGCTTGAAGAATGTGCTGATCTGTACAAAATAGGGAGGATTATTATAACTTCATTTTTTTTAAGATACTTGTAAAAGATAGTGGGGAGAAATCAATCAAAAACGGAAATGAAATAAAATGGGGTTTAACGTCCTACTGTTCTGTTCCAACTGGTCTAATTACGACAGGCATACACCATGCAGTGTGCTAAGAGGGAAATTTTGCCCGGGCAGTGGCACTTTGGCCTTCTCTTCTTATATTGAATTCCAAGTGCCAAGGGATTTTCTACGTGCACGCCAATGTATACACAGGACCTTGGTTTTTCGTCCCATCCGAACAACTATAAAAGCTGTCTTTCTCCGACCCTCCGGCCGGCACTACTTCATTCAAAAACAATGTAAATGGTCACAACTTGCATTAAAATTAATTTATATTTTTTAATTCAAGTACTCCTAATTTTGTCTATTCTTAAACTGTATATTTAACCATTATTCTGGCATGTTGGGGCTTGAATCAAAGAAATTATTTGATATTTCAATATAATTTTGTGTGTAATATGACAATGCATTCAGGTCCCACTGTAATTCAAAATCAATTAAAAAAGATAATGTTTTGTTAGATTTAGACCATTAAAATAACATTAAACTACATGTATATACATTTGTAGGGTTGAAAAATAGATTAATAAAGATAAAAATTTAGTTTAATATTTGAAAAGGTTTTGGAGAAATCAAAAGGTCAAGTAAAGGTCATTTTGGTGATTAATTATAAATCAGCTTTTTTTTCTTTTTTTTTTTGAAAAAAAATGCCCAAATCATAAAAATGTAACATTCTGTATTATGTTTTTCATTGTTTTACATTGTTTATAGCGTCTTGTCTATTTCTTAGTTGCCTGGAGGTCGGGTGTTCGATCCCTGCATTGGCCGAGAAAGTTCATCCAGATTTTCCGGCGTGGTTCTCCCTTGTCAGTGAAGCAGGACGGAGGGGCTGACAAGGAAAGCTGTCTAGTCGTTCGGATGGGACGAAAAACCGAGGTCCCGTGTACACATTGGCGTGCACGTAAAAGATCCCTTGGCAGTTGGAATTCGATATAAGAGTAGGCCGTAGTGCCGCTGTCCGGGCAAAATTTCCCTCATAGCACACTGTATGGCGTATGCCCGTCTTCATTAGCCCAGGTTAGGAGCAGAACAGTAGGACGTTAAACCCCATTTCATTTCATTTCATTTTATTTCTTAGTTCTTCTACGATTGCCTTACGTATCTTCTTAAAGTTACAAAACACAAAGCACTTTCTTCATTCAATCGGTTTTTATTTACTGACATATGTAGATAAAAGTAAAACTTGCCTCCAAACAGAGTGATTGGCATTCTGGTCGGAACTACTTTTATCAGATCTATTCCAGCTGGCAGCTATCTAGTAAAAATATACAAGTGTTGGTAATAGGGCACGGAAATTTCTATCATTTACACATGTTTATAAGCAATTTAAATCTGCTTGAAATAAATCTATTATTATTAATCTTACCTGGATTAAATGTTAGCTTTAATTTGTGATGAAAGTTTTAATTTTGCGCATCTTTTGCCTTATATTGACACGGTTTAACTGATTTTAGACACTGAGGAAGGATTACAAGTCCTCAAAAATTGATTGTTTCAATGGCATATAGTAATTGAACTAGAAATATATTGTATATGATTGAGCAACATTTCATCTATATCAAGCAATGGCAAAATTACAAATAATGATTGAACAAAAGACAAGAGTATCCTCATCAAAAATGTTGCTCAGTATAAATCAACAGTAATTATATTCCATAGAATCGTGTCCGATGTCTTTATTATCAACTTTTAAATTTTTTTTTTGTTTAAGCTTGGATATACACCATTACACAGATGCATAGCACAAGGTAATTTAGAAATAGCTGAACTCTTATTAAATGAAGGATGTTGTATAGATGTACAAGACCAGGTGATTATTGTTCTTTTATTTATTTAGAATTCTAAAATAAGTGGGAAGTGTACAATGATAAGATTTTTTATTGGACATCTAAAGAGTGACTACTTATTTATCAAGATGCCAAAAAACTACAAGTTAAATAGTTATGGCCTTAGTCCGAACAGCATTGAAAAAAAAATACAGAAATGCACAAGTGATGTTAACAGCTTCTAAAACAAATCTAGATTTAATACAATTTGTTTTGTTTTTTTATTGCATTAATTTTTTTTTTAATTGCATCAATATATTTTGATATATTATAGCATGGTAATACAGCTGTACATGAAGCAGCATGGAATGGTTATAGTAAATCATTAGAATTATTAGTTAAACATAACTCTAGTGTTCATTTACCTAATAAGGTAAGATAGTACTTATTAAACACCATTATAAAGTTGTAATATGGGCATGAACAGCAGCACGAATTGAATGAAATAATAACAGATACAACCAAGGAGCTAGATCAGAAAGAGCCTTCAAATGTAAACTTAACTAAATTTGAGAAGATATATTTTTTTATTAGAGCTTCTCTGTCAATCTATTTTTTTTTTACTTTTATAAAATATATTTAATTGACCAGAAATGTAAGAGTATGCCTCTAAGATGGACTTAATTCAACGCTGTACCCATAGCACCTTTACAACCCAACTAGTCAAAGAAAATAGTGCACATTGTTCCATGATATAATCTGAATGTCAACACACAGCCAAATAAGTTAGGTCTGAGAAAACACCCTTTTTACTGATCTATTATCTATTTTCATAAATGTAACAAAATATTTTTTTATTTTTTCAGGCGGGTTTTACAGCATTACATTTAGCGTCACAAGCTGGTCATAATGAAAGTTCACGGGTTCTTCTATATGCCGGTTGTAATCCAGATAGTAAAAATAATGTAAGTTTTAATTAATTAAATAATTTTAAATTAACTGTTTATTAGTAAACCAACTTTTTTTGTTACCTTATTGCCCTTTTCTATTTCTTGAATTATTGGCAGGTCCCAAGCTTAAGTGACAAATTTTTGAAAATGGCAAAATATTTTTCAGTCAAGAAACCATTGTAAATGGTTAAGGTATTAACTTAATATCATTTCCCTATTTAATCAAATTTATTATTAATGTTTCAGTATGGTGACACCGCTTTACATACAGCAGCAAGATATGGTCACGCTGGGGTCACACGAATTTTGATTAGTGCCAGATGTCGTCTAAATGAACAAAATAAGGTACAGTAGTCTACTTTTATTTTTAATAAAACCGATATGGCCTGTATTGTATAGTATAACACATGACACAATTATTTGGAATACAAGTTACTTGAAGGGTTTCTTTCAGCGACGTTTCGACGAGGGCTCGCCCGTCTTTATCAAGCAAAGAATGACAACCATGGCACAATGAAGATATATATACAAAATATGGAACAAAGACAAAAATTAATATACAATCAGAGATAATCGTTTAGAAACCATCTGAGGGTAAATATATCAAAGTTTGTAACAGTCTAACATTTCTCATGCGATGTAGAGATAGTTGTTTGGTGCCGAAAGCATTCACCCTCAAGTCCCACCCTTTTGATGGTTTCTAAACGATTATCTCTGATTGTATATAAATGTTTGTCTTTGTTCCATATTTTGTATATATATCTTCATTGTACCATGGTTGTCATTTTTTGCTTGATAAAGACGGGCGAGCCCTCATCGAAACGTCGCTGAAATAAACCCTTCAAGTAACTTGTATTCCATATAATTGTGTCATGTGTTATTCTCATCCAGTTACTAAATGCTGCTTAAACAATATATTGTATAGTGTGTTTGAAATATAAAGAAGGTATTAACAACTAGACATAATAAGTCTGATATTAGACCACCCTCTAGTATTATTCAATAAACTTTTCTCTTTAACATGTGTTTTCTATAAAAAGATCAAAAACAGCATGTTTAGGTGAGATGTAAATCTCTTCACAAACAAATTCTTGACAACTTTCTCATTGTTCCTGTCTAACTCTGTGTAATTCACGTTGACTTGTGTTCCATGTTTACATCATATTGACATTATCGTCTTTCTTTGTATGCATGTCTAACGGCCGTTGATAGTTCTGATAACTTACATTCAAATTCATTTATAGAATGTCAAAGACAAATCTATATAAACTACATACAGGTATCTATAATATATCAAAGTAAATGTTTTATGAAAATCGATATGTACTTCAGAATGGTATTGGTATCTTCCAGTGGCAGGGTGTAATGCTAAATAACCATTATCGATTTATTTGCTCACTTTGATAGGAGACGATGCAATATTTTCAACCAATCACAACTCTGTTTTCATCAATCATTTCCAACTGAATTTCTAAGTAAAATTATGGTTGTCCTTGATTGAGTGTTCAACACACACACCACACTTTTGTTGTGGTAATATATGTTGGAAATGAAATGTTGGACCAAATTAATTGGGAAGATTGGTATTTATTTGCAATCGTCCTCAATATCAAATTATTTATCAGTAGGCGTATGTGACTTGTTTCTAGAATTGATTGATGAGTGACTTGCATTTTTTTTTAAATATGACTGATTTAAGAACAACCTTGAGAACATTGTAATGGCTGCCACCTCCCTGCTATATATGAATAAAGACCACATTGTATATTTAGCTTGTTGGCTTTTAAACCACAGCCTATTAGGAGAAAAAATGGAAACACAGTTGTATTTAGCCTTTGGTTATTTAGTTTAAAATCTAGTGTAAAATAAACAATGTTTGAAGTTGTATTTTATTTCAAAAATAAACCACTTGTGTACAATTACCCTCTTAACATTAAAGACAAGTTTGATATTATCCAGCTGTTTCTATCTGTGGGCAACTTTTAAACAAATTTTTATTGGAATGTAAAATAGGTTTAATTTCTGTGCATGATCCAAGTCTCCCAAATAGACATGTAAATGCTTTTTGTTTATGGTAGGGTTTCATTTTCAAAATGGAGTTTCACATCTCAGAAAATATTACTTTTAGAATAATATATTTTTTTTATTGAAATATTTTCAGAATGGTGATACTAGTCTTCATATCACTGCTGCTCTTAGAAGACGTAAAATTGCCAAACTACTTGTCGAGGCTCATATTGACATCAGTATCAAAAATAAGGTAAGTTTTACCTAAACATGGTGATCTTTTAGAATATTATTATAAATAATTTATTTGGATGAGTTGAATGTTTTCAGTACTTTTAATCACAAGAAATAAACTATGTAAAGTAGAAATCCATTCCAAATCTTTTCATTGTATAAATAAAATGATCTGCCTACCCAAAAATATAGAAAAGCAATGTAACCGAAATTCATAACTTATTTTATGTTTTCTTAACAGCAAAATGAAACAGCTGTAGATGTTGCCAAGAGAAAAGAGCACCCTGAAATAATTCTTATCATTACATCATTTTCTAGGGTAAGGCAATATTTAATTCTTTAATCTAAATATTATATATACATACCGGTATATAACAGGTTTACACAGTTACAAGAATTTTGTCTGCGATATAACTTCTGTGGAAGCGAATTTTAAAGCGAAAGCTATTTCACACACATTGCATGAATCTACAAGCAATTGGTAAAATGTGCTTAAAATTTGATAAACACATAACTTTGTGAGGAGAAATGGAGGCTCAGATGGCCAAGTATGATCGCAAAGAGTAGGGTACAGATGAGTTTGTACATTTCCATTACCCCTCTCGCTCCTTCCATGTGTCGTCCACAATTCCTTGTGGACAGTCTATGGACTACCATTATTACCTGATCTTTTTAAAATATATTGTGTTTACATTAGTGAGATGTGGCTTAACGAGTAAGGTGCTGTCTCACTAACCAAGAGGTCTGGGGTTCGATACTAGTGTTAGCTTTGAAAGTTCCCGGCCATCTTCCAGATTAGTTGCCTGGTGTCAGTGGTGCAGGATGGAGAGCCTGCCAGGAAAAGTGTTTAGTCATTTGGATACATGTTGGCATGCATGTAAAAGAACCTTTGACAGTTGGAATTATTTCTGTCCGGGTGAAATTTCCCTCATAGAACACTACTTGGCATATGACACATCTCCATTAGCCAGGTTGGTGCAAAAAACTAGGATGTTAAACCCCATTTCAATCATTCATTACATTAGTGAGATGAAGAATCCTATTAAATTTCAGTCTAGCAAGCTATACTTTTGTTTTTTGTAGCCTAGGACGCCACGTCATACTAGTCGAGAACGAGAACAAATACCAGGGCAAGTAGCGTTTAAAGAAGAGATTGAGATGATTGATGGACCTATTGTTGTTCCAGAAGATCATCCACCAATAAAAACCGAAAAACCAGAAGAGAAAAAACGCTTCTTCTTCTTCAAACGGAAGAAAAAGGTAGGACTACATACATGCAGTTGTATTTCGTAAAACTTATATTTTAGTGTAGTGTTAGTCATAAAGATTCATTAATGCAATTTGGGAGAACATTTTGGGTTTGCAGCTACTTAAACAAACCTGCAGACAAGGCAAACTACATAGAAATTGCAATATATCAAATAAAGTTAATGGATCTGGTGGCGAGCCGTAAGCGTCCATTGCGCTGTACTGTCCCAGGCCTGTAATGATAAAGGGTTCACTCAAAATGAAGTTCACAAAATTGATAAATTACTTCTTGAAAGTATGACTTGAAGAAAGAAAATTCTGGTTACAGTCTTCAGCAAAAGAGATATATCTTAAAGATACATTATGGGAGATTCGATAACGAGTTGGCAGTTCTCACTATAATAGTTAAAATCTAGATAATGTAAAGGCAATTTACTGAATATTTCATTCAAATTGATCCACTATGAACCGAGAACTAAGCGATTGAATTTCCGCCTAGCCTTGATCATCATTACTAAAGTCGGTACGATAAACAGTATAGTCTCGATTATCCATTTAATCGTTAAATCGTGAAGGAAAGTTATGCAATAAATCGGTTCATAATCCACTATAGATCGCAGGCTAGCGATGCCATCTAGAGTTGATTATGGTCTGGATAGGTTAATTAATGTCTAATTAATAATTTAGATAACATTTCAGGCCTAAAGAAAGACCTGCAATAGACAGATTTAGCTCTTGCATAATGTATGTTTAATCAAAGACTACTCATTCTTACATCCTCAATACACCATTGCCATCTATTGTGTTATAGATAAATTATGTATGTATATTTTCAGGATAAAGATAAGGATAAAGAGAAACCTGTAGCTCAAGATAAACCAACACCTAATATCCCACGGCGAAAAGTTGAGGGTTTCTTTAGTCAATATGTACCTAAACAAGGTGTTCAGTATTATAGAGATTTAGCTGGTAATATTAAACAGGTAAACATCAAACTTTTATTAGATAAAAATAATACATTTTACTTGCACGGATTCATTTAAGATAGAAATAAAGAACTTATCAGTTTGACCACGAAATATAGTCAGTTCTAATAAGAAACAGATCCATTGGACCAGTGACGGCCCTGCGTCTGGCCCCATTAGTGGCCCTCCATTCGAACCCCCATTTAGCATGTGGCAGTTTCATCATGTCATCAAAAACAATGTAAATTCAAGACTAAAAAGGTCCCCAAAATTACAAGAGATCATTAAATTCTTTAGGCGCCCCCTGAGTCTACCATACTCACAGGCTTCTTCTCAGTCTATCCCTGCATTGGACAAATAAAGCAGAATCAGGCAATAGTGAAGTTAGTGGACCTTCCAAATGAACAAAAAATCCAGAATGAAAACTGGAATCTGTTAATCATACACTGCTATAGATTCAAGAAACATAATCAATGTTTTATATTTATTTGTAGGGTCCCATTGGTTATAGTCCGACATGTCAGTGTGGACCTTCTTTGAAGAAACTTGAAAATGACGTGGAGAAAACTAAAGGCAATCTATACGAACACATCGATGCTTCTCATCAGATATTAAGTCAACGTATTGATCATCTTGATCAACGTACAGCACAACAAGTGTATGCGATAGATAAATTAACGAAGGAACGATTAGAACAGGAACGTCAAGCTTGTCATAATAGAATAACGGAAAGAATCGAAGAAGAATGGAGTGGTAATAGAAATGTGTTATCTCAATATAATAAGCAAATACAATCGTGGCTGGATGATAAAATGGATAGTTATGGACATTGTTTAGATCATCACCATGACGATTCTGCTCTTCCATCTAGGAATATCTTCTTCGACTTTCATCAAAATGCAAATGGACGCTTGTTTAAGTCTCGTTCAGATGAGACTTTATCAGACTGCAGTGGCAAAAATCGTAAGAAAACTTTTTATGAAAGTCGTCAGGCAGCCATGAGGCAAATACGTGGTTGGGACGTTTCATTCAAAAAAGATGGTGCCCCACAGAAAGAGAGGAATAATAATCATTTAACTGTCACTCAGGCACAAGTTCATCCAAATAAAAATAATATGGACAGAAAAGCAGACGGTGCTTCTCCAAAATATGAAGAAAATGCAAACACAATTTATCATGATTTTAATTATCCTGGAGGTGTTAGTAAGGACAAAAGTGAAGGAGCAATTCCTAAACAAAGTGCAAATCAAAAATGGCAGAGACCTGGAGAAAGTGTGACACGTCCACCGACTGTTAGACCGCGACAGTCAAGTCAGTTTGACTCACAATTATATAGGAGTATGTCAAGAGCTCAAATCGAAAACAGAAATTCACGAAGGTCAAATTTAGCCGAAGGGGGGGTCCCAAATATAAGTAACGTCATCGGTGCTCGGGATTCCTCCCTAGGTACTACTTATAACGGCACCGGTGCCTATAATTCTAGTGCGTCAAAACATTATGATCAAAATAGAAACTATCGAACAAGTGCTTATAATTCTCGGCCATTATCACCAAACTACAGACTTGCCAAATCTTCTGATCCATTAAATCAGGATCAAGATCTTTATCCGTCTGGAATTCCTAGGAGTAAAAGTGTCGAACGAACATTAGATAGTCCAGATAGAGCCGAACATAGTATGTCACCTCAAAGGAAAAGTGTAACATTTTTAGATCGTGTTTCAAATAAAACTCCAACACCTTTTGAAAATGGCGAACAGAGACCCGAAAATCACGTTAATAATAGTCCGTATAGAAAATATGATTCTACAAATACTTTTAAACAAGATGAGCTTTACTCTAGTGCAAATGAAATTCGTAAACTGGCTAGCTCCGTTAATTATACTAGATCAACGACAGATAACAGGTTACAAGGTCAACCTTATGGCACTGTTACGTCTGTTTCCAAACCTGTGTATAAAACAGACACACCAGCATACAATAGACAATATCCTTCAGCTACATATAACTATCAAGTTCGCAATAATGTGGATAGTGGAAAAACTGAAAATAGTCTCACAAACAAAGATGTTATTTTAAATGGCTCAAAATCCCCAGTTCATCATCCCTCCACTTTTATACCTTACGCTCATAGTTCACCAAGTCAAGTTGTTTATAATCCAGCGTATGTTAATAAAGAAGATTCTACGTGTAGTAGTAATCCCGACTCGGGTTATAGTAGTAAAGGTATAGGACAGGGAAATCAATCAGTCAGTTGTACGCCCTCCTCATCGTTTAGTGCCGATCGTAGTTTATCAATAGGTACACCTAGTAATAGTAACTCACCTTGCTTAACGAACAATCCGATGGATTTTCACTTACCGAAATCATCAGGGGTGTCGACTAACACTAATACTACACAGTCCCACAGCTGGTATGAGCGTAAATTACTTGAGGCAGCGGAAAAGATGCGTAAAACTAACCAATATAATGACTATGATAATAATACTAAATCTTATAATGAGTTATATGTGTCTCTAAATTATGATCCAGTACATGGTAGTGATGTGTAAATTGAATTGTTATATAACACTATGTGTTTGTTATATATCTGTTAAGTTTTGTTAGTCGATGTTATAAATTATAATTTAATGTTATGTACAGTATGGAGTATTGTATTTCACCATGATGTTGGATCTACAAGTTTCTGAGAATAACCACCCAGCTGAGAAAGGAACAGCGGGTTCTATATCGATTTGTGAACATTGTGTCTCTAATTGTACTGTTTCAGTTGTTTGAAATTTGTTTAATAGTGGATTCATATTTCATGTAGATTTCATGATTGATGGAAGGATGATAATGTAAAGGTTCAGAGGGCACCTTAGGTCTCTAGTCATTGTGAAACTGAAAGATGGTGGACATATTTAATAAGACGTAATTTACGTTTTTATTAAGACGTAATTTACGTTTTTATGTGTTCATTTAATTCAGAATTGCATGTATTTATATTTGTTTACCAATAATCATTCCATATTGCATTTTTTAATTTGTTCAAAGAAAGTGATTCAGTAAAATCAGGAATTTTTATTTTTCATCAAAATTAATTTTATCTGACGGTATGATTTTATTGTCTTCAAATATTTTTTTTTTTCTACATGCAATAGATAAAAGATTTTCGTTATGATTTGCATTTTAATTACTGTCCCTACAATAAGTACTATTGTAATCTGTAACTTCTAACAGTAGTGAATGTGCTTGTAACAATCTTTAAAATCCCCCACGTAAACAATAACACTATAATCGGTAACTTCAGGGTTAAAGGCACAACAGACCAATCATTCGCATATTTATCTCAAAAATAAAAAAAATAAAAACTGTACTATTTTAATATAAAGGCTGTTTGTTGCTAAAGAAAAATTTGATTTCTTGTAATTAAGCACACCCAAGAATAGAATAAAGCCTTTATGAAGAATTGGATGGCTTGAACAAAAAGATTGCAAAATTTATACTACCCTTGAGTGGCATTTAGCGATTGAACACATTAAAAAAACACAACACGGTTTCATTTGTGCTTGATAACGATAAGAGAATACTTGTCGAAACGTCATGCTATACTTATAAACCAGTGATTGTATTTCCATATAAACTGTGTTGTGTTTTTTAAAATTTATACTATTTTATTTGGGCAAGATGCATAAAGTAGGGATGCAAAATCTCTAGAATAGTTGAAATAATTTCTGGACAAAATGTTTTTTTTAATACACTCTTATATTTAACCTTTATACTGGCATGTTGAGGCTTTAAAATACACACCTCTAAATTATCTCCCATAGCAACTTTTGATGGTTTAAGGTGGCTATTCCCTGTATCAACCTTCTCACACTGATCCGCAGTGAATATTTGCTTGGCCGCGACAATCACTGATAAGGATGACATTGATGCGGCTTAATGAGCTAGAAATATTAACTTTTTTCCTGCGACAAATTAAATTCTAAAACATTTTTTTTATATATTGGAAAAATAAATAAAGGCGTTTGACGTATTTGTAGGTAAAAATTATTTCCTATTTAGTGTAAATGGGTATTAAAATGACTAAAATGCAGCATTCTCTCCGAAGCAGTTATGTCTTATGTAAACAATGCACGCGTCATTCAGCCAATGATTCACACCGCATGCTGTGACAGCACGTGTTAAGGCAGTCATCTATGACAGAGGTATTATACGAGACTCGTAATTCTCTGTGAAACAGATTGCAACCTTCTGTGAAGTCATTGTGGGTTAATACTTGGTGATAATCCTCATAGTTTGTGTCATGTTTAAGTCAGATAGCAACCTACTTCTGTGGTTGTTAATCGAAATAAACCATGTGGGCCATGCCCTTAGGATTTTTATTTTGAACAAAAACCTGGAAAGTGGTTGCTATTTACTACATATAAAATTCTCACTTTTGCACGATACATGTACCAGGGATCCTCACCTCTCTTGTCATTTCGGTTTAAACTTTTTCAATCATTAATAAACCTGTAGTGTTGCTTGCTAGTAAAATCTATTAATTTGCTTCTTGTCTTTCGCTTTCGTTTCCTTAGAAGCTTTTTTAACAAAATAGATTTGTGATCTTGGTGTTTCAAAAACATTTTCATTTCACAGACAAACCCAGCCTTATGCATTGATTTTTCTTATGAAAATGAATTATTTATAAAGGTTTATATAATTGTTCATCATATCAAAACCTGCTGCCAAGACAATTAAACTCTTAAGTTGATAATATTATATATATATATATATACCAGTATACACATTGAAGTGAATGAAAACGATGAAACTCGACTGTTAGGATTAGACGATGAGTATCAGTAGGTGGCTCCCCACATAGTGTAACCATGGTATATATATAAATAAAATAACAGTGTCTCAAAATGTCCTTGGAAAAGTTACAGCAAGACATCATAGCCCATTCCATTCCATCAGAAATAAAATAACATTGATATGTATATACAATAATTGTTTCCATGCATATCATTAATTTATTATATTCCATAACTTCCATATTGTTAATTATTAACATTTTGAATGTTAACACAATTTATTATATGCTGAATTAATTTTACCATTAAGGGCGAAAGAAGGAAAAGCCCATTCCACAAATTTGTAAAATATATTTTATTTTGTTTTTATATATTATTTACTTATTTGTACAGAAAAATATAAAAATATTTTTTCTACATCTTTATTTGTGTTCATTTGTTTACTATGGAACCTGTTGAGTAGTCCAAGGTGTGCACTTTACATTAGAAAGTCTGTCAAGTGGCTGTGGTTTCAATCCCAAGTTTGTACGTGACAAGGAGTAAGTTGTCTGCCCAACTTAGTGGGTTTTCAACAGCTCCTTCAGTTTCCTGCCACTACTAAAAATACCTGCTCCCAAGCAAATTATTGAAATAAAATTGCATCATATGTTAGTCCCAAAATGACCTAGCCTTATCTTCATCAAATCAAACTGTTGTGGGGTCTTTTACATGTAAACAGCACCCCAGTTTTCTGTCACATTTTTATACGTCCACATTCATAATGGATGGATCATCTTGGAACTTACCATAGTTATTCTTTATACCGTAAGGATAGCAACTATTTATTTTGATGCATGTCCCATGCCCAGGGGTGTTGCACCACACCCTCTTTTTCCTTAAATTTTTGTCTGTAAATATTCTACAGGTTGCAATAATTAACAGCTTTTGATCAAATTCACCATATCATTTAATAATGCTTTCGATATGTATCGGATCGAAACTTCGTGGATTATTGGCCCTTGATTGAACGAAAAATTGCGTTTTTAGCTTGTGGACCCTATAGAGGTCACAATTTTGAACCGATTTTGACGAAACTTGACATGCATGTTTATAACCCAAAGATCTTGGTTCCTGTCGAGATTTGCGCCCATCGGAATGTAACTTCCTGAATTATGGCCCCTGATTGTCCGAAAAATCGCTTTTTTTAGCTTGTGGTCCCTCTTGAGGTCACAATTATTATCCGATTTAAAAAAAAAGAAAAACGTTTGATTATATCACCACACCGTAATAAAGGTTGAGTTCGAATTTCGTGAAAATCGGACCAAAATTGCCGGACAAAATGGCCGCCGCTTGTACGCAAATAGTGTAAAAATATGGTATATCAAGGTTGTGGACCCTGTAGAGGTCACAATTTTAATTCGATTTTGATGAAACTTGAAATGCATGTTTATAACCTAAAGATCTTGGTTCCTTTCGATATTGTCCCATATCGGATCGTAACTTCCTGAATTATGGTCCCTGATTATACGAAAAATCACCTTTTTTTAGCTTGTGGTCCCTCTAAAGGTCACAGTTATTATCTGGTTTTAAAAATCGTTTGAATATATCACCATAACACCATAATAAAGGTTGAGTTCGAATTTCGTGAGAATCGGAACAAAACTGTCGGACGAAATGGCCGCCGCTTGTACGCGAATAGTGTAAAAATATGGTATATCAAGGTTGTGGACCCTGTAGAGGTCACAATTATTATCCGTTTGATTATATCACCGTGACACCGTAATAAATGTTGAGTTCGAATTTCCTAAAAATCAAACCAAAGCTGCCGGACAAAATGGCCGCCGCTTGTACGCGAATGGTGTAAAAATATGGTATATCAAGGTTGTGGACCCTGTAGAGATCACAATTTTAATCCGATTTTGATGAAACTTGAAATGCATGTTTAAAACCCAAAGATCTTGGTTCTTTTCGATATTTGCGCATATTATGGCCCTTGATTGTAGGAAAAATCACTTTCTTTTTAGCTTGTTCTCTATCCATCTCTCGAAAATGTGGGCGAATCCTGCCTGGCAGCCCCTGGTTTAAGTAATGATCATGTAACTGTAAGGAGTAATGGACCTATCTTCCTTTCTATTTCAGTTTTGAGGGAGGGTGTTGTCTAACAGGTTGCACTGTAGATCATAAGGTCTGCATCTATGCAAGTTGGGCGTTTGATCCCACATTTGTATAAGAGAGAGAAGTTGGGTTTAACATCCAATCAAGCAGGCCATTTGGGGACTAACATCAGTATACCTTTATTTCTTTAAGTCGCTTCCATGCAGGGGTCTTTGTCACATAAAAGTCTGGAATCAAAACTGCAACATTTGACTCATTAATCTTGCAATGTAAATTGTGCACATCGGAAAACAGACAGACTTCGAAAGGCAGGGTACAATTAATAGAATTGTCTTGGTACTAAAGCAAAATTTACATAAATACCATATAGGGGATACTAGATTGGATGTTCTGGAATTGAATTCTCTCCATCCCCAAAATAGTTACAATCCAGTGAAAAGGGGAATTGCAGGCCTACAACCTAATATCTCAACCGACCATGACAGCTTAAACATATTCGTTGTGATTAATTACGTCACGATTCCACTCTCACCACTTCAGTTGTTGGGAATGACCAAACTGACAGGACTGAATTCCACATCACTCAATTGCAATTCTGTCAATTAGGTCATTCCAAACTGACAAATGAGCATCCCCCAAGAGGTTTGTAGTTCAATACAGGCAGAGTTGTTTCCCTTGTATCTTCATGCTCAACATTTACTTTGTTTTGGTTTTTTTAAACTTGCATGCCCATTTGTACATCTCACCTCATACTTAATAGATAAACTTAGTTGAAAGTATTTGATACTGAAAGCAATAATTCTATTACTGTGCCCTGTAATCTTCAGATGATAATTGGCACTCAATTAAAAACACTAGAAAAATGACAATTCAATGCCAAGAGAGAAATTCTTAAGATCCCCAAAAACATTACAGCTGTTTATAATATATTATATTTATGTACAGAATTTCTAACATGTACATACAGTAGATAAGTTATTATCACATGATTAGTATTGTATAGTTCATCACAGGTATACACACTCGACATACTTCCCTTCTTGTACCTATTGTATTTACACAGTACATTATTTGTCTGGTATTTAAATATCGTCTTTTAATTGAGATTCCAGATAAATATATATATATATATGATTCATTTTTGTTTAATCCAATTGTTTCGATGTACACTATATTATAATCTTTCAATCAATATAGCAGACGCTCCACCACCTCCATTACATATTCCAGCCATTCCTTTCTGACCTGGTTTTAGATTTAATGCCATATGACCTGTAATTCTAGCACCAGACATACTGAAACATAACACAATATCTATAAAACCTAAAAACAATTGCCAAAAGCTTTCTCAAAGATGTCAAATGACAGGCTATTTAAACTCTTCATTATTTAAAGTATTTTTCAAGTTGCCTGGGTGCATTTCATGTTAGACCAAGTGGAACAATTATTCAGCTTAACCCAAAGATTAAATTTATACTTTCATGCAAATTTCATCTACTAATTTGCATAATTAATGATATCAAAATACCAAGATAACTAATTACTCATAAAACTGGATGATTTTCTCACAAAATTTGAGAATGAGGGGGTTTCTATTGTATAAAAAATGAATTACCCAATAGGATGTCCTATACTGACAGCACCACCATGTATATTAACTTTTGTAGGATCTATATCTAAGGCTTTCATATTAGCTAATGCTACCACACTGAATGCTTCGTTAATCTCCCACATGGTAATATCTTCTTTCTTCACACCTGTTGCTTTTAATACCTGTAAAATTGACAACAAAATATTCAAGTCAATGGAACAGTAATATAATTAGAAAAGTATACAGTACACTTTAAATAAAATACCATCTTGTCAGCACTATAGACAGGCCTGGAAATAACGGTTTTAGATGTACCTGACAAAATGTCAGGCACTAATGAAATAGTACCTGACATTTTCAACTTAGTGCCAGGCATGTATTAATAATATCAATAAAAAAGACAACTCAGTGACAGGCACCAGAGATATTGTGACTGACAAAGCCTGAATCTGTGCCTGACATTGACTGTGACAGGTGTGTTCTATAGACATTTATAATAATTCTTAGTTCTGTGATTAGGTACTCAACATTCAAGAGGAGAATTTTTAGATGACAAAAATCCTGATTTTATTCAGCCCCAAATTACCACTGTCTTGAGATCTTTTATTAACTTGACAATTGCTAGCTATAGCTTAAAAGATATCATGCCTTGCATTATTCTCTATCACTGACTCAAATTTCAAAAAAACATCATGACCATACATACTTTAGGAATAGCTTCTGCTGGAGCAATAGGAAAATCTATAGGTGCCATAGCAGCATCTGCAAATCCTAGAATTTAAAAAAAAAATTCAAAAAAAATTCAAAAGAATTATAATAGAACTCCAGTGCCTTGAGCATGCTTTTGTGGATGGAACTGGTAAAATCATCATCATTATAATTACTAAAACTATTTATAAATTTGGACAGGATCACAAATAACCTTTCAAATCAAAAAATATTTATATCTTTGAGTGACTTAATGTAACAAAATAACCGTTGAAGCCATTGTGATCTCATCATAAAAAACCTCCTGTGATTTTACCTTTATTGTAATAACCTAAGAATTGTACTTGCCCAATATTCTAGCAAGTGGTTTGACCTTTAATCTTTCAGCAGCTTTAGCAGACATTAAAACCAAGGCAGCTGCACCATCATTTAAAGTACTAGCATTGGCTGCCGTTACTGTACCTATATTACAAATCAATTCACTTTGAGAAACCTATTATTTAATGCTTTTTTCATCACATGAATGATTTAAACACACAAAAGATTTATTAAAAATATCCATAATCTTTCTACAGGCTAATAGTGGTTTTAGTTTAGGCAATTTGTTTCTGATATTTAAATCTTTTGTCAGACATGTATAAATTATCCAAAATATCTGTGTTTAGTAGAATGATTTAGGCACCTGAGGAAGTTTCCTAGTAAAAACAGAATCATCAGTGACAGGGCGACAAAGGATCAAAGTCCATACTGATATACTTTGAAAAGTTTGTACCCTTATATATTGGCATGAAAACAGAAAATCAATGTGTTAAAATATATGATATAATAACATACCTCCTTCCTTTTGAAATACTGGTTTTAAAGCCTTAAATTTATCAAAATTTACTTTTTTATATTCCTCATCATCACTAACTCTAACAGGATCACCTGAAGCATACACAATCAAAAATATACAATTAAACATATAAAATCAATCCAGAAATGTGGAGACGATAAAAAGAAATTGTCGCAATTTTAGAATTCACAAACTAGTTTAATTTGTATTGTCTATATATTTTTTATTGTGCATTTTTACTTTTTTTTCCATTTATAGATACTATTACTTATATTACCTTAATTACTTACCTTTTCTTTTTGGTATTTCTACTGTGACTATTTCTGGTTTAAAGATACCATCACTAGCAGATTTTTGACTTAATGTGTAACTTCTAATAGCGTACTCATCTTGTTGTTCTCGAGATATTCCAAATTTCCTAGCAGTGTTTTCAGCACAACTACCCTAAATAAGAAAACTAATTTTTGTATTTATATTCATGTCTGATATGAACATATTGAGATATTTTAGCTTAGCTTGTGGATATTTAAAAAAAAAAAAATTTTATAAACTCTATTGAGATGAGCCATCAGAACATTTGCATTAATTTGTCCCATTAAATGTATTTCAACATTTTATATAAAATATTATTATTACTCACCATGTGAATATGATCATATGCATCTGTTAACCCATCATGTACAATGCCATCCTATAATAAAACAACTATCTTATTACATATCTTACAATTTATTAGAAACAACAATCTTATTATATATCTTACAATTTATTATATAACAACAATCTTATTATAAAACAACAATCATATTATATATTTTACAATTTATATTTACAAGATATTAATTTTAATTACAGAATTAATTTCATAATGAACAACTAAAAGCTTACTATTAATTTAATTCCACCATATGGAGTTTGTCCTCTTTTCATAAAATATGGTACATTGGACATACTCTCCATTCCACCTGCTACCATAACATCCTATACAAAATATACATTATAACTAAACAACCCACATATAACAGTGTAGTCTTGATTAATGTAAAGAATTTCTGAATTTATAACGGGCGATCACAACTAATTTTGCCAATCAATGTCCAGCTAACATTGAAAATATCCAGTTGAAAAATCTACCTTGTATCAGTTTATTACTTAGCATTCCAGACATTTTAAATATTTGACATAATTTTTCATTCTGTTTTACAGATGTAATGCAAAAGCCTTCTTCTAACTCTGCTGTAGAGTGACTGACCTTTGTAAGTTCACATGCATTCTACGTGCGAAGTCACATCACACAGCGTCGATAGCACGTGCATTTTTTAAATAGCGTAAACTGGTCCGGACAGAATGGTGCCATTTACTCATTTTACACCTTCGCGTACTATTTCATGTACCTGTTCACTCTAAATGTGAAATATTTTGTATCTGGATATATTTCAAACACCTTTATTTATTTTTCTAAACTTTAAAAAAATATTTTAGAATATAATTTGCAGAAGGAAAAAAGTTAATATCATTTCAGTGATTGTAACTGTCCAGTGAACATTGACTGCTGATCAGTTTAATAATTTCTTAGTAAAGTAAAATATGCAATCTGATCTGTAGCCAAATTATCTTAAAACAGGTTATACTTCCTAAGAGCATATTACAATAATAAATTTTAGATTTGAATATATATAGTAACTGTAGTGTAAAATCTGTCCACTTTGGAAGTGACACATAAAAAAAACCACCACTACTGCTGTGCTTTTAATCAACAATGTATGAAAGCTAAAATACCTGATGACCACACATTATATTTTGAGCTGCCATCATTACAGCTTTCATACCAGAAGCGCATACTTTATTTATGGTAGTAGTAGGTGTAGATATTGGTAATTCTAATAAAAATAAATAATTATAAACATACATAATATTTATAAGTTTTAGGTTAAATATAATTTTATTCAATTCAAACTTTCAATTTTATCACCACTAAAACGAAATCGTTTACATTGTTTTATCCGTTATGATGCTGTAAGGGCATTCATTATCCTAGGTTCAAATCAGAATATGGGCAAACAACATCCTTGGGGATTTTAAGTCTGGACTGGGTATAAAGTATGCAGAGCTTGCATTAAGATGTACTTAGTGTTTTGGAGGTGATAGTAAAAATCAGGTCTTGTGTATATAGTAGGGAATGTTACAAAGCCTTGATAATTGGAATTTAGATGAAACAGTGCTGTCCACGACAAATTTTCCTCCTTTTCTTCAATTAGAGAATTAAAAAATAAGGTGTTAGACTCTATATGACCAAGTTATTCGGCTGAAAAGAGTTTATACCCTATTATATTATTTCGTTCATTATATTGTATTTGTCTTGAACGTTTCGAATCTGTGCCATAAATTATAACTAGATAGGATCTTCTAGATTCAATGTTCGGTAGTTGAATTCTCTCTATTCCAGCAGGCATTAATAGTGACAATCAAGTAAACAGACTGAAACATATCCACAGTATTTGATTATAGAATTGTGACCAAACTAACTTTTGTATCAGGCTTTTTGCATTTCTATCAATTTGAATCATTTCAGATTTTCAATGGAACGAGATCGTCAAAATGACAGATTACACAGCATGACAGAATACTCAATACCCAAAGTATTACTGTACCTTCCAATACTGGAAGTATAATCTTCTTCAGTTGTATATCGATGTTGTAATTGGTGGCAAAAATTAAATATTTACATTGCTATAGTGCTCATATTTTTATCTCACAATGATCGGTCAGGTAATGCTCTAAAAAACAAACCGTAGAATTGACCGAGGTGTGCCGAATGTTTAAAGGCTTTGATGTTGAAATCACAAGTGCGTCATTGTGTTGATATCAAGCTAATCAACAAAGACCGACATGAGTATTAATCTCACTGATAATTGATTGGTTGTCAATCTTTTGTAGATGAACACCGACAGATTGAAGGCCGGATTACACAATGTTAACTCAATGCAAATTGTGTGACAGAATGCAGATTATGTCAAAATTTGTAATATTTAGAATACAGATCATTCAAAACTTTTTGATGACGGTGTTCACAGAATGCTGTAGTATTCAGAAGCCGTATGTGACAGCGTCCACTGAAGTAACAAAAAAAAAATGAAATGACATGGGGTTTAACACTGAATTGCCTTAAGAAGCAGACATTAAACATCAGGGAGAGAAAATTACCTGCTCCTAGTGTAGCTTGTCTAGATGGCGCTTGTCCTTCGCATGCTTGTATGACATTACCCATATATACTTCTTTAACTTCTTCATTTGATATACCTATATAAATACAATAAGAAAATCAAACCATACTAAAAAAAAGTTAATACTTGAAATGTTTACATTTAAATGTTATTTCAGTGTATTTTAACATTGTATTTATACAATTCACTTCGGTGACTATGTTTTAAAAACTGTCTCTGTGTTTTTTTTTATTTATAATGTTAAGAATTCTATTTATTTTCTTTGTTTCTCATCAATTAAATACTAATCACAGTATCACAAGCAAATATGTCATCAGAGTAATCTCTCTTATATACATATATAGTGAAATTGTCAATACTACCATACCTGCTCGGGCAACAGCTTCTTTTATAGCTATAGAACCTAATCGAGTAGCTGGTACTTCAGCTAAACTACTTAAAAATGATCCAATTGGTGTCCGTGCAAAACTCACAATTACAACATCCTAGAAAATGTACAAAAGAAATCAATCTGATTAAAATACAGATCTATATTTCGTTTCATTATTTTATACTTTCGATGACATACACTTCATGAAGATCTGACCGGTTGTAGTGATAGATCGCATCAGAGGTCATACGAGCGGCTTTTGCCCCTATGATGTCAGACATTGATTAATCAACCAGATTTGACGTTTCTAGTAGTTTACCCACAGTTACGTGCACAGTGCGCCAAGGAGTCGTCGTAACAGACCGCTGCATTGGCTAACCCCTCACAATAATCAGAACGCGGTTTAACAACTCTTCCAGATCCTAGTGTAGTGAAGACAAGTAAAACGAAATTATGAACTATAAAAAACGAAACGAAATAGGTTCTGTGCTTTAATCAGATTGAAATGAAATAGTCCTAATTTCTATTGCCAGATGATAGACAGTGTAAATAAAATTCAAAACTATAATCAATTTCTGTTTAATCTAGTACTGAACCAAGAATTTATTCAGAGACGAACTTGCCCCATGACTAATGAAATTATGTATAACTCATCAGATAAACAAATTTAGCACATTAATTTGACCTACAATATAATTCTTTTAAAATTCCTTATTATAATGGCTGAAACACTGATACATTGTGCATCAAAACATTTTGCTTAAGGTGGATAATCAAAGCTCTTCCATATTAGATTTCAGTCGAGCTTAGGAGAGTGGGAATTTAGCTGAATGTAAGATTAAGAAAAAGGAACCAGAAACACCACCTGTAGTCCTGAAGATGTGGTCATATGTCTGATAAAACTTCTTCCTGCCTGAAGCTGAAAAATATAAAACGAAACAGAGAATATGAGGGGAAGATAGGAATATGTCAAATTATTTTGTCATGATTCCGAGGCAATCTTCAGATTTACCAATAAATCTAGATAAATAGCATATGGTATTAGTACGAAAACAGTGTTAAAATACGCAAGAACAACTGGACCTTTGAAATTCAGAAATGCCATCCTAAATTCAAGTGAGTGGACTTAAATGCTCATCAGCGGAGAAAATGTCTTTATAGACTCTACATATAATATGCCTGTTTTGGTGCCTAGCAACTTTATTCTATACACACCTAAAAGTCAACATTCTTACAAAATGCTGCTGATTAAAAAGGTAATAGGAATATTTTCCCCCTAATGGTGCCATGAAATTCACCAGTTAGTTTAAAAGAAGAAGTTCAAAATGTGTTAAAATTCCCCTATGATGTACGACTGTATCATACATATGGGATCAATCAACTAGATTTGAATAAATCTGAATTAACACCAACCAAGCAACATATGTACCAAATTTGGTTAAAATAAGCACCACCCAGGCTACAACCGTACCAAATTTGGTTGAAATCCTTAAAGTATTTATCCGGGTCCTCTCGTTTCCTCCCACTGCTAAAGACCCCTATGCGCAAGCGAATTATTGAAATAAAATTAAACCATATGTTAGTCCCGAAATGATCTAGTTTGTGTCGAGTGGACGTTAAACCCAATTTCTCCCTCTCTCTTAAAGTATATTAATATTAGATGAAGAAGTCGTAAGTTAAATTTTCCCCCTTTTATTCTCATTTCCCAGGTCCTATAAATCAGTCTTGGCATAGTTTTCTTCTGACACTGAAAATTCAGTATTTATAACCGTACGAATCAGCATTATTTTACAGAACCTTACTCAGTAATTAAGCTAAAAATGCTAAGAAATAAATAATAATCACTTTAGGGTACAGAAACCGGTAGGCATATTTTAAGAGGCTATAGGCTGGAGGTTATTAAAGCATCAATTTTTTAGTTCTAACCAATCTTAACCCACAAATCCCACGAAAATATTTTTTTAAAATAAAAATGATTTTCCAGACAGACCTTATTTTTTGTGGCCAAGTAACCATAAACGCAGGTATTTTCTATTTGGCCTAACAACAATTGATGAAATTCAAATTCAATACACTTTTTTAGTTGTTTTTTTCACTATCTATAGTATCTGTAGGCCTACACTTCAAATAATGGAACAAAATGAAATAGGGGTTTAACCGACTCTGGGCTAATTGATGACAGACATGCAGTGTGCTATGACATGAGGGCAATTTTGATAGAAAATTGATTCATTTTAATTGGTGTGATTGGAGTAATGTCCAAGCGCTTAAATTGTATATAAACATGTAAAATATATATTTTATTATCATTTGTCAAAATGTCTGATACGTGTATAGTTTGCGATTCTTTAGTTCGACCAAGGCAGGAGGCTGTACTGTGTAACGGGTGTGAAAGATGGCAGCATAGAACCTGTAATACTGGTATGTACATTTAATTGCTTACAAATCTAGACAATGCAGTCGCCGTTGAAGACATTAGATTTTTACTAAATTACATGTAATTGCCTAATACAAATCTCGGCAACGTAATCGCAGTTGGTAAAATAAATTTCATTAGTAAATTAGTAACATAAATTTCATTAGTAAATTAGTAATATAAATTTCATTAGTAAATTAGTAATATAAATTATATTTTATATTTTAGGTTGCTTACAATCAACGAGATTCCATTTATAAGTTCTTTAGAAAGCTCCTTGCCTCGCCATTTTTGCCATCGGAGCATATTTTGCCGGCTTTTAGAAAACTGGAGGAAAAGGCCGACAACGAACAAATTAGATCGGTGTTAAATTACGTGAAAGACACTTGGATAGAAAATACTGTGTGGCCAATTTTGTTGTGGTGTGTGTTCGGCCTTACCATCAGGACCAACAACTATGTCGAAGGGTGGCATAATCGTATCAACCAGAAAGCAAAAAAAGGAAATCTACAATTTTATTTATTGACAAGTCTACTTTACAAAGAAGCCAGCCAACTCCCTCAACAGATGAAAATGATATCAGAAGGGAAATTAAAAAGACACTAAAAAAACGGACCCGTTCAATACAGGGAAAACTTTTTGCGATTTGGAAACTTTACAATGAAGAAGCAATCAGCACAAGCCAACTATTAAAGAAATGTGGGTTAATTTACGGTCCCAGCGAATAGGTCACTAGACATATCACGGGCATATCAGAAACTAAAAAAAAAAAAAAAAAAAAAAAAAATTTTTTTAATAAATTGTTGATGTAATAAATATGAATATGCTACTTACCTGTACCATATGTCACGGGCATATTAAAAATAAAAAAACTATTTTATAAATTGTTGATGTAATAAATATGAATATTTGCTCTTATGTAAGGAATGATGACATTTTTAAATTATGTATTGATTCACCTATAAATTATTCGCTTCTTTGTACTGTTTTTTTTTAATAAATAATATTTATTTAATTTAAAATATTGGTCCGAGTGGTCTTCCAACATAAAGTGAATAATTGGATCGAGAAGCGATCCTTTGGGTTGGTCCGAGAGGTCTTCCAAAATAAATTAATTGGTCCGAGGGGCAACATAAATATTGGTCCGAGTGGTCTTCCAACATAAATAAATTGGTCCGAGTGGTCTTTTGGGTTGGTCCAAGTGGTCTTTTAGGTTGGTCTTCCAACATAAAGTGAATAATTGGATCGAGAAGCGTTGGGTTGGTCCGAGTGGTCTTCCAAAATAAATTAATTGGTCCGAGAGGCAACATAAATATTGGTCCGAGTGGTCTTCCCAACATAAATGAATTGGTCTAAGAGGCATAAAGTGAATAATTGGTCCGAGAGGCAACATAAATATTGGTCCGAGTGGTCTTCCAACATAAATAAATTGGTCCGAGTGGTCTTTTGGGTTGGTCCAAGTGGTCTTTTAGGTTGGTCCGAGTGGTCTTTTAGGTTGGTCCGAGTGGTCTTTTAGGTTGGTCCGAGTGGTCTCCGTTTTGGTCCTTGTGGTGTCCGTTTTGGTCCGACTGGTCTTGGTCCGAGTGGTCTTTGGTCCGAGTGGTCCGGGTACCCTGCAGACACATTTATAGACATAACAGCCAAAAAATTTGGTCATAAGGGCCCAAAAATTTAGTCGAAACGGTCCCAAAAATTGGTTGATACGGCCAAACAATTTGGTCACGAGGGCCAAAAAAAAACAAAACCATTTTTTATATGTAGAAAATGATATTTATTAACAAAAATATTGCGTAATACTTAATAGATAATATAAATACATACATTACATAAACATTAATTTAATACATAAAAAAAACCCCATTTATTGCATAATAGATAATATAAATACATAATTACATAAACATTAATTTAATACATTAAAAAAAAAAATACATATAGATATTACATTGTATATCTCCTTTACACTACTGGACCATGAAATCCATACCGCAGAATTAAAGGCAATATCCACAGCTCTTGAGTGACTTATGTCATCCACATAACACAAGCATTTTTTTCTATCTGCACTGATGGTGCCAAACATCATTCAACTGAACCTCCTGTTTTAACGTGTTCTCATTATATCAAAGCCAAAGGGAGAAGATGACCGCCCTCTCTTCTAACGACAGCGATTTTATAAGTGTGCTTTAAATTGACTTTTTAATATACAAGGTCTTTTTATTTTGTGTGTTAACCAATTTTAACGATACTTTTGATATACACGGACGATTGTATTGTATGTTTTTACCAATTTTCAACCAATTAAGTGTAAATAATTTAATTAAATCAACCTGTCCATAATATCAGATCTAATGTATTGGACGTTTTAATAAACAACAACAAACAACAATAATATTTGCTCAGATATTGTTTTTCATTAAATTAAAAATGTTTGGCCGTTATGACCAAATGTTTTGGCCGTTATGACCAAATTTTTGGGCCGTTATAACCAAACTGTTTGGCCGTTTTGACCAAACCTGTTTTTGGCCGTTATGACTACATCCCTTATAAGTTATAATTATTCAACACTATTTTCAAGTAGAATTCTGCGATTAAAAACATACACAAAATAGTTTGAACTGATCAGCCATTACGAGACTCGAACATGCGCAAACCGCATGTTTATTTCATCGCTAAATTCTACTTGAAAATGGTGTTGAATTATTATAAAATTGTGTCAAATACAGTGAGAAATGATTCCTTTTGGCGGAAAATAAAGAATCCCAGTGAAAAATAAAAGGTTAGGGTTCTAAAACAGCCTGAGGTGGGGAAGTGCGGTATTTTACCGTATTTTCATATTGCAGCTATATAGAGTCGAATAGGAACTATCAGTGGACAGCATCCACTCAGAGACAGTTCCTAAAGGAACTAAGTTGGAAGCCACTTTGGCTGAGTGAGTTCAGTAAAACGCAGCGCAGGTTCCCAATATATCTTGGGATTTTCAGGCATGTTTTCCCCTTGTCAGTGATGCAGGACGGAGGTCCTAGAAAGGTCAAGGAACAGTGCCTAGTCTTTTGGATGGGATAGGAATGAAATGAAATGGGGTTTAACGTTCTACTGTTCTGCTCCAACTTGGCTAATCAAGTCCTGTGTAGACCCACAATTATTCACTTTATGTTGGAAGACCACTCGGACCAATATTTTAAATTAAATAAATATTATTTATTAAAAAAAACAATACAAGGAAGCGAATAATTTATAGGTGAATCTATACATAATTTAAAAATGTCATCATTCCTTACATAAGAGCAAATATTCATATTTATTACATCAACAATTTATAAAATAGTTTTTTATTTTTAATATGCCCGTGACATATGGTACAGGTAAGTAGCATATTCATATTTATTACATCAACAATTTATAAAATAGTTTTTTATTTTTAATATGCCCGTGACATATGGTACAGGTAAGTAGCATATTCATATTTATTACATCAACAATTTATAAAATAGTTTTTTATTTTTAATATGCCCGTGACATATGGTACAGGTAAGTAGCATATTCATATTTATTACATCAACAATTTATTAAAAAAATTTTTTTTTTTTTTTTTTTTTATAGTTTTTGATATACTCCCGTGATATGTCTAGTGACCTTTTCGCTGGGACCGTAAATTAACCCACATTTCTTTAATAGTTGGCTTGTGCTGATTGCTTCTTCATTGTAAAGTTTCCAAATCGATCTAATTTGTTCGTTGTCGGCCTTTTCCTCCAGTTTTCTAAAAGCCGGCAAAATATGCTCCGATGGCAAAAATGGCAAGGCGCAAGGAGCTTTCTAAAGAACTTATAAATGGAATCTCATTGATTGTAAGCAACCTAAAATATAAAATATAATTTATATTACTAATTTACTAATGAAATTTATATTACTAATTTACTAATGAAATTTATGTTACTAATTTACTAATGAAATTTATTTTACCAACTGCGATTACGTTGCCGAGATTTGTATTAGGCAATTACATGTAATTTAGTAAAAATCTAATGTCTTCAACGGCGACTGCATTGTCTAGATTTGTAAGCAATTAAATGTACATACCAGTATTACAGGTTCTATGCTGCCATCTTTCACACCCGTCACACAGTACAGCCTCCTGCCTTGGTCGAACTAAAGAATCGCAAACTATACACGTATCAGACATTTTGACAAATGATAAAGAAATATATTTTTTTTAATTGTTTATATACAATTTAAGCGCTTGGACATTACTCCAATCACACCAATTAAAATGAATCAATTTTCTATCAAAATTGCCCTCATGTCATAGCACACATTTTCTTTCATGTGCTTCATCTACTTAATTACCTTGTAACATGGGTGAGTACATTATCAACACATACTAATGTATTAATCACTACTCATTTATCGTTGTTTTGTTAATTAATCTTCTTGCATGTGCTTCATTATGATCAAATACCACGGGTAAGTACTTATAACACTTATAATTTTCATATTAAAACAAACACAATTTATTAAAACAACAATTTATTAGTGATCCGAGTAGTAGTAGTCATATTAAAACAAACACAATTAATTAAAACAACAATATATTAGCAGTCCGAGTAGTCATATTAAAATAAACACAATTTATTAAAACAACAATTTATATTGGTCCGAGTTGTCATATTAAAACAAACACACTTTATTAAAACAAAACTTTATTATTGGTCCGAGTTGTCTCTTTGTTTGGTCCGAGTAGTCCGAGTTGTCTTTTTGTTTGGTCCGAGTAGTCTTTTTGTATGGTCCGAGTAGTCTTTTTGTTTGGTCCGAGTGGTCTATCAATTGGTCCGAGTGGTCATGCATTCGTCTGCACTGCTGTGGCAAGAAATGATCCCTTTGGCGAATAAAGTAGAATCAAGGTGAAAAATAGTAGGTAAGGATTCTAAAATTACCTTAGAACAGAGGTGGAGAAGAGCGGTATTTTCATATTGCAACTATAGGACAGGGCCCGATAGGAACTGTCAGCGAGTCCGCTGAGAGACAGTTCCTACTAAAAAAGGAACTACTCCCAACTCAAATCCAATTCAATTCATTATGACAGTAATGAGTAAAGCAACATTATGTTTTGTGATAGATCTGGGAGTTGTGACTAATTTACCTTCATCTTTTCTAAAAGTCTGCAACTCATATTTATGTTATTTTAGATAAAACTTGTATTTGTCAAATTCATAAAAATGATGAAAAGCAGATAGCTTCAAATGAATGGTAAATTAACCTCGGTTCAAGGTTACAGGAAGTAAAGTATCTACTTGACCTTTTATTATATCCAATCATACCACGTCTTATCATTAACATCCACTGTGTCGGTTGGTTTCCTGGTTCATGTTGAGAGAGCACGCAGGATGTTTATTATTAAAGTTTAAACGCCATTATAATTATGCACAGGCACTTACTATTATGCGCACCTTCTGTCGCTGATACAAATTCAGAATCTCTACCAGACCTGTGCAAAAGGTGCATTTATTTTTGATGCGTTGTGTATACCGGTAGTTCATGTTGGTTGGGCACGGTTATTTCTATTTATAGATATGGACGGGAATTCCCTTTTCCAAGAATACCCTATTTCTAGACTCTAGTCTACGGCGTAGTTTTCTTTCCTTAGTTGGGTTGTTTTTTTTTTAAAAAGGGAGAGAGACTGCTCATAAAGAATTTAATCAACATGGATTACACAAGTAAGTTCTAAAGATTTTGGGGGGGTTGGGATGGCTTAGTGCTCTAGAGTGCCGCGCTTCGACCTCTGGCTGGCCGGTCACCTCTGGCTTGCGGCTGTGGTTTCGAGCCCTGGTGTGAGCGTATGTGGCATGGAGATAGGGGCGCCTTCTCAACCTCGTGGGTTTCCTCAGGGCACTCCGGTTTCCTCCCACTGCTAAAGACCTCTACGCGCAAGCGAATTATTGAAATAAAATTAAACCATATGTTAGTCCCGAAATGACCTAGTTGTGTCGAGTGGACGTTAAACCCCATTTCTCTCTCTCTCTCTCTCTAAAGATTTTGAAAAAAATTATAGTGACGGCACCTGTCCGGTAGGTTACCGGGCATTGTTCATTGGCTGATCTGACCGATACCACGAGTACTAGTAGTACTCAGTAGTAGGTCTTACACTAAATAATGTTTGGTCAGTTAATAGCAAGATGGATTTTGACATTTCTGTTCCATTTCAATGTAATATGACCCAATTGTTGAAATACAAATATGTTGGTTCTATTCTATATTCTATTTGGGGGGTTGGATGGCTGAATGGTTAGCGTGCGCACGCTGTATCATAAAGTCTGTCATTGAGTCGACTGGCGTGGTTTCGAGTCCCCGGTTGTACGTGGCAAGGAGTAGGGTCGCCTGTCCAACCTCGTGGGTTTTCTCCGGGGCCTCCGGTTTCCTCCCACTGCTAAAGACCTCTACGCGCGAGCGCATTATGTAAATAAAATTAAACCATATGTTAGTCCCGAAATGACCTAGTTTGTGTTGAGTGGACGTTAAACCCCATTTTTCTCTCTCTCTCTATTCTATTTCATTAACGTACCACTACCAATTCACATTGTTGTAGAGACTTGAAATATGTTGAAAGTTTCACTTCAGTGGATGTTAAAGGAAACCACCGATGACCTCAAACCAAAATTCTGCCAAATCAATAACTTTTCATTTTTATACGCCCACAATTTCTTGTGGACTTATATTGTCTTAGCCCCTGTTCATCCATTTGTCCACAATTTGTTTATGGACGTACAACTCTATAGGCCTACAGGTCACGGGGGTTGGATGGCTGAATGGTTAGCACGTGCGCGCTGTATCATAAAGCCTGTCATTGAGTCTACTGGCGTGGTTTCGAATCCCCGGTTGTACGTGACAAGGAGTTGGGTCGCCTGTCCAACCTCGTGGGTTTTCTCCGGGTCCTCTGCGTCTGGTTTCCTCCCACTGCTAAAGACTCCTACGCGCAAGCGAATTATTGAAATTAAATCAAACCATATGTTAGTCCCGAAATGACCTAGTTTGTGTCTAGTGGACGTTAAACCCCATTTCTCTCTCTCTCTCCTACAGGTCACAATTTTAATCCGATTTTGACGAAACTTGAAATATAGGTTCATATCCTAAAGATCTCAGTTCCTTTCGATATTGCCAATTGCCATGTACTGGATTGACCACAACTTCTTGGATTATGGCCTTTGATTATACTCAAAATCCCATTTTCAGCTTGTGGACCACTCTAGGTCACAATTTTTTTATCCAATTTTGATGAAACATGAAATGTATGTTTATAACCCAAAAATCTCAGTTCCTTTCTATAGTCGCACATATCGGAATGTAACTTCCTGGATTATGGTCCCTGATTGTATGAAAAATCGCGTTCTTAGTTTGTGGTCCTCTAGAGGTCACAATTTTTATCCGCCCACATTGAAATGTGATCATATATTGTTGTTACCCCCGTTCGTCCGGAGGGCTCTAGAGACTAAAGTTAATATCCGATTGACTTTAGATTTATACATAGTGTTTAAGGTCATGAGACGAAAAAGCCTATTGATTTTCAGTGATTTCCAATAATTCCTGCCAGAGTTATGACCCTTGACTTCTTTGAGAATTCATTAGAGGCTAAAGTTTATATCTGATTGACATTATATTTATACACAGTGTTTAAGGTCATGAGACAAATAGGGGTCACAGTGGGTAAGACGCTGGCTCGCTAGCCTGGAGGTCAAGTGTTCATCCAGATTTTCCTTCGTGGTACCCCCTTGTCACTGATGCAGGACGGAGGGCCTGACAAGGACGGCTGTCTAGTCATTTGGATGAGATGAAAAAACTGAGGTCCCGTGTACACATTAACGTGCACGTAAAAGATCCCTTGACAGTTGGAATTCAATATAAGAGTAGGCCGTAGTGCGGCTGTCCGGGCAAAATTTCCCTCATAGCACACTATATGGCATATGCCCGTTTTCATTAGCCCAGTTTGGAGCAAAACAGTAGGACGTTAAACTCCATTTCATTTCATGAGACAAATAAATCTAATCATTTTCAACGATTTCCAATAATTACTGCTTGCAGTAGCTCTAGACGCTAAAGTTAATATCCGATTGATTTTAAATCTATACACACCGTTTAAGGTCATGAGATGAAAAATCCTATTGATTTTAAACTATTTCCGATAATTAATGCCAAAGTTATTACCCTTGACCTCTTTTGAAAATCTTGTTCCTCAATTCTTCAGTCTTCAGCCATCTTGCGAGGCAACTTGTCGCGTTACGAGAACTGATTCAAATACCAACTCGAAACATACGTCATGTACAAAATGAGATAGTTAATCGAAACAGATTTGTTTTCGTGTAAAGGGGAGGTTGGATGGCCAGATGGTTAGTAAGTGCGCGCTGTATCTTAAGGTCTGTCATTGAGTCAACTGGCATGGTTTTGATTCCCTGGTTGTACGTGACAACTGACAAGTAGTAGGAGTAGAATTGACTGTCCAACCTCGTGGGTTTTCTCGGAATATGTACATGTATGGTAAATTCAATTTAAATTACATGTCTATTTTTAATGAGTTTCTAACTGCTGTGCTGTGAATACAAGCACTATAGTTTCCTTGCCTAATCTTTGGAATTGTTTTTTAAGATAGGCGTCATGACATTTGCCAAGAGGTTGGTCCATCACGAAACTACATACAACCAAGTCATTTGTAAGTACCAATAATAATCATCTAATATGCAGTAAACCTACTTTTGATGTTTAAGACATAATTGTATGTCCTGTTAACATTTTTGATTTGGGGAATTTATAAATTTTTGGTTTCAAGTGTGGAACTACGTCTTTTTACATTTATATTTATAACATTGTTAGTCAAACGAGGTCTTATTTACGTTTCTTCTTAATTCTTAAAGATAACTCTGAAACATAAAATTGTGTATTAAGGAGCCTGAAAAACCAATGTCTTTGCTTTATTATAGCATAATTTCACTATTTTTTCATTGCATTTTTCAGTAGTCAAGGACCTCAAGCCAAACCTTTTAATTACGGTGAAGAGTATGACTTTACGCATAAACGACGGGGTATAGCCCTTATAATCAACAATGATACTTTTGAGGATGGCAATTTAATATATAGAAAAGGATCTGAAAATGATACGATCAAGCTAGAAGCATGTTTTAATAAACTGGGTTTTGATACTAGAATTATGGTTAATGTGACCAAGTATGAAACAGTAAAGTACTTACGACAAGGTAAAGACCTTGACATTATTTTTTTTTTAACACCCAGATTTATTTATAGTTGCTCATAAATTTGAACATTTGGATGACACAGAAAAACTACATCTGTGTACAGTGTTAAATAGCGGAGGTCGATCTGAGCCATGTTTGAAAATTGGGTTTTGAAAAATACGCTATTTTTCAGGCGTGCAAAAATGACCGATAGGCCAGATCTACCGGTAGTTTCGGTCATTTTCTATAGACCTCGATCTTGACCGGCATATATTACCGACATGGAAGCCATGGTGTACATGCATATTGCCATGCACATAAAAGACCCCCCCCCCCCCACTTAATTAGCTTAGTTGAGGTAAAAAAAAGTAGGATGATAAACCCCATTTCATATCATTTTTACATAAAAGAACGCATAGTAGTTGGAATTTATATTCAAGAAACAATTTATTCAAGTGTTTATGGATTTCTTTCACAATACTGGTATACAGAAATATAACTCTGCAAATCACATTCCAAATTATGGTCCAAACATTTGACAGAACAGAACAGTAGAACGTTAAATTTTGAATAGCTTAATGAGCAATCCCAGCCTACTGTAAGAAATTCCATGAACAGCTTTGTCCTGTATAGCATTTACATAACATTTAGTTTCAATTTTCAGACACTGACGCCATATTTTTCGGGCAAAAATGATACCTCCCCCCTCCCCCTCGAGTAAAATCGGTCCGTATGCCTATGGTCACAGAGGTTAGTCTATGTCATGCATAAATTTTTACTTGATGCATTAGTAATAATTCATTGCTTTTTCCTTTTTTTTACAGTTGCCAATGAAATGACGAAAGAACCTGATTTTGACTGTTTTGTGTTAGCTATCAGTTCACATGGTGATGTTATTGAAGGAAAAAACAATACAGTAATAATAAACCAAGATGTTTTAAACTGCACTGACACGTTTATTCCTACTTGTGATGTTCTCAATATTTTTTCGGATGCTAATTGTCCGGGTTTAAAAGATAAACCTCGATTATGTTTTATACAGGTAGGATGATGTAATGTTACTCCAAATATATTGATTACAAAACTAAATCCTTCCCATTCATTCATAGTGACTTCTAATCTAATTTAATAAATAGAAAAACTTGACACTGTTTGTCCCATGTTCTAAGTTATCAGGCAATGAGTGCCACAGACTTGAAAACAAAGCATCTTATCTTAAAACCATGATAATTGAATTTGGAAGCAGCGGTGGCTCTTTGAGTAAGAGGCTGCCTCTTTAACCAAGAGGTTCTGGGTTTTGATCCTGGTGTTGACTGAGATGATTGCAATAAATTTTTTCCGTGTGGTTTCCTCTTGTTAGTGGTGCAGGACGGAGGGCCTGACAAGAAAGTATTTAATCATTTGGATGGCATGAAAAAAACATAGCATCCTGTATGGCATATGCCCATCTTTATTTTTTCCAGTTGGTCCAGAAAAGTAAGAAGTTAAACCCAATTTTGTTTAATTTCATTATTGAATCTTTCAGTCATTTCTGCAATTTAGCTTAGTCATTTTGTATATTAAATATATGGTTAATAATAGATTTTGTAAAGAAATGGAAAGGTATCAATTTTTAAAATGGCTTAGTGAACAAGAGGGAGAGAGAAATGGGGTTTAAGTTAAACCGTTTAATATCCACTCAACCCAAACAAGGTCCATTTCGCTACTAACATATGGTTCAATTTTATTTCAATAATTCTCTACTAGCGCGTAGGGGTCTTTAGCAGTGGGAGGAAACCAGAGAACCCGGGGGGAAACCTATGAGGTTGGACAGACGACCCCACTCCTTGTCACTTGCATGTAAGGTATCGAAAACACGCCACTTGAGTCAATGACAGACCTTGTGATGAAATCTGCATGCGTTAACCATTGCCCCCCCCCCCACCCCTCAGTGAACAAAGCTGATGTGGACTTATGTTTTGTTGTTTATAATTTCTTTCAAGGCATGTAGAGGTTATGATTTGGACCCTGGAATGAACATAGGTGGAACAGATGTGTCATCCATGGAAGTGGTTGATGGTGTCCCTGAATATAATGCAGCATTCGGGATTCGAGTTTCTCAAAGAGTTATTACTAATCCATTTCCTTGCATGAAAGATTTTATTGTGATGTATGCCACACCTCCAGGTAAATTTGTTTATAATTTTTATATACAGAAAATAAATAGGACAAACTCAGGCTGAATGAGACATATGGGTCAAAAATCAAAACTGTGCATCACTTTATGAAGGTTTTTGTATACGTGGATGTGCTTAATTACATAATAACCTGATCTTAACAATAGCAGACATGGATATTGTTGGGGTGAAGGAAGGGTGGGAGACATCATATGTCCTCACTACAATAGGATCGACTCTTGGGATTAACCATGTATAACTCAATGGGATAAACACTGTTTATAATATTATCATTATATTATATTCTGAATAGACTTTCAATATCCTTATTCTTCATTTATTTATCGACCATTAAGGTCCAGTCGATGTAGAACAGTAAGACGTTATACCCCATTTCATTTCTGTATCTGCCCCTGACAATCAGATATGTTTTAATTTTTGAGTTATATGTGAACTATCGGTCTTATTTAATTTAACAGTACAGTACATGGCCAAAAGAAAAACATTTACTAACACTTAATACAGCCAACTGTTTTATCAAGTTACAGCCTTTTTGCTAGAATTTATTAATCTATGTTTTCATATTACATATTATATTTTTTTTCAGGATTTCATGCATTTCGAAGACAAAAAGAGGGATCCTGGTTTATTACAGCTTTAACTAATGTGTTGGGAAATGTGACAGAGAAGAACAGAACTTCTATAAATAAGCTGTTAACAAAAGTTGTTTATCTAGTTGCATATAATTATCAGTCTAACAGTAATATTCCAGAATATGATCGTAAAAAACAAACACCCTGTATTTACTCTATGTTAACGAAATCAATATTTCTCAAACCAAAATAAAATTTGGAGGTTGACAGATAGATTCATTGATTAAATGATAATAATTTACTCGCATCATGTTTATTTCTAATCATATATGATATATGTATATAAAATCTAAATCTGTTCTATTAAACAACATTTTTTGAGGAAACAAATCAGCTAAATCTCAGTTGCACAAAAATCAATGTGAGGATTGTCGGACTGTGATTCCATCTGCTAGTGGCTGTGATGGGGACCTCCATTGGACATTTAGGCCCCTTCAATCCATGGTGGGCCCGTGTCGCAGTTGACATCCGAGAATTTGGTGTAATCCAATGTTGTCGCGTCATACTTCTGACTGGTTTCCGTGTTTCTTTTTTTTTTGTTTATTTAGCAGTCGGTAACGTTACAGTCTTCGCGGATATTACTCTCCATATCAAGGTGTCACTGTTATTTATCATCGACCGACTTCAAATTCGGTTTGATGTGGTTACATTCATATGTGTGGAATAATACTGCCCCAGGGCCCCTACCATGGTTAATCTGGCATTGATATTGTTCAATTGTGGAATTGTTCAATGAAATGTTGAATATCTGCTTTAGGGTCTACTTGAAATAAGTTGGATGACTACTTCTACTGAAGATAATCAACAGATATGTATTTTTGCGGCAAATACTTTTCTTATTTCATACTTCAAAAAACATGTTAAATCTTATCATTGATTTATCCTTGAATGACATTTAGAAGTAGATGTATGACATTCACAACAACACAACTTTTTTTATTACATGCAACGTTTCAATTCTCTTAGCCATACAGGTATCTTTATCAAGCAATGATCAATAATGAATACAACCATACATATCTAGTACATTTGTATCGTAATATAGTACATGTTATATTTTGTACTACAAAGAGATTTATGTCACAGTATTGCATATAATTTATCATAGCCATTTATAACATTACCGTATCTATATAAAATAGATATGCCATAAATTAAAATTATTACGATATATGCTTTGGTATACTACAGTAAGCGTTTCATTAATTATTTGATATGGCTAATTTTAATCTGTCAATATGGCTAATTTTAATCAGTTGATATGATTTGTTAAATTTTATATCTGTTTCCTGGATGTGTATTTATTTTGTAAATAAATATTTGTAAAAGACCTTTTATTTCTCTGGCAACCAATACTAGACCATCCTATACTATTCAAAAAAAGTAGGGGATATTTGATTTTTAAGTGTTATTAAAGTCACCTAATGAAACTGACGAAGAAACAAATGACAAAATGAAATGAAGTTCACATTCATCGATTTATTCCAAATGATCGTTAGACTAAGTAAGGCACAGACTGACCATTATAAGGGTAAAATGATACCCGGGGTCAAACAGCAAAGTTACCACAGCATCACAACCAAGTCAGTAACGGGTAAATCCTCCTCTGTTTGCCAAACAAGCATTGATCCGACGTGGCATACTCCTAATGAGACGTCTAAGGTCATTTTGGTCCAGATTGTCCCATTCCTGTTGCAACGCAGCAGCAAGTTCTTGGACATTGGCAGGACGTTGTTGACGTTGACGTAACCTCTGTCCAAGCATGTCCCAGACATGCTCGATGGGGGAGAGGTCGGGACTCAGTGCTGGCCAAGGTAATGTGGTGATGTTCTGTTGTTGGAGGTAACCTGTAACGATCCTGGCCCTGTGACATCTTGCGTTGTCATCCTGGAAGATGAAACGGCGGCCATGACGTCGTGCTAACGGCACAACATGGACTGCCAAGATGTTGTCCCGGTAGTACTGGCCTGTAACACGCCCTGAAACAACATGTAAAGCCGTTCTTCCAGCAACAGTGATGCCTCCCCACACCATAACAGAACCACCCCCAAATCGATCATGTCTGATGACGTTAACGTCTTGGAAGCGCTCGTTTCGACGACGCCACACCCTCCTACGTCTGTCCAAAAAATCAACAGTGAACCTTGACTCATCTGAAAACATCACATTGCTCCAGCGTCGATTATCCCAGTGTTGACGATCCCTACACCAACGACGTCTTGCCTGAATGTGATGGTCTCTCAAACAAGGGATCACGCGAGGACGTCGGGCGCGAAGGTGACCCCTATGCAGTCGATTCCGAATCGTCTGGCCACTCACTCTCACACCAGTGTCTGTTTGAAGACGAGCGCTGATCTGATTTGCTGTGATGACATGATTTCTCAAGGCCAAGGTACGGATAAATCGATCCTGGGCTTGAGTTGTCGCCCTTGGTCGACCTGAGCGTGGTCTGTCCTGTACAGATTGTGTATCACGGTATCTGGACCATAGCCTGCTTATGACAGACTGAGAAACATTCATCGTCCGCGCCACAACCGCCTGTGTTGTGCCGATCTGTAGCATGACAAGGGCACGTAACCTTTCATTTTGGGTAAGCCGACGCATATCAAAATTTGTTTTCTGGTCACTAAAACAATTAAACTGATGTTTCCAACCTGGAATTCAATTCCACAATGACTGTAACATTCAAAGTCAGAGTCGTGCAAATCTTGGGTTGGACCCCCATGATGATCCCAAGCATCACCTGCATTCCGTGCGGTAGCTATTGGTGCGTTTGGGCGTCACATGTAACTGGAAATGTTTCTTCTGTTAGGTTCTATAGTGACTTTTTTCGTAGTCATTTGCATATTTTAGTATTATGCCCCCAAAATCAAATATCCCCTACTTTTTTTGAATAGTATATTATTGACAATATAGTAATATAAGGGTTGGATCCAGGGTATATTTCTTGAATGAATCTCCAACAGTACATCTTTAAGATATCAGTTAGCTGAAAATGGTGTGTGTAGCGGTTACCGCTTTCTGTTGGCCTTTATTTAGTAGCAATAACTGATTTCCTTAATTTGTGCCACTCCGAATTCTTCTAATCACTGTTAATTATCAACCATATAGTGCAAAGATCTCTAATTTTTGATGTTAAAACATACATTTGGAATGTGTTTAACCAGTTCTATTATGTAAATTGGAGGGCACTGACATTGTCCTTTAAATATAACGAAATTGCAAATTGATCAGCTAGCAACAGGTAATGGTCCCATACTCCGGGCAGAAGCTGGCTTGTCAGTAGGCCTATTGTATAACACTATGTATAGCATATAAGAAGAGAATTTAGAGACCTAAACAGGCATATAAACAGTGGGGGTGGGGTGGCATGCACTATAAGTATTAGTACCCTACCTAACTCCTATAATCTGTTATATGAAAATCAATTTTTAAATGCTGCAATATTTGGAGCAAAAAGTTTCAGACAAGGTAAATATACTGTATGCCATTTCTTTTGACAATTATTTGCATTTATTTAAACTTGGAATACAACAGGGACCCCATGAACCTGGGGTAACACGATTTACCCAAATCTGACATTAATTTCAACTCTTTATATCACAATAATGTATATCGATATTTTATAATATACCATTCTTTATACCTAATTGTCATTTTTAAATTAAAATAGTAACGTTTTTTTGTGTCAAACGGCCCCTTAAAATGGAGAAGCACAATTTACCTTCATCCACCCAAATCTATCAAATTCCCACATTATTTCAACTGAATTTACATCGATATTTGATAATATACCATTCTTTATACCATATTGTCATTTTTAATTTCAAATAGTAACATTTTTTGTGTCAAAAGGCCCCTTAAAATGCAATTTCAAAGTACGTTTGGAATATAACCAAATCCACTATTATATCAACTGATATCACAATTTAAATCTATTTCAGTATTTGATTATATATTGTTCTTTATGCCAAATTGTCATTTTTTAATGAAAATCGAGTTTATGTGTCAAAATTGCCCTTCAAAATGTCATTTTCAAGCAAGTTTGGAAGTTGTAGCCAAGGGACTTAACTTGTGTATTGCACGAAATCACTTGCTAGGAGATTGAATTTTGAGAGAGAAAGAGGAGAGAGAGAGAGAGAGAGAAATGGGGTTTAACACTAGGTTATTTCGGGACTAACATATGGTTTAATTTTATTTCAATAATTCGCTTGCGCGTATAGGGGTCTTTAGCAGTGGCGTGGACCCGGAGAAAACCCACAAGGTTGGACAGGCGACCCTACTCCTTGACATGTACAACCTGGGATTCGAAACCATGCCAGTTGACTCAATCACAGGCTTTATGATACAGCGTGCAGTGTTAACCATTCGGCCATCTCATTTACATGCTCCATGCATAAATAGAACATAAGTTTCTATTCAATTCTCAATATTGTCTATAAACCAAAAAAACAAAAACAAATAAATGAATATAAAAGACGCCTTTTTATGCAAGCCTAATTAGTGGTGGTCGGGTTCCTTGGCCCTTAAAAGTGAACGAAACGACTTTAAAATCTTTCGATTTTCATGTTACCGTACACGAAACGACTTACCGGAAGTTACGCTGATGCTATTTTAAGAATAGGTTATATTTCCCTAGTATTTTGGCCAGTCTAAGTTATTGTTATTGAATACGGAATAGAAGCTAAAAGAAGGGTCAAGATGAGCGGAGAAGGTAATTTTATGTTTTTATTTTGTTTAGTTTCTGTACTAGAAAAAAATATATCATTAATTCTATACCATGTTATGAAATTTTCATAATATAACACAAGTGTCGAAGTGATAAACAGAGCGAGTCAACCCATGCCATGGCCAAGATGATGATTACCAAAAGTTCAATTTGAATCTTCCTGGCTATGTCAGGAGTAAAATCATAATTATAATAATAATGATAATATTTATTAGAGGCCGCCAAGATTATAGATTCTAAGATTTGCTGCTAAAATGTTTGCCGATCGAATAGGCGCATGACTCATATTGGTAATTAGATAACGAACCTTAATCTCTCAACCCTCCGTGTTTCGAGATAAGACATGAGCCCATTACCTATAACGTTGCAGCTGCGGAAGCGATTCACACCCGGCATTTTTAAACAAAATTGACAATAGTTTTAATCAAAACGACTGATTATTGTTATTTACAATATTTCTACAACACCCAACTACAATTAAGCATATAATCCTACCTGAAACGGGTACAAATCGTCGTTTTTAAAATCGAGGCGTTAAGCCATTACTAAGACCGCCATCTTTATAAACGATACGCTGTCATCATGAAGGAGGGGCTAAATATAAGGCTTTTATAACAGCCAATCAAAAGGACAATCAAAAGCACAGTAACTATGAATGGATTTCGATGGCGGTGAAATGTCAGACAAAAACAACGCTTCATTAATTTAAACGCGAATATTTGGAGTTAGGCGACAGTTGTGCCACTACATTGGCCCCTGTAAGTTTAATTAATCATAATATCATAAACTTATCTATTTTAAAGATGTTACATGCATTAATAAAGAAATTGAGTTTGCCACTTGGAACTAAAGGCATCCAATTGTAGCTGAAAACAAACACATCAGTATATCTCAACGTTTTTAGCTATGTGGCTCTATTCTTTGGCACCTTTCATACGAATCTAAAAAAAAAGGAAATGAAGTTGGATTTACTGGGGTTTAAAAGGAAATATTGAAGTAATATGAATGTATTTTAAGTGATTTAAATTTATTTTTTAAATTATTTATTATAATTCCTAATCAATTATGTTCAGTGAAGTATGTGAACAGTGCAAATTGAACAGCAGTTGTTCACCCCAGTTTTATATTATTATTTTGTTGTTTGTGAATCAGCTATTCCTAATTATTTCTGCATTGTCATGTAGGATATGTTTTTATTTGTTGAATTGCTCATTACAAATGGCACACAAAACCATGTAGATAGAATACTATGACTCGTGTATTGATTTTAAAATGTTCATTATGTCTTAAATATTGGATATTACTATTAGAATCACATATTTTCATAGCAAGATAGCAACATCATTATTGATTGAAATGGACCAATTTTGAATTCTATTTCATGTTTTTAATTTTTAATTTTATGGAAAATATTGAGTTAGAGGGTTAGCTCCTTTAATGACTAAAATGATGTCCATATTTTGAAATAAATTATTTATTATTATTATATCCATAGCACCACTGTTAGGTTAAATTTTTTCCATAACAGCACATGTGAGTGGCCTACTCGTTTACATTAGGCCTGTTGGTGCAAAAAAGAATGTATTTAGAACGGGAAATATTCAGATACCCAGTACCAGTACCTCAAATCGATGAAAGTCGATACTATTCAAATTGAGTACTACCTTGTGTAGTCATTGTAAACAACCTTAATTGCATCGGAAAACCCATTAGACCTACAAGTATCTGTACACGTAATTCAAATTATCAATACATGTAGATCAATATATTATTTGATATCATGATATTGTAAGCTATTACAAAAATGATGTAAGTGGCTCATTAATTTAGCTCTGGGTTAAGTTAATAGAGTGGTACATATGTAAGTACATACGTAAGTGTGTATACTATTCAATTGAACATTCTATCATCCACATACATTGTAGTTTACTTATATAATAAGATAAAGAAGGAACTCAAAAACAACTTGTTTATATACTCTTTGTAAACTTAGAAAGTAAAATAACAGGTCAATCATCTGTACAGGTGTTAATAATCTTAGATTATATCAACCTGAACAAATTCTATTTTATTATAAGCTTACAGATAGATCTATGTTTATATATTCTCATAGTGGATTGTATTTGATAAGGTTACAGATATTCTATATAAGTTTATTTTGAGCCATATATTCTCATAGTGGATTGTACATGTATTTCGTATTAGAATGGACGGTAAGATTTCATATTGGACTACGGTACAAATTTCGACCTGGTATATCATATATATTACATTACAAAATCAACATATTTAATGGATCACATATTGACAGTTTTATAAATAATAAGTTTATTTAAATAATGGAATGAATTAGTCATATCAAAAAATAAATGTATGTACACTTTGATTATGAAATTGACACTAAAATTTTAATTGATTGATAGAAATAGGTCAATCGTGTTCAAAAGTACATATACATGTGTACCGGTACTGTAGGGCAAAGTTTTAACATAAACTGTTCTTCAGATATCAGGGGCAGATCTAAGAATTTTGAAAAGGGGGGGCGCTGCAAAATGAAGACATTGACCGCGGAGAAAGGGCACGCCGCTGAGGGGGGGGGGGGGCGTCCCCAAAAAAATTATCTGTCATTATTTCATGTTTTTAATTTTAAATTTTATGGAAAATATTGAGTTAGAGGGTTAGCTCCTTTAATAACTAAAATGATGTCCTTATTTTGAAATAAATTATTTATTATTATTATATCCATAGCACCACTGTTAGGTTAAATTTTTTCCCTAACAGCACATGTGAGTGGCCTACTCGTTTACATTAGGCCTGTTGGTGCAAAAAAGAATGTATTTAGAACGGGAAATATTCAGATACCCAGTACCAGTACCTCAAATCGGTGAAAGTCGATACTATTCAAATTGAGTACTACCTTGTGTAGTCATTGTAAACAACCTTAATTGCATCGGAAAACCCATTAGACCTACAAGTATCTGTACACGTAATTCTTGGGGCGTCCCCAAGAAAATTATCCGTCATTTCCTTGCATCTGTAGCCATTCCAAGAGCTATATCCCAGACTGGTGTGTTTTGAGTCGATGGTTTGAGTCATTTGGGATCCCTACAACGGGTTGGGAACGGACATATTTGAGTCTGAGAAAAGGCACTTTCAGCAGTAAAAAAGGGCACTGTCGAAAATTAGGGGGGGGGGGGTCGCCCCTCGCGCCCCCCATTGAATCCGCCTCTGGATATGACAAGGAATATTTTTGCAGTTAGTATTTGAAGATCAAATGATTTTTTTGTAAAATTTAATAAGACACAATAAGCCAGAGTATACATACACATCAATAGTCAAAAATATGTATTATATAATGCAAAGACTTTTATTATTAATCGAGTATAAAAAAAAAAACATCATGAGGAATAATTCATTGTTTGTGTTAACGTTATTTTAAAAGTCAGATAAAAAGAGAGCATGCATTTAAAGATGTATTCCCTAAAGCATTTATTGGGTTGTTATTACCATTCCAATAACAGTATGTCAATTTTGGTATATATGGAAAGTAGAGACATCTTTTCTTAGTTCTTACTAGAAAAATACTGGATTCCCTGTGAAAAATACTTATGGTGTGCGCACTAGATAAAATTGTAAACTGTGTGTACTTAACAGACAGCCTGTTTCCTCGAGTGACATAAATAGCACTTCTTATGTGTTGATCTAATGGTTAACAATTGTGAGAACATTTAGGGAGCTAAAACTCCAATGGACTTTGCGATTAAACAATGGGAAAAAAATTAACAGGATAATCCAAGAATTTACTTATGGTATATGGAGAGCAACTACCGACTAATAACAACCCACTTGACAAACAAGATTGCTTAGAATAGATTGGGGTACATTTTTTTCTTTTCGATTCAAATGTTTTGAGAGGGAATTGAAACAAACTTTTGATAAATTTATTTTGAATCTGTTTTTAGTCCAAACATATCATCAAATCACACGGTTTGTATGTGGGTAGGTATCTTTAAAGATATATTATACTTAGACTTAAATATTTACTGTACATATGATCTTATCAACCATCAAAAACCGTTTTCTCATGTGATCTACTACAATTGTGATGTCAAGGATCATTTTTACATCATCTTCATGGTTATCGTGTAGCTCATTTTCAAAATTTTCTGAACCTGATGAAGGTATTTTATGAAAAAATTGGCTAACTGAAATAAAGTATTAATTCAAATATATAAATGTTAAAGTACATGTATCTGAACTGTAACTCTAAGATAAAGAATTGACTTTTGATTTTGTTTTGATAGATTAAGTTATGTGTATACATACATAAAATTATTCCGAGATATGTAAAATACTGAGATATATGACCCAATATGAGTGTAGGTAAAATCCCCGCCTAATATATCCCCAACAAGGAAAAAAAACCCTCTCCGAAAATTTCTTGCTGGAGATATTAAGGTTGGAACCCAACCTATTATACCATTAAAACTTCAAATATCTATTCCTAATTATGTTTAACTTTTCCTCGTAAAATATATCTGTATTGTTTCATAATAATTAACAAACTAGTCTTCAGTGACTGGGTATGGTCAAAGGCTTATCACGCAAAATTCATGCAGAGGTCAAACAGCCTTGTCTCGAATGGGTACAGTAACTTTGTATCAAAATGCCTTGTATTAGCATCTATAACTTCTTTGAAATTGAGTAGAAAACCAGATAACAAAATAAACAATCATATTGATGAAATTATTAGATTGAGTACAATACAATAAGTGACAATTGATTACAATAGATATGTAGCCCAGTTTCACTTTGAAATTAGCAAACATGAAAACACTGCATCTGCAGCCCCCACACCTTCCATCTGATAACATAAAGCATTAAGAATACGATTGTATTAATAAAATATTTGATGTTGTTGTATATTTTAGGTGATGCTGTAGATGCCCGACCTGTAATGCCTAGTAATGATAACACAGATGCTAGAGGTTATAGCAGCAGGTACGAATATATATTCCCCTCCAGACTTAGTTGTACTTTTAAATAGTTTCTATATGATAAATTGTCCTCTCAAAGAAGGTTTATTAATCCATAGTGTCAAAACACCTATTCAGGTTAATACATTTGTATTGGTAAGTGCAGGGGAGCCGCACTACACGCAAAACAAAACCAACCAAAAAAAGTACATTAGATATTGTAAGAAATAAACAACAAATATCAAATCAAGTGAATGGATCCAGGGGCCAGTCATAAGTGTCCACTAATCTAATAGTAAGTGTAAGAGAACCACACTACAAAGTCGAACTACATGGACATCGCAAGAAATAAAAAACAATATCAAATCAAGTGAATGGATCCAGGGGCCAGTCGTAAGTGTCCACTAATCTAATAGTAAGTGCAAGAGAACCACACTAGTACAAAGACAAATTACATGGACACTACAAGAAATAAACAAGAAATATTAAATCAAGTAAATATCGTATTCCATTAGCACGCTTTGCACAGGATTGTTTTAAAATTATTTTATAATTTCCAATTTTTGTAAATAGGCCAAGTGGCGGAACAACAGCTCCAGTACATAATGAGGAGCCAATGCAGTTGGAAGAAAACTTTTATACTGAAGAATATAATATGAATCATCCAAAGCGTGGAAAAGCTATTATAATTAATAATAAAAATTTTAAACCTCGTACACAAATGAGTGTACGGACAGGAACAGATAAAGATAAAAATGACTTGCATTTGCGTTTTAATGAACTTGGGTTTCATGTCGTACCTTATTCAGATTTACCTAGGGCTGAAATGGAAAGAGTTTTAAGAGAAGGTAAGAAATAGATACCAGTAATAAAAAATTGATATATTAAAAATTTCATTCAAATTACTTTATTCTAAAAATGTTTGAAGATATAGTGTAGATCGTTCATTATTGAAAGCAACAGTACTTGACAACTGTGACTTGGCCTTGATTGTCCAACTTATCGTTAAAATTTTTAATCTCAGGGATGTTTCAATCCACTTTAATATCAGCCATCCGATGATCTAGAGAGTTGATTATAGGCTTATTATGTTAATAAATGTCTAAATAATAATTTATATAAAATTTGAAGCCAAAAGGAAGTCCTGAAATTGGCAGATTTAGCATCTCTAATATATTTGATTAAATATTTGGTTTTATTAGATTTATATGTATGTTTTTCATATAGCTGCCTCAGAAAACCATGGAGATTCAGATTGTTTTATGTGTGCTATATTATCACATGGTGAAGAAGGAACGATATATGGTACAGACGGCCCAATAGAAATTAAAACATTGTTAGCTCCATTTAAAGGGGATAAATGTAGAAGTTTGGCTGGTAAACCTAAAATATTCTTTATTCAGGTAATTTGTTATATTTATATAGTTTTTGTTACTGACAATAAGATGGTAAATGCTCAGATTAAAGAAGATACCCTAGATTTATCGCAATATTATAAGTTTGGCTGGTAAACCTAAAATATTCTTTATTCAGGTAATTTGTTATATTTATATAGTTTTTGTTACTGACAATAACATGGTAAATGCTCAGATTAAAGAAGATACCCTAGATTTATCTCAATATTATAAGTGGATGAAATTGTTCGATTCTGTATGGAAGACTTTTAGAACCACTTATTCTTGTCCCAAGCCAATATTCTAAATTGTTGGGATATGATTTCAAAGACATACGGATGTCCTGTTTTCAAGTGGAGGTGGAGATGAATGTGTTGACTCTCAATAATCTTATCCCTAGATAAACTTGTCTGTGTGTAGTCACAAATTCACACTATCTTTTGTTTTCAGTTGTAATAATACTCTATCTAAGTAGTAAAATTTTGCAAGTCATTGCCGTATTCTCAATTACCTCTTGGCTAATATAATCTTAAATGCATTATGAAATAATTGCATTTAATTTATCAAATCACTTTCCCAAATGGCTCAATATTTTGAACTAAAACTTTCAGACAAGGGAATCAGACTGTTTCTTAACTGACCCTTCCCCTTTAAACAGACCTATTCTTGGATCAAATAGAAAGAAAAGAAGAAACACATGAGATGAGTACCCCCAAAAAAGCCCCAGTTATTCCCATTTTTAAAAGGGTAGTTTGTGAGAGCACTTTTCATTTGAGGAGTTCACATAGCTAACAAATTTTATTGTACTTAAGCATGAGTAAAGGTTGTTAGCTTTGTGAACCTGCCATAGGACATTGTTGTAGTGTTTAAGAAAGGGTGTGTATAAGTACCTGATCCATATGACATGATGAATCTCAACTATTAATATTTTCATTGCTTGGCAACCTATGTTAGATAAAAAAAAAATGATGCAGTATTATTTTAACCCTTTGCTCCTTTGTTCCTGTTGTTGTCCCCCATCTTTCGAAGAAAGCAGGGGACAATTAAAATGGATCTGTCTGTCCATCCGTCTGTCCGCCACACTATTTGGCACACAATAACTCTCCTTCTAATTGAGCTAGAATGGTTAAACTTGGTTTAAGTGTTTATTAGGTGAGTGCTTTGATGGAGTTTGAAGATGAGCATTTTCTGTTTGGGGTAAGCAGAGGTAAACAATTTGTTTGGTTGATGCTTTGGGACACAATAACTTTAGTTCTAATTAAGTGAGAGTAATGAAACTTGGTATTTAGTTTCATTACATCAATACCTTGACTAAGTTTGATAAAAAGCATTTTCTGCTCAGGGTAAGCAGATCAATAAGCAACTTAATTGGTCAAGACTTAAGAACACAATACCTCTCCTAATTTTGGTAGAATGTTCAAACTTGGTGTAGGCACTTATTTAAGGTGTAGATGTTAATTAGGTGAATGTATTGACTGAGTTCAATGAATAACATTTTCCGCTAAAGCTAATCAAAGCTAAGCAAATTCATTAATCAAGGCTTTTGAACAAGATAACTTTGATTGTAAATGATGGAGAGTGATGAAACTTAGTGTATAGTTTCACTACCAGGTACTTCAAAACCATGACTGAGTTTGATAGAGAATATTTTATGCTTAGACTATGTACAGATAATCATTTTGATTGCTCGATACTTTTGAAAAAGATAAATGTGCAATTAATCAATATGTGTCATCTATTTAGCTTGGGATTTCGGCAGGGGACATCAGTCTCACTATTGGCTTGTTATTCATGAAATCACTGTATTTTGTTGTCATTGTTTGGTCACAATTATGTTAATAAATACCATTATATGTACATAGAAGAACATACCCCAAATTCTGTTTATGTAACTTTAATTTCTTCTACACGCTTAGTTTTGAAAAAAAACTTCATATTAAAATGGCTAGCCCTCTTTGATTAAATTTATAAGTTGATTTGGCAAGTGTGTATCTGTGTATGTTTAAACTCTCAGGTCCACTGGTGGAGCAAATATTGAAATATAACTGAATTTGTGCGCAACAGTCGACATTGTAAAATAAAACTGAAATTATAAAACCAAACAACTTCCTTTAATATTTTGAAATAAGGATATAATCATTTATAGATCTTGTTCAATCACTAATCAAAATTAGCACATAAGATAAGATTAACCCAATTCCACACTTTAGTTCCATTAAATTTATAATGTTGTATTATAATTCAGGCTTGTCGAGGTACTCAGTTGGATCAGGGTGTAGAAAGAACAGATGCCTTACCTGAAGTTAGAGAAATAAAAATACAGAGAATTCCTACAGAAGCTGACTTTTTAATTGCCTATTCTGTTGTACCAGGTTTGTTTTTTCTAATTTCCAGTTATTGGTATATGTATTTGTTAATTTTGTTGATCCTTAAAGCTGAACTCCGATTACAAAACTACAGAAATAATCAAATAAAAAAAATTAACACCCTAAATAATCGCCATAATTGTTTTCAAGTTGTAGAACAATCATGTACGTTTGTACGGCGTACAAAAACAAGAGGCAGGCCATGCCCGCACCCAGTTCATGCCTTGTCAACCACACTGTCCACATCCGGCTAGCAATATTTCAGCTGACTGATTGACATTTTTTCACTATCAATTTACTGAAAATATTATTGCTACACAATTATTATGTCTGATCAGGTACATATTTTTTTACTAATTAGACGAAATAAGTAAACCACTGTGTACTTTTGCTCTAAAAATAAGAAACAACTGCCTTACCCCAAACAATAACAAATCTACCAACAACACCAACCAATTCTATGTTATTGACATAACATCAAGGGACATAACTACTTCACAAGATGGTGAATATTTTGAAGTGAAAACATACTTCTTCGATGGAGAGAAGAACAGTTTTATTGCTGCTTTGGATATATTTGGGAACGATAATACTAGACTTTATAATACTAGAAATTATTTGGTGTTTCCACGCTGTTGTACAAAACATTTCAAGAAATAAGAAAAAAATTGTTTGTGTTGGTAGATTTGGTATTGTTTGGGGTAAGGCAGTTTTTCTCATATTTTTTAGAGCAAAAGTACACCGTGGTTTACTTATTTCGTCTAATTAGTAAAATAATATGTACCTGATCAGACATAATAATTGTGTAGCAATAATATTTTCAGTAAACTGATAGTGAAAAAACGTCAATCAGTCAGCTGAAATATTGCTAGCCGGATGTGGACAGTGTGGTTGACAAGGCATGAACTGGGTGTGGGCGTGGCCTGCCTCTTGTTTTTGTACGCCGTACAATCGTCCATAATTGTTCTACAACTTGAAAACAAGTATGGCGATTATTTAAGGTGTTAATTTTTTTTATTTAATTATTTCTGTAGTTTTGTAATCGAAGTTTAGCTTTAAATTAAACAAAAAAGAAGTAGTATCTTGTTTTGTTAAAAGAGTAAAACCTGCCTTTTTCATAATATTGGTAGTTTAATTATAGCCAAATGAACATGATATTTTGAAATTAGATTTTAGAAGATGAATTACTAGGTAAGAGGTAACCTCAGAGAAGTCACAGGCACTTGTAAAATAGAAAATATTTCAACAATAACATTAAGCTCAAGAGACTCAGTATTATGCTTAAAGTTTTTTACATTCATATTCATGTAAGTCAGATTATCAGACATCTTCTCAGTAAGTATAAATACTAAAGACAGAAACAAGGATTTTATAAATCATGTTCCTTTCTGTTTAATTTTCTCCAATATCAACTTCATTTGGCCGATTGCCTATCGTCTAGGATCATTGCACTTTTTAACAAGATTGATTTCCACCACAAACATACGACATGGTGATGAAATAATTCCATGGTTTAGGCTATAAGATGTCTTTTTTAATTTTTTACATAGAAGGGTGGAATCAAATTACTCTCACATGTGACAATTATAGTTCAGTAAATTTCTATTATCTATTCCAACCTCGTGGGTTTTCTCCGGGTCCTCCGATTTCCTCCCACTGCTAAAGACCCCTACACGCAAGCGAATTATTGAAATAAAATTAAACCATATGTTAGTCCTGAAATGACCTGGTTTGTGTCGAGTGGACGTTAAACCCCATTTCTCTCTCTATTATCTATATATTACTTCATCGTTATTGTATATCTTTCTTTCAGGATATTTTTCATGGAGAAATTCTGCTAATGGTTCTTGGTTTGTACAAGCAATAAGTGAAGTCTTTAAAAAATATGGTACAGAGCTTGATCTTATGACTATGATGACAAGAGTTAATAAAAAGGTAGCTTTCGATTTTGAGTCGAATGCCAGTCAAGAGTTTATGAATAGAAAGAAACAAATACCTTGCATTACATCTATGTTAACAAAAGATGTTTATTTTAGAGCTAAACCCCTTTAATCTTTATATTTTATTGTTGCCTGTTCATCAAAATTGTCATTTTCACAACCAAAAAAAGTGGAGTTTATTTTGAATAACACGATATTCAAAATAGTTATACTTATAGACTAACCCAATTAATTAAAATCCAATAACTGAACTACTTTTCTTAAGAATTTATTAAAATATTTTAAAAAGCACTAAAACAAATTGTAATAAAACCAGTTTTTCATCAAGAGGTTTCAGGATTGATTCAAATTTATGCAGGATCATATCAAACCATAGCAAAAGATCTCATAACTTTTTACCAGCTGGCACATATCTGAAAAGTGCTAGTCCTTCATTAAAGATAATGAAATGAGTTGGTGTTTAATGTCAAAAAGATATATATATATATATCTATATGATAAACTATATATCTGTAATAGATATCACAATATATGTAAGGAGTAATTTTAATGGCATCATTCAATCCTATCATGTCTATGATATTAGTTACTGCTTTTTACTGAGCGACGTTTCGACTAGGCTTCTCTAGTCATTATCAAAAGTTGATAATGACTAGAGAAGCCTAGTCGAAACGTCGCTCAGTAAAAAGCAGTAATTGTATTCCATAGAATTGTGACCTGTATACTCTAGTTCAATTACTAAATGCCATTGAAACAGGATATTAGTTAAAGATGCATTATGTAAGATTTAGATAATGGGCTGGCTGTTCTTGCTATAATAATTCAAACATAGACAGTGAAAAACGAATATATTGAAAATTACTTTATTCTAGGTCAAGTAATGACTGTTTGAAAATGTAGCATTGATTGTTTATATCCATTTTATCAATGCATTTTAAAATTTCACAGGTGTTCAAATCCATTTAAATTTTGGCCATCCGATTGTCTAGAGTGTTGATATTAGGCTTGTCGTGTTAATTAATGTTTAAATGATGATTTATGTAAGATTTGAAGCCAGAAACACAACATAATGTATCTTTAAAATTTCTGGAGTATATTTTAACTGTTCTGTATTTTCCTGTGAGTGGATAGTTGCAGTAGTAGTTAGTAATTAGTTAATATATAAATTTTCAAGAAATACTGACTTCAGCTATTTGTGTTATATGTTTTTACTATGATTTCAGAGAGTTCTGCCTTTATATTATATGCAATCTGACAATTATAGCAAAAATGTTTTGATCATTTTTGCTACAAAATCTGTTTCTTTCTTTAATGACATTCTTTCGAATCTAATGAGCTCAATTTGATATTGCATGTTGTATGATAGGTGTTGTAGCATATTTCTTAATACTGATATGTGTACCTTGACAGAAAGGCAATTTTCATGATAATTATTAATATTGTTGTAAATTTATGTAAATAATCGATTTATTTCTAAAATTACACCAAGGAAGAACATAATTACTAATTATATTCATTTATTCCTTTTTTGTATTTGTTTATTGACAAAATTCAAATTTTAATATTCTATGGACATTTTGAAGTTTTGTGTCAACTGGAGTCAGTATAAGATGTCTGTCTCGTAATAATTTGTATTTACTGTATGAATCAGGATATTAAATAAGAATGATTTTGCATGATTATTAAGGGTTTTGAAAAGAGAAATCCCAGAGATATTTCAGTGATTAAAACTGTTTATTCTAGTTGAAGTAACAATTTTAACCTAGATGATTGACTAACAATCACTTTTGATGTTTTACAGCAAGTAATAAAATTTAAAAGTACTGTGTTTTAATTACCTTTTGTCAAGTTTTCAAACAGTACTGAAAACCACTTTTAAAAGGTCACTCAATGAAAATTGGAACAGAGTGCTCTAAAAGAGTCATGTAACTGTTTTGGCAGTCGTTTCAAACAGCTCAATATTTTGAGCAGAAACTTTTAGACATGATGGTTGGTCCTGAAATGACCTGGTTTGTGTTCAGTGGGCATTCATTCCCATTTCTATCTCTTTCAACATGGTAAATTGGCCATTTCTTTACATATTAGCATTTGATTTCAAGGCCATTTGAAAACTGGGACTTCTCCTTTAATGCTGTAAGTCAAAGTTTGCTCCAGTTGCAATAAGAAAATATATTTGGAAAAATTAATTTGATACTTTAAAATATATTTTAATGTATACTGACATCCACAAGAAACTACACCAAGAAAAACTAATTTAAATCCCTTTAAGATTTAGATGTGCTGTCTAAATGCAACCAGTTTTTATTTCCACATGTTTTTTTTTATTGATTTACACCTTTTGTTTTTTCTTCAAAATAATCTCAGAAAGTCTGAATGTCTTGGTATATATTTTCATCTGGATGTCAGTATAATATAAACACATTAGTTGTTATTTGGAAAATAGTATACAGTTTGTTTAATAAAAGATTTTTATCACACATTTTTATTCATCTTTTGACTAAATGGGTTTAAAATTAATATGACATAGGAAGGTTGTTTGAGAATGGTGGTTTCGCCACCACTATAGTTTTTATATGCCCACATTATGAACACCTTCGAGACATTGTTAAGATGAGCAAGATCTATAAAATTTTAACAATTCCTGTTAATTGTTCCTGGAGTCAATGTCTTTGTAGAACTTCTGTGCTCAGTAACTGCATGTCATCATATACCAGTCAGTGGTGGTGCCAGCCACGGGTGGATGATGGGAAAAAGCTGGGGCAAAGCCTCAGCTCGAGGGGTCTGCCCCCCTCCCCGAAAAATTTTGAAAAATAGACTGCCAGAAATGCAATTTCTGATGATTACTTCAGGAATTATTGCCATTGATTATGTTTTAGAATGTCAGTACTCCAATAATGTTTTCGGCCTAAAGAGTTTGCTTTTTATTAACCTGAAGCATCACAAATCACAAGTAACAATGGTAATGGACATTATAGATAACTACTCTAGTTGCAGTGGTTGCAGTTAGAATGTTCCTAGTTCAAATCCAGGCATGAAATGAAATGGGGTTTAACGTCCTACTGTTCTGCTCCTATACTGGGCTAATGAAGATGGGCATACGCCGTACAGTGTGCTATGAGGGAAATTTTGCCAGGGCAGCGGCACTATCGCCTACTCTTATATCGAATTCCAACTGCCAAGGGATCTTTTATGTGCATTCCAATGTTTACACAGGACCTCGGTTTTTCGACTCATCCGAAGGACTAGACAGCTGTCCTTGTCAGGCCCTCCGTCCTGCATCACTGACAAGGGGAAACCACGTCGGAAAATCAGGATGAACTTTCTTGGCCAATGCAGGGATCGAACACCCGACCTCCAGGCTAGCGAGCCAGCGCCTTACCCTCCTAGCCACCATGGCTCCCTCCAGGCATGAAAACCATCAAAGGCCAACAACAAATGCGTGTTTGTAGTCATTTGATGAGACAAAAACCAGATGATGTCCTCGGTTAATCTTGAACATATTCATTGACAAGAATCTAAAAAGGTTTATCTACCATATTTGTATCAGCCCATTTCTACATCAATGTAGACTTTTACATGGACTGTCAGTTGAATCATGGTTCTGGCAATGTGGAGACAATCTGTTTCACAGTGGTAATGTGAAAGTCTTCTTTTAGTAGCGCCATGGTACACGTGTTCCAAGCTTAATATTTACTGCTGATCAGTTTGATATGGTGAGTGTGTTAACTTGTTGAAGAGTTTATAATTGTTCAAAACAGTTCATTTGTTGTTCTCCATTAATAAAAAGGCCTACCCACAGGTAAGTAAATTTAATGACACAAATGGGTAAAAAAAAAAAATCAAAATACAACCATAAATCAATTTAGATCTTGTGTTAAGTTGACATGAAACCCCATTTCTTTTTTCAATTAGGCCAACATTTTGCTACTGTAAAACTATTTAGTGTGACAACTCTATTAAATATACCTTCCCCTGTACTAACAGGTTTGGGGATATTTTTGGACTAAAAGCATAAACTAAATTTATCTTATCAAAAGTTTGCTTCAAATCTCACTCAAAACATTTAATCTCAAGAAGCTACCCCATGCTGCAAGAATCTATTTTAAGATGCCTCGAGATAAAAGCAAATTCCAGCTTTATGTTGTAAGTTGCTGTCTATTTTAACGTAAATATGGAAGCCTAAGTAAATTCTTGGATTGTTCTCTGCCGTTTAATCACAGTCTACTGCACATCTCTCAATGTTCTCACAACCATTAGATCAACACAAAAGCTCCCCCTTACATTACTCAAGCAGGCAGGTTGTCAGGGACACCCTTGTGGTTTTGTCCTGTGGGTGATTTTCAGGGAATCCAGTATTTTTCTAGTAAGATTGAGTGTCTACTTTTCATATATACCAAAAATGCCATACTTTTATTGGAAATAACTACCCTAAAAATACTTTTATGGGAAATGTATTTTTAACTGGACAAATTTGATCGTTACATACTTAGGTCACTGTTATTAATGTCATCTACAGTGGTGTTTCATTTGCAAAATGCAGTATTATGTTCCATGTAGATGCATGAGTTGTTTTATTTATCTACAGTAAACCTGTAAAGTGACAATCATTGTTAAAGGAATTAGAAACACGATAATTACAACTAGTCTTTTATTATCAGTATATTTTATTTATATAATTATATATTATCTTCTCGACATTCAGTAACATTACAAATTTTACATGTAATACTACTTCTTACATTTCTTCTCTGTGCTTGTCCACTACCAGTATTGATTACTATAAAGTCATGATAAATTAAATTATCTTGAATAAAATACTTTCAATTTGTAAATTTGCTAAGCTATTTGATTCAGTTTCTTTTTGTTTTAAATGACTTGAAAAATGCAGGTGTAGTAGACTGATTACTGTTTATGCATCTGCTAAATGGCAGTATACAATGTTCTACAGATAATTTGAAATGAGATGAAATATATTACATAATAATGTATTCATACACATATGTAATTATAAATAAATATATGTTGAATACATCAAATAAATCTGATTATAGTAAATAAAGTTCTTGCAACAAGAATTACTATGCACACAAACAATATCCTATACATTTAGTAATAACAGTATCTTCATGTGCCCTGATTATGAAATAACACCGTGCCAAAAAATAAACGCATTAACTATTTAATTAAGTGAATGTAACAGAGTGATAATATGTATATCCAAATCAGAACAACCGTATCCCATTTCTTAAATTTTGAAGATCATGACTCATCAAATTCTACTGAAGTAATAAACAACTGTAGATCAAGTAAATCTAGTTTACAACCATTCTAATGATTAGTTCCATTTACTGAAACAGGTGATTAAAGAACTATTATTATTGATGTGCTTGCATAAAAAGATCCAATCTACCATTTGAACATGGGGCTTCAAAACCAGGGTAATGGAAGATATAACAAAAATAACAGAATGTACAAAATACATAAAATTACATGTACAATAACAGATTGAATAAGATACATGTTTATTTACAATTATCAATTTTCATACATGGTTATAATGAATACAGGAGACCATTTCCACTTTGGCATATACAATAACAGAACAAAGAATTGTCAGCTTATGTAAAATATAGCTAAGAACAAATGTCACACAAGACTTATTTTCACATTAGCTGGTATTGTACAATAACAGAAATAGATACTGTAGTTGATAATGTACAATTTAGCTAAACTTAATAAATATCATGGGATTTCATTTGGACTAAGCTGATATGAGAAGCACAGACAAATGCAATGTTGATTTTTTAAAAATAATTATTGATTTCATACGTTTTATAATTTCTACAGATATAATTACACTATTCCACACTAAAAGGCAAATATAGACTGATCAATCCTAACAGAACTTATGGCCATTAATTTCTACTGAGTTAATACCACCATTTTGCCTTTCTCTCAGATCATTGTTATTGTTTGCAGTATCATGTTTCTTAGACAGCTGATACCTGAACATGTCATGATGGCATTTTACATATGTACATTGTTTTAATCATTGGTATCTATAGAGAACTTATTTTTGAAAATTCAAATAAGGAAAATGAGTATTGGCCATCTGTTGCTTTGGATCTTTAATATACATGTCATAATCAATTGATAAAAGTATTATATTTTTAGTCCTAGTTTTATTGAAGATAAACTTGTAGTTGTGTAGCTGTTTGGAGTAGAACTTTAACACCAGGCATAAAGGCACTGATTTCTGAGAAGTTGCCCTGACTAATCATCTGTGTATAAACAGCTAGACTGGTAGTATAATCATATTGTTGTATATACTGAATAATCTGATGTAATCCCATCAATACATTTTGAGATAACTGTAAAAATATAAAAATAAAATAATTTTGAGATGAAAATTTTAGCATTATTTGTATTTAATAAACATAAAAATAAAACAAAAAACCTTATAACGTAAGTTTCTTATCTGCATTTGAAATAGTTATAAATAGTTCATTCACTGTGTGATTAGATAGAAAAGGTTGCAATGAAGAGTTGACGATTACCATTCAATTTCATAAATCACATAGTATAAGAAACTTTAATCAATGTGTTCATCATTAAAGTCGAAATGACAATAGAAAACATGTAAACTTACAGTACAATCACGTAATTTATCATATAATATTTCTAATTTTCTAGATACATCTTCTAACTTTCTCTTCATTTGCTAATAAAAAAAATAAAGATTGATTAATTTAATATAATAGATCCCAAAATCTGTGACTTTTGGCTACGAGATTATCTTCTGACCAGAAGCATAGCATCAGGGTCTGAAATCAAGATCCATCAATAGTCAGAATAACCTTATAACCTTAATATTACATACCACTTCCATAAGGTGTTCACATGTAAACAAACTTTGTTTAAAGAGACTGTGGTAAATACTTACGGCATTACTAGCAGCCTGTAAACAATTATTGACTAGTTTACCAAATACATCTTCTATAACTTGATGTTCTTGTGGTATTGGTGCTTTAACTACCGGTTTAGGCGGTTCTTGTACAGGTGCAGGCTAAAATAATAAATATTACAGATTAATATAAACTTAGTGAAGTTTCGATACACAGGTCAATATGGTTAAAATATCAAACATAACACATAACATCTGTTAAATTCACTGTACAGGGGTAGTGTGTTAACAAATTTGGTATTCTCAGAAAATGTACATTCCTTTTTCTTATAGTTAACTGTAGATGCAGAGTTGACGAAGACTATTTCGATGATGTTCACTTCACTAAAATATTCACATCTAGTCCCTTTTCAGCATATCGTTACATACGCACTCCCCATGACATGTCTAAGAAACATGATACTGCAAACAATAACTACTATTTATTCACCATCACATATAACACAAAAGTTCCTGGGTTGCAGGTCACATTCTTAGATACATACATAGATAATCAAATGTCAAATGTAAAGTTAATCATAACGTAGTGAAACGTTACATTCGGTAGAAAACAGTACACTGTCGCCAGCTCACATTGCACACTTTCAGCTTCACTTCTGCACATGTTCTCAACATCCGCTAGGTTGCTTAGCAATTGATTCGATTTACTAGACATTGGGTACTATTCTACTTGATACTAATTAGACTCGATTAAACGCTCATTTAACCTAATATTCTGCATACATCTGCACTGACACATTATATTGTCATATAGATTTTGAACGTTACATTAACATTATAATATCTTGATACCTTGATTATTTATCGGGAATACAGTACAAAATTGGTGTAAAATGGATTAATATAATCATGCTTTCTATAATATGTTGGGTTGCATATTAATATGTAATGGAGTAGTTTTTTTGCATGCAATGCCAGTTATCACCAACAAAAACATAACCTTATAAACATGATGTGGTTGTACATTCAATATTAAAAATAGTTGATTTAACAAGTGACAATTCAGGATAAAAGTAATTTTCATTGATTAGAAATGTATTCTGAGTTTTAGAAAATATGTCTTAACTAAATATGCAATATGTTAACAACAAAAATATCATCTTTAGAAATGATTTTATACTCCAGTTGGATTTAGTATTTTAAGTTATAATTGAAGATACATACATCTTTGCTGCATTAAAATCACATAATTCTCAAACATGCAGCAGATACATGTATACCCAACTGAACATTTTTTTAACATGGCAGTGATCAGTCATCGTGAAAAATTAGCTTTACTGTGAATGAACCATCTGATTATATACTGAGGGCCACCATGGAAACTTTAAATTTTTATTTTTCAAAGACAAGCTATTTATTTCTATGAATTAATTCCTCAATCACTAAGCAATATAGCCACACTCATTTTCAGAGAGAGAGAGAAATGGGGTTTAACGTCCACTCGACCCAAACTAGGTCATTTCAGGACTAACATATGGTTTAATTTTATTTCAATAATTCGCTTGCGCGTAGGGGTCTTTAGCAGTGGGAGGAAACCAGAGAACCCGGAGAAAACCCACGAGGTTGGACAGGCGACCCTACTCCTTGTCACGTACAACTGGGGATTCGAAACCACGCCAGTCGACTCAATGACAGACTTTATGATACAGTGTGCGCACTCTAACCATTCAGCCATCCAACCCCCCACTCATTTTCAGAATAAAGTACAAAGAATGTTTTGCTTTAACAGCATCCAAACCAAATATCAAATGGTCCTCAGTTTGTCAATAGGTGTTCTAAAGTGGTGGCTTAAATAATATTACATTATTAAAATAACGTGAAGGGGAAAGTATGTTGGTTTCTTTTAATAAATTACAATACAAAATGTTGGCATCTTCCTCACCTTCTGTTCAGCCACCTTCTGTATATTTGAATAGTTATATGAAGCAGGCATCTAACAAGGAAATATCAAACATAATATGGGTTAGGGGAGAAATATTAACAAATAAAATACAGACAGAAAGTTATAGCCATTCCAAGTAGTGCAGAAGTTTTTTATTTAAAGAGACAAGAAAATACCCAATCTCTAAAAACATCAATTTCGACAATTTGAAATTTCAGATTTTTATTGATAACTGGAAAAGATTACCGGTTAGTAATCTGAAATAATGCAATAAACAAATAGTAAATTTTATCAATTTTATTATTATTCGGAATTCTGAAATGGCGACTTTAAGTTAGTATTTAACATAATAAAACAGTTTTAGTTCATGCTCTGAATTACACACATTCGTTAAACAGTGATGTTATGCATTGTTCCAATATACAAGATTAATATTCAAATTACTGTTATATAAAACTTTTGAGGTGCATTCATATTACTGTTATATAAAACTTTTGAGATGCTTATCAAAATCTAAAGATTCAACTGATTACAGTTAAGATACTCTTTTTATTTATTTACCTATGTAGGGCTTTTAAAGAATCATTTTTTTGACGTGAAGTGTCGGGTAAAAATATTTAAAACCAGTGTGTAGGATTAAAAGTAAATGTCTGTGAAATCATTGATCTGTTTATATTATTAGAATTAAGTTCTTTTAGAAAATTAGATATTTCAAAATTAAAAGATAACTAAATAACAACTAATTACTAAGAAACTAGAGTTACAACTAATAAAAACTAATTAAAATGAAAACTGAACATGATTTTTTTTACCTGTTGTACTTGATGTTCCTGTGGATTATAGAGATTACTATAATTAGGAGCACCAGGAGGACCTTGATCTGTACACTGTTGAGATACACCACCATAATAGGATGTAGGCGTTTGACCATCATATTTTGGAGTCTGCTAATAATAAATACGAGAACATATCAACAGCATAATCAAAACTGATCTAGAATAATCATATACATTCTATACTCGCTGATTCAATGAGGTTTATGTCAAAAACATCAGGTATCATATTATTAACCTGGTCCATGTTAATGGTGTTTTGAGATTTCTTGTGATTTACTAGAACTAGGTTAAAGAATCTCACTTTAACATCCATACTCTGTGAATGTACAATAATTATATCCGGTTTTGGATTAATCCAAGTTACCTGTTTTTTCTCTTTTACTAATGGAGGATCATTCCAGGCATTATCTGCTTTAACATCTTGATACGATGGTGCAACTGGTCCGGTCATGTTAGGTGGTGGTGGTGGATTGTATGGACCACCTAAAATATACAAATAAACCTTTTATAAGGACAGAACACATACATCCAATAATGCCAAATTGAATATAAACATACTTAAAAGAATCTGGATAACACAGGTTATACAAATTTGTATTGCTGGTAAATAATCTTCATTTAATCCAAGCAAAACAAATGAAATAAGAATGAAATAAGAAATTACCTGGAGTTGCCATAGGATCATAAACACTTGATGGTTGATTGTTTACTGATGTTGGTGCATTATAACTGTTAAAATAATAGTTCTCAATTAGTCATGGCATTAATTCGGAGCAGAAATCAGGATACATAAACATGTTCAAAGAATGTTTAGTTATATTTTAGTTTAAGCCCTAATTTAATTAAACCCATACTAAACAGGATACAAATGACACTGAAAGCTATACTTACTCATAATAATTTTGACTTTGTGAATAAGGTGCTGTTGGTTGATACTGAGGTTGCATAAAATTAGGCTGGGAATAGGTATCCATACCATAATTACTAGTTGGCTGTATAGGAGTGGGATATTTATGTGACAAGGGTCCTGAAATAACGACATATCTATATATATCAACCAAAGGAAAGATAGTTTGCCAGTCAACGAAAAAGAAGATAAGTTGTCCAAACAGTCCTTAAGGCGTGTCTCACTTAGCCTCCAGGTTGTTCACCAGATATTTCAGCTCGACAAAGGACAATAACACAGCAAGTAATTATATAAAATCATTGAAATTCAATAGGTTTTTTCTCATGAATATAAATACATGTATAACATAATTTTAAAGCCAATCAGATTATCTATTCAAAGTGCAAGTTAGAAATTTTTGGAAATTGTAGAAATTTTTTGTCTCATGAATATAAACACTGTATTAATTTATAGAACTACAAAACAAACTTGCAAGTATTACACAAAAATTGAGGACAAAGCTTGAAAATTCCCATGTTAATACTCAGCCCCCAATTGGAAGTAATAATAATAGAATAAGTACTAACCTTTATTAGGTACAGGAGCTGCACTAACAGCAGGTTGGTATGGTGTATATGTTGGCTGTGTATTAGCAGGTCCATTCATTGATGGATATTGTTGTTGATAAGTTACAGGGTTATAATAACTTGATGACGGTGTTGTCGTAGTCTGGAATCCACTTGACGCTTGTGTTTGATGTGAATGTCTCTGTGGCTGTCGTTGCTGTATACCACGCTGTTGTTGTTGTTGTGGTTGCTGTGGTTGCTGCTGTGGTTGCCTGGCACCAACTGGAAGTAAGTTAATTTTCTGGAAAGGGAATTGTGGCTGAGCCATTCCAGGTATTGGTTGACTTATTGCCTGATATAATCTATCTAGTAAAATGGCAAGACTAGGCTGAAAAAGAAACAGTGGAATCATATATTCAATTAAATTAAAGCCTTTCGATTATTTTTCACAGTACACTGAAATTAACGAAATAGGTTATAAAAATCTTTATTGTTCTTTGGAATTGCCATATCCTAGTGTCAGAACCACACCACTACCAGTCCCAATTAAAGAAAAAATTGTTGAAATCCTATTAATGAACGAATCCTGCATCTTAACTGACCTCAAGTTTTGTTCGCTCTGTAAATTTTAAGTTAGATTGTCTGATTATATGTTCATCTTCTTACCTCACTAGCATTTTTAAGATATCCTAGAGCAGTATAGAGGTTACCCTGAGCAGCTAATATACCAGCATATTGATTTAATCTTTCAGCTAATGGTCCACTAGCAATCTCTGGTACAGTTCCTCTTGTTACAGCCACAGCTTTTCTTAATATCATAACTTTCTCCACAAGATCCTGTAAAATATTTTATACTTAATATAACTTTCTCTACAAAATCCCATAAAATATATTATACTTAATATCATAACTTTTTCTACAAGATCCCATAAAACATATTATCTACAAGATCCCATAAAATATATTACACTTAATATCATAACTTTCTCTACAAGACCCTATAAAATATATTGTACTTAATATCATAACTTTCTCTACAAGATCCTATAAAATATATTATGTTTAATATCATAACTTTATTCACATTACAGGCCCTGGACTGTAAAGCGCAGTGGACATGCACGGCTGGCTCACAGATCCATTCACTTGATTTGAAATGTCTGTGTCCTGTCCGTGGTTTTGTGTTGAGTAATTGTGTATGTGTGGTGAGGTCCTCCTGCACTTACTCATATTTATATACCTGGTACTTTATTTCAATAACACTCTGTATATTAAGTTTAGATACATGTTGCATAGTCTTAAATTAATCTATTAATGAGAGTTTTTTTACAGTTTACTATTATACAGAACCTACCTGAAGAGCTAATGGTTCATTATTATTTTCTGTGTTACGTATCCAGTTTTCCACAAGTCTTTCTATATTACCAGAACATATATAACATAGACTGGCATATAATGATAGTTTACCATTATTCTCGGATTCTAGACGAGATGCAAGTGCATCTAAAATAAAACAAAGTATTAAACTATATTTAAACAATTAATTGTTGTTTACATATGAATATTTGGAAAGTGCAGGTGTGGGAAATCTGTACGTGTGAATCTTTGTGTCACTAATCTGACCAATGTATATAAATGAATTTCATGCTGATAACTTTATCACTAGTGTTCTAAATAAAGAGAACCAGGACACCAGTCCTTCACTTTTAAGGGGAGCTTTCGCTCCTGCTCCTCTCGACGCACGTCGTCTTTCCTTCGAAGGAGTCATTAAAGACTCCTGCAAATTAGCTAAATCGCTCTCCTAAATATTGAGATTAATAAACTACTTTCAGTTTTTGTTTACTTTCAAACTGCATATATTCAAGGTATCAGGAGCTTTTTATGACTCCCACACAATTTTATAAACGTGAAGGACTGGGACACACACTCTGGAATTCATCATCGGAAATCTGAATAAAGCAGATCAATTTTAAGCAGATCTGATAAATACTCCACAATTCCACTTTAAGAAATGAATCAACAAATGAACATATTGATAACTTGAACTCACCACATAAAGGAGAAAATTCTTCAGGTTTAGAATAAGTTAATATAACTGCTAAAGCTTCCTTCCAATTATCTAAATCACATGTTTCAATAATATGTGTCCAGTCATTGGTAACTATTGATGATATTAACTGAAATGAAATATTGAATAAAACAATTAGTGAGTGATCACCATGAAAGATTCTTTTATACCATTATTTAAACAGAAAATAAAATAAACGTCCTATTTACCTGTATCACCAAGGTTAATGAAGACTGACTTGTCAAATTCCAACTGTCAAGGTTTTTCTTTCAACGGATTTGTTTTCATATTTGTACTCCCAAGTTGGATTTGCATTTAACCAAAATCTCTCCATAAAAGGGTAAAGTCAACACATTGTTTTAACAGCATTGGTTTTTATCCTTTTATAAAGATATATATAGAGAGAGAGAAATGGGGTTTAACGTCCACTCGACACAAACTAGGTCATTTTGGGACTAACATATGATGATTTAATTTTATTTCAATAATTTGCTTGCGCATAGGGGATTCGAAACCACGCCAGTCGACTCAATGACAGACTTTATGATACAGTGCGCGTACGCTAACCATTCAGCCATCCAACCCCCCATAAAGATATATAAGATATGTGATGAGATACTCACTCTTCCTAGATTGCTCTTATTCTGCTTAAAATATATTTTCTGTGTTCTGCTGAGTAATTCCTGACCACCTGCAATAGCTAGTATTATAGCTTCAGCCATTTTATTCTCACTCAAGCACATATCAACAGCTGCTTCAAAATTACCAGTTAGTAAAGCTTGTGTCATTAATCCATCAGCATCTGTAATTCATAAAATAATTTAAAATCCTCCCGAACAGAATTATCAAGTAAACTGCTAAAGATGAATTATTCAAGAGCTAAATCTGCCTATTGCAGGACTTTTTTCTGGCTTCAAATGTTATATAAATATTTAGACATGGATCTGCGTCTCGATTTTGACAATTGCCATAAACTTAGTGTTAAATTGTACGATAAACATGATGACTTTGACTTTCCGATTGTTAACTTTCCATTTATTAGTAGTAACATTCCAATATCACCAGCTTATGGAGTGTTTGTGTCTCAACTAATTCGTTATGCGAGAGCTTGTTCATTTTATTCTGATTTTTTAAGTAGATCGAGGCATTTGTCATCTAAACTTCAGGGATATTTGCGAACTAAACTTATTAAAACCTTTAAATAGTTTTATGGGCATCATATTGACTTGATTGGTAAATATAACATGTCTCTCTCGGCTATTATTCTAGATATATTTAATTGACGCGTATACAATCTCCCTGATAAAGTATGTCTACTACATCTTTAACACTGTTCATCACGTGCATTTTGCATACTGATAGTCCATTGGCCAATCACCCTATTTTACCGAGATTTCGCCTAATAGTTTGGATGCAGCTATGGTGGGTGTGGCGCCAGGCAGGGTAAGCTTACTCTTCCGGACACCTGTTACCACTGTTTGTCGTGTATTTTGTACACGGTGAACAGTCCATATGCTGATTACACTATTTTGCCTATACCGTTTTTTTTTTTTTTAGGACTTCGAATTTTGTCTAATAGTTTGGATTGTTCGTACTTGGTTTTATTTCATTCATTCACATGTGAAGCCCACAAAGATAAATCATTTTGATAACTTGGCACTACATATAACAAGAACGTGTAATATACAAACCATTATCTTTAGGTATAACTAGAGGTGTTTTTAAACCAGGATATGTTTGTGCTGTAGCTATTTCATCAAACGCTGCTGATCCATCAGATAATTCATCACGACTATCATTAGGTGTCTACAAAATATATATAGTAAGTAGGAAATTATCAATATTCTAAATTGAAATTACAAGCCCTGATTACAATAAACAATATTATAGTACCTAACACTAACTTCTGAAGTGTGAAAACAGATTAATTATAAAATCAAATTTACCTTTGATCCAACACTAGGAGAAGCTTGACCACTTGACGGAAGATTAACACCAAGAAGATCCTAAAATTAGAAAAAGTTTAAAATTACACACCTATCTGATCTATTACATTAGTTAATTTACAAGTTCCAATTCCAAATAGATCCGAGTATATCAAATTAATAACATGTATATTTTTTTCACCACTTTTGTTGCTGTATATTTACCGATCAACCATATACTTACATTTGATCCTAGTTGAGACATTTTTTGTGCCAACTCAGAGGCATCAACACCTTTATTTCTCTCAGCTTCTGCTGCTGTATGATTATTTACCTTAGAAAAAAAAATAGAAATATTTTTAAGCATCATTCCTTTTCTATGAAATGCTTACTTTAATTACATAGCAAAATTGAAATTTTCCTTTTTAATTCTGAAAAAGTTTCAAAATTATTTTCTCCATACAAAAATCAGAATTCAGCCAGATTTTCATATATATATTTTCTAGACACAATGTAAAAAAAAAAATTTCTCAATCAATTAAATTATAAAAATAATTACCTTTGCAGCCAGATCATTTTCGTCATAACCTAATAACTGTAAGAACTCCTTTCTGGGTTCTTTTTCAAAGTTAACCTGGTAAAATATAAATATATTAATTGGTGATAATTCTGAAACAATCCATCAACAGTGACAATCATTTATTAATTCAGTTTGTTGACACTTTTCATTGACAATCTTATATAAATCAAACAATTTACCCAAGCTTAAGAAAATAAATGAAAACTTTATTGAACACCTGATAGCACTTTGTAATTTGTGTGGAGGGTTTTCTTGTGCAAGTTCACTTTGATATTAGTTAACCTTTCTTTTCATGGACTGTGTTTAAATTGTTTGCCATTACTGTCTGATTATAAGCAATTTTCTACATTTTCTATTATAACCATAACAGTACATACCTTTAAAAAGTTCCAAATACTTTCTTCCATGCGGTTACCGCTATTCGAGGCTTTCATAGCACAGAATTCCACGAATTGATTATTATTAGTTGCTTGTTCTAATTGACTAGATCTGTTGATTATTTCTGTCTCTGTTACAACTTGACTTATAAATACTTGTTTTGGTACTGGCTGTTGTGGATTCTGAGGCTTTGTATGACTAAAACTGACTAATTTTCCACCAAACTGAAATGCATTAGAATTATTATACAGTGAAGCCTTAACTGCTAAAACAAGTCGAGTAATTAGCTTTTGTCATCCTGCCTATATTTGATCAGTGAACAGGGGTTTCACAGGAAGACAAATTATAGTGAATATAACCACATTCTTTAAAGTGGGATAATTAAATATGCACATATGGCATTGATATCGGGAGTCCAACTGGACATTTATGAGGATTTATTGAAAACTTTTTATGATAAGAATGTATTGATATTTGAATATCTATGGGAGACTTATAAGTGAATCAGAAGCAGAGTTATGGCATTTATATGATCAAATAATTAGATTATTAAAGTAAATCACTGTGATAATGGAAGTACATTATAAGCTTTAATAAAATCCATTTGCTACAAAGTTATTGTACTTCAAAGCATGATAGAAGAACAGATGGACCCAATAATACAATTTATCACACCAAAAGGAACAGATTTCCCTTACATCCAATATTCTAACAAGAATATGAAATACAATACTTACTGCAAATGAAGCTCCTACTGGTTTTCTTAACCATTTTGGTGGTTTTTGTAGAGGCATTACTTTGTCTTGTTCTTGTGGAACTGGTACTGGTGCCTGGGCAAATGGTTCTACAGTATTGAACGACTCGGCCACCTGTGAATGCATAAAAATCATGACTGTAAACTATAGAGAAGTAATGATTTTGATCAACTGAATTCTTTATGTAGTTTTAAGTCATAATTATGTTGTTATTATTTGAAGAACCCATCAAAATCAAGAAAAAGCTCTTTTCTACCATCATAAAATCATTGTATCTTGAGTAACAATGTACAGATAATATTGTTTAAAATTTGCAGTCAACTGCAGCCATTGCCATGTTTCATATAATACCGTCAGTTACTGGTTGGCAAATTCAGATACTCCTGATAATTGATATATTATAAGTTAAACTAACACATATAGACCACCTGGAACAATGGACATCATGACTAATGGAGAAATAATTTGATGATTGATAAAATACCTTATTACTGGGCTGTATTGGATGTCCACCACCCATTAAACTATAAATAGTAATATGACCATCAAAGGTAGCACCAGATATAAGTGATGGGTTTCTAGGACACCATTGTACATCAAAACACCATTGATTACTAGTTGGTATTTCATAAACAACCTATACAATAATAAAACAATCCATACAGAAACATTCCTAAAATATATTACATTAAAATAAGCATATATATAATATACACTGTCTGTCCAATTTAAGAATGGTATTAAAAAAAGTTTCTTAACATGCATTTACTGAATATCCTGAGAAATATGCAATCATACAGATAGAAACAAGGAAATTACCTCCCCTCCTTGTACATTACTGTTTGGATTCCAACAGAGAATTCTGTTGTCTTTACCACAGCTAAGAAGTAGATCTGGATCTTGAGGACACCAGGCCATAGACAAAACACCCCTGTTCAAAATAAGAAAGATGTAAAGTTATCTATAGTATTAGCGGCACATTAATCATGTCATAGCATTCTGTTTCAAGGAAATTTGGAAAAGTCAAATGTTAAGCATTGGTACTATTTTATAGCCCTATTCTACATATCAAAACATTTTCACACTAACTGTATTTTTGTTGTATATGTATCATAATAGCTTTATTTTGCAGGCCTATTTTTCAATATAATAAAGACGAACCTCTTATGATTTTCTAAAACTTTAAGTGGGGATGTGGCATATCTTAAATCCCATAATTGTATAACCGGTGTATGATCATCTTCTGATGACAACATTAACTGGGTAGCTACTTCAGGATGCCAAGCTAGTTGTTTACACTTGATCTACAAGAAAAGTACTCATTACAATAAATTCAACAACATTTAGTCAAATTTACTTTTCTCTCATTAAAGTAGCAAACAGAAACCCTTACGTTTGCATGTTCGCAAAGCATGTTCGCAAAATTCCTAAATTGTTTATTTTGAATAAATTTCTTTTTTTTCCAGTAAGATGGACATCCCGTTGTTATCGACAGCTGCATTTCTAAATGCTTGAATCTTTTATGCCTGTCCAACCTCGTGGGTTTTCTCTGGGTACTCCGGTTTCCTCCAACTGCTAAAGACCCCTACGCGCAAGCGAATCGTTGAAATAAAATTGAACCATGTGTTAGTCCCGAAATGACCTAGTTTGTGTCGAGTGGACGTTAAACCCCATTTCTCTCTCTCTCTCTCTCTCTTGAATCTTTTATGCTCTATCATGCTTCAGCATGTGCAATTCTTAGTTTGACCATGTTTATAAACTTAGAATTTTGACTGTGTGAGTGACGAAGAAGAATTCATTGATTAACGTAACACAAAGATGTATACATACCCTAGACATGCTATCACTGACTTTGATAATGGGTTCATTTTTACGTAAATCCCACACCACACATCTAGCTGTAAGTGTTGAACCCAGGATATGCTGTACTTGTCTATTCCACGCAACACATGCTACATCTTCTAATGGCTAAAATAATATCACAAATTATAATGTTTAATAAAAAGAGTACAAAATTGCAACAAGATTCATGGCTAAAACATACACAAGTAAATATATATCGGTATTATGATTCATCAAGATTTAATATCTTTGGAAAGGGAATAAATAAATTTTGGAGCTAATTAAATAAATTTGGGAATTTGAATAAAGTTCTGACTGTACATTATTACAAGCACTGATGCTTGAGTCCTACATACCTGAGATTTCTGTCCTGGTGTCATGGGATTTTCAGGTTTATTTAAATCCCAAATATAAATTTCTGATTCTCCTCCACCTGATGCAAGTAAGTTTGCCTGAAATAAGAAATTGTTACATAAAATATAACAAGACCACTAAGCCAAATTCTTGTGAGGCCTAAACTGCTCTGAGTTTAATAGTATATTTATCATCTGTGATGGCATCAATGTGTGACAAAGGACTAAAGAATTTCCAATTGTTCAAAATAAAAGCTCCAGGATTGCACACAAAATGTAATTTTGTTTGTGCATTAAAACTATAAGCCATGTGTTTTTTTTCTTTATCATAAATTGTACTGCTTTCAGATTGTGTAGGCCTATATACAAAAAAGGTCAGTCGATATTCAGATTTGAAGGTTATAGCTTTAAAACTAGCTGGCAAACATGTATTATTGCCAATCTTTTAAATGTAAGATCTGTACTTACTTGAAAAGGATTTAAATCTAAAGCTCGTACAGCACCGGTATGTCTAGACTGGGTATATATTAAACTTTTTTCTCTTTGGTTAATCAGGGCATCAGCATTAAATACTTGTATATCTCCATTATCAGCACCAGTAACAATCACACCAGCAGGATAATCTGATGTTCCAATACCAAATGATCCCCACAATACTTCATGAAACCTGTAACAGGGTATAACCAGATTGTTAAGTAACAGTGTAAACTCTTAAGATTTAAAGCTAATGAAAACTGTTCAAATCTTAAAGGAGAAATCCCAGATATAATTCGGTCAAGAAAACTAGTAATATAATGTGGAAGGAACAACTATCTGAACCTCTGTGACAGCTTTAAATAGATCAATGATAGAGAACCAATTTGACCTATCAGATATGCTTAAAATCATATCGGATATACATTGAAGCAAACATAATTATCTTCCTTTACAGAAAAATGAAAGTAAATTTCATAATTGCTACTTTTGAGAAATATCTTTGAACAGCTATTCATGTGAATTTTTGTGTGAACCATGCACAAGTTCAGAAATTTTTTTGGAAGCATTAAAACTAAAAACAGGCCACCAATGGTCAAAATTGTAGCCTTTTTTCGTTCTCCAAATAGACAAGTTTATGGCCATTGGCAAGTTGCTGTAAGGCAACAATGATCCCTGAACTCACTTAAACGATTTAGACATTAAATTTCGAACAGCTTAACATTTTAAGCTGAAATTTTGACAAACTTTTATTTCAGAGACACAATGAAAACAGGTACTTTTCTTTTAATTACAAAGTAACATTTCAACTAGTTTCATTACATCTACATATAATCTAGCTAACTTATGTAAGCTATATTGTTTCTGGTACCGGGTAGTATATAACTTCTTTGAAATATGAACTTTTTACCTGAAATCTGATTGGTTTGAACAAACTAAAGGCATATCTAATGTTGCTTCTGCCAGATTTAAGCTATAACATTCTAATGATGATGTGGTGCTGCAAATGTTAATATAATAAAATAAGTACTAATGAATTATGTTCAATTTATTGGGAGTTCAAAATTCAAAATGCCATTGAAATTGATGACAGTATTATCAAATTTTATGTGTTGTGGTCTAAAATTACAACCGGGTTAGTAAAACATTAAAATTCCACAAATTAAATTTTAATTCTAAATTATTAAAAAGGTTCAATTTTTAAGGATAAAGATCTGTATTCTGCACTAACCTGAATGTAGCATCAAGTTGTTGAGCTGCTGTTCCAGTAGCCAGGTATATAGGGTACTGATCTACTGGTGACCATGCCACATTGGCTGTTCTGTCAATTTCCTTAATTCTCATCTTTAGTCCGGTTGCCTGAAAAAATCAAAGAATAAACTATTCAGTAACTATTACAGTAACGTGGGGCCTAATGATTTGTATAGGTCAGTCTCTAAAGATATATTTGCTAGAAACTATAAAATGAGATATAAAATGATTTTGGAAAACAATTTGCCAATGATTTCTTGGTTAATTATCCTATCAATTTATTGTGATCCAACGTCTTATAAAAAAGGTCAAAAATTTAGTTGTTTGTAGGCCTATGACATGAAATGAAACAATGGCAGAATTGCTTAAACGGTGGGATTAAATTAGTCACAGAAAACTTAAATGTTATCACTTTAAATCAAGCGTTTATTTAATAAGCTAAATAATGCCTTTTATCTTCTCAAAAATAAGAAAACATTTGTCGTCCTACATTAATCACTATATTGTCTCCCCCCCCCCCCCCACCTCATATTTCTCACTATTAAGACTAATTATACAGTAACGTAATGACTGTCCACCAAATGTTTCTTGCCGTAACACTAACTCTTGGTGTATTCTGCGCAAAATATAATATTTATATTTTCATAAGGCCTGTCATTGAGTCAACTGGCGTGGTTTCGAATCCCCGGTTGTACATGACAACCTTGTGGATTTTCTCTGGGTCCTCCGGTTTCCTCCCACTGCTAAAGACCCCTACGCGAAAGCGAATTATTGGAATAAAATTAAACCATATGTTAGTCCCGAAATGACCTAGTTTGTGTCGAAAGGCTAAACCCCATTTTTCTCTCTCTCTCTCTTGGATATGTTTGTTTTATAAATTAGGTCGTCAGCTCTTTACCCCAATTAGTTATGTTAACTCACTTAAATGTATGGGGTGGAGAGTATACATATGTAGGAGGTTAATAAAAAAAAAAATATCAAAAATACAAGTTATAGAAACTTCTAATATCATTATAGATCTATATATAATTGGTGGTGGACAAATTGTATCAAATCTTGAACATTCATATCTATATTTTTTTAGACAAAATCGTTCAATTACTCTACCGGTACATTATTCTAAGAGTAAGAATGTATTACATAATCTATCAATTGGAAGTCCGTCGACTTCAGGTCAGACACATGCTCACTAAAATATCTGAGATTACACGTAGGCAAAGATCACTTTTGACAGATGCCTTTGGCTGTTCTGTTAACTGATAAACTAAAGTCAGATGTTTAGCTTGCAAGCTAAATTTACCGGTAACTTTGCGATTCCTAAACCATTATACTTACCCTAATCTCCTAATTATAATGTGTTCAATCGGTCTGATAAATCAGCGATATATATATAATTCACAAAAACTCTAAACAAACCCCGTCCATACGTAACAATAGGCCAAAAACGATATTATAAACAAATATGATTTTCAGAAATACACCACATACGAACCAACGTGGCAGAAGCCACATTACCCAGAATGCGCCGACATGCGATGATCATGCGCATTGGTCTGTAGACACGACCAATTTGGTTTCTACTCATATTTTGTAATAATTATTCCTTGAATAAACCTTTCGTGGTATACATACATATTGTAAATATCATTCGATGTTCAATTATGTGTTAATTCTTCAACAATTAGATATCTAGCGCTCCAGCTAAACATTTTATAACTTTTCAAAATTATAGATTTATAGTGAGTTAGTACGTCCTCCTTTTCCGAACTTCCTCTTCCAGTTCGTCCACATTGTGAATTTGCAAAGAGTGGCTAAAGTTACGTTGTCTGCGATTTATCACACCCTTGAAAGTCAGTAAATTACAGTTTCCTGGGGGGGGGGGGGGTTATGGTATTGGTGTTTCATATTTCGGATAACTTTCGTAAACTGCAAAGTAAAATTTATATTTTATTTCAAAAGGTTATCGTACATAATAATCATTTAATATATTTAATCTTTCCAAATATACAGTTTCCGTACATTTAAATTGACGCAAGATTCCATTAATTGATAATAACAAGTAAAGCGGTAAAGTCAAAATCCATACAACATATTTATAGTGTCCAGAAGGTCACTAAGCAGACAACGACAAGCTTGTTAAATAAGCAGACGACCACAAGCTTATCTTTCCTTCTTGGGAGCATTCATTTTAACAATTTTACATATTCCCCGATGACCTTTGACCGTTGTCCTTTGACCCCAAGAACTCAAGATGCGTTAAAAGACAAAAGACAAATGTCATTTTGCAAAGTTGCTTTGTTGAAGTGTATATGTGAAAATTTTCTGTTCTTTGCAACATTAGTGGATTTTTTCCCAAAAACATTTGTAATTTGACATTTGACTTTTACTTTAACGGTATTATGTATTCATCATTATAAGTATAACGACATATGTATTTTGCATCTTAGGTATTAGGTATTTTCTATGATGTATAATAACACTTTCAACTTACATTTAGTTTTGGCCCTTAAATCCCGCCATAGAAAGTGCCTGTGGACGCACCTATACTACTACTGCCAGAGTCACTTTTAGCGTACCTCTCCGGCGTGGTTTCCCCTTGTCAGTGATGGGACGAAAAACCGAAGTCCCGTGTACATATTGGCGTGCACGTAAAAGGTCCCTTGGCAGTTGGAATTCGATATAAGAGTAGGCCGTAGCGCCGCTGCCCGGGCAAAATTTCCCTCATAGCACACTGTATGGCGTATGCCGTCTTCATTAGCCCAGTTTAGGAGCAGAACAGTTATACGTTAAACCCCATTTCATTTCATTTCTGCATACCCCCCCCCCCCCCGAATTTAATGTTGCCATATCCCAGTCCGTCAACTAACATTTCCCGATCACACAGAAATTCAGAAATAGGCTATACTATATATATAGGCCTATATATTGATCTTCATCTATCTTCACTTTGATTACTCTCAGCGATTTTGCACCAACACCAGGATAAAGAAGATAACATAAGTGTGTTATAAGTGAAATTTTTCCCCTACACCACTGACAAAAAGAAACTACTGGAAAATCATGAGGATATTCTCATGCATGGGAGTCACACATGGGTAGGGGGGTCCGGGGGGTGGGCCCCCGCCCCAAAGAAAATTTACATAGTAGACCCTAACTCCTATTTATTTACAACAATTATTAGGGTTAGTTAAGATTCTATTAGAGAGAATCATCCTTGAAACATGTGTGAAGTGAAAAGTAAAATTGTGTCTAGTTAATTTTTTTCTGTCGCTTATCAGAGTGAATCGCATGTAGGTACCCAAAAACATTATCGCCTAAACCAAATATTTATCGCCCGCTCAGCCAGCCATGTAACCATAATACTTTGCACGCGGTGAGCCAATCAGCAAACGAGTTGTGCAGACAGCATGGCCACATGGTGTTTGTTTATATTTTTTAGGGGTTTTAAAATAGGGTTAGGGTTAGGGGTTAGGGTTGCCCCCCCCCCCCCTATATATATTTCACGGCTACGCCTCTGCCTACATATATCAACCCCAGACCTCCTGGTTAGTGAAACAGCTCCTAATTATTATACACTGAACCAACCTTGCTCCAAAAGACAGCAACCCAAAATGATAGGTCGCTATTGCGCGGTGTGTTAACTTTCTAATGTCTACTTTCGAGTTGCATTTGACGATGACCCGCGTCCCCTGCAAGGCCATCAACCGCAACCATTCAACATAATATTACCTGGATGCATGACATGGTACGTGATGGCTGATCGACGATAATTGCCACGACATATTGCCAGGTGTTGTGGGCATTTCTCACGAGTAGGTTGAGCACATTATCGCCAACGCGTTAGGAATTACAAATGTTTCTGCAAGATGGGTCAGATTCCTGACGTCCCTTGACAATCTGTGCCATTTTGAAGCAGATCCTGGTAATATTTTTGGCCAGATTTGTAACCATGGATGAGGCCTGTTTCCAAAAATGATAAAAAGAATTAGCCGGTCGTCATTTTCCTAATTATGACGAGATATCTGCTGTGAAAGACTTTCTTAGAGTGGCTGAAGAAAATTTCTTCCTGACCGGCAACGTCGTTGGCAAAAGTGTGTACGTTGAAGGGGACTGTAGAAAAAAAATGGAAACCACCGACTTTGTACAGGTTTTTCACACATGTCTTAGAACTTTTGAACTAACCTTCGTAATACCCCCATAAGACAGGGGCGGCATTCTTACTGCGTTGCTAAGGCGACGGAAAATGGACTCAGATAGTCAGAACGCGCCAAGATCGTTATAAGCCTTGTAAAAGCATAGTGGAAACGCCAGATATCCTGCTGTGGTCTCCATGGTCGCAAATGATCACCGAGTCACGGCGTTTGTCTTGGGCATGTTAAAAACAAACGCCAAGATTCTGCGATCTGACCTGGAAAGCTGTGAGACCGCGACTTTTTTCAAGTTTGTAAATTTTTTGGACATTTTCTCGCGGTGTATTAATGTTTGCCGGCGACCTTGTGCATTTTCTGGTCGCCGTACGGTCGCAGCAGCGCAGTAAGAACGCCACCTTGGTCTGACGAGGGCAATAACCTCTGATCTATGCACCTCTCACGCTCATGATTTGTTTCCATAGCATTTTGATCTGTAAATAATGATGAATTTTCACAGTAAAAGGTGACTTTGTTCTTCGAGCGGTCGTGATCAGATGATGGTCTCTGGAATGGGGTCGCAACCAACAAAAAGTACGTTGGGAACCACTGGTCTATATATACACACCCGATGCCCTATGATCAGTGTTTAAACAGCTTCTCCGTCGATAACCCCAAAAATAACAATACTTCTTAATCTTGGTGCCGTAGTCCGACAGATGACTTAAAACACTCAAGACTCTTGACTTGTTTTCTGAGATTCCCGAATCATACTGCGGAATACTATATACATGTATAGTGCATTTTAATGCATTATGATAGCTGTAATAATATATGGATGATAGGATTCATGGATGTCTGGAACAATTTATGGTTGTTATTACTACATGTGTATAGGTTTGTATGTAGTCGCGAAAATCATAGGCGTACGGTCCCGATAAATATGGGGGGAGGGGGCAGACCTGAAGTGCCCTATAAAATTCCGGTCTACAGACGGCCGCGCTAGTCATCAGTGAGGGCGGAAGGCCCGGAGTTTATCGTATTGGTGCCCCCCCCCCCCCAAGAAAATTTGACGGCCGCATAAACAAATTTTCTTGTTATTTCAGCCCGTGAATACAGCAACTTCAAAGTGGTTTAATATAGCCTACCCGATTTCCATTAACCATTCAATCGTTTACAGTCCACGGAAATGCGACCGTTCTAAGTATATTTGAAAGTTTAATGACCGCACACGCGTTTTCCTGCTATTCGAGCCGGGGAATAGAGCAACTTCTAAACGTGGTCCAACAAAGCCTGGCTGATTTGAATTCCAAACTACAAAGTAGTTGTTACGTCCTCCCCGAGACAATTTTTAAAATTTAACAGTTACAAATGTGTTTTTCTGCTATTCTAGCCCGTGAGTTTATATGTGGACAAATTTTAATGTAAACCAGTGATTGTTTTCCATAGAAATAGTCTTGTGTTTTTTAAAGTTGTCTATTGGTTTTGCATCCAAAATCCGATTCTATGCCGACCTGAATAGGCCTACCGATCCTTTAAAAGGAATCAGACTGTTGTAGCTGCATTCACAAATAATCGATGCCCGAAAAATGTCGCACAAAGCAGAGTGGCCCCAGACAAAATTAAATGATTTAATCCATAGTCAATTCAGTACAAATTCGAGGTATTTAATTCAAAGAGAAGTAAAATGAGTGTTTTATTAGATTTCGGATAAAATATTAATTATTTTTTTTCACTTCACCCGTCTGCTCGAAAAGTGGCCCCCATGTGGTTCGCACGCCCATGGCCAAAATGCATAATTTTTTATGCCATCTACTGTCCCATTAGTCCTATCAGCTTAGAAATGAAATTGGCGTTTATCGTCCCCCCAAAACCCTTGAAACGACGTACCACACGTGTTCCGCGTACCCCTAAACATGTCAGCCGTGTATATTTTGGATTATGTCGCCATATTGGATCACCCGTTTGTGGGATGAATTGGAAACTATCGCAAATGAGTCTGGCGACCAACATTATTTCATCAACAATGTTTGTCAATCTCTATTTCAGACCATTTTTGCTGCCATGTTGGATTTTTGGCTTTCCTGAAGTTAGCCCGTCGTTTTCCGAGGTAGCAAACGACAAATATTTTCACTAGGGTCCCTTCAATCATAAACCATCCTTAAACCTTGTTCCCCGAGAAATGGCCACAGATGTGCCCAGAGGCGTAGCGCGATCACCCCCCCACTCGGGAGGGGGGGCGGCACACCCATCAAATTTTTTTTAAAGTTTCAGTCTTCTGTAAACACTGTTTTAGCATATTTTACAGGGTTAAACTAAAACATCCCACCAATACAATGTTTATCATGTTTCTGACTTTTACCTATTGAATGTTACGCTTGAGTTATGAACAACACGACAAAGAGAGTTTAGTAGGGAAATTTTTATGAGGAGGATCCAAATGAAACAAAACTTGATCACATAACTTTAGTTTATGAATATGCATATTTGACAATCACCTTGTTAACTACTAGGTGGGTACGAGACCTAAAATCCGTGACCAATTTTCGGGGAAGTTGTTTTGAAGGTGATTTCTATATGACAAAAACCTGCTGAAGCTATTTAGCTTGGCTCCTCTCTCTAAAACGCTGGCGGAATCCGCTAGAGGGCCAAATTCAAAATGGCGGCCAGATTTCGCGGGAAAATATAAAATTATTTAAGATAGGCTTTGAGGTGTCTATTTGTATGTTTTAAGGGTCTTTGAAACGAAATATCATAATCAAAAATCCATCCGGCCACTAGTTTTGCCAATATGACCGAACAATCCAAGATGGCCACCATTTTTGATCTGAAAAATAGTTTTGTCAACTATACACAAGTTGTATGTTTTCGGGGTCGAGGTATTCAATTTTGATGAATTTGTGTCGATATATGGCAACCAGCAATAAGAGTGCAAGAAATGAAGGTACTCACCGATATGTACAACCTGATATACTCTGTAGTCAGTTGATCTTAATTTAATCAACGCTTAATAATGGATCCATGTAATATTCTGAGCGCCATGGAAAACGCATTACTTTTTTTCCCCAAATATTTTATTACTAGGTGGTTTTGTATGTATAATATTATGCAACACTATGAACTATTGTTTCACACAATGCTCCCAAACACAAAAAATGTCGGCCCGTGTGCACAAAAGAAAATTGCACGAGATGCACATGAAAAACCCAATATTCACGTGCAGCATTGTGTGTGAGCCCTTTAAAAGCATGTTTTCAACTTAATGTGCAGTACATGAACTGTGAAACGTCAATTTGTTGTTGGACGTGTGAAGGAATCGAGCTAGAGATGCCGAGACTTACTGAAAATCAACGGAATGAAGCCATGGGAATGTCCAGGGCTGGCATGTCTACACGTGCTATTGTAAGGTTGGTGGAACGTGTTCGAGTTACTGGATCAATACGTGACCGTCAACGTCCTGGTCCACAACGCGGTACAACCCAGGCTCAAGACCGCTACATCCGGGTCACTCATCTGCGTGACAGATTCCGCCCAGCGACTTGAACAGGTGCAGCAGTAGCCGGAAGACAAGTACCAGTAAGTACCAACACCGTAAGACGTCGTCTAAGAGAAGTAGGACTCAGTGCACGAAGACCTTAATTTGGAGTTATCCTCAGGGATCATCACCGTCAGCGGCGTTTGATATGGGCTCAAGGACACCAGACACGGAGAAGAGTAGACTGGCAAAGTGTGCTTTTCAGTGATAAGAGTCGCTTTCATCTTTATCACGCTGATGGCCGTCAACATGTGTGGAGACGTCTTGGGGAACGTCTTGCAGACTGCTGCGTCTTCGAAACGAATCGATGGGGTGGGGGAAGTGTAAATGGTGTGGGGAGGCTTCACATTTCATCACCGGACCGCCCTACACATTTGCAGGGGTCGCGTTAATGCTGTAGCCTACCGTGATGATGTCTTGCAACCAATTGTTGTTCCGATGTTTCGAGCGCACCCACAACTTCAGCACTTCCAACAGGATAATGCACGTCCGCATACCGCCCGTTTTAGTATGGACTACCTGGCTCTTAACAACACCAATGTCTTGGACTGACCAGCCATGTCTCCGGAAATGGCACCGATAGAACATGTCTGGGATGAGATTGGACGCCGTCTGTATCGGAGACCACAGATGCACACCATTGCTGCTTTAGAAGCTGCTCTTGTCCAAGAATGGAAAAATTTGCCCCAGGCCTTCTTTCAAACATTGGTAAATTCCATGCGACGTCGCTGCACAGCGTGCGTAAGAGCCCGTGGAGGACACACGAGCTACTGACATCTGTGTCGTACTTTTGGTTTTGACCCCTCTGACTTTGTACCGTTGATTACAGATAGCCCATTTATCGAGCTACCAAACGATACTTTAAGATGTTTTGATCCGGTCACACCCGACGGTGAAATCCCGATTGTTGCAAGAGAACCGATTTTTTTACTGTCTTTTTTTTTTATATATCGAATATATTTTTGACTACTTCCTGTTTACGGATCATTATCGGGATAGATTTAACAAGTGGTATGGGAACTTAACTTCCTGTACCAGAAGTTTCAGAAAGATCCATTGAACAGTTTTACCTCCCTTATACCATTAGAAGCAGATTTACAGATATAACGATTTTTCGACTTTTTCAAAGATTGTGGCCCTTGTGAAAGCTGAATCTCTAATATGAATATCAGTCCAAAAATGGTTCAGTTTCTTTCAATATGTACAAAAATGTGACAACCTTTAACAAGACAGTTACCGTCTATGAACTAAATTGACTGGCCTCTTTTAAATTCGAATGAATCCAAGCCAGGAGATTATCTTGGTATTTTGATTTTGTTTTCTTAATTATATGTTAAATCAATCTGATTACATATTACATTAGTGTTACTTTGCTCTTATTTTTTGAAAAATTTTTCACAAGTTGTTTTCCTTTATTTTGTTAATGTAGAATGGTAATGAACTGCTCTTTTCATTTTCTTTGTTTTATTTGTTTCGTTTGAATTTGATTTATCTGTTTAGTTTTTGATTGTTTAATTTTTGTTAATGAAGTTGATTCTTTTAAACTTCGTTTTTTATTTTTGAACTCTACTTGGTGTAGGTGTTCATCAGGTAATACCTCGACTGAGTTCAATATAAAGATTAGCCGGTTGATTTGTTGGATATAAACCTTTGAATAATAGCGCCTAACAGGCAGCTGTGTTTAATTATGTTCTCCTGATTTTGATTGTTTCTGTGTGTTTGAAGTATATGTTTGTGAAATGCGCTTAGAAACACTTCACGTGTAATGAAGCGCTATATAAATCGAACAATAATAATAATAATAATAATTAAACATCCATAAGTGTACAAATGTGTTGTTATTGATGTGTTCCCATTTGAATATTGTTCACAATAAAGAGCAAAATAAATAAGATATGTTTACAGGATCATTTTGTTATATGAAAAACTAAGTGATGCGTTTTCCATGGCGCTCAGTATATTTAATCACGCACGATAATCGACATCATCTACTTATCCACTTAAAGTCAAAGTGTTGCTCATCAGAATCACAGTCAGCCGATTTAAAAGATAGATCCAGTTCTGATTGTTCAGATTCAGATTGTTCCTCCGAAGTTAGAGTTACGTCGGAATCGTCATCACTTGCATTATCATTGCCATGAACAAGTAATGGCTTAAACATCCTGGTAATGCTGCTTGATTCTCATCTAATTGACACGCGCTGTCCAAATTGGGGCAGTTTCCAACCATTACCAATGGGAGAGTGTGTGATCTTAGACTTTGAGTAATTAAATATGCCCGAAAAGTAGCTCAGGTGAGTTTAAGTTTGCAAGACTCTTCATCAGGTGGTAGCCAGCGAAAGTTTTTTTTTCGTTTTATGCTTGACCATTTCCTTGCTCTCGCTTCTGCCAGAGAGATGCTTTGAAGGTGATTTCTGAATTAAAAAAAACAAACTGCTGAAGCGATTAAGCTTGTGTGTCTCTGTCTAAAATGCTTTCGGAATCCGCTAGTGTGCCATATTCAAAATAAAGGCCAAATTTGGCGTTAAAAATATAAAATATTTAATATAGGCTTCTGGGGTGGCTATTCCTATGTTTAAAGTGTCTCCGAATCGAAATATATCAAAAATTCATCCGGTCACTAGTTTGGTCAATATGGCCGAAAAATCCAACATGACCGCCATTTCATGCAGGTTTTTTTTAAACTATGCTCAAGTTTTGTGTCAAATTGTATGTTTTCAGTGTCGAGGAATTCAATTTTGACTCGTTCTCTTTGATTGGAGTGAAAGTTACAAATTAAGAGCCACAGTCAGGGGCGGATCTAGGAAGTTTGAAAGGGGGGGGGGGTGCCACAAAATGAGGGCACTGACCGCGGAGACGGGGCACGCCGCTGAGAGGGGATTTTTTTTTTGGGGGGGGGGGGTTCCCCCAAGAAAATTATCCGTTATTTCCTTGCATCTGTAGCCATTCCAAGAGCTAGAAATTTGGCTGATATTTTCGTCTAAGTAAACGTTCGGAAATCGTTGAAAAAGAGCCTTAAAATCGAGCAAAAAAGCCAGTTGAACATGCGGCTCGAAAATTGTCAAGGGCGAGCGAGGCATTATGATGGGGAAAAAGACGAATCTATTCCCTAGCCACTTCACTATTTACGCCTTGTAACTTGTACTTTGTACTGTCCACACATGAAACAATGCTACGTCAAGTTGCACTCATGCGCGTCGGTGATGGACATGATACGCCGCCGATTCCACAAGATGTCTGTCTATAGTCACTCTATAGGATTAGGGCACCGTCAGCTAAACAACAAGAATTCGTTTGAAAGTGGAAGCATTAATTAGACCAGACTGGTGTGTTTGAATCGATGGTTTGAGTCATTTGGGATCCCTGCAACGGGTTGGGAACGGGACATATTTGGGTCTGAGAAAAGGCACTTTCAGCAGTAAAAAAGGGCACTGTCGAAAATTAGGGGGGGGGGGCGCCCCTCGCGCCCCCCTTGAATCCGCCTCTGACAGTGAGGGTGTTCCCGTCAAATGACCCAGAGCTAAGGAATACGGTTTCATAGCTGCTTCTAAGCTTGATTAAACTTCCACCATATTGTTTCTATTGGCTTGGAATTTCCCAGGCGTCATTGCATCAACAGTGCCCCACGCTGAAAGGCCCTGATATAGTCACCGGGCCTCTTTCTTGTTCCAGGATTGTGAATATTGGCACAAGAAGGAGGCCTGGTGAAACATACAATTTGCCACGAAACTTGAGCATAGTTGAAAAAAAAATATCCCAACAAGAAAAGGTGGCCATCTTGGATTTTCCGGCCGTATTGGCCAAACTAGTGACCGGATGAATTTTTAATGATATTTCGATTCTGAGACCCTTAAAGCATAGAAATAGCCACCTCATAAGCCTATATTAGATATTTTATACTTTTAGTGCCAAATTTGACCTCTATTTTGAATGTAGCACTCCATCGGATTCCGCAAACGTTTTGGACAGAGGCACCCAAGCTTAATCGCCTCAGATTTTTTAAATACAGAAATCACCTTCAAAGCATATCCCTGACAGAAGCCAGAGCCAAGAAATGGTCAAGCATAAAACGAAAAAAACTTTCGCCGGCTACCACCTCATGAGGAGTATTACAAACTTAAACTTACCCGAGCTACTTTGCGGGCATATTTAATGCTTAAAGTAGCTAAGTCTCTAACTCAATATCATCCAAAATCTTCAACATTGAAAACACGATTTATTTGTCAAATTAAATCAAAATTCATGTTGTGATCTTACCGGAAAAAGGTGGGCTTTTGATATCCAATATTTAAGACAAAATAAACCTTTTACCATTGATACACGAATCGTGTACCATAATGCGCTTCAGCCCCAGTTGTATCAAGAGACTCGAGGGAAAAGGGTAGACACATTGCACCAAATCAAACGGCGTATGTAGACTGGAATAACCAGACGCTAGAAATTTGCACTCGCTTGAGACTGCTGGCTTATTTCGCCAAACATAACTGATTTTAAATTGGAGTAAAAACGGAAACCATTGAATGTAAATCAGTTTATATACATCCATATTACAGTATTATATGCGTTGCGACCCACTTTTGTCAATTTCTAGGTCCCGAATGTTAGCGATTTAGCTCCTTTAATTACTTGAAGTCTAAAATCCCACACTCTCCCATTGGTAATGGTTGGAAACTGGTCCAATCTAGACAGTGCGTGCGTGTCAGTGATTTACATGTTTTTGGCAGCGATAGTGCAAGTGATGAAGATTCCGACGAAACTTCAACTTCGGAGGAACAATTTGAATCTGAACAATTAGAACTGGATCTATCTTTTGAATCGGGTGACAGTGATTCTGATGAGAAACACTTTAACTTTAAGTGGATAAGTTGATTATCGTGCATGATTAAATATTACATGGATCCATTATCAAGCGTTGATTAAACAGGGTTCCCGCTGCTTCGTCAAACATTTTTTCAAGGATATTCAAGGATAAATATACGTCAAATTCAAGGATTTTCAAGGACATTTTTTAGCCTAAATTTACAATTTTTCATCTTAAAAATAACCAAAACATTACAACTATCGTTATAAAACTTCTAATCTAAACGGGATTTTCATATCAACTTACTATTATTACCAATCTGAAACAAAATTAAGGATCTCAACTGAAATTCAAGGATATTTTCCTATTTCCACGAAATTCAAGGATATTCAAGACCTTAAAAATGAAATTTTAAATTTAAGGATATTCAAGGATTTTCAAGGACCGCGGGAACCCTGTTAAATCAAATCAACTGACTACAGAGTATATCAGGTTGACATATCGGCGAGTACCTTCATTTCTTGCACTCTTATTGCTGGTTGCATATATCGACAGAAATCCATCATAATTGAATACCTCGACACTGAAAACATACAACTTGGAGTATAGTTGACAAAACTATTTTGGAGGTAAAAACTGGTGGCCATCTTGGATTGTTCGGCCATATTGGCAAAACTAGTTGCCGGATGGATTTTTGATTACAATATTTCCATTCAGACACCCTTAGAACATACGAATAGACACCTCGGAAGCCCATATTAAATAATTTTATATTTTCCCGCCAAATCTGGCAGCCATTTTAAATTTGGCCCTCTAGTGGATTCCGCCAGCATTTTAGAGAGAGGCACCCAAGCTTAATCGCTTCAGTAGGTTTTTGTCATATAGAAACCACCTTCAAAACAACTTCCCCGAAAATTGGTCACGGATTTAGGTCTCGTACCCAACTATACAATACAATATACATATACACACTGACATTTACAAGAAATGTGTATAGATATTTAAAGTATTTTGTACATTTTGTGTATTATAAATGGATTTCAAAAAGTAAAACATACGTGTTTGTGTTTTAATTTCTACATTGTTTTATACAGATAGAATCTTAACTAATCCTAATAATTGTTGTAAATAAATAGAAGTTAGGGCCTAGCATACTATGCAAATTTTTTTTTTTTTTTTTGGGGGGGGGGGGGGTCCAAGTATATTTTCAGACACCCCGCCTCCATGTGTGACGCCCATGGATGTGCCCCAACCATTTGTAAGAGTAAAAGCAAGACAATCATATCTGAACCTAAATTGGTTTTGTTCTTGTTGATGTGAAATTTGTTTCAAGAACACAACACATTTTTTTTCCCTTTTGTCCTTGGAAGATTCTTCCATACAGGAATTATGTCTAAATCACACACTAAACACTAAAGATTTTGTGTAAATTATTACACATTCTGCATGCATCTGATATAATCTATAAATAAAGACAATGGTAAAATGATCCTTGGTAAAAGAAATAGGCTACAGCTCATACTGTATTTATCAAATAAAACCCCCAAACTATACATAATTAACATCTTTAATCAACTGTAACTTATGAGCAAATATATATATAATATTTACAATTACATTTGAATTATACATTATTTTGCATAGCCAGGTTATAAGAAGTATACTAATCGTATGGCTAGTGCTGCTGATATATCTGATACCCTGTTTGTTACAGCAGGTCACATGTAGAGGTGCATTAAATTTTTTGTCCACATTCACATTTTCCCATTTCAAACTTTCTAAATGGTTTGTATCACAATCTTTACTGACAAATGTTATTACATGTATTTATGATTGCAAACATCGAATATTTATGTTCAATATTATTTGCACATTAATCTAGATATTTTAATATATAAATTGATCATAAGTTACGTCTATGAAGTATGAAAATATGAAGATTACTAATCGTCTAATATTTTGATTTCAATAGAATCATAAATGATTTGACATTGGTTGCATTTTAAGTTCAGATACCACAGACTTTCAAAATTTGTCTCATTTTATTGCTACTGATAAGTCTTAGAGCAACCATAACAATTTTGAACTATTTAACACTTGTAATCTTTTTTCAACAAGGAAATTAATGATGCTTCTAATAATAATTTTGAACAGTTTGTTTTTTTGGACAGTCTGTTATTAAACAACCCCCAAATTTCCCTGTATCTAAATTACTTTGTGGGTAATTTGCATTTACTCAAAAATATAATAACAAAAAAATTAATAGTAGGTACAAGAATTAAATGCTAACCAATAAACTTACAACATAAACATGATTGAAGAATATTTTAGACAGAAGATTGTTGTTCATAAACAAAATATAGGTAACAACAATTTTTAAACATACATATAAATACGCATATTTTGTATTTACAACTTGTATAAACTGTTTTGATGCAATTTCTTACAAAATGCAAAAATACCAAATTAATAAATTAGTACTATCAAAATATTCTACAAAGAAAAAAACAAAATACTTATACAAAAATATTGAAAGAAAATAAATCTCACAGTATCAATATCTCTCTTGACACCATAACAACACAAATTTCTTCAAGGGACAAATAAGCAGCATATTATTGGCTATACACATCAAGCAAGTTGCTAAAATGAGTAAAGATTCATAACTTAAAAGTTATTAACTGTTATCCGAATAACGCTATTTATTGTTCTTTTAAATGTTATCTCAGGCATGTATTAATAACTAACTATGTATATGGACCATGAAATGCAACTTTTAACACATTAAAAACCTGTAAAATATGATAAAATGGATGTAATGAACACATTGAAATAATATGAACTAAAAGTTTCCATTTACAAAATTCAAAAGATATATCAATTTTAAAAACCTGATTTAAATAAATTACAAATATACAAAAATGAATATGCAGACTACTGAAAGACATTTTGAGCCATGGTTTAGTTGCTGTTAATGAACTGATCCATTCATATCACCATTGGAAACAGTTGGAACTGTAGTGTTGTACCATCCTTCAACAAAAGAACAGGCTATGTCTTTAACCATAGAACGATCTGGAATCGACTGGGCCATTCCATAGATTGCAGCCTAAAAAAGAAAAAATAAATATTGTGAAACAGACCATCAACAAAACACAGATGGGCGAACAAGACTAATGGATGGACAGGGGCAGCGGCAATATACGACAACTTTAATAAAATTGTGGTGTATAAAAACTAATATTTATATGATTTATGCACATATCTGAAAATCTACTTTGTTAACTATTATTTTAGACATTTATTCCCATGAAAAGCCTATAATCAACTCTCTAGACCATCGGATGACCGAGATTTAAATGAATTAGAAAACCCAGGATTTAAAAATTTAACGATAAAATGGATAATCACGACTAAAGTCATAATTGTCATGTACCATTGCTTCAATAATAAACAATCTACACCACATCTTCAAACACTCATAACTTTGCTTAGAATAAAGTAATTAGAATGGACAGCTCTTTATCAAACTCTTACATAATGCATCTTTAATAAATATTCTACAAATTAGTCTGTTTATTTTGCTTTACTGAGAGTAATGAAATTATAAAATATGCAAATTATTAAAACTGTAGATTTAACATGATGAGATTGTATACATACATAACATACATGTACATGAAATCAGTGATAGTTCTACATTTTCTATTTTTATTAAATACAAAAACCATAAATTGAGTTGATAACCTGAAAATTGATATTCTAACAAGTCTACAAAGACTCACCATGCCACCATCTTTAGCATTAGGGTTTTTCAATATATCAGCAGTTATAGCTTTAACATCTGCTATAAACTCTTCAGCTACACCATCTTGACATATTGGTAATGTTACACAGATGTGTATGCTTAAAAACAAAAACAAAGAACATTGGTGATGACTTGTAAAAGCGAAATATTAATAACACACATTCCTATTTCAATATTATTACACATTTTCTTTGCTATATAAAATAACCTCAAAAAGGTCCTCTTGAGTTATATGGATTGTTAACAAAATCACTACTTTAAGGCTGAAAAACAAAAAATACCTTGAAGGAAACTGCAATGGATTCAAGTTCCAACCTTTTTTAGCTAAAGCATCAGACAAATTGAAGATATTGAAATCATCAGAACCTATACCAACTACGGACACTTGTGGATCACCAAAAACAAATATACCTTTAATTTCTTTCATTCTGTAAAATGAATAATGATATATATTGATCAATAAAACATATGAGCATTTAGTAATATAATTAAACTTAAATATAGATTATCTACTCTTAAAATGCCCAAGTAATATATCTTTCAGTTACCATAATACTCATTGGACAAATTATATATTTACAAACCCTTTAGAAATTTTACGAGCTGTCGTGATTATCTTTCTAGTTGCATCTACATAACCTTGTTCACCTATATACATCATAGTAGCCCAACATGCTGCAATTATAGCTCCTGATCGACTACCTACAATAACAAATAATTTGAATGTTAATAAAATGCATCTTCCATTTTATTATTGTGTTCCCTGATAAAAGAGAATATCAGGTACCTTAACTTTGGTTCTTACAATCACATTTTATGCAAACACTAATTAAATGTGGGGGGAGAAATGGGTTAAAGGAAAGATGAGAGCTGTTTATAGGCTTGTTATGTGAATAATAATGTCTAAATAATAGTTGATGTAACATTTGAAGCCAAAATAAAGACCTGCAACAGGCAGATTTAGCTCGTGTTAATTTATACCTTTACTATGCAATTAGTTGACAAAAAAACTTTTAGCAAGGGAGGTTATAAGATAAAAATGTTGGAAATGCATTTGTAAATACTCGAAATATGGTACTAGTGATTTACCTGCAATTGTTGGTGAAGCATATATACCACCTGTCCAATTAGGTTGAACAAAAAACTGAAACTTTCTATAAGATTTTTCACTGTACATTATCACAGATGAGCCCTTTGGTGCATAACCATACTGCAAAAAATGGGGTAGATATAGAATTGTAAAAAGTTGATGATTTTTTTCTAGAATACATGTACTTTTGTCAAGAGTATAATAATAATGCATTGCCCATTTCTATTTAACAGTAGTATTTTCAGAGATGTGTTATAACTTTTGTTGAGAATTAGCTATTGTTTGAAAAAAATATTAACTGATATTCCTCACCTTATGAGTATCAGCTGAAATACTAGTTACACCGTCCACTCTAAAATCAAATGGATCCAATTCAAAACCGGCTTTGTTCATAAATGGAAGAAGAAAACCACCAAGACAACAATCAACATGGACTGGAATGTTGTAACGTTTACCTAGCTAAAAATACAACAGATATAATTTCAATACAATATGGTAATGGAATATAATCGTTACACTTTTTAAGTAATGGTCATGTAATGAGTAATGGAAGATTTCAAAAGTAATGAGTAATCGATCTATCAGTTAAATTAAAAGACAATAGAGTCTTACTACAATTTAATCTCAAGGTAACAAGTGACAAACCAAACAACAGCCTTCAAGTATCTCATCATTTTATGGTTACTTAAAACAAATATATATTTTGTTTTAGAGTCATGCTGAATAATTTACAAGTTATACAATATATAACAGACAACTTTTTTGGATTGATTAAGTAAGAATTTTATAAAATTACTTAAAAGAAACTTTACAGGTAATGGATATTAATTACTTCCAATGTAATCAGTAATGGTAATTAATTACATTGCTAAAAATGAGAAAGTTATTGTAATGATTACATTTAAAGAGTAATAGTAATGTCATTAATTACATTGGCAATGTAATGGCCTTAGCCCTGTAGAGAACAAAACTTGAATCAATATTTGAATGAAAACATACCGCAGCTATTTCTTGTATAGGATCTATAATACCATGTGGAAATCCTGGACCAGAACCTACAATCTGAAGAAAAACAAAACAGACAATAATATAGGGCTATTCAAAACTCACTGATGGTTCTTATATAGCACTATAATAATATTGATTTCTAACATCAGACAAGCTATATTCCCATCCATTTCCTATACCGATATGTGCTCACCTTTTCTACCCAATCTCATCCCCAACAAGCAACACACACTGATGTGTTAGTTCCCAAGCAATTATCACATATTCTGACAGACTTAGTGTGAAGTCTCCTAACTTTGTCAATTCAATCATAGGTTTTATCTGTAATTCTTTTACTATATCATTGTTTCATGTGTAATTCCTAAATGCCAAATAAAATTTGTAACTTTGTGTTTATTTGAATTAATATGTCTGTATTTCGATGAAAAAACTAAACAAACATCATCCATATTCATCCTATAAATCCCTAAACCAATGTGCACTCACCACACAAGTTCGACTACTGATAGCTCTTCTCATCGCTTTAACATTAACTTTTCCAGTAACAGGATCAATAGCTATATGTTTAATTGTCATGTGAAAATAGGAAGCAGCCTATAATATAATAAAAAATTTTGTTTACATGTTTTGAAGATTAAAGAGAATATATCTATTCTATCTAGCATACAATAGCAAACATATCATAATTAAAGATGGGTTCCCGCATACAAACTGGGTGATTTAATGTTATATATGGACTAAAAACATATTCAAACTAATTAATTTGTCATAACTTTGCTTCAAATCCTTCTCAAACATTGTAATTGCGAAGGAATGTCCTGCTATAAAAATTCGATCAAACCAGGTCATGTTTACGTCACGTGACTTACCTCTCTTGGAAGTCAGAGGAGAATTCATTGCATACATAAGACGATATTCTCTTTTATCGCTTACTATTTATTACAAATATCGTATCCTAATTAAATTCTCGGATTATCAACTACCCGCGTCCTTTTCCGTCATTTTTATCTCAGAAAGTGTTGTATGTCTAACTCTTCATAAAGTTTATCAACTTGTATATCAAGCGCTCAATGTTTGCGTGTGACCTTTGACATCACGCGTGCAGAAATTCCTAATTGTCGGGCTGTTGATTAGGGAAACCCTTACATTTTTGTCTTGTATAAGCTCCATGAGTGTTTTTCGGGGAATCCAGTATTTTTCTAGTAAGATTGGATATCTCTACTTTCCATATATACCAAAATTACCATACTTTTATTGGAAATAACCATCCAATAAATACTTTTCTGAAACCAATCTTTAAAAGTTGTTACATATAAAGCAATAAATTTTTTTATAAAAACTCTTTGTTAAAATGACACATTCTAACCGTACATTAAATTTAGAAACACACATTTTACTATTCCATATACTATGTTCTCTAAATTTTGTTGAGACATTATGGCCAGCTGTAAGATGTGGTGGGTGGGCGTCACGGTTTTAACAGTTTTCTAAGGGGTCTAACGATAGGTCATTATAATTTACCTTATCAAATGCAGCATGGACAGTTATAGGAGCAACACTGAAACAGAAAACAAATTAAATATTTACTTATCACAATGAATATATTGAAAACTCAGAATATTCATTTCAGCTCAAAATGTAGCAATAAAAGTTACATTAAAGAAGCAGTCTCATAAATTCATAGAATATCTGTTAATAAAATGGGTTGAAGTATGCAAATCAAATGCCAAAATGTGAAAGAAATAGCTGAATAACCTTGTATGAATGTTACTATTCCAAATATTTAGCAAATGGGAAATCATTTTATAATTGCGCGAGGGGGTTCGGTAACATATTTAAAGAACTTCAGTTGAATTAGAAACATTGTGAATGCACCATAAATTTAGTAAGTGTACAGACCTTGTTATCCAGCCAGATACTAACATAGCAAAATATTTGGAGATTTTGAAAAAATGTCCCAGAGGTCGTATACAGGCTTAAAACTTACATTTCAGGAACTTTGATACCCCTTTCTCTTGCTAGATTTCTGTATGCTAAACATGCTAACATAATACTCTCTGTTCCACCCTGGGTTACCTACAAAATGTAAAATCTTAAATTAATCTTTGCTAAGTCACTAACAAAATACCCAATTTTCTACCCATTATTATCAACAAATATACTTCCACCAGCAGTATGTTATGATCTATAAATCAAAGGTACAGTAATACCAATATATATGTGTATTTAAACATGCATTATACAAGAGCTAAATCTGCCTATCGCAGGTCTTTCTTTAGGCCTGAAATCTTATCTAAGTTATTAATTAGACATTAATTAACTTATCCAGACAATAATCAACTCTCGATGTCAAGGCTAGCCTTCGATATCGACTGGATTAGAATCCTATATGCTGCAAATGCTCATTGATAATTAAATCCAAACAATGGATAATCGAGACTATGCTTTTTAACGTACTAACTTTAGTAATACTGAACGAGGCTAGGCAGAAATTTACAAAGCTGATATCTCGGTTCATAGTGGACCAATTTGACTGAAATTTTCAACAAATTACCTTTACATTATCTAGTTTTTAACTATATAATATAGCGAGAACTGTCAGCTCTTTATCTAGTCTCCCATAATGTATCTTTAATCTACTAAATTTTATAAATTATAATATTCAACTGTATAACATACTGTGCCACATGTTTCTGGTCCACCATTAAATATTGTACAACACATACGAACAACTTCAGCTTCCATTTTACGAATATCAGGAAATACATCTGGATGTAATGGGTTGGTCCAAGCAAACATACTGTATGTCTAAAATCAATAGAAAAATAAAGATATTGGTATTCAACCATTCACAATCAGTATTTACAAGAGCATCGCTAATGCGGCAATATACGTCCACATTCCTGCTTTGATTGGTATGGTACTTTTTAAACTGAAGAAGATGAAATATGAAGTGGCTGCAATGACTGTAATATGACAAGCCACAAAGAAGGGTAGGCGTTTGGTTTGTTTTGCCGAATTTACAGACTAAATATTAACAAAAAAGTGGGTGGGAAACCGCCCCAGGGCTTGGGGCATGCACCAAAATAGATAGTTGCTGTCTTTAGTTACAGTATAAGGAATAAATGTGAAAAGTTCCAAGAGATCCATTCAGAATTGCAGTCTGAAGACGATAAATACAAAAATTTGGTGAGGCTCTGCCCCTAGGGGTTGGCTATGGAACGATATCAATAGGTACAACCCTGTTATTGAAATAATTGATATGCTGAATTTGAACAAAATCTGTTAATTATTGCAACATGTAGAGTATTTACAGACAAAAAATTAACAAAAAAGTGGGTGTCGGGATATGCACCAAAACAAATAGTTGCTATCCTTACAGTATAAGGAATAAATATGCCAAGATTCAAGATGATCCATTCAGAATTCCAGTCTGTAGACAAAAAACACAAAACTTGGGCGTGGCTCTGCCCCTGGGGATGGGACATGGACCAATATAAATACGTATAACCCTATGATGGATCATTCTGAATTTGATCCAAATCTGTTAATAATTGCAACCTGTATATCATTTACAGACAAAATATTAACAAAAAGTGGGTGTAGTGTGGCACCACCCAAGGGGGGGGATCGTGCACCAAAATCAATAGTTGCTTTCCTTTGGGTATAAGGAATAAGTATACCAAGTTCCAAGATAATCCATAATCCATTCATAATTGTGGTCTTCGGGCGCTAAACACAATAATTGGGCGTGGCTCTGCCCTTGGGGGTCAGGACATGCACCAAAATCAATAGTTGCCGCCCTTAGGCTATGAGGAATACATATGCCAAGTTCCAAGCTGCTCCATTCAGAATTGTGGTCTGTATATGATAAACACAAATATTGGGCGCGGCTCTGCCCCTGGGGGTTGGGACATCCACCAAAATCAATAGTTGCTGTCCGTCTATAAGGAATACATATGCCAAGTTCAAAGACGATCTATTAAGAATTGTGTCCTGTAGGCAACACACAAGCACATAAAGAAGAAATGGATGTGGCTCTGCCCCTGAATGTCAGGCAATCGCCAAAAAACAATAGGGATCATCCTTAGGGTATAAGGAATAGGTATGCAAAGTTTCAAAAGGATCTGTTAAGAATTGCGGCCTGTAGGTCAAACACAGACAAAAATTGGGCATGGCTATATCCCAGGGGGGTGGGCATGCACCAAAAATAATAGAGGTCATCCTTGGGGTATAAGGAATAAGTATGAAACATTTTCAAGACAATCGATTAAGACTTGCGGCCTGTAGGCGACACACAGAGACACAAAAATAAAATGGATGTAGCTCTGCCCCGGGGGGTTGGGCATGTGCCACAAACAATAGGGATCATCCTTAGGGTATAAGGAATAAGTATGTAAAGTTTCAAGATGCTCAGTTATAAATTCTGGCCTGTAGGCAACACACCGCACACACACACAGGGCCGACGGCAACATACGTCCACATTATGAATGTGAATGTATAAAAATGTGGGGAATTAATCTTAATAATTATGGTCATGTATTGTAAAAGTTATATGAATTTTCAGATACATAATATCTATGCTTGGTTGGAGTTAAATGTTTCAATTATCACATCTTGATTCATCTTATAAATCCACTATAAAATACCAAATATATTTTTCAATTTAAAATAGAAATGGACAGCAATAGAGGATTTAAAAATGGATCATTCACCTAAATCAAGAAAAGCTGAAATGTGAAAATAGAGCAAGGTTTACAGTAGTATCTAGATAGTCTGCATCAGTGCCTTGATAAATTTCACAAAATACATTACTTTTCACATATTTAGATATTTTATCATTATTTCAACACCTCCATATATAAAAGATTATATTTCTTACTTTAGCCATTAATTGTGTTAATTTCTCTTCTCCACTATAAACTGTGCCAGATACCCTTCCTTTCTTCCAGTCTGTTTTGGCTATAATAGATAAACATAATGTAATAATTTCAATGGAGCTACATTGCTACAACATATAGGCATATAGCATAAACTTCTCTATAATATCATCTGCTTATAAATGATACCTTGACAATCAAATAACATATTGGTCACAAGTTCAATCCTATACTATTCAGTAGGTAAATTATTAAAAAGATCACACAAATACCTGACATATATATACATAATAAACTCTACAACTTAATTTATTTTTCGAAAAATAAACCAGCGGCTGCCAGGCAGGATACGTCCACATTTTGCAAGAGATGGATAGAGAACAAGCTAAACAAAGGGCGATTTTTCGTACAATCAGGGGTCATAATTCAGGAAGTTACAGTCCGATATGCGCGAATATTGAAAGGAACCCAGATCTTTGATCTTTGGGTTATAAACTTACCCTTCAAGTTTTATCAAAATCAGAAGAAAATTTGTGACCTCTAGAGGGTCCACAACCTTGATATACCATATTTTTACGCTATTTGATTACGAGGGGTGGCCAGTTTGTCTGTCAGTTTTGGTGCGATTTTCACGAAATTCAGACTCAACCATCCTTAGGGTGTAACGGTGATATATTCAAATCTTTTTTTAAATCGTATAATAATTGTGACCTCTAGAGGGACCTCAAGCTAAAAACGCGATTTTTCGTACAATCAGGGGCATAATTCAGGAAGTTACAATCCGATATGCGCAAGTATCGAAAGGAACCAAGATCTGTGGATTATAAACTTATATTTCAAGTTCCATCAAAATCAGAAGAAAATTGTGACCTCTAGAGAGTCCACAACCTTGATATATCATATTTTTACGCTATTTGAGTACGAGGGACAGCCATTTTGTCTGTCAGTTTTGGTCCGATTTTTACGAAATTCGAACTCAACCATCCTTAGGGTGTAACGGTGATATTCTGAAACGTTTTTTTAAATCGGATAAAAATGATGACCTCTATAGGGTCCACAAGCTAAAAAACGTGATTTTTTGTACAATCAGGGGCCATAATTCTGGAAGTTACGAACCTATATGCGCGAATATCGAAATGAACCAAGATCTTTGGGTTATTAACTTACATTTCAAGTTTCAACAAAATCGGATAAAAATTGTGACCTCTATAGGGTCCACAAGCTAAAAACGTGATTTTTCGTACAATCAGGGGCCATAATCCATGAAGTTTCGGTCCGATACATGCCAATATCGAAAGCAACCAAGATCTTTTGGAGATAAACTTATATTTCAAGTTTCGTCAAAAACGGATAAGAATTGTGACCTGTAGAGTGTCCACAAACAATTGTGGACGGAGAGACGGACACGGGCGACGACAATATACGTCCACATGAAAATGTGGGCGTATAAAAATATGCTTGAAAGACTTACCAAGAGCTTGGTATTTTTCTAATTCTAAAATTAATTCTTTCTGAAATTATAAAATAGTAATTGACTATTAAATCTAAAGTTGAATTTACGAATATCAGCTAAATTAATATTGGAAGTAGAGAGAAAAAAGATTCCATTTTCTCTGCATTTTGCTGATCAGTACTTCAAAAATATTACTGTGCCGGGGCAGATCCAGACGGGGGGTTTGGGGGGGGTACAGCTACATAAATTTTTTTGTAAATCAACACTTTTTATGAGCAAAGTTTCTCGGCCGTGTGCTTTATTCTTTATCGTCAGATGTGGGACAGGATGGGCACTCAAAGCACAAGATAATGTCATTGTAATTCATAATAAAAATTGACGTCAAACGAGGTGTTGAATTTCTCTGTTTAAAAAGCTCAATGTGTATGTATAAACGCCAAAATGACGATAGAGACCATGCGGGAGGGGGGGGGGGAGATACATTGTCTGAGGAACCTGGCAAATCCCCTCCTGCAAAAATTCCTGGGTCCGTCCCTGCTGTGTCTGTGTCATGACTCGAGACAACTCTTACTTTTCATCATTGATTTTATTATCTTGCTGGGTGAAGTATATAACATTATCTCTATAAGAACCATGTAGACTAAATTATAAAATGACTTTCTCCCATTCTTTCATCAAATGGCTATAAAACAATGCTCTGAGTGATTACTGTATTATTTACTAATACTTTCAAACTCATTATATTTCTTCTATTTGAACTAAGGCATGGCTTTAAAACTAAAATTATTCAGTTATATTATCCCATGACTAAAATGGTGAAAATAATAATATTGTATATCTATTTCGAACTGGTTATATCAGTAATCATGATAAATCTTCACGATAAATCTTCCAGCTGAACATCTCTTCGCTGACAATTGAACTTTACACCTATTATAAAACATTTCCTGCTATTGGTAACATTCAAATAAACAGCATATTATGCAGTCTCTAATGCTACCCACTACATCATAAATTTATCAAAATCTTGCAATATCTAGATCTATTTAAGTTCAAAATTACAGATATCCTTATAGCTCTCCTTCATTTGAGTATATAAATGTACCTTGAAAGATTGACCAAATGGTATAGATGTTATTTTTCAAATATGGACTGTTTGTTTTGTTCTGCAATTTTCCCGAACTTGATTTTTTATAATTAGTACATACTTCACTATATCCTTTCATAGGAATCTGACAGACATAACCATGACCAGCATGATCTTTATACAAAGATTCAACCATTGATTTTGTTGTTTTAGCCATTTCAGCATCTATCTTTGCCTTGACATAAGGAATCTTTTTAATCAGACGAAAGAATTCTTTTTTACCTCTCTCTTTCAAACCTAAATAAGACATTTTTTCTGTTTGTAAATTGGCTATTTTAATACTTGTAAATCACAATGGACTTCCACATTCTTTTCAATTTGTGGTGAAAGTTATTTTATATACATACATGTATGTCATTAATACAATTTTAGAATTATAACTGATAATCATAACTTAATAAGCATTCCAAATAAATAATATTTATTGTTATCTTAAATAAATACTAATTACGGAACACATAGTTCATATCACAATGACTAAACCCATTATCTGATTAGAACATTCAAAAGATATACATACTGTATACACTTGAGACTACATATATGAATCATTAAAATTAATAATGATGTCAGTGATAATGTGGGTCAGTTGAGATCACTGGACAAGTATATGTACTCAGGAATAATATTAAAGGAATAAATATCAAAAGTTTAAAAATTAAAATAAAGAGAAGGCGAGAAATGGGGATTAAGGTCCACTGACATAAATTAGGTCATTTTGGGACTAATATATGATTCAATTTTATGTCAATGATTGGTTGCGCGTACAGGTCTTTTGCAGTGGGGAACCTTGGTGGCTAAGTGTGTAAAACACTGGCTCGCTAGCCTGGAGGTCGCGGGTTTGATAGTTTTTTACCGAGAAAATTCGAGATTTTCCAGCATGATTTCCCCTTGTCAGTGGTGCAGGATGGAGGGCATGACAAGGACAGCTGTCCAGTCATTCAGATGGGATGAAAAACGGAGGTCCAGTGTATACTGTATGCCTGTGTTCAACAGCCCAGTCGGAGCAGAACAGTAGGACATTAAACCCCATTTCATTTCAGTGGACAGACGACACCAGTCCTTGTGACGTGCAAACAAAGAATCAAAACCAAATTTAGAATATTCTTTTATATTCAGAAAGTGATAGCCTGTTTAAATACATAAACTGTATTTAAAAAGTCTCAGTATTTACATATGATATCTGGTAGTCACAATATGAAATATATACTAACTTTCTTCTTGAAACAAAAACTGTTTGGTGAAAACAACAACTAGTGTTGTTCCCGCTGTGTATACCACTATTTGCCATGGTTGTAAACCTTTACATAAAGCATTAAGTTGATCTTTAATACTATCTAAAACTGGCATTACAGGACCCTGAAATTATATTCGGTGAATATACAGTACCAATTTTACATTACGTTATAGAATAGGATAATAAACAGATTCCATAAGTTTATATATTTTTAAAGTAAAGATTTCCCTATGGTTGACAATTTGATCCTTAACATCTATCTGGGTCACTTCATGTTAACTGGACCAGAGCTTGTCAGGTGACCCCTCAGAATATAATGAAATTTTGGTGTACTGATTTTATATCTTAATTGTTTCACGATATTCTTGAAATTCTGGGGTTTGTAAGAGAATATTATTTAGATTAAGATGTAACCATCAAATTTTACAGAATAAGTACATGTACGGTCTACTGTATATGGAGTGCCTTAAGTGCCAAAAATTGATACTTATGCCAAAAAAATCAATATTTCGATAGGGTGTGGAAATTTTACTACACTATATATTAGAAGTTACTTATCACATGTTTAATGTATCAATGGACACTGTTTGAACAAACATTTATATTAAAAGTCATATCATTGTTGGTTTCTTGTAAAATTAGCTTTGAAAGTCAACTCACAGCAAAATAGCTAAAATCATTCTTTTTCAAACGATAACCATGTATAGGAGCCTTCCATGAAAAAATATAAAACTTTGGGAAAATGTTGCATGTACATATGTGTTTATCAGTGATAAAAGGCCCATCTTTGATATTTTACTCCTTCATTTTTTATTTTCATTTATTTGAACGGTTATGATTTTTTTCATTTTTGGCTGATTATAATACTTCTAGTAATTGCCTGATCATCATGAAACAAGATAACATTGGAAGTAAGGACAGTCAATGAATCGCTTATAATGCTACTTTTGATAAATTTTGTGCTGCTGCCATGAAAACCACAAAAAGTAACACTAATAATTATTAAAAAATTGAAGTTACACAACGATCCGCATCACAAGGATTATGGATCACAATTGACTTGCATTGTACTAATTGTAGATTCCTTTCATACGAGTCTAATGGTAGCCATAATTATAGTTTATATTATAATTATTTACTGTGAAATAAAAACCATCTTATTCTTTATTGGATGTACGGTACAACTAGTACAAACACTTCATATATCTCATAAGTAAGATTTTAAATAGATTATGTGTGTAAATTATTCCAGTCAATCAGGTCCTTCAATATGATCATCAGACCGTGTAATGTGTTTTGGCTGTACTGTTACTGTGTTTCTGTAAATATTATAATTCATTTAGTTCCAGATCCTGTAGACTAGATAAAAAACAAATCTATGCATGCCTTTATTCGTTTATTACCACTGGACTGGAACTATTACATTCAGCTATCAATTATAAGTGTAAAGTCCAATATAATCAGCTTACAGACTGGAACTATTACATACAGTTTCGAGTATTATATTCTGCTATTAGGCGTAAAGTCCATTGTTACATTGTAATCAGCTGATACAAATCGGCTGCTGCGACGTATTTAGTGAACTCTGGCTACTATTAACAATATAGAAATGGGATATAAAAATCACATAATAGGCCTAAATAAAATAATATCATGAATTAGTTGAGAGAGGGCAACATTGTTTAGCACTGAACCTAAAAATATTAGATTATCATATATCTCAGCAAGGCAGATACATCCTTCAACCATTTATCACGGTAGTGTATTTAATCATGAACTTACTGTTATTGTTTTTACGAGTGCAGCCATTTCGTCAGTGATGTTCACTTCTCGTTGAGTCTCGGTCGGAAAGTATTAAATATCAAAGTATCACGTGGCCACCTGCGAGAAATTACGCGACGACAGCATGGCGGAAGTCGGCAGATGTCAGAAAAATAAAATAAATATATTGTGTACTGCCTTAATCTGAAATATGTGTAAATTCAAGGGGATTCTATTCTCTTGTTAAGGTAAGTGTCAAACACAATTGAAAATGGTATCAATTTTAACACCTTTCAACAATTAATAGCTAGATAGTTGGGGGGGTTTTCTCGTCCCGTAAGACATTGCCATTGGATGATGATTGCTTGACTGATTGCCCCTGCTTGACTTGAAACCAAATTCCTGGGCTTGGGCTAATATTCTAGGACTAAACCATTAATAAACTGAATATTTATGTCACATTCTATTATATAGTTTAGCATGTTGCTCAAAGTCAGTGTGTATACTGTAACAGAATCTTACTTACTACTACTACACTGCATTATGATGTCTGAGATACTAAATAAAATAGTAATAATAGGCCTATAGGCTATAATAGACATTTAATTTGGGGGAGAAAAAAATGAAGAACTGCCTACCCCCGATTGTTTCTAATTGCGCCTTCCCATTTAGCCTAAATATACATGGCTATTAAGGCACACAGGTTGTGTACATGTAGGGCCTACCTCAATCTGAAAAAGTTCTATTCTTAAATTTTAAAAGGAGGAAAGTCGCTAACTCAACAATCATCCACAGTCTTCGATACTGCAAACAGGACTTATATTGGCCAATTTATATGAACATTAATGTTGTTATCTATTGTGAAAAGATGGGCTTCTTGATATCCAATATTTAAGACAAAATTGTCAAAATCATGTGCCAGAATGCTTCCGAGCGCCATTTATAATATAATGAAGCGACTGGATGAACGAGGCTAAGCATATCCCACAGGTAGGGTGACCCACCATAAATAAATATCTCCAAATATCGCGACAATTACGCCACAATATATATATATATGCCAAGCCTCAAATCAGTTTTACACAAATATAGTCACTAAATAAACGATCATGTTGTACTTAATAAGCTATGACCATTAATCATCTATAAATAATAGACTGAAAACTGGTTCCAAGTTGCGTCCATAACATCCAGACACTTTTGAGTAAAAGATAGGTTACGTGCCCTTGTTTTGAAATTAGTCTCGCTTAACCAGTCTATCAACCATTCTACGTCTGATTGACAGGTCGGGATAATCAAGACTACTTTTTTACGAAACATAACAGAAAGCTAGAACAAGAAATTGAATTTAGAAATAAGCACTTTAGACAACTCAACAATTGTTTTAAGAAACTTGTAAAAGTAAAATGAAACTACTGCTAGTATCATGTTCCTGCTAAAGAAAGTGATTCAGAGATAGTATTTGTACTAAACCAAAAGATGCCGCTCTTAACGGTACAGTTAATGATAAAGCAATTTAAAAAATAAAACAAACGTAATTACTAAAGCTGCTGTAATAACCAAGAAGCTAAATTTTACTGCTATTCAAAATCGTCAACAATAGATTTTTTACGGCTGTAATAGTTGATATATTTGTAGAGAATTGCACGTGCCATGGCTATTTATCGACTCAAAGCGAGTGCGGGGTAGTCAGAATTCAGTTCTAGACACGCAACTGAAGCGTGCACATATAGCCGTGTCGAGACCAACTTTCTGTAAAGTGCACGGGTCATCCTACCACAGGAGAATACTAGCGTTGAGACTGGAATAACCAGGCGCCAAAGACTGCCATTCATTTTGGAGTCTTGGTGTATTTAACTGAACATAACTGATTAGAAATTACAGTAAAAATACTAAAAATTAAAACCAGAAACAACTGAATGTAAATCAGTTTATATACATTCATATTACATTATTAATATTATTATACGTTGCAACCCATTTGTGTCCATTTCTACATGTAGTTGCCAAAGAATAGAGATTTAACTCCTTTAACTTGTGTAGAAAAAAGTCACACCAAATCAATCTTTAGCAAAAGCTAAATCAGCCTATTGCAGGGTTTCTTTAGGCCTTAAATGTATAAATTATTAATTAGACATTAATTAAAGATACATTATGGGAGATTCGGTAACAAGTTGGCAGTTCTCACTATAATGGTTAAAAATTAGATAATGTAAACCGAGAACTAAGTGACTGAAATTTCCCCTAGCCTTGGTCATCATTACTAAAGTCAGTACAATAAACAGCATAGTCTCAATTATCCATTTAATTGTTAAATCGAGAAGGAAAGTTATGCAGTAAATCGGCTCACAATCCACTAAAGATCGCAGGCTAGCGCTGCCATCTAGAGTTGATTATGGCCTGGATAGGTTAATTAATGTCTAATTAATAATTTATATAACATTTCAGGCCCAAAGAAAGACCTGCAATAGACAGATTTAGCTCTTGCATAGTGTATGTTTAACATACTAAGACTATAGTCAACTTTCGATGCCATCGGATTGCTCCGATAATTAGTAGATTTGAATAAGTTTTGTGGTTGATGAAATAACCGTAAAAATGGATTATCGAGACGTTTATTATCGTAATAACGGTAGCAATGACAATCGAGGCTACCGTGTTGTTGTATCGCCGATAACTAGGCTCAGAGTGAAGTAATTTGACTGAAATTTTCAACATATTGCCTTTTCATTATCTATTTTTTAACTATTAATATTATAGCGAGAACTGTCTAATCTTACCTAATGCCCCTTTAATCAATTTGTTTCTTGATTAGGACACGTACGCTTACATATTGTAAACTGGTGTTAAGTTGGAAAGGCCTATGTATGAAACTACTCATTGTCGAATATGGTGAATATAGATGGGAGGAGAGTGTGATGGGGTGAAAAAGCCTGTTTTTATAAAATAATAAAAATCTGTTAATGGCAATGCTTACAGGTACTCTGTTATTAAAGATATATTATGGGAGATTAGATAAAGATCTGGCAGTCCTCACTATAATAGTTAAAATCTAGATAATGTAAAGGGAATTTGCTGAAAATTTCAGTCAATTTGATCCCCTCTGAACCAAGATTTTCTATCATCATTTCTAAAGTTGGTGCGATAAAAAAACATAGTCTCGATTACCCATTTCATGATTAAATCATGAATGAAAGTTGAGCAGCAAATGGGATTTTAATCCAGTAAACAAAAAGGTTAGCGTTGTCTAATTAATAGTTTAAATATAACATTTCAGGCCTAAAGAAAGACCTGCAATAGCCAGATTTAGCTCTTGCATAATGCATGTTTAATTTATTAGTGAATTGAATGTTCGTGTACAACTGTATGGAATGGTAATTTTTGAGATAATGCAAATTTTTTCTTAAAATTTGTGTTTTAATAACAATTTTCTTGATTTGAAAATCAATACTATCCTGTTCTCAATGACTTGTAGATGTGGAATGATAACTTTCAACTTACTAGCCATAGAATTACGTCAGGTATTGTCTGATTTAAATGTCAACTATGTAGTACATTATAACACTGTCTGAAGCTTGATTAAGTTATGTGTATATCATTATAATCATATTTGGACAAAAATCTAAAAATATTAATTTTAAAAATTTTCCTTGTTTTTGACCCATCCCATAATATCAACGTTTATTCCAAAATTCATTAATATAATTATAGTCAATAAATATGATGCTACATGTATGTAAATTGTGGCATACACATGTAGTCTAACTCAACACAAAGGATTATTTGCTCTGGGAAAGAACCTGTTTCAGTCTTATTTATAATCCCACATTTGATTTAAATTTGTTTCTGTTGAATGGTTAATTTGAAAATGTTAAAATTTATTTCAAAATCTAGTCAGGATAGTGGACATGTACAAATGTATGATGGTTTTAAATGGCAGCTTTATATTTATGACTGGACACATTTAATTTGAATCTCCATTATGAAAATTGTCTTCACCTCCTCGCCTGACATCTGTCTACAATTTCTTGATTTTTTTCCAATTCGCAGGAATTGTTTACTCGGTCATTGATTGCATATAAACTCAAAGTCTTCAAAGTCAGAGACACTAGACATGGTATGTCGTGTTCCACAGGGCTCAGTATTGGGTCCTGTCCTATTCATCATCTTCACGAAGCCGATTACAAAGATAGCGGCAGATTTTGGATTAACAGTCCATCTTTTTGCCAATGATTCACAACTATATTTGGAATTCGATGCAAGTTCTCCCATCCCAATTCTTGACTGTGTCAAAAACTGTATTAAAGAAATACACATTTGGATGACAAATCATTTTCTGAAGCTAAATCCCGAAAAAACTGAATTCTGAATCATTGGTACCAAATGGCAACAAACAAAATTCTGATCTGAAAATATTACCCCTAAACATACATTATGCAACAGCTAAATCTGTCTATTGCAGGTCTTTCTTTAGGCCTGAAATGTTATCTGAATTATTAATTAGACATTAATTAACTTATCCAGACCATAATCAACTCTAGATGTGAGCCGATTTACTGCATAACTTTCCTTCTTGATTAAACGATTCAATGGATAATCGAGACTATGCTGTTTATCGTACTGACTTTAGTAATCATGACCGAGGCTAGGCAGAAATTTCATTCGCTTAGTTTTCGGTTCATAGTGGATCAATTTGAATGAAATTTTCAGCAAATTGCCTTTGAGTTATCTAGTTTTTAACTATTATATTATATATTATATTGAATCTCCCATAATGTATCTTTAACTTTGACAATAAGGAGATCACTCAATCAGCAATGGCCAAAAATAATGGGGCAGTTATTGATTCCAACCTCAGTTTTAAAGAACATGTTGAGGCAGTCTGCTCCTCATCCTTCTTCCATCTCCATAACATCAAGATAAAAATGTATTTAAACAGAGATAATCTAGAAGGACTTGTATATGATTTCATAACAATGCTCTCTTGTATCAACTTCCAGAAAACCTCATAAAGAAGCTACAATATGTTCAGAACTCAGCTGCCAGATTTCTCACTGGAAAGGACGATTTGACAGCGTTTCTGCTACATTATCATCACTACATTGGCTATCCGTTAAACAGCGAATTAATTTCAAATTTTATTGTTAACTTTGAAAGCTCTAAATTCACAATCACCTACCTACATCCAAGACATTATAGTACCTTATACTTCCTTATAGTACCTTGTAACACTTGAGACTGGAAAACGTGCATTTTCGTACTCAGCGCCGTTTCTTTGGCATTAGCTTAGCTGCCATCACACATACATCTAGAGTCATCTCTTTCTGTTTTTAAGAACAAACTGATAACTTTCCTTTTTGAAGGTACTTTGTGATATTGACATCAAGAACAAATGTAGTGAACATAGAGTGCATTAGAAACTGTGGAAACAGTGTTTATGCACTATACAAATACTGATATTATTATTATTATTAAATTGAGCTGTGATCCTCCATCTCCAACCCCATTACAATTATGGGCGTTCAAATTTATGAAATCTTGTGAGTGCGATACAGGCCACAGTTCTTGATGGAAATTTTTGAAACTTACTGGGGTATATGAAGATCCCTATCAATTTTTATTTTTTTCGAATCTCAAAATTCAAACATGTTTTGCACAGTTAACTTTCCAGTCATATTTAATTTTTACAAGTTTGTAAATATGATATTGATACAGGGCAGAGTTCTTGATTAACGAAAAATGTTTGGTGTGATTGTTTGTATGGCACCAGAATAAAGGTACATGTAATAAGTATCGGTTTTTGTTTAAGATACACTATGGGAGATTCGATAAAGAGTTGGCAGTTCTCACTATAATAGTTAAAAACTAGATAATGTACAGTATAAAGGCAATTTGCTGAAAATTTCCGGCTAGCCTTGATCATCATTACTAAAGTCAGTACGATAAACATCAAAGTCTTGATTATCCATTTGATCGTTAAATCGCGAAGGAAAGTTATGCAGTAAATCGTCTCATAATCCACTAAAGATTGCAGGCTAGCAATGCCATCTAGAGTTGATTATTGTCTGGATAGGTTAATTAATGTCTAATTAATAATTTAGATAACATTTCAGGCCTAAAAAAAGACCTGCAATAGGCAGATTTAGCTCTTGCATAATGCATGTTTAAGTATAAAATTAATGGCAAATGTAGTTGCTAAGGATAAGTTGAATTGATGGATATTTTTTCGGAAGTGTACCAAGATGTTATTTCAAACTTCCTTGAATACAATATTTTGTTGAGAAAAAAAAACAAACCTAATATGGATATTTGTCAAAGTTAACTTAAAGGATCTAATTCTCTAATTCAATATCATCCAATTGACTTTGAAAACACAAATTATTTGTCAATTTAAATCAACATTGATGTTGTGATCTTACCGGGAAAAGATGGGCTTCTGATACCCAATATTGAATAATAAACATTTTACCATTGGTACACGAATCGTGTACCATAATGCGTCCCAGCGTCATTTGTAACAAGGGACTCGAAGAATGAGATAGACACACATCTATTCCACAAGTCATTCAAACGGTGACGCCACATTCTTATCTGGAGAGTGCTCAATAAATACTATCGGCGTAGATTGGAATAACCAGACGCTAGAGATCGCAATTCGATTGAGACTTCTGGTGTATTTCACCGAACATAACTGATTAGAAATTACCTACAGTAAAAACTGAAACAATTGAATGTTAATCAGTTTATATAGACATTCATATTACACTATTACATGTATATGCATTGCAACCCATTTGTGTCAATTTCTAGGCCCCAAATATTAGTGATTTAGCTCCATTGATGTCAAAATATAACTGTGTTACCTTAATAGTAAGTGCAGGGGGACTGCACCACACATAATTACACAAAACAATATGCAGAAATCACAAACAAACCTACATATCAAATTAAGTGAATGGATCCGGGTCTAGCTGTAAGCGCCCATTGCGCTGTACAATTAGTAATATTACAAACATGTAAAGTAAGCTTTTTATAACATTAACCGATCACACAGAATCGGAAATATTGAAGCCCAGTGGAATTGACTTCTTATTAATTCCTTTTGTCCTTTAATAACTGCTAACAAATATTTTCATACAACCACATTGAAATGTGGTCGTATATTGTCGTCACTTCTGTCCGCACGTTGGTCCGGCATTCACTAACAATTGTGGCTAAAGTAAATATCTGACTTTAAATTATTTACACACAGTGTTTAAGATCATGAGACGAAGAACCCTATTGATTTTCTAATGATTTCCGATAATTCATGCCAGAGTTATGGCCCTTGATCAATCTAAAATATCTTGTTGACGCTCTGGAGGCTAAAGTTAATATACATATATGATAGACTTTAAATTTATGCACAGTGTTTAAGGGCATGAGACCTATTGATTTTCAACGATTTCCGATAATTACTGCCAGGGTTATGGCTCTTGATCACTTTGATCTTGTGAACACTCTAGAGGCTAAAGTTAATATCCAATTGACTTTAAATTTATACACAGTGTTTAAGGTTATGAGACCTATTGATTTTCAACGATTTTCCGATAATTACTGCCAGAGTTATGGCTCTTGATCATTTTGAAATATCTTGCATAAAACCAGCATTCCAGAAGATGTAATGATATATTGATTGGTTGAATTTAATATCTTGAGTTATAACTTCTGTTGTTTCTTTCTTACAGATACATGTACTTAATGTGTAGCCATGTGATCAACTGTAATATTATTAGTGGAACCGATAGTCATGGCCAGTCGAACAACAGCAAGTCCATCTAGAATACCAGTATCTACAAGAAGTCCACCCAGAACTATAAATGGCAAATTGACAGTAAAAGAAGCTAGACAAGCCTGTACACCAAGCTCAAGTCGTAATGATAGTTATAATCAAGCCTGTCAAAATGGTTCCTTGAATGAATCGACAAGTAGTACAGGTTCAACAAATAGTCAAAAAGGAAAAGGTTTTGAGACTTTTCTTATGACGGGTGATATGATCATAAGGACCACGCCACCTCACCAAAAAACTCGACAGTCTGACGATAAATCGCCATCCCCTTCTATTGCTAGCTCCCAATCAAGTCCTGAAAAATTCATATATCATTCAGACGAGAAAGAAAATATAAACAAAATGAACAGTGAAAAACACAAAAGCCCACAGAAAATACCTGTTCATAAATCTTCTAATATTAAGCCTGATCTTCCAAGAGCACCTGTCGCACGCCTTGATGAAATGACTGAATTTTCTATATCACCTACAGATTGTGACATTCCTGACGTCACAGAATTAGAAAACAATAAAAACCTCAGTGAAAACAAACAAATATGTTTAGATATGTTGATGACAGGAAAAAATGCTAATTTAGATGGACTGATTGCTTTAAATGGAAATCATAATTCTGAAACAACAGATACTGATATTCCAAGCTCTGGTGATAGTGGTGTTTTACCAGATAGTCACAGTTCAGACTCTGATTGTGGTGGAAAACTTACTCCAAATACAGACCAAAACCCTGTGCCAAATGCAGATTCGAAACCAGCAATGGTTACTAGTAAAAGTGCTGAAAAGATCTCACCGAGTGCTACGAAAACTGACATTGGACTTGTCCGTACAAGTAAGAGTCATGAAAACTATCTGGAAACTGGTACAGGTTTTCAGATAGTTAGTATAGATATTGATGATGACAATATGGCTTATTCTTTAGATACACTTACTTGTCATGAAAGTTCAACCAATTCATTAGAAAAGGTTAGTGATCAAACCCAGGTGTCCAAAAGTTGTCATAGTTCGCCTGAACGCAAACAAGATAAAAAGAATGAGCGTGTATTTATGCCGGCTTTTATAAACATTGATGATCCGAAATCTCAAAAAAATAAAGGAAAAGAAAAAGATGGAAGAGAACAATTAACAGAGGAATCTGTTTCAGTGTCTTTTAATAATTCTAATAAACAAAGTGATAATTCTGTGTCACCTTCCATTAATACAGCGCAACAGGACATGAATTCTTCTTGTAGAGAAGGTGTTCTTGATTTATCTGCACTGTCTGAGGCTGATAGTATTTATCATCAACCAATGAAATCTGTAGATCGCCCTTCTGCAGCAAGGTTGGCTAAGCGTTTGTATGCTCTTGATGGCTTTAGAAAATCAGATGTTTCAAGGCACCTATTCAAAAAGTAAGTTTTGGTTGTCGCAAATGAAAAAAACTGTAAATCACAGCTATATTTAAAAAAGAATAATCTTTCAGCTCCTAATACTGTGATGAATCTAACATCAAAGGTTTCATTAAAATTAAATTCTGTTTCAAAAAATTATTTTTAAAACATTTGTGTAAAGATTTGCTATGTATTTTAAGCAGCTGGTATTGGCTAAAAGAATCAGATATACTGCATTACTGGTATTTATTGAGTTTAATTTTTCTAATCTGATTAGATTCAAGTTGTACTGTTTAGTAATTAAATATTTTTGTCTTTCAGGAATGAGTTCAGTAATTTAGTTGCAGAAGAATACTTGAAATATTTTCAATTTACTGGTGATTCCCTTGATGTATCATTAAGGAAATTCCTTAAACAATTTTGCTTAACAGGGGAAACCCAAGAAAGAGAAAGAGTTTTGGCTCATTTTTCTCATCGTTATATGGAATGCAACCCTGGAACATTTAATTCAGAAGGTAAGATAGTTGTATTACTTGGTCAGTATACCATTTATCTGACCATTAGTGAGGTCTTATCGATAAATTTGACTAATTACATGTATAAATACAGTCTATTAACTTCTCTTTATAAAGATCAATTTTGTTTTTAATCACTAATCTTTTACTAATTATGTGTTTGACCTTGGTTAACGAGTGTATTCTCCGGGCTATAATATCATTAAGATGATTTTAAAAAACTTGTTATGGTATATCTTTACTTTGGTTTATTTTTTTAAAAAAATATGAATTACACATTAATTTTGTGCTCAATAAATTTTACGGATAATTTTTTTTATAAAAGGAATGACAATTTTTTCTAGGAAAGCATTTGGTATGCAAGTTTTATTGTTACGGCAAATAAAATTTGATTTGCCATAACAGCTTATACCACAAGTCTAATTGATTATTTTCAAATGCTGGACTTGATATATTTTTTTTTTAAGTTAAAGGGTCTTCACCATCAATTTTAGGATATATTCCTGTTCGATCGAAATTGAGCTCCTCTCCCCGTCTATAAAATCCTATTCTTTCCTGCTCATTTGACACCATCATGACATATGCAAGCCAACATTAAATTATACTCTACCACCAAATATTCTGCTGTATCTTTTTGTCACTTATGTCATTCATATTTGTTTTATTTTACAGATGCTTGCCATACTTTGACTTGTGCAATAATGCTTCTAAATACAGATCTTCATGGTCAGGTAGTGTATGGTCAATGCTGAATTATCATCATAGTATAGTTATTATTTGTTACTCTGAATATAGTAGTACAAACAGTAGTTTAATACAGAAATATACATATTTCAATTAAAATGTTCATAAGACTAATATACAAACAAATATTTTTACCAACTGTTTAAAGGTTGCAGCATTACCCTGGGGATGGCGATAATTAGGTCAGGCGATATTTACATTTTTGATCACAATTCATGTTAAATCCATTCAAAATACTCAAAAAATGAAGAAGAAATCAAATTTTAACAAGTGTTGATACTAGATCTATATCATTTTCCAAATTCCACAACAGACGGCAGTTTTTAATGCAATGGACCAACTGACTGACACTAGTCTCATGTTTCAAGTATATTTCACTGAATAATATTAATCGTTATCATACACGTGTTGGCTACGCTTTGATATACCCAATAAAAAAGCATCCACAATAATTATAATTATAATTGACATTATAACAGTTAACAGTAAGGATGACCCCACTAAGAATGATACAGTTAAACTGCACGTGACAATACTTTCCTTTGAAAAATCAAATTGATATTTTACATTGAAAAATCAACTGAGTAATATTTCTACTATTCTTTGAATGAGATGGCTTCTAAACTTGAAACTTCCAATGTCATTGTCAGTCAGAATATTTCTGATAACAGTTCAACAGACTGCGAAAACACATCACTGCTGACACAAAAAAGAACACTTCTTCTGTTGTATGGGGATATTTTAGTTTTAAAAAGTACATCCAGATATTGAGTTAATAAATATTTATTCTGTATTCTATTCCAGTTGATCAGAATAGAATAATTTGAGGTGACGATACCTACAAAAATAATCTTAACCCAAAATATATACATGTACATGGGTCTCACTTCATCACTACAACTTGCATACAGTGCTAAATACCAGATGGATACATTAGATTCGTTAATCCATTTATACACCACAATTTATATCAATTTTATATCAGTAAATATGACGATAATGAATTTTTGAAGCACCATAATCGCAATAATTCACTCCAGATGATAATCCATGATATCGTGATAATTTATATTACCAATATCGTGAGATATAGCTATTCTTTTTTTCTATACCGTTGCAACCTTACAACTGTTAAAAAATATTATTATAGAATGAATTTGAGCAAATCTACCACCCATTCGAAAACATGTGAAGTGCATGTAATGTAACCACTGGCATTAATTAAATTTAAGTCTTACTTTATGCAACATGGGACTGGTAATGTATTGAAGTAGAGCACCACATGTAAGCTGTTTGTTGGAAAACATATGCAAACAGTCATTATTATAGATACAAGTACATGCACATACTGTACATTAAAAACCAAACTTTTCTGTTCGGCATTATATATTTCAGTATTGATTTCTTCAAGTAAATGAGGTAATGTATAATAATGTAATGCAATGTATTCTATTCCAATTGATATCTTTCATTATAGAGTGTTGGAAGAAAGATGACTTGCTCAGAATTTATAGAAAATTTAGGAGAACTAAATGATGGTGATAACTTTCCAAAAGATATTCTTAAAACTATATTTCACTCTATTAAATCTGAGCCATTAGAATGGGCCATGTAAGTAAAGATTTGAAAAAAATTATTGGAGCGATATATACTATTCAAAAAAAGTAGGGGATATTTGATTTTGGGGGCATAATACTAAAATATGCAAATGACTACGAAAAAAGTCACTATAGAACCTAACAGAAGAAACATTTCCAGTTACATGTGACGCCCAAACGCACCAATAGCTACCGCATGGAATGCAGGTGATGCTTGGGATCATCATGGGGGTCCAACCCAAGATTTGCACGACTCTGACTTTGAATGTTACAGTCATTGTGGCATTGAATTCCAGGGTGGAAACATCAGTTTAATTGTTTTAGTGACCAGAAAACAAATTTTGATATGCGTCGGCTTACCCAAAATGAAAGGTTACGTGCCCTTGGCATGCTACAGATCGGCACAACACAGGCGGTTGTGGCGCGGACGATGAATGTTTCTCAGTCTGTCATAAGCAGGCTATGGTCCAGATACCGTGATACACAACTCAAGCCCAGGATCGATTTATCCGTACCTTGGCCTTGAGAAATCGTGTCATCACAGCAAATCAGATCAGCGCTCGTCTTCAAACAGACACTGGTGTGAGAGTGAGTGGCCAGACGATTCGGAATCGACTGCATAGGGGTCACCTTCGCGCCCGACGTCCTCGCGTGATCCCTTGTTTGAGAGATCATCACATTCAGGCAAGACGTCGTTGGTGTAGGGATCGTCAACGCTGGGATAATCGACGCTGGAGCAATGTGATGTTTTCAGATGAGTCAAGGTTCACTGTTGATTTTTTGGACAGACGTAGGAGGGTGTGGCGTCGTCGAAACGAGCGCTTCCAAGACGTTAACGTCATCAGACATGATCGATTTGGGGGTGGTTCTGTTATGGTGTGGGGAGGCATCACTGTTGCTGGAAGAACGGCTTTACATGTTGTTGCAGGGCGTGTTACAGGCCAGTTCTACCGGGACAACATCTTGGCAGTCCATGTTGTGCCGTTCGCACGACGTCATGGCCGCCGTTTCATCTTCCAGGATGACAACGCAAGATGTCACAGGGCCAGGATCGTTACAGGTTACCTCCAACAACAGAACATCACCACATTACCTTGGCCAGCACTGAGTCCCGACCTCTCCCCCATCGAGCATGTCTGGGACATGCTTGGACAGAGGTTACGTCAACGTCAACAACGTCCTGCCAATGTCCAAGAACTTGCTGCTGCGTTGCAACAGGAATGGGACAATCTGGACCAAAATGACCTTAGACGTCTCATTAGGAGTATGCCACGTCGGATCAATGCTTGTTTGGCAAACAGAGGAGGATTTACCCGTTACTGACTTGGTTGTGATGCTGTGGTAACTTTGCTGTTTGACCCCGGGTATCATTTTACCCTTATAATGGTCAGTCTGTGCCTTACTTAGTCTAACGATCATTTGGAATAAATCGATGAATGTGAACTTCATTTCATTTTGTCATTTGTTTCTTCGTCAGTTTCATTAGGTGACTTTAATAACATTTAAAAATCAAATATCCCCTACTTTTTTTGAATAGTATATTTATAAAATGTTGATGGAAAATTAACAAATGAGTCATTCCATGGCAAATCAACCCATGTCAGAACAGATTTAGAAGAATTTTAAGCCAGTTGCCCCCCTTCCTACTCCTCCTCCTCAACCTCGCCACCACCTATATTTAAGAGAGCCAATACTTTGAGCCAAGCTGATTTTCAACTATTACAAATATTAACAAATTTGACATGAATGATGAATCACTTTTATTGTTAGATGAGTAAATGAGCATGTTGGAAAGTGTTTAATAGTTATAGTGGGGTTATGATTCATTTCGTGTCAAAAAAGTAATATTTCCTGGTCATTACAAATACCAATACATGTGTCATACTTTCAGATAATAAAAATTATTATGATGGGTAATTAGATGATCTAATAATCCTTAACGATTACATGTATATAACATTTATTTTCAGTGATGAGGATGCCCCGGTTGAAGTTCAAAATGAAAGCCCTGGACCATCAGCCTCCGTCCCACAACATTTTATTGGTCAAAATCCATTCTTAGATGTAAGAATTTATTATTGTTTAAAATATGGCAACTTGACCTTGATGTTCTTGGATAGAAACCAAATATTGTTCAGGTGCTGGCTAACAGCCTAAGAGAAATACAAGATGGTGGCATAAAGTCAATAGAAAAATGGAATCTTTAGATTCAGTTATCATTAACATCTATATTTGCTTTTTATACGCCCACATTGAAATGTGGTCGTATATTGTCGTCGCCCCCGTCCGTCCGTCCGGTGGTCCGGCGTCCACCTCTAGAGGCTAAAGTTAATATCTGATTGACTTTAAATTTATATACAGTGTTTAAGGCCATGAGACGAAGAAGCCTATTGATTTTCAGCGATTTCCAATAATTACTGCCAGAGTTATGGCCCTTGATCACTTCAAAAAATCTTGTGGACGCTCTAGAGGGTAAAGTTAATATCCGATTTGACTTTAAATTATACACAGTGTTTAAGGTCATGAGGCGAAGAAGCCTATTGATTTTCAGCGATTTCCGATAATAACTGCCAGAGTTATGGCCCTTGATCACTTCAAAAAATCTTGTGAACACTCTAGAGGGTAAAGTTAATATCCAATTGACTTTAGATTTATACACAGTGTTTATGGTCATGAGACGAAGAAGCCTATAGATTCTCAGCGATTTCTGATAATTACAGCTAGAGTTATGGCCCTTGATCACTTCGAAAAATCTTGTGGACACTCTAAAGGGTAAAGTTAATATCCGATTGACTTTAAATTTATACACAGTGTTTAAGGTCATAAGACGAAGAATCCTATTGATTTTCAGCGATTTTCCGATAATTACAGCTAGAGTTATGGCCCTTGATCACTTCGAAAAATCTTGTGGATGCTCTAGAGGGTAAAGTTAATATCCGATTGACTTTAAATTTATACACAGTGTTTAAGGTCATGAGACGAAGAATCGTATTGATTTTCAGCGATTTCCAATAATTTTTGCCAGAGTTATGGCCCTCGATCACTTTGAAAAATCTTGAGGACACTCTAGAGGCTAAAGTTAATATCCGATTGATTTTAAATTTATACACAGTGTTTAAGGTCTTTTTAGACGAACAAGTATATTGATTTTCAATGAATCTTTATGGCTTGAACAGCTAAATCCATGATGTTAAAAGTTTCGTATACTAAACGTTAGCATGGGGCAGAACTTTATAAAAACCGAACAAATTCTAATGGTTTTCTGATAATTACTTAATGAGTTGTTACTCTTAATCAGATTTTAATGTATTATAAATGTTTCATTACCGAAAAAAGTAAAAATATGCGACAACTATGTTGACTGCCCGGACGATATAGCTGCTGTGGGCGTATGTTTCGTTGCCTGGCAACCTATCTTTAGTCTTGAATTTTGGGCTTAAAAAGGATAGGAATATATAATTTATTGCCTGTTTGAAATGAATGTAAGTGTCCTAAGGTTGCAATGATTTCATTATCCATTGAGGAGTGATATTTGCATTGATTTTGATGTTCTGAAGTACCGGTACGTTAGTATTTGTTTAATACATAATGTATTAAACCATTACGATAATGTAATTTGTATTGAATTTTTTTTTTTTGTATTTTACAGGTGCCTGATCCTAGTAAAACTATAGAGTATAAGAAAGGATATGTCATGAGAAAATGTTGTATGGATGCTGATAGAAGAAGAAGTAAGTTATTTAAATTGATCATTTAATACTTTCATGTTTCCTTTATTGCTGTTGTCAACACTCAACAGGCTGCATTTATGATCTGATCTAATTTAGAATTGTACATTATTGAGACGATGAGCCACTAGAATTTCGTTTATTACTGATAATGATTTCTAACAGCATCTGCAAATTTCTAGCTTCTAACGGCATCTGCAAATTTCAGCAATTTTAGTTAGTTACTTCTAGAGTTATGACCCTTGCTCACTTTAGTGAAAAAAGTTATCATTCGGGTTATATGTCTAGAGTTATATTGGTATATTTACAGCTGCCCTTGGTAAAAGAAGTTGGAAGATGTTTTATGCTGTATTAAGAGATATGATACTATATTTATATAAAGATGAACATCAGTATAAAAAGGGTGGTTTATTAGAGAGTGCTAGCAATGCTATTCGTGTACATCATAGTTTAGTTACTAAAGCCTCAGATTACACTAAAAAACAGCATGTTTTTAGACTTCAAACTGCAGAATGGGCAGAATTTCTCTTCCAAACCAGGTAAGATCATCCAATCTGTTGATTTCTATATTTAATAGTGATATATTATTTACTGAATTAGAATCTTCTTCTTGCTTTTAAAAAATATCCACTACACAGAAATTTTTACATCAAGTTTTATATTTGTCATTTTGTCATAACCGTTATTTTCAAATTGTTCAACACAATATTATAAAGAACTATATTCTTATAGATTATTCTTGATTTTATTTGCAGTAACAGTAAAGAGCTTCAAGAATGGATAGACACGCTCAATTTTGTAGCTGCAACGTTCTCTGCACAGCCACTACCAGGAGCTCTGGGATCCAAAAGCACCTTTCAACGTCCTCTGTTACCAGTTTCATATACAAGAAAGACATTGGTAAGACTACCTGTGACAAGGAGTTGGGTCCAACCTCGTGGGTTTTCTACATGTTTTCTGGTTTCCTCCCACTGCTCAAGACCCTACGCCCTAGCGAATCATTGAAATAAAATTGAACCATGTGTTATTCCTGAAATGACCTAGTTTGTGTCGAATGGACACAACGGGAACAAAAATAACAGAGGATTTTTAAAAAATGCTGTCAGTCACAGCCTGCCACAAGATTAGCAAATATTCTCCCATGTACAGAAAATTAAAAACAAAAATTGGGCAATCATTAGGAATATTCGTTAATTAGGTCTAACAGGTGTGCTTTATAACATAAGGACTGTTGTTGATGCCAGTTTTTTCGATCCCATGCTTTCTTGTGATCAGAAGTAGGTTTCTTCCCACTGCTAATGATCTCTGTGGGCAGGATTATTTAAATAAAATTATACCTTATGTAAGTCCTATATAACTTACTTTTTTATGAGTGTATATTAAACCCCTTTTGTCTCCAAAGTTGTTAGATGATTATCAAACACAACCACACAAGGCATATCTTGTTCTAAGTTGGAATGTTTATGAATTTTTTAGAGGGAACAATTTCATAGTCATGAAGAACAGGTTAAGTCTTTAGAACAAGAAATACACGAACATCATGCTGCAGCCCCAGAAAAAGGCGCAAAGTCTCGCCATATACAGGACTACCTCGAAAAGGAGACATATTTAGATTTTGAGGTGAGTACATATATTTATTGTTCACCACCTGTCGTAGGAAGCAGGTGAACATCTTGACGATCATCTTTTTCTACATAGGCCAGGCAGAAATAAGAAAATTTGAGTTGTCAGTGGTTTGGAACATAATAACTTTGATTCTATTCAAGTGAGCACTGAGAGTAATAACACTTGGTTTATTATACCAGAGTGATAAGTAATGTGATTGCTGATTGGTTTATAAAAAGATACAATGTATGAGTCATCAATTTATTTTGGGATTAAGGCCGGTTGGGTTTTTATACGCCAACATTTTCATGTGGACATATATTGTCGTCGCCCCTGTCTGTCCGGACGTCCGTGCACAATTTGTTTGTGGACTCTCTACAGGTCACAATTCTTGTCCGATTTTGACGAAACTTGAAATATAGGTTTATCCCCAAAAGATCTTGGCTGCTTTCGATATTGGCATGTATCGGATCGAAACTTCATGGATTATGGCCCCTGTTTGTACGAAAAATCACGTTTTTAGCTTGTGGATCCTATAGAGGTCACAATTTTTATCCGATTTTGTTGAAACTTTACATGTAAGTTTATAACCCAAAGATCTCAGTTCCTTTCGATATTCGTGCATATTGGACCGTAACTTCCTGAATTATGGCCCCTGATTGTACAAAAAATCACGTTTTTAGCTTGTGGATCCTGTAGAGGTCATAATTTTTATCTGATTTAAAAAACCATATTATTATATCACCGTTACACCCTAAGCAAAGTTGAATTCGAATTTCGTGAAATCGGACCAAAATTGCCGGACAAAATGGCCGCTGTTTGTACGCGAATAGTGTAAAAATATGGTAAATCAAGGTTGTGGACCCTGTATGGGTCACAATTTTAATTCGATTTTGTTGAAACTTGACATGTAAGTTTATAACCCAAACAGCTCAGTTCCTTTCGATATTCGAGCATATCGGACCGTAACTTCCTGAATTATGGCCCCTGATTGTACGAAAAATCGCGTTTTTAGCTTGTGGACCCTATAGAGGTCATAATTTTTATCTGAATTAAAAAAACGTATTATTATATCACTGTTACACCCTAAGGAAGGTTGAGTTCGAATTTCATGAAAATCGGACCAAAATTGACGGACAAAATGGCCGCCGTTTGTACGCGAATAGTGTAAAAATATGGTAAATCAAGGTTGTTGACCCTGTATGGGTCACAATTTTTATTCGATTTTGATGAAACTTGAAATGCATGTTTATAACCTAAAGATCTTGGTTCCTTTCGATATTATCGCATATCGGATCGTAACTTCCTGAATTATGGCCCCTGATTGTACGAAAAATCACGTTTTTAGCCTGTGGACCTTATATAGGTCATAATTTTTATCTGATTTATTATTATATCACTGTTACACCCTAAGGAAAGTTGAGTTCGAATTTGGGGAAAATCGGACCAAAATTGCCGGACAAATTGGCTGCCGTTTGTACACGAATAGTGTAAAAATAGGGTATATGTCAAGGTCGTGGACCCTGTATGGGTCACAATTTTAATTTGATTTTGATGAAACTTGAAATGCATGTTTGTTACCTAAAGATCTTGGTTCCTTTCGATATTGTCGCATATCGGATTGTAACTTCATGAATTATGGCCCCTGATTATACGAAAAATCGCCTCTTTTAGCTTGTGGTCCCTCTGAAGGTCACAGTTATTATCTGATTTTAAAAATCGTTTGAATATATCACCGTAACACCATAATAAAGGTTGAGTTCAAATTTCCTGAAAATCAAACCAAAACTTGTACGCGAAAGGTGTAAAAATATGGTATATCAAGGTTGTGGACTCTGTGGAGGTTCCAGTTTTAATCCGATTTTGATGAAACTTGAAATGCATGTTTATAACCCAAAGATCTTGGTTCCTTTCGATATTATCGCATATCGGATCGTAACTTCCTGAATTATGGCCCCTGATTGTACGAAAAATCACGTTTTTAGCCTGTGGACCTTATATAGGTCATAATTTTTATCTGATTTATTATTATATCACTGTTACACCCTAAGGAAGGTTGAGTTCGAATTTGGGGAAAATCGGACCAAAATTGCCGGACAAATTGGCTGCCGTTTGTACACGAATAGTGTAAAAATAGGGTATATGTCAAGGTCGTGGACCCTGTATGGGTCACAATTTTAATTTGATTTTGATGAAACTTGAAATGCATGTTTGTAACCTAAAGATCTTGGTTCCTTTCGATATTGTCGCATATCGGATTGTAACTTCATGAATTATGGCCCCTGATTATACGAAAAATCGCCTCTTTTAGCTTGTGGTCCCTCTGAAGGTCACAGTTATTATCTGATTTTAAAAATCGTTTGAATATATCACCGTAACACCATAATAAAGGTTGAGTTCAAATTTCCTGAAAATCAAACCAAAACTTGTACGCGAAAGGTGTAAAAATATGGTATATCAAGGTTGTGGACTCTGTGGAGGTTCCAGTTTTAATCCGATTTTGATGAAACTTGAAATGCATGTTTATAACCCAAAGATCTTGGTTCCTTTCGATATTTGCGCATATCGAATTGTAACTTCATGAATTATGGCCCTTGATTGTAGGAAAAATCACTTTCTTTTTAGCTTGTTCTCTATCCATCTCTCAAAAATGTGGGCGTATCCTGCCTGGCAGCCGCTGGTTTAACATGGGCTCACTGCTGAAATATTAGAGTTAAAACAAATGTTACATCATCATAATCGGTGGTTCCCAGATGATTTTCTCTAGTATTGAATCATGGCTTGTGTTAAAAAGTATGTATCATGACTTGTGATAAAATGTAATGTTTTCTCCTGAATCAGAAAAAATATCCACACATAATGCAAATTTAATCTATATATATAGCTACTACATCAGTTTGTATTTTTTTTTTTTTTTTTTCAGCTGAAACGCTACAAAACTTATGTTTACTTACTCCAGAGTAAAATAACAGCATTCCCAGATGTCGAACCATCTCTTGTTGAGACCACCATTGGGGAAGATGAAGAAGTTGGGGCTGGAGGCAGTCAGTTTAATTGCCCTAATAAGCCTGTACAGCGAAGTCTTTCTGATAGGTACAGTTATCGAGCAGCTATATATCAAACTGATCGTGTAGATTATGATATGGTTTAATATACAGCAACACAAATTCTATTATAAATTGCTTATTAATTTCATTATTCATTTTACCCATCTTGAGTTGTGCATGGGTTGTGGCATTCTGTATAGTTGCTTCTTTGTTGGAGATCTTTATTTGGGGAGGTAGTATTGTACATGTAGAATCAATCCAATTTATACCATCAAACGTTTCCTTCATTGTGTGATATAAGGTGTTTGTTTTTAATTTATACTAAGAACTATTGACCATAGTGTTCCTATCCATTACATATAGCATAATACTATGTAATATATAGTTTTCTTGTATATTTATTTTGGAAGTCGTTATTCAATAATTTATTAACTGTCAATGTTAATTGTGGATGGTTGTTGCTATCAGTGTGTAATGGAGTATGATTTCTGTAGAATGTTGTTCATATTGATGGAATTTATTTTTCTGAAGGTATTGTGCATGTGTATATAGACGATGTGTTTTGAATACTGTAACCACTGCTTGCTTTCAAAGATAATCCTTCTATTGTTATTTAACGGTTGGTATTGGTTCTTGTTTTCTGCTGTAGATATTAAATGTTTCACATCAAGATGTTATGTTGGATTTCGTACACCTAAGTTATTAGAATCTACCACTTAAAACCGATAAAACCATTGATTATCTAGTCATCTTATTTGAAGGGATTACTAGTTCCTACATATTTATAGTGCTTGTGTACGAACATATAACAATTACATTATCTTTCACTTTCATTTTTTTATACATCTATATATTTACATATATACACATATTATATTCTTATTTACTATTAGCTTAATATTTACGCTTTTTCACATACACGAAAAAAAATTTGATCTTCCAATTTCCTGGTTTAGGAAGATTAGTATCTGCATTTTTGTTGGTATGTTATTTATGAAATAATTTAAACATTTTATCATAGCATAATGGTCATTACAATCATCTTTTGAAGTTAAAGCTGGTCTAAAATAGTCTTGTGTGTGTTCTTTTATATTTAGAAGATTTGCTATATATGTTGATTTTAGTTTCGTAACATTTTTGCGTGATGAAAACAAAGTCCAATTCTTGCTCAAGATAGATATTTTTCTTTTCTGTTTATTCTTATTGCTGACAGTAACATATTTGTTTCAAAGGACTAGGAAGTCTGGTTAATTTTCCAGTATTATTTTCTGTTGCAATTTTATTTATAAGTCAGTTGAAGAAAAACCTGGGTTATTAATGTATTTGTATCTTTACTGCCACATGGATATAATGTCTTGTAGTCTTGTTTAGTTTTATTGTTTGTAAATATGTGAAATGAATACACTTATCAGGAAAACTGATAGATGTCGACTAAATGTTTAGATTTTAATCAATTAATACTCTAAATGGCCTATCATTTGCTTCAGATCTTTTTAAAACAAATTTTGGCTGAGGTAAAAACTTGCTTTTAAAATGGTTTTTGCTTTTCATTAGATAATATAATTCTACACAGCATATAAAATATGAACTTGTTCATGCATGATCACTTAATTAGATCTCATCTTTCATCATTCATAATTTTATAATTTTACACTAAAATAGTAGAATCTAGTATTGGGTCAATGTATTAAAAATATAATAAGATTTTTATAATTTATTACTTGTTGAAGCATTGGATGTTAATAAATGAATAGCTATCATTAATTGTTAATTAAGACAGATATATTGTTAATCAATTATGTGTTAATTATCACGTATATTTTTCACCATCACAAACATGTGTATATATAAAATCATTCACTATCGTAAAATAAACTTTCATGGAAGTTTTCACTGGCAAAGATACTGTCAAGTATTACCATTAGAATTACCAATGTGTGCATAATAATGTTTCTTTGTTGTTGGTATTTAGTTTTAGTTTGTTAATAGTATAGTATGATGCTATGTTTGTAGGCTTACCACTATCATTATTTTCCACTTTCTTATAGTATAGGCGCCATAACCAAGTATATATAGCTTGATCATATGTTTTTTATGTTAATCGGCATATCTGTAGTTCTGTGATGATGTCGTCAAGTTCGCCATTAAATGTATAAAAACTATTATCATATCATTGTTTCTTACATACTACCATTACTTGTACATTTTATAACTTAAACGTGACACTGTCTGGAACAGCATATGAACACTTACAATATGATTATCTGTAGGCTTCTGTTGTATCTGCCTGGAAGGTATGTTCATGTTTTGTGCTATTTTCACACTCTAAAGTTGAATTTTAGTATGACGATATGTGGATAGATATATCAAGTTTATTTTTGTTTACAACTAATCAGGATTCAGATATTTTGAGCAATCTGTGTTCTATTTATTATTGCTTCAATCAGGCGTTATAATCAGCAGTTTTATGCTGTAGTGGGCATTTTAAATGGATATCAAATTGGATATTGACAACGTTTAGCGGTTAAGAATTTAAAAAGTTAAATATTTTTGGTAGTTTAATTCATGTAAATAATTTAAACTGCCAAGGCTGATGGATTTATGTTAGACCTTGATGCACAAAATATTATAATTTTGAACATTGTGTTACTTAACTGTTATGTTAGAAGTTTTTATTGTACAATGTAAAGTAAGGTAGGAAAGAGATTAAAATATACTTCAATCATTAAACTGTCTTTTGTTGTCTTTTACAATTTAACTTATTAACCGGTAAATGTATGATCGGCACAATTTATATTTTGGAGGAAAGGCTTAGTTTCGTTTTGTGCATATTGTATGGTTGAGGTTTTATCAGTAGGTGCCAGGTATTATTTTCACAAAGCTGCTCGGCTTCATGTTTGTGTAGAATGGACAACCCCTAAAACTAACTGTGATACAAGGTGCTTGATGTCAACAAACTAGTACAAAAGCTACAGACACTCGTAATGAAGATCAGCACATACGGAAGGTACATGTATAACAATATGTGTATGATTGTCAGTTTTAACATGTTTAAAAGCTTGAAATACTAATAAGCATGTTACTGTGTTAATTATAGGGATGGGTCCTAATCCTACCTTGTCAAATAAAGATTTTCATTTTCACAATAGCAACATATGCAGAACTTTTAACTGCACAAGTATTCTTTCTTTTTCACTAACAATCTCAATATACTAATCAACATTATCATACTAATATTTAATTTTAATCAGCTTTATAATAAACTGCGTAGTGAACTTTGTTTATTTTCTAATGTAGGCATGTCTTGTTTACATTGTTTTAAAACAATAGGCTTAAATATCCCACCCCTTTCAATCATGTTTACCTCAGGTTATTGATCTTCATAATATTTTTTTTTTTTTTTTAGGGAAGTAGATGACAAAGAGCAATATATCAACGATGAAACCATTGATACTTACCTTTAAATTAATATACATATCAACTGTTGTGTTGAAGAACAAGCTAATGCTAACCATTTTGTAATTGTTGAGCATTAAGAGGTATTAATCCAAAACCAAATCAAAAGTTTTAATTCATTATAAAGTAATTTGTTAATTAAATGCTATTGTTTTGTCCTACCGCATATATTGTGTGTTCATGTCATCTTGATATGTTTAATTAAGGTTGTGTATGTTATAAATTTAAGGACCAATGTTTTTTTATTTTATGTTCTTGTACTTTTATTACCAGTTTAGATGAACCTGTCTCTGGCCAAGATACATGTATTTATTATGACTAACAGTGAACCCTTCTCCTTACATTTTAATTATATATTTTTTAATGGAGTTTATCTTTGCATTTCCAACTAAATATTCATTTAATGAAATCTGGCATTTCCAACTGTTCCATTTAATGAATTCTATCTTGGTATTGCTGAAAAATATTCATGTCTACATTTGCATTTCTAAAGAAAATATTCATTTAATGAAGTCTTATCTTTGCATTTCAATATTTTAACAAAAGATTATTTTGTTAACTTAAATCAAATCCTGTCTCTTGATTTTGACAAGACACTTCTAGTTGTACCAGATAAACAGTACTACTTTAGATAAAACAATTTATTGATTGCTTTTGGTTACTAGTATATTATATTGATACTGTTTTGAAATTTCTGTCAATATTTACTCTTCAGAAGTTATTTTATACTGTTCCAAGTACAGATTGAAACATGAAACACTATTTTAATCAAATTGTCCAGTCTAACACTTTTCTGTAAACACAAGCTAATGTCCATTGATGTTGGGCGAGAATCCAGCTTAATTCTATAGGGCCAAATCTCATGTAATACTTCTGAAGTCTCAATTGTATAATTTTGTATGATGTTCTTGTATTTTATACTGGTTGAATATCAGATGTAATAAAGACAAAGCACACAAGTTTTATTCAAATATAATAGAAATGTTATCTGTGTTATTGTAGAGTGACATATTTAATTAAAGCAGTATTGTAGATTATATTTGTTAATTTTTTCTCAAAGTATGCATGACAACAGTTACTTATTCATCCAAAACGATTTTAAACCTTGGTAGTTTTAGTTTTAAAATCTGTAAACAGCACAAAATGCAACTTGGGAGTACTCAAAAGTGTTAACAAAATTTCAAAAAACAAAGGGGAATATCAAGGATTCTTCTTTTCATTTCTGGGGGGTTGGATGGCCGAATGGTTAGCACGTGCGCACTATATCATAAGGTCTGTCATTGAGTCAACTGATGTGGTTTTGAGTCCCCGGTTGTACCTGACAAGGAGTAGGGTCGCCTGTCCAACCTCGTTTGTTTTCCTCGGTCCTCCCACTGCTAAAGACCCCTACGCGCAAGCGAATTACTGAAATAAAATTATACCATGTTAGTCTCGAAATGACCTAGTTTGTGTCGAGTGGACGTTAAACCCCATCTCTCTCTTTTCATTTCTGAAATACCATAGATAACCAATAAAAATTTCAGAACTGAGAAAGGTTAGTTAATAATTGCAGTCTATAAAATTTTAAAAGGATTTAGAAACAAGGTAAACTACCAATTTACATTTCATAAAGATAGGATCGTTATTGAAGCCTCTAATAATAAGTGCAGGAGGACCACACAACACGCAAAACAAAATCTACAAGATAACCCTGCAGACTAGACAGCATATAGACATTGCAAAAAAAAAACAAATGTCATACTAAATCAATGGATCCAGGGGTCAGCCATAAGTATCCACTGCACTGTACAGTTCCATGCCTGTAATAGTTAGATTTTGAAACAAAGAAATAACTTTGGAAGTTGTTGAAAATTAGAAATGTTCTTCCTTCAAAGTAGAATAGTAATACTGGGGATAGTAATTATAGTCTCCAGGTGCTTTATTTCAAATCAAAGGGGAATAACTTTGAATTTAAGATACAATCATAATTATTGCCCTGCCATGGGCTGGCAGCCCTATAGTGATTAGTCTTGTCTCTCCATCATGAATCATGTAGATTCTTTATCTTGAGTATTGCTTGGAGTTAAAGTGGCGATACTTTGTATGATTGTCCACCACCCTTAGTAATAATTGGGGCTTAACATCAATTCGACACATGTGACTGATATGGTTCAATTTTATTTCAATAATTTGCTTGCAAGTAGGGGTCTTTAGCAGTGGGAGGACCAAGAGAAAACCCACATGATACGAGAGGCAACTCTACTCCTAGTCAGGTGCAAGCTTGGGTTCAAAACGGTGCTACTTGACTTAGTGGACCTTATGATCTAGACAACTAGAACCCCCACCTCACCAGTAGGTGTGTCTCGAATAAGGTTGAAATCTCTATATCATCGGTCACAATTTTAGTTCTGCTCATATTCAGAGAGAGAAATGGGGTTTAACTCCACTCGACACAAACTAGGTCAACTAGGTCATTTCGGGACGAACATATGGTTTAATTTTATTTCAATAATTCGCTTGCGCGTAGGGTCTTTAGCAGTGGGAGGAAACCGGAGAAAACCCACGAGGTTGGACAGGAGACCCTAATCCTTGTCAAGTACAACCGGGGATTCGAAAACTCATATTCAGTGTCTGCTCTATATCTTGACTACTGCTGGGATTTCGATGGTGATACTTTGGATGATTATTCACCACCACCAGGTGTGTTGCAAATAAGGCTTTGAATTTCTAGCTTGAAGGTTAATGTCACAATCTTAATCTTTTAAGGCCCAAGGTCCATGTTCATAATCTGCGTATTGATTACTGATCAGTATTAAATGGTGATACTTTGTATGCTCATTTTTTTTCTTTGCACTCAATACACTAAAAGTTTGGACATAAATTAATATTACTTGATCAAGTTCATTTCCTTTGTTATAAATGACTTGTCTCTTATTTTGCACCGGTATCGATCAATAAATAGCATCAGCTGTAATACAAGCAGCACATCATGATAGATGGTCTCTCCAAAGATGGCCACCAATTCATTTGTATCTAGTTATAGCCAACTTGTTTACATAACAAAGGGTAATAACTTAATGTTTAAAATTAAGATCTACAGATTACTGTAGCAACTGCTGTGCTAATAGGAAGACACCAATATACGACCACATTAAAATAAGGGTTATTTGAAAGCTCATAATCAACAGGATTATCTGGTACAATGTTATTTTGAAAATCACTGTATAGGGGTAAATGAAATGGGATTCAACATCCTACTCAGACTGTGCTAATGAAGACAGGATATAGAGGGAGTACAATATATGTGAACATGCATATAAAAACTGGAGACATGAATTCATTATTGTTTTCTTTTTAATTTAGTAGGCATACAAAAACTAACCATGCCCGATTTTGCAGTCTCAGTGAGGATTTGTCATTTCATGATCAAAATGCATCAGATTATTTCTGTAATATTATGTATCCACATATAGTACTTTGATGTCATTAAGAAAAAACAAGAATGTTGGATTTTTTTTCCTTTTAATTTGACTGTCCGTATTTGATAAGTATTTTACAATCTTCTACCACGACGTCCACCCTTTCGTCTGTTACAATCTGAAGGAATGGGGGTTACATCCTCTGAAAAACAAAAAGATAAATTTTAAAAAGACTGATGACCCTCTTGCCAAATACTCTTTGGCCATGAAAACCAATAAGCTCCACCAAACAATCAATTTTCAAAATCAGAATCAATTGCAACAAACACTAATAGCTGTTCACAAGACACTGAAGGTACAGAGCCAACAGACGAATGTGAGTATTCTTGGGATTGTTGATTTAGGACTACTAACAAATAGTGGTCTTTGGTTCGGTTATCACAAATTGCACAGAAGCAAGATAAGATTGACTGGATGGTACAAATACTTTTGATGTAAATAAAATACTTGTTTCTGTCAGGAGTAATGATACACCACAAAATGACATTTTCTTATTTGATAACTGCCAAAATAAATCATTAAAATAGGTTGCCAGGCAACGAAACATACAGCAACTAATTCGTCCAGGCAGTCAACCAGGGTTGTCACATTTTTTTTTTGTCAGTAATGAAAACATTTACAGCACACTAAAATCTGATTACAAGTAACAATCAGAAATCATTAGAATTTGTTTTGCTTCTAATTCTGCCCTATACTAACATTTAGTATACAAAACATTTAATATCAAGAGCATAACCCTGGAAGTAATTATCGGAAATCATTTAAAATCACTAGGCTTCTTTATCTCATCGCCATAAACATTGTGTATAAATAGAGCGTCCACGAGTTTTTCAAAGTGATCAAGGGCCGTAACTGGCAGTAATTATGGGAAATTGTTGAATATCAATAGTGTTCGTCTCACAACCTTAAACCTTTGTATAAATTTTAAGTAAATCGGATATAAACTTGAGCCTCTAGAGCGTCCACAAGATTTTTCAATGTGGCAGTAATTATCGGAAATCGTTGAAAAATCAATAGGCTTCTTTGTCTCATGGCCATAACCACTATAACCAGCGGCTGCCAGGCAGGATACGCCCACATTTTCGAGAGATGGATAGAGAACAAGCTAACAAGAAAGTGATTTTTCCTACAATCAAGGGCCATAATTCAGGAAATTACAATTCGATATGCGCATATATCGAAAGGAACTGAGATCTTTGTGTTATAAACTTACATTTCAAGTTTCAACAAAATCGGATAAAAATTGTGACCTCTATAGGGTCCACAACCTTGATATACCATATTTTTACGCTATTTGAGAACGAACGGCGGCCATTTTGTCTGTCAATTTTGGGGCGATTTTCACAAAATTCAAACTCAACTGTCCTTAGGGTGGAACGGTAATATAATAATACGTTTTTTTAAATCGGATAAAAATTATGACCTCTAATGGGTCCACAAGCTAAAAACATGATTTTTCGTACAATCAGGGGCCATAATTCAGGAAGTTACGGTCCGATATGGGCAAATATTGAAAGGAACCGAGATCTTTGGGTTATAAACTTATATTTTAAGTTTCAACAAAATCGGATAAAAATTGTGACCTCTATAGGGTCCACAACTTTGATATACCATATTTTTACGCTATTTGAGAATGAACGTGGGCGTATAAATTTTTTTTAAGTCAATCGGATATTAAATTGAGCCTCTAGAGCTTACACCAGCCATGACAATGTGAGCTTACAAATATTTGACTGTTTAAAGAGAATTCAGACTAATACTGTACACTTCAGCCCTATCATTGAACAATCACAGAAATATCAACGGTGGCATATTGTCATCATTAGTGTACAGTATACTTTGTAGAATATCAGCAAGCAGTGAACCTTAGAACCATTAAAGAACCAGTCTTAACCAAAGCAAACTCTACCCAGTAAAATAACAGGAAGTGATTACACTAAAACATTCTTAGCAAAGAAAACTTTTACTTACCAATACGGCCAATTTTCATTCCAGATCGAGCTAAAGCTCTGAGAGCTGACTGTGCTCCTGGACCAGGAGTTTTAGTTCTGAAGAAAACAATTATTATAAATATAATAATTTTTGAAAGGAGAAGATTTCCTATTAAAAGGTCATATTGTACACTTCAGCCCTATCATTGAACAATCACAGAATAATCAACGGTGGCATGTTGTCATCATTAGTGTACAGCTAGTTTTATATATAATCCTGCAGGGAAATGAAATAGGGATTAACATCTTACTTTTCTTCACCGACTAGGCTAATTAAAGGGGCACTAGGTAAGATTAAAGATTAGATATTTTCCATCACAAAATGTATTCAAATCCACTAAATATCACAGACTAACGATGGCATCGAGAGTTGATTATGGTATGGATAAGTTAATTAATGTCTAATAAGGCAGGGGACAAAAATATTGGTTAAGTATTAATTTTATTTTATCTATTAATAAACAACACCACTTTGAAACGTGTATTTTTTTCTTTATTTTAAGCAAAATTTGGTCACAGTAAAAGCAGTGTATCTTGATGCACCCATATTGTTGGGCTTGGACAAGATACTGTATCATATCCTGGCACAGCGTATCGTTTTAGCCCTAATTAATATGTGAATCAGGCTGACCTTAAAAATATCTTTGTTTCACCAAACCCGACCCACAATCGAGGAGAAGGGTCGGTAGGTCGGTTTTTTTTTCAGATTTTTTTTTTTAAAGTCAGAAATCAATACAGAAAACTTATTAGCTGTATACTACAGATTCATTAATTTTGTTAAATGAATTTTGGGTCTGACGTAAAAAGTAACGAACTTAAAGTTTTTATTAAACTTAAGAGCTAATTTGACAGCTTGATAATTTTCCGGGTGGAAACATTCGTCTTCTTTATTGGCAAACAATTTCAATGACATCAGGATTGTTCGTGATGCAGGACTCGCACACGATTTGCCACAAACTTGAAGTGTGAAACTCCTTTAACACGTTTATAACGATCGTGCGGGTTGTGCCTTCATTTTTCTCGAAAACGGATAATGAAAATATCGTCGCCATGGTTAAAACGACGCACCACAGACATAAAGGCAGAATCATTTCGTGGGAATGGACGTGCTTTCGTCTGCAACCATTTTGTTGAGAAGCAACACCAATGACGCTTTCGTCGTGATCAACCAGTTTCAATAATAAATCAAACCATAGCCATAGTAAAGGGAAATAACTCTCGTGATATATTTCAGGTTGACACACAAAATAAAATAAAAAGATCGCGGAAAAGTGCAATAAAATAATTTAAGTCGGGGGTGGTTTTAGTTAGTCGCGTTAGGCGAAACAAAGATATTTTTAAGGTCAGCCTCATGCAGAGCATATATGAGGCTGACCTTAAAAATATCTTTGTTTCACCAAACCCGACCCACAATCGAGGAGAAGGGTCGGTAGGTCGGTTTTTTTTTCAGATTTTTTTTTAAAGTCAGAGAAATCAATACAGAAAACTTATTAGCTGTATACTACATATTCATTAATTTTGTTTAATGAATTTGGGGTCTGACGTAAAAAGTAACGAACTGAAAGTTTTTATTAAACTTAAGAGCTAATTTGACAGCTTAATAATTTTCCGGGTGGAAACATTCGTCTTCTTTATTGGCAAACAAATCAATGACATCGGGATTTTTCGTGATGCCCGACTCGCATACGATTAGCCACGAACTTGAAGTGTGAAACTCCTTCAACACGTTTTTAACGATAGTGCGCGTTGTGCTTTCATTTTTCTCGAAAACGGATATTGAAAATATCGTCGTCATGTTTAAAACTACGCACCACAGACATAGAGGCAGAATTATTTCGTGGGAATGGACGTGTATTCGTCTGCAACCATTTTGTTGAGAAGCGACACCTATGACGCTTTCGTCTTGATCAACCAGTTTCAATAATGAATCAAACCATAGCCATAGTATAGGGAAATAACTCTCATGATATATTTCAGGTTGACACACAAAATAAAATAAAAAGATCGTGGAAAAGTGCAATAAAATAATTTAAGTCGGGGGTGGTTTTAGTTAGTCGGTCGCGTTAGGCGAAACAAAGATATTTTTAAGGTCAGCCTGACCTATTTATAAATAGAAATGTAGATTAATAACCACTTTAGAAAGCTAGAATATTTTGGGAATAACAAAAAGCATCCACACAGGTTTCTTTAGTAAACCTCTGATCATGAGAAAGTCACCCTATGAACCATTAATAACCATTCAGACCACGGCACAAATTATATATTTTATCTCCATGAGAAATGAAATGAAGTTTAACATCCTACTGTTCTGCTCCGACTGGGCTAATGAAGACGGGCATATGCCATACAGTGTGCTATGAGGGGAAATATTGCCCAGGCAGCAGCACTATGGCCTACTCTTATATCAAATTCCAACTGCCACGGGATCTTTTACGTGCATGCCAATGTATACACAGGACTTTGTGGGTTTTTTTTGTCCCATCTGAACGACTAGATAACTGTCCTCGTCAGGACCTCCATCCTGCATCACTGACAAGGGGGGTACCACCCAGGGAAATCTGGATTAACTTTCCCAGCCAATGCAAGGATCGAACACCCGAACACCAGGTTAGCGAGCCAGCGTCTTACTGATCTCCATGAGAATTGCAGACATAATCTAACACAAATATGAGGTCAGGACAGACTTTCAGTTCTTACTTGTTGCCTCCTGTGGCTCTCAATCTGATGTGAAGAGCACTTATTCTTAAATTTTTACACTTTTCAGCTACTTCTTGAGCAGCCAACATAGCAGCGTAAGGTGATGCTTCATCTCGGTCAGCTTTTACTTTCATACCTCCAGTAATACAACAAATAGTTTCCCTATAGAAAATAGAATTTCATAATTAAATTAGATTCGTTATTGTAAAAAAGAAATCCTGGATGATCTAAATTGTTAGAAACTATTTTACAATCAAACTGATCATTGTTTTGAAGCAAAAGAGGATTTTCTTTTGAAAATTCTTGATAATTTAATATCACGAAGATTATTTTGATATATGCGATATCAATTGTTTGTTCATGCAGTGTAGGTGTACATATCCATGTCAGGCCTCAAATTCTAATCTTTTTAAGGTGCTGCCAATTTTACCAGTCTGATGAAAACAAAATTTTACAGCTAATCAATCTTGTAAAAGTATTCAAATAAATAAACCCTTCATTGAAACATGTTGTGAGAATTTGAACACATTGTGAAAATAAGCCAGGCGGATCTCATCATGGTTTGTATTGTGAATCTCGAGAATCGCGCGTCTTTGATTGACACTCCATATGAATTCTAGGTAGATATTAATAATAATTGGATGATACATGTGATTGTTTCACAGACCAGTTGTTGGTTCAATTTAAATCTTCATTGAATATAATCCACTGATAGAACACCGACTATTCCGAGAAACAGTCATTAATAACATATTTTTCCAATAAAATCTCGGAATACCGATGACACGATGACATCGCTGGAATTAGGTCAATGAATCAGCGAAGTTAGCTTTAGTTTTAAATACTGTTTAACGTTATAACTTTTTACTTTATACTACATGCTGACAGAAGCTTTGTATCATAGATGCTGTCTATATTATTAAAGGCTATGACATAGTCAAAAAAAAAAAAAAAAAAAAAAAGATTTTAAAGAAATTTCAATTGTGGTTGTCACGTGATCATTGTGTCGTCTGTCTATCATCGTCGAATGAATAAAAACTAAAAGGTGACAGACAAAAACTAGGGTGCGATGATAAACGATTACTCAGAGACTTATATTAAATTTTGCCGACGTAAACCCGTCTTTCCTCTGCTGGAACTACCAAAGATATAACGATATTTCTTTTGCGTTTGATACATGTATCACCACCTCCGTTACAGGACGAAAGATTCGTCTACTTTGGTGCCATTTTGTGAAGATCATGCAGACATTAAGCAGCGATCTTCAAGACGGAAGAAACCATCATACCGAAGTTACTATAAATAGCACCACTTTTCGACACCCACGGCCAGCACGAGATTTTTGACATGAGTTATGAATGGAAAGAAAGTTGCAGTTAATTTTGTTGACGTTTATGATTTTCGGTATCATTGTTTACCGGTCCCATGGACCGCCGGGAAGATAATTTACCGGTATACTTTAAAATTTACCGGTATAAAACCGGAAAATACCGGTTATCCAAGAGAGAGAGAGAGATGGGGTTTAGCGTCCACTCGACACAAACTAGGTGATTTCGGGACTAACATATGGTTTAATTTTATTTACATAATTCGCTTGCGCGTAAGGGTCTTTAGCAGTGGGAGGAAACCGGAGGACCCAGAGAAAACCCACGAGGTTGGACAAGCGACCCTACTCCTTGCCACGTACAACCGGGGATTCGATACCACGCCAGTCGACTCAATGACAGACTGTATGACACAGCGCGCGCACGCTAACCATTCAGCCATCCAACCCCCCCCCCCCCCGGTTATCCGAAACTCTGATATTACTGCTATATAACTAAAAGACGTGCATCAATTAATCATAATGCATGATTTTTTGGCCCAACATATGAATAATTACCATCTTACAGAACATAATACAGTTTCATGAAATAAAATGCGGTTTAACATCCTACTGTTCTCCTCTGACTGGCAGGGCTCTATAAAAGTTGAGTGTGCCTGCGCACACACTTGAAAATGTGCCGGCAGGGTCATACTGAAACACAGGGATGTAGCCAGGATTTGGTGACTGGTGTTAAAATATATTTGGCGAGCAGAGCGAGGCAAAAAAATAATTTGGGAGGGGGCGTGGTCTTTTATGAAAATTAAACCCTTCTTGGTGTATTTTCAGAGCATCTGCTGCCTTTTGTATTTGGTTCAGTGCAAATCAAATTTCCATTTATATATTCAAATTTTACCAAATTCACTTAATTTTCATCAATGATACAGGGATCTAAAAACTTTTTGACACCACCCGACCGAGCATAAAATTGTCCCGCCCCACTCTGTTTCTCTGGATCGATAAGTTGAGGACCTTTGGGTATTTATTGTTTTGTTGGGTTTTTTTTCAAATATTACTTTATTACTTTGAGATTAAAAATTATTAAAACGGTGTTTGTGTTTTATTTGAGTACAACCAATTATGACAACGGGTAGATATTGATAATTAAAACACGTTGTATTATTTGACTTGTTTGTAAAGTTGTTGTACGTGTCTCACGAATATTATTATTATTACGGTGGAATGAGAATCAGGTCAGGCAGAAACTGAGAAAGCTCTCATCGTCCTCCTAGTCCTACTCTCGGGCCGTAGCAAATCCACGGTCAACACAGGTAAGAAATAAAATAAGATCATCGTGAAAATTTGCAGGCACGTGTTGGACAATTACGACATTCAAACCTTTAACATTGGAGTGCCGTAAATTGGTCTGGGTGACCTATTTACGGCAAATGAACAAATATAAAGACCGTAGAATAATTGTAAAATGAATAGACCTAGGCCTACACATCTTCTAAGTATAAATAAACAAAATACCAATACATCTTTCTTTAAACTAATTTGGGATGATAGGGTCTACTACGGCACACAAAAATAAATTATGCCGTGACAGACATGGTTTGCGTACGTCGGCTTTTACCATGGCTTTGCCGTTTAATTGCTGTGGTAAATTTCGAGCGCCGAGTTTGAGTATAGAGAAGGACGAAGGGGTTTAAATATGACTGGGCCTTTTTCGATTTTTCTTTGAGCTGGGCGGCAAAAAATAGTGCCTGCAAAAAAAAAATTTCAAGCAAATGTGCCTGCGCACGCCGTGCGCATGTGCGCGGAAATATCGATGCCTGCTGACTGGGCTAATGAAGACAGGCATACGCCATACAGCGGCATGTATGGCCTACTCTTATATCGAATTCTAACTGCCAAGGGGTCTTTTAGTGCATACCAATGTATACACAGGACTTTGGGGTTTTTTTTGTCCCATCCAAATGACTAGACAGCTTTCCTTGTCAAGCCTGCTATCCTGCACCACTGATAATGGGAAACCATGTTGGAAAAGTTTATCTAAAAGGGCCTCCGGCATCATTTAAGGAATTATTTTTGACTCGATATAATGAATAGCCAATTTTTTTAAAATCATGGGACTTTTTTAACCGAGCATTAACCCTAAAAGCCTTGTTTTAGGTAAACTTTTTATTTATTGTATCGGGCAGGGAAATCCCGGCAATGACAACAACGACCACAATTGGACAAGTGGAAATTAATCGAGAAAACAAAATAATGCTAGGTAATCTGCAGGCTTGGATTCAATCAGATCCATCAATTATGTTCATGAACCCAAAATGGTGACAGGTTAGCAGTCTAGACCTATGAAATTTCAATCCAACATATCTTTGTAAATACTGAACGGAATTGATCAAACATTTGGACGATATTCCCATTTAATTCATCTTTCACAATATTATAATCTGTAAAGGATTCCTACTGCCCTTAATTCACACAATGAAACTAGAATATGTGTACTATATCCAAAACATAAAAGAACTTTAGATCCAGAATGTGAAATTTACATTATACTTACTTTCCAGAGATATCTGTAACATGTACAAATGTATCATTGAAACTAGCATATATATGTGCTATTCCAAATACATCTTCACCTTCACCAACTTGAGGTCCCAAGATAACCTGCTCCTGAGGAGCGGATGACTTTCCTTTACGAGGAGCCATTCTGTAAAATAATAGAAATCATGTTATTATTTATCAGAAGTGGAATATTAGTATGCAATCTGACCACACAGAGCCTGTGTTGCTAAACCCTGCCTAAACTCTGATGTAAAATAGGCACAGTAACAACAATTTACGCTGTGATAAGGTTTTGCCATACTACACAACACGAAAGTGAAAAGTTTCAATTTCAAGTCAATCTATTAAAATTAGTATTTCATTAGTTGCAATTCAACCGTCTCTTAGCAATAGAGGCACTAATGTCACAACTATTTTGATGACGTATTCCTTGTATCATCAAGTTTTATCTGGATGTCATTACTTAAAACCAATATTTTTATACTTTCAAACAAGTGTTTTCTCAATAGAGAACTAAGAATGGAATTTAATCTTCCCCTTGTGCATACTAAAATGAAAACTAAAAGATAGGTTGCCAGGCAACAAAACATAAACCAACAGCAACTAAGTCGTCCGAACAGTCAACCAGGGTTGTCACATATTTTTTCTTTTGTCAGTAATGAGAACATTTACAACACATGAAAATTTGATTACGAGTAATAACCCATGAAGTAATTATCAGAAAACATTAGAATTGATTTATTTCAATTGTTTGTCTTATGACCTTAAACAATTTATATTAACTTCAGCCTCTAGAATGTCCACAAGCTTTTTCAAAGTGATCAAGGGCCTTAACTCTGGCAGTAATTATCGAAAATGGTTGAAAATGAATAGGGTTCTTTTGTCTCACGACCATAAACACTGTATAAATTTAAAGTCAATAAGATATTACATCGCCTCTAGATGATCCACAAGCAATTGTGGACACCCGACAGACGGACGGGGCACGACAACAATATACAACCACATTTCAATATGGGAGTATAAAAAAATTGGTTCTGCAGTACACTTCAGCCCTATCATTGAACAATCACAGAAATATCAACGGTGGCATATTGTCATCATTAGTGTACAGTATTTATACTCTTTAAAGTATCAATAAGCAGTGAAGCATAAAAATATTAAAGAACCATTCCTAACCAAAGCAAGTTGGGTCATAAATTCATAAAGTGTCCTAAAAAATGTTTCATGTAATACATGTTGGATAGAAAAGCTTTTGTCAGTGAACTTTATCATTCAATGATGGCTCATTCCTGCATGTAGAATTTACCAACTGATCCACTGATGCCTTTCATCTGAATATTTGGTCCGACAAAAATTCAGTCACAATTAGCATTAAAAAAAAAAAACCTGCTTGGGCAAGGTACAAAGAGGTAACATGTGAACGATACCTCTCTGCACTATGGAGTAGTTATGATGCGGTGTGCTACATCAGAATTTTCTTACATGCATGCCTTGTAAATCCGAAAAATAGAAAGTTTTCATTGCCAGGGCTTCCATCCTGCAATACTAACATGGTAAAACCTAGCTGAAAAATTCTAAGAAGTCAGCACTGACACTGAACCCCCTGGTCAGTGATGTAAATTAAAATGACAATACCAATTGTCAAAAGTAAATAAAACTTGAATACCAGGCCTTGTAATGTTTAAAAAAAGCTACCTGTACCGTGTTGGGAGGACAGCCAACGTCCCCTGGAATTCCTTTCTCACATCCTTGTCTATATTTACGCTACAAATTGTATTTATATTTGAAATATTTTTCCAACGTAATTATTTGATTGTCAAATTGTCTAGTAAATTATTCATAGCCTTTATTCATGGAAATTGTTTTAAACTTTTTAAATGATTAAATACACCAGACAACGAGCCGTGTGCATTTCCATTCCAGCCACCACTATATTTATTGTGGTGTCGTTAGGTCAGATGACTTAGGGGATGAGTTTTAATTTATTTAGACATAATACTTCATAATGCTATAAACTAGTGTCAAGCAGATGAAAACAAGCTTAGCTTGCATGAAATTCATTGCTATAAAATTGGCTACTTCCAACTATTTGAGTAACTGTACAACAGAGTGAAATGGAAACGGTGCAAATGGTGGTTTTTCACAGTATTTCCGTCCTTAATTCTTGCATTTAGAAACGAATAATTGAATGTATGTGACATGGACGTGAGTATTGTGACCTTAATTGGCTTAAGTCAATTTACTGAACATCAAATAAAATATAGTCCACCTGTAGCAGGCCTCGAATTCTAATCTTTTTAGGGCACTGCCAGTTTAGCCTCAGGTTTTTGGCCAAATTTAGGGGCACCAAGGCCAATGATTGGGGCATCAAGGCCAAAAAAGTTTTCAGCAGCAGGGCACCGAGGCAAAAATGTGTTTTTCTTTATAACTGACTTAATCAAGGATCAGTATGTGGTGTACTAAAGGACTCTGACATTACAACGTTTGTATTAAAGTGCAAAACAGGGTTATTAATCCAATTTGAAACAAACGGGACAGGGAATAAGGTAATTGCAAGCTTCCATTCCATTCCATTTGATAAAAACAGACTTCTCAACAAAAATAATTCTTGGTAACTTGTTGTGGAGAATCTTGTATAATTATAATATACAAAAATAACGACAAACAGTGCACCGTTCAGAAAATTTTTCATATCTAATTCACATACTGACTTGGAAGTTCACGTCAATAATATTCCCGAATAAATCACCGAAAATAAATGGGGGGGGGGAGGGGTGGAACTAAAAAATATGACGTGTAGTAAGACATTGTTTAAAGTGGGTTTCAAAACACAAAGTGGTCTGGCATAATACCTATATAGTCTAAGCTAGGGTTGTGTACCATTTTTAGAATTATAAATAATTTAGTTATATTATTGGTTAGAAATGAATAAAAACACATAATATTTAATTGAATAAATTTAATAAACTAAAATTTGGTAACAAGTGGCTTCTTTGTTTAACTTTTTAAAAAATGAAATAACCATATTTTGATATAAATTTTCCGTATTCTTGTGTTACATTACAATGGAAACATTCCAGTTAGACAAAATTTGATTCGCTTGTTGAGTTATAGATGGTTTCGACAATATCATCGAACGTGAAAGTGCTGGGAATACCCACCAAAATCGAGTCGAGATAAGATATTCGCGTACCGGTCGGCCTAATTTATTGATGTTCAAGGAAATAAATAGTGGTCCCGTTCGTTCGTTAAACTCCAGAAACGAACGAACGGGACCACTTATTTCCTTGAACATCAATAAATTAGGCCGACCGGTGCGCGAATTTACCTATGTCCCTGCATAGCTCACCATTTTGTAAGGCATGCGTTATTTATTACACAAGATATGATTGGGTAATACTTGAATAATAATGACATGTGTTATAATTTTAGCCAATGAAAATATTGATTATTCAGGTTCAAGGTTGAATATTAGCGACTGTCTTTCAGTTTATAATATGCTTTCTCATTAGCCGAAATGACTGCTACATGCGCCATTTTGCGGAATTCATCCAATCAAATACAGTGTAACTTATTCCATAGTATGTGGGCCCCTACATGTGTATTATCAACCGGATCCATTCACTTGATTTGATATTTGTTTATTCGGTGCTATGTTTATTTTCTGTCTTGTCTGCAGGTTTATCTTGTAGATTTTTGTTTTGCGTGTAGTGCGAATGCGCACGCGTTTCGAGATACTTCTTCATATTCGGACAACCTCGGCTTATTCTGGTTCCCTTACACTATTATGTATTGTAGTATCGGAGGCCTCTGCGGTTAACCGAATTGCAGTTCTCCGAGACTATTCACGCGGCGATATTGTAGAACTTTCTGAACACGTTGAATTACTCGAAAATCGAGACGACCATACTGGTATACATTGTTAATTAGTATGGCGATGTGAATGGGGGCAAAAACGATATGTAATTGGCCAGATCTGTGGCTCAGGTAGACGTTTTATTTACTGGATCAGAAAGGGGCATCCCTGCTAAGATGTCCGGCAACCACGGCCACTTAAGTGGCCGTGGACAAAGTGAAGATTTTGAGGGCACGGCGGCCGATTGAAAGGGCAGCCTCGGCAATGGCCGCCGTTAATTTCGAGGCCTGCTGTAGCAAGTGACAGGTAGTTTTACTTACTACCTGTCAAGACGTAAAAATCGCCTGTAGACAGGCGAACATATCGAGCCATGTAATACAGTACCTTTACTACTGATATACACTTCAGCCCTATCATTGAACAATCATAAAAATATCAACGGTGGCATATTCTCATCATAAGTGTATGTACATGTACATGTATAGGAAGCTACATGTAGTAGTTAAAAGGCCAATCTCAATTCTATTTTGGAGAGTAAAACTGCTTAATTTTGTGTTACTGAGCAAATCAATATAGGCGATACCTTTTCAAACAACTTAAACCTGTCAGTCTTCTGGAAATGGAGACCGGCGTCCTAAGCTGTATTATAAAAATAACTTAAAGGTGAAATTTACCTTTCGTCATCAAGTACAGCATGTGGTTCATGCACGGTATATAGACCTCAAAAGGAACAGCAATAGAACCGAAATCTTAAAAGGGTTACGTGTCCAGACGACTCAATAATATTGTGAGTTGAAATTTTTAGACAAGGTAAATACGCCATTATTCTATATTTTGATGCTAAATTTTCATACGTACACAGACTTTTATTCCTGTGACTGTTAAAATCGGGATGGTCCCTCTGCCATGCCAAGATGTATCATGGAATTTTGCTATTTCATTATCGCTCAGTTTTTTTTCCTAACACTATATTATTCAATAAATATATAAGTATCATGGGATTTAAAAACAAGGTTACAAGTCGGAGCTTGTGTAAATTCATCTCCCAGTCTTGACCAGTCAAAATGATTTATGCTATGCAATGAATTGATAATGATTCATTGATTGCAAAACAGATTTAATAACTGTCAGCAACTTTCAACAATGACATGTTGACTTCTATAAAAAACAAACATTTTGCTCAACGGACAATATGCAGCTAGGAATCAATTACAGTAATTATTACTACTAGACAAATTGTAGAATTACTATTACTACTATGCCTACACAATCCACAATGAAATTAGTCAACGTCAACAACTGGAACATATAATATACATCATATCACCCGCGTTTGTCAGTCAAAAATGGTATTTCATAATCGAAAGATCTGAAAAATGAAACCTAAATAGCAACTAATGAAACACGACCAAACGACAGAAAAAAAAAATATTTAAAGAGACAATTTCAAGTCTATAATTTTAACTATCAAAATCAAATACATATTTTCACGTTGAAAATCATGGTTACTTCATCCACTAATTTGTGAACATATCCCAAATAATAACTTTTCGTCACTAAATATTAATACTGGGCAACGGATAGATGTGTTCTATTTAATAAAATATATTGAAGGTTTTATTTAGAGTTAAGATGAAATAGATTTTAGCTGATAATAATTCCCCAAAGAAAAATATCTCCATACTTTGCTTGTTTAAAGCGGAAGAGAAAGAATATCGCGAGATCTCGTGCACCTGTTAACGGAATATGACGGAAATTGTCGACCACTCCCGAATGTATTTGTTATTGTCCATTACAACATGATCTGTCGGAGCAGAAGCCAGTTTCTTTGACCCAAAATTGGTGTCAAAATCAAGGGATTAAGTGAAAACGGTGTTATAATTTCTTTTCCGACACACCAAAGAACATTTTTGTGGCCTGTAGTAATGGCTCTGTCTAGCTAGTGATACCTTTCGATCGTCTTAGCTGAGTTCTCCCTTCCACCGGGAGACCAGTTGAAAGAACGGCTCGATCGGTTCGGCTTTTATTTTAGAGCCGTCTAAACCTTCATTTCATATCTCCCCGAAACATCATGGACTTGATGTTACACGAATGGGACTACGATGTTGATAGGTTTTCATTCGAGGATAGCGATCGATTCGAAGAAGATTCCTTATGTTCTTGGCTAAGTGAACCTGAAAGTCTTTGCAACAACTGGCGAGGTTGGAAAAGGCAAAATGGTGGTCAGACTAATCTTACCAGTCGTTCACAGGGTAAGACAACGTTTACACAGCTTTTATTCCCGTCTCCACTCAGGAATTAGATAATTATCAATTACTTGTACCGATTTTATGTGTAAACTTATTATTTTGCCAGTGAGTATTTCACCAGCATGGAACTCACTGGAACAAGACCAGAAATAAAAATATGCTAATTAATTGGATCAGATATGCTTCCACTTTTAGTTCCAACCAAGCTCAAGGACAATAAAATATATGAACCACATTATGGATAAATTTTGGATAAAATGTGAAAAAGGGCCCATTTTTTTAATTTAAAAATAAACACACAATCATCCTTGTAAGTTGTAACTGAAAGTCTGATTGTAGGTAGGCCTATGTTTGATAATGGTTCTTACTGCACATTAAAGAGAAATTCACCATGTCATAGAATTTTTTTTTATTTTTTATTTTATATTATAACAAGCTACATACAGTAACTGTAAACTTGTGTATTCCACTAGGTTTGTGACCTTTAACCTGTTATTGGATTAGTTTCCAATTTACCAATATTCAATTATGAAGTTGCTCAATAGAACTGAATATGTATTGCAGATTTGAATACCAGTACATTAGAATAGAGAATTTTGTTCTGTGAAAATTCTCTTTGTTTGAAGATATCTAACAGGAAACTGATTTAAAAAGGCATTTCCCATAATATCAGAGCAATGTCCGAAATATTCTAATCAACAGGAAAATGGGCCTACATTCAAAATAGTACATATATAGCAAACTAAAAAGTACCCAATATTTAAAATGTGTCTGAAATCAGCCAGCAGTTACCATCATATATGTATATGTTGCTTGAGTTTTGTATAAAATTTTGTGAATGTGTCTATTAGTTAGAGGGATCAATGTCTTTTTTTTTAAGGGTTTCGTGATTACGTATACGGTATAAAATAAGCTTGTGTACCGCCATTCTTTTTGTTAATTTGTCTTTCTCTAGAAAACCATGGAATTAAATTACTTTTCTGCACTGACTGGGATGATACAGACGACCATACGCCATGCAGTGTGCTATGAGGGAAGTTTGGCTCTGACAGTGGCATTAGGCCTATTCCTATATCAAATTCCAACAACTAAGTACTCTTTTACTTGCACGCCAATGTTTACTTACAGGACCTCAGTTTTTCATCCCATCTTAACAACTAGAAACTGTTCCTTGCCAGGCGCTCTGTTCTGCACTACTGACAAGTTAAAACTTGACTGAAAATCACAAGGTACTTTTTTGGCGAAAACTGGGAATCCCAGTCATGATTGGAATTTTTATCTCATCTCACTACCTTGGTGATATTCTGACTAGTGATAAAGTTTCAAAGTTTTTCGATCATAAAATGCTACATGTAAACAATTTGTGATGTGATTGTGAATGCTACATGTAGAGTTCTCAATAAAATTTTATTTTAAATACTTTGTAATATTTCATTGGGGTATGAGGAGGAACCCATAAAAGTGTTGGATATATTATCTCCATACATGTAGCAATTATATTGTGATATCCATTTATTGAAACATAGTTTCAATAACAGTCTACAGAATCACTTATTTGATAATTTGATAGGTATTAACTAAAGGATCATAGATTTAAAATGATTTTGCTGATATAAAAGTTTCTGAGAATGGGCTGATACATGTACATATAGGTTGATGAATTAACAATGTCAACACTCAGATTTTCCCAAGATTGATAAAGCTCCATGCATTCCAGAATAAAAGTTAAATATAGACTATAAAGTTTAAGACCATATGCAATCAAATCAAAATTACTTTTATATTATCAAATTCTAAATTAGGACCAATTAAAGCTTATATTAGTTTATACTGATCTCACTCCATGTTCTTTATGTGTCTTAAGGAGGCATTATTTCAAGAGCTAAATCTGTCTATTGAAGTTCAAGAGCTAAATCTGTCTATTGAAGTTCTTTCTTTAGACCTTAAATGTTATATGAACTATTAATTAGACATTTATTAACATGACAAGACCAGATAGCTCTGATTTTAAGTAGATTAGAATAGTACCGGTATGGCCATTTAATGATTTGATTTAAAAATGGAAAAGCGAGACTAAGTTTCAAATAACCAGTATGGTGGTTATAATGATAAGCAATCAATGCACACATCTTGTCAAAACTACAAACATTGATAATTTCTTTCAGAATAAAGTAATTTGAATGAAATTTTTATTATATTCATTTTGCATTATCTATTTTTGAACTACAGTATTATAGCAAGAACTATCAACTCTTTATCGAAATCTTACATATACATAAAATATTGCATTATCTACTTTTGAACTATTAAAGCCAGAATGGTCAGCTCTTATAACTAAATCTTACATACATGTAATGCTTCTTTAAAAAATGTAGTAATAATAATTCAACCTTTTTCGTAAATTGAATGATAATGTAATTGGTTTTAACATCCAACATTTCTACTCCAACTAGGTTAATGTAGATGTGCTGAGGGAAATTTTGCCCAGACAGCAATTGAATTTGTTCTATCAATGGTTCTTATACGTTCACGCCAAGTTATACATAGGACCTTTTGGGGTTGTTTTTTTTTCATTCCATCTAACAACTAGACGCTTTTCCTTGCCAAGCCCCCCATCCTGTACCACTGACATGGGGAAACCATGCCCGAAAAATCCCAAGGAACTTTCTCGTTCAATACCAGGGTCAAGCCATGGACCTCCAGGAGTCCAGGTTAGCAAGCCGGTCGCTTACTCACTGAGCTGCCACAGCTAAACTTTTTTATACAAAGCCAGCTTATAAAGATTTCTTATACTCAGACGTACATTAAAAAAATATAAATTTTTGACTTCTGGATACATGTGAAGCTTCTAGTGTCTTAAAAATTGTGAACTTATGTGTCAGTTTTAATGTATTTATATTTGATAACATTGTAATGATTTCAACTAGTAAAATAAAAATCAGTCAAGTTAGTAGCCTAGCCTTTGTGTAGGCTTATATTAAATGCTATCTATCTATACATAACAAACAGAAAATCAGGTCAAAGCTCACCATTCAACATGTATAAGACGAGTTGTGTCCAAGGGTGAGTGAGGTTAAAACCAGTTATATGGACATATCGACTCAAGATGTTGTACAAAGACAATGAAAATAATAGATCACATGGCATGTTCTTTAAATAGTCCATGATTGTTTATAGAACATACATGTAGTAAACAGTAAAGTCTTAGTTATGCTGTATATAAATAAACAAATTGTGATTATCACAACCACACATTATTTTAGGCCTACTCTAATCACGTTTTCGGTTTTCATTATCCCAGTTGGTGCAGAAAAGTAGGATGTTAAACCCCATTTCATTCATCTAATAACACCAACTGTTAGTATCAACTTAAAAATCGTGTATTATAATATACATGTATGATAAATATTCTTGGAATAAATGTATCAATATCCTTATATTGTATAAGAATCGTGACTTGAGGGTGTAGGTTTCTTTCAGTTTGTATGAAACACAATGTTAGGTTGGCCCAAACTGAATGATATACAAGTAGCCTACACATGTTGCTGCCCACGCTATTAACATTTTAAACTGGGATAATGTATTATGCATATAATCTTATATAAATGTACACAACTTGTAGGTTATTTGTACTGATCAACATTTCATAATTAACTTCTTTATTTGGGTCCTTACAGAAATCTCAGGGCATAATTAAAGTAAGCTCTAAGTACATGTATGTATAATCTAAAAGAATAAGGGTAATAAAATAATATTTGTGTAATTTGGGTGTAATAGTTCAAAGCATGTACATGCATGTATGTAAATATACATGTAAATACTTAATTTATTTATTTCACATTTATTCATACATTAGTGTACACTTCTTTTCAATATTTACAATATATATAAATACATTTAGTCAAGGCATAAGTAAGTAATTATTTCATTAAGTTTTTTTTTATGTGAGTAAATTTCGTGCGACTCGCGCATATTTATCATATCTACAATTTGACCAGCTCTTTTGAGATCAGACTGATTTACATTGGTATTATCCCATTTATTTATAATGTTTAAAAGTTTATTTCCTTTTATACTATATAAATCGTATCTAGAGACACCGTATCTGTTACAGACATAACTAATGTTATTACAAGTATTGGAAGAACTTCCATGTAAGGCATGACGGGCACATATCTTAATACATTCATTATTATTTTGAATTGAACTAATAAACTGTTTTACAAATCGATTATGAAGCTGAGCTTCTATAGAATAATCCTGACAAATTAATGGAATAAGGACATTGTGTGTACGACATGGGATATCCCACAGCCTACGAGTGCACTTGCGCCAAGTACAGTAAAATCTTTCAATGGACCTATGGGAGAAATCCCACAGCTGGGATCCTTTACAATGTTCAAGTATATGTGCCCAAAGATGTATACACCAAAATGTTTGTAAAATTCTCAGGTAATCTCCCAGACCTCACGCCAAACTTGATGTCACCACACCAGACCGCCCCCTGGCCTCTGCTCAAATTCCTGAATATGTCCCTGGTGTTAGTTGGTAAATGAGATATAGATTGTATTGTTTTTGTTTACTAGTAGAAGATGATATTATCAATAAAATACTGTAATACAATATAAAAACATGTATAATCAATATAATATATAGGTAGGGCCTTAAGAAGAATGCTTCTTTGTTGTACTGTTTTATTTTACTATACATGTATGTATGACGTAGATACAATGTACATGTATGCAAAATGGCATCAACAAGTCTCAACATAACATTTTAACTTAGGTAAAAAAAATATATCTTGACTTAAACAGAATAAAAAATCTTGTACAGTTCTAAAGATCCCTGTGCACAAGAAATTATTGAAATAAAAATATGTACTTAAGCACGAAATCATGTTTGTGAACTTTTAACTTGAAAACTTAGGTCAGTGTTATAGTCTGTAGTAAAAGTCTAATATATTAAATTTTGTTCCTCACTTCACATGGTGCTATACTATCTTTTATTAGACAAAATTATTATTGTAAATAAAATATGCAAACATGATGCCATTGTCCCATCTTCTGTATATAGACAAATATTTAAAGTTCCAAATTCACATGTGTTTAGACTATCAAGTACATATTTCTCACTAAATCTGCTCTTGGTCATTAGATTTATGTTCAGCTTGTTGAAATTACATTGTGTGTAAAGTTTAAAATCCATGGTATAACGATATCCCTGGAGACACACAAAAACTTAAATCAATATATAGATTGTTGAATTTCATGTTTTAATCGAATCTGATTTAATTAACAGTGATTAACTTTTTAGTTGATGAGTGTGTTAATATCTAAACAATGGTCCATCAAGGATTAACAACATCAATCATCTCTTAATGAGATTAGGGGTGATTGATTAGTCATAAAACCTTAGATGGCAGCAAGCTTTTAAAGTTGGCAATAAAGCATCACCACACTAGAAAAACTCATGTTACAGACATCTTAATCTCATAGTTTTTACTAAGATTATAATACATTATTCTAAGAACTCATATTAAAACAGGCAAATCAAGACAATATCAATTTTATTCTTTTGATACATATATATTTAGACCAAAGAAAGTATTGATATTGCTATTGAATTTTGAACATATGTATTCATGTAACTGAATAAAACTGACTTTATAAAAAACCCGACATAGTTTCATGTTCTCTAGAAGTAGAAACAGACATTCAATCGGAACAATCGCATTTTGATTTCATTGATCATTACCGTTACATTACTTGAAAGAAATGTTTTGCCCAGATTTATATTATGGTGATGAAGACAACAAAAGGGCTATACATGTAAAAGTCATTGTGATATTTGTCTTCAATATCCAGTCCTCTCACTGTACTATCAAATATTTGGAAGAAAATCATTTGATTTTAGATTTTTGCTGATAGAGACTACTTGTATAATTGAGTTTCAAAATAAACTTCATTTTTTGATATGAACTAATGCAGTGATGGGGGCATTTTGCTAGAACAATAATAATTATTATTTTTTTCTCGTCACAGATTCGTATATCATTTCTGTAGCTTTTAACTTACAAATGTACCTTGACGTACATGTAGTGTAGTGGAAGTTATGTGTACGTGTAGGATAGTTTAGCAAGACTATCGTGATATAGTTGTTGCTTTATATAGGAAAGAAGAATATTAATGGTTAGTTCACATGTAGCTTAAAATAAAGTAAAACATGAGTGTTGTGTTGTGAGGTTACTGTTACTTGACATATATTATAAATAGAACTGTGTGAAACCAAGTACTACAATAATCTATGTATATATCATACCTTGATCTCTACTACTAACTATATCTACCTATATTACTATTAGTCTATAGTTAAATTTGCGGTTATCTTGACCTTTTTCAGGTATGTATAAACAAGTTTTTACGGGTGTATACTTTCATGCACACTTGATAACATTTACTACTCAAACTTGCAACGAAATATAAAAAAAAAAAATGAAATTATATCAAAAAAATTATGAACTATTTGAGAAATTTGGCATAAAATGTTCATGATGTTGATTGTGGAATTATGCATTAAGGGAACAGTATAATTTAAGACAATCATTCTCACCCTCTCGTCTTTTTATCTTTAGTATTAAAAGCATGTTTTTATGCTCTTTATAAGAAAAACAGCATATATATCTTGATTGTGATCTTCAGCTTGTACATGTATCTTGAAGTTAATTCAGTCTGTACAGACATGATTAGTGTGAATTATTTAGGATTATAGATGAGTTTTTTTCGAGTCAATTGATAGCTGTTTAAACAATCATTTTACAGGTAGTGTTCTTCAAGGAAAGATGCTGTACTAATTTTTGCTTTTTGCTTTCAATTAAGGATGTACTTATACACTTCATGTAATTCTACAAAGTTCATCCAAGTACATATTCAGTCCCACAATGCGAAAGACTTAGTTTCAAAAATCTTTTTTTTAGTTAAATAAACTGGAAGCCTAACTGTACTTTAGCAAAAATTCAGTAAGCTACAAAAAAAAGCAATAAATAATATCAGCTTACCTAGACATTATAAAATATAATATAAGGGAATTTAATTCTGTGTAAGATTTATTTATGAATGACCATATAGTAATATATGTATGATCCAATATGTTTATTTCGGATGGTCACTCACCTAAAGCGAGAATTGCATTTGTTTTAAGTCATATGCTTAAAATATCCTAAAATAAAGCCTTAAAAACATGGCATCTATACACAGTCCTACCTTTTAAGAGACTAATCCTAAATCCTATAATTCACTTGTGTCAGTTGAGAAATTATCCAATATCATTTTCTTTTTGAATCCAACGTTTACTTTTACGGTATTATTATCGCGTGTGCAGGTTTCAAAAGTCTCACTCAACCAGTCTTTATTATTCTTATCTGTTTAACCCCGGACCTTGTCAATCGAGTCAACTCGCTCTTTCATTGTGTAGATTTAGTTATCCCATGGAAAGAATTGATTCAAATTCCAAATACCGTCGGCAAGTAGAAATTATTTCCAAGTTGTACGTGAATGTTTTTTTAAAGTGCTAGAATGATTCCTATGATTGTATAGTAGAGATTTGACAACCTTTTAAGTAATAGACGTAGAAATAATTATGTTTTGACTTTCATAGAAAATATGCAGTTTTCGCTTTTAACATTTAATACACAAGAAAAGCTTGTTCTGAGACAGTGGTGACAGTGTAATAATACTATCACATGTAACTTGGATTAAAGACATCCAATCAATATGGTATCACATAGTTTAATTGTTTGATCTAGAATTTATGGTACATGTACCTTCCAGGTTGATCTCGAGTTGATGTTACATTCTAGGTCGATCTTGAGTCGATTGCATACTCTAGGTTGATTTCAAGTTGATGTTACATTCTAGGTTGATCTCAAGTCGACTGTACATTCTAAGTTGATCTCAAGTCGATGATACATGTACATTCTGGGTTGATCTCGAGTTGTTGGTACATTCTAGGTTGATCATGAGTCAATGTAACATTCTACATGTAGGCCGATCTGAAGTCTGCAATTCACAGTCTGTGCGTAACTAAAATTTCTTTAGAATTCGAGCAAGATAAGGTGGTCTAAGCAATCAAAAAGAATAAAATGGAATGTAGGTAGATGTATAATTTTATTTCTACAGAATATGGCAGCTACGAATATTATGAAATCTTATTGGTGATTTGTGTCATACCAGTTTCTAAGAGACGTCTCCTTCATACACAAATCAATTATGGTACTTTTTATACGCCCACATTGAAATGTGGTCTTATATATTGTCGTCGCCTCCGTCTGGCGGTCCGGCGTCCACAATTGCTTGTGGACGCTCTAGAGGCTAAAGTTAATATCTGATTGACTTTAAATTTATACACAGTGTTTAAGGTCTTGAGACGAAGAAGCCTATTGATTTTCAGCGATTTCCGATAATTACTGCCAGAGTTATGGCCCTTGATCACTTTGAAAAATCTTGTGGACGCTCTAGAGGCCAAAGTTAATATCCAATTGACCTTAAATTTATACACAGTGTTTGAGGTCATGAGACGAAGAAGCCTATTGATTTTCAACGATTTCCGATAATTACTGCCAGAGTTATGGCCCTTGATCACTTCAAAAAATCTTGTGGACGCTCTAAAGGCCAAAGTTAATATCCGATTGACTTTAAATTTATACACAGTGTTTAAGGTCATGAGACGAAGAAGCCTATTGATTTTCAGCGATTTCCGATAATTATTGCCAGAGTTATGGCCCTTGATCACTTTGAAAAATCTTGTGGATGCTCTAAAGGCCAAAGTTAATATCCGATTGACTTTAAATTTATACACAATGTTTAAGGTCATGAGACGAAGAAACCTATTGATTTTCAACGATTTCCGATAATTACTGCCAGAGTTATGGCCCTTGATCACTTCAAAAAATCTTGTGGATGCTCTAGAGGCTAAAGTTAACATCCGATTGACATTAAATTTATACACAGTGTTTAAGGTCATAAGATGATGAAGCCTATCGGTTTTCAGTGATTTCTGATAATTACTGCCAGAGTTATGGCCCTTGATCACTTCAAAAATCTTGTGGATGCTCTAGAAGCGAAAGTTAATATTCGATTGACTTTAAATTTATACACAGTGTTTAAGGTCATGAGACGAAGAAGCCTATTGATTTTCAGCGATTTCCAATATTTGCTGCCAGAGTTATGGCCCTTGATCACTTTGAAAAATCTTGTGGACGCTCTAGAGGCCAAAGTTAATATCCGATTGACTTTCAATTTATACACAGTGTTTAAGGTCATGAGACGAAGAAGCCTATTGATTTTCAGCGATTTCCGATAATTACTGCCAGAGTTATGGCCCTTGATCACTTCAAAGAATCTTGTGGATGCTCTAGAGGCTAAAGTTAATATCCGATTAAGTTTAAATTTATACACAGTGTTTGAGGTCATGAGACGAAGATTCCTATTGATTTTCAACGATTTCCAATAATTACTGCCAAAGTTATGGCCCTTGATCACTTTGCAAAATCTTGTGATGCTCTAAAGGCTAAAGTTATAATCCGATTGACTTCAGATTGATACACAGAGTTTAAGATCTTGAGACGAACAAGTATATTGATTTTCAATGAATTTTTATGACTTAAACAGTTAAATCCATGATATTAAAAGCTTTGCATACAAAACGTTAGCATGGGGCAGAACTTTATAAAAACCAAACAAATTCTAATAGTTTTCTGATAATTACTTTGTGAGTTGTTGCTCTTAATCAGATTTTAGTGTATTATAAATGTTTCATTACCGAAAAAAGTAAAAATATGCGACAACCCTTGTTGACTGCCCGGACGATTTAGTTGCTGTGGGCGTATGTTTTGTTGCCTGGCAACCTATCTTTATTTTCATCATCATAATCTTTGTTGATTGCAGATAAGGTTACACCATTAGTGGAATTGTCTGCTTTGGCAGTGGCATGTAACATCCCATTTGAAGTGGTAGAACATTACCCCCAACCAATTCCAGAATGGCTGCAGTTACGGATAGCTTTTTGGAGTTTCCCAGAAAACGAAGAAGATATAAGGTAAATATATGCACATGATGTGGGTGATGGGAACGAAAGTATACCAGTGGTTGCTAAGAAAGTCAAGACCCAATTAAAATAGTAGTGAGATAACTAACATTTCTATACACTGGAGACCAGTCTAGGTTGAAAACTGTCACAATTGTTTCTTTAATGAAACAATAGATTGAAAGAACACAAAAGCAATTGAATGAATTATTAGTGAAGTTTGTTTAGCAATATTGACAGTACCATTGATTGACATCCCATACAAATTCTGACACAATTGACTGAACAGAACTGAACAATTTTGTTTTGATACTAATGCTCACACTGGTAGTGGTATTCAAATTTAAATCAATTTTAAAGGCCATTCAAACAAGTTTTTAATATTGGTTATTCAAATTTGTTTGTTTAGAACTGTTGGAATTTTGTCTCCTATGGAATATTTAATGATATTAATTCAATAAAATCATCTAATATTGAAAAATAGACATATATATTGATTTGAAAGATTCATAGTTTCTAAAAATCTTCAATTTTATTTGAATAAAATATTCATATACTGTTCGAATAGTAAAACTCGGCATTCTGTGTGGTCAATGGCACTACATGTACACTGATCTGATATAGATTTAAAATCAATCTTCTCGTTTTCATTTGTCTTGTCTGACTGTAAACCTTGTGAACTATATGAGTATAATTACACTGAATCAAGATTTAGTGGCTGTTTTTTTCAGATCTGGTTGATGTTGGGATACTATGGAACACCATATAAACATACATGTACATTAGTTTGCCGTATTCCTGTCCATAAAAAAATTGAACTAATGGCTGGTTTGACATTCCATAGTCTCAGACCCCCCCAATCCAAATCTCCACTGAAACAAAAAGTCACAGAGATTCTGTTTCTGACATTTAATACAGGTTGTAATAAGTAACTGATGTACATGTAGATTACATCCTACTGATATCTACATGTAGTTTGCTTCCTTACCATTACTATTGATATCCTATCATACATTATTTACATTAAAGGCATGCCAAAGTTTATTTTAGACCCATGCCAAATTGGTGGTTTAAACACGATCATCAAAGTACAAATGTGAATCAATGAGTTTACTCAGTTCTCCCCCGTATACAAGTTGAAACATTAATTGAACAAGTCTTACAATTATTGATTATTAGCCGTTTGTAAATTTGTTCTTATGATTAGCAAACACAGGTTTCACTTAAAACTATATTAAGCTTTACATTTTATTAGTAAAGCCACTTTTCTTCATAACTCTGTCTCCACACTCATCCAACTCCACCAATATGATTTTTGGGCATTGTATAATTTTACATGTGATTGACTTCAAACTAGATAGTATTAAATTTGAAGCTTATCTGTTTAGAAGTTTGATCATGGTAGGCAAACAAACATTCAATGCAAATATTAGAAATTGAAATTAAAATGTCAATTTGATAAAACATTAGGCTTATACATATCCTTTTAACTTAACTATCCCATATGCATATAGGTCAGATATCAAATCATGCCAAATTCGTTTCCATTTTTAGTCTCCAAGGACCTAGTTTATACAGAATTTGTCACTGTTGTAGTGAACCGATGAATCTGATACTTTTAGATATTGAAAAAACATGTTTTTACATTTGTGCTGTGTTTTTTTATCTCTTTGGTCATCAAATAATAACATTTATGTAAATGGCGTTTAATCACAAATAAATGTTATTATTTGATGGCCACAGACATAACAACAGAGCGCAAATTTTAAATTCATTTTTCTCAATACTTAAAAATATAAGATTCGTCTGTTAGCGAGAAAGTGACGAATTGTGCTCATACAAACATTCAAATTCAAACAGTTTTGCAAAATTTATTTTTTAGTATACAGTTGAAACTAATGGAATTCGATCTATTTTTTGTTTGCTACACAATATTGACTATTAAATTATTGAAAAAAAATATAAAGGAAAATATATTGTTATGAAATATTTAAGACTTTTATTTACCGTACCTGAAAATGCTTTAAAAAGAAACAATAAAATGATTGTTATTTAAACCAATAGGTGGGTTGAATGGCCAAAGGGTTAGCACGTGCGTGCTCTATCATAAGGTCTGTCATTGAGTCAACTGGCGGGGTTTCGATTCCACGGATGTACGTGACAAGGAGTAGGGTCGTCTGTCCAACCTCGTGGGTTTTCTCCGGGTCCTCCGGTTTCCTCCCACTGCTAAAGACCCCTACGCGCAAGCAAATTATTGAAATAAAATTGAACCATGTGTTAATCCCGAAACGACCTAGTTTGTGTCGAGTTAATAATCTGTTGCACACTTAAAGGCTCAATACCACTCTTGTTGTAACTGAATAATATGTCCCAATCTTTATTCTGGTCAACAAATTGTACTATTTTAAAATATTCCAATTAAATGATGATACAAATTTCATCTTAACACACCTAATTTAAAAAATTGGAAAAATTCAACTAAATGATTTGAAAAGCCGGACGTAAAGCTTTTCAAATGTGACTTGGATTTAAAAATATTTTTGAACCCTCTGGACAAGTAACATAGTATTTAATGGATAATTTACACAACAGGTAGGACACTAACACATCTAGTACTTAGAATAAGGCTATTTTTTATTTTCTGGAGCTGTCAAGCCAGCAAGAGTGTTATTGTCCCTTTAATGGTATTTGTCCACGATTCAAAATTGCACAGCTCCTCATTTCATGTTCATATAACAACTTAATGTCTTTTGGACATTAGAGGAAAACTATAGTCTGTGATTATAATTATTTATTGCAGTTCTAAGATAAAACTTGTTCTTTGTTGCACATATTTATTTAGATTACCTTGGTTTTGTGGTGTATGGAATGAATTTATCTCTGTATTTCCAGACTCTATTCCTGTTTATCAAATGGAAGTGCAGATGAATTCACCAAGGGAGACCATCTATATAAAAGTAAAGCTGTAAAAGAAGTTATACAAATAGGTATGGCTACCCTAAACTATATTGTATTACAACTTAAATATTATGTATACCATTGTAAGAACAGAATGACTGTTGCATTCAACACAAGCTTACGAATCTAACAGAAAACAGTGAGGTTATTAAAAAAGAAATATGTCATACAGCCAAACAACGGCATCTACTGCAGTGTTGTTGTTTCAACAGAAACCGAGGACATGATCCAAAGGCCATATTTCTGAAAGAAAAAACAGGTATTGTGAAGAATCGATGTAGCATTTCTCTATTCACTATACACCGGTACAGTGAGTCAACAATATATCATACCAGCACTAGAGATATTGTTATTTTATAGAGTGTTGTTAATCATGTTAACTGGTATAAGAATTCTCTTGCCCTTGTTGAACCACATAATTGTGTTAACAATTAAAGTAGCAGAACAGGAAAAAAAACAAAAAACATTTGCCTCAAAGTATAAGGGCCAATGCCCTTTTCTACTATCTTTTGGGAGGCAAAATCTAGAGTGATCGTCACCATATGAAAAATCAACATTGGCCTGCTAGAGTGATTTTAACCATATATAAAAAAATCAACATTGGCCAAGTATGTAATTTTAGTTGTCTTTTCGTGAGACAGTTGTTAAGCTAAAAAGGATGGTAATTTAATTAAGAATTTATGACAAACTTCACATCATACAATAAACATCAAAGCAAATTTTATACATGTACCAATGAAGATGCTTCTTTCAAGTTTTGAATATATTCCATCCGAGCAGATTGTAGATAGGTTTAAAATAAAGCTAAGCAATATTTAGTTTTAACAGTAGATTTCTTAATAAAATGAAGAACAATAAATTATACATTTAGAACTTAAGTGTTTAAAATCCATTACCTTAATTCTGGCATTCATCTAAGATCTGTCAACAATAACATTTATGTATAAAGTACCTATTGAAAATTCTGATGACGGTATTGGTGTTCAAACAATGTATTAAGACACAATACATGTAGTATTATACACAGGGAAAAAATTACATGTTGTGAATCATGTTATAAGATGGATTGGGTTGCCAGGTGAGCTAGAGTAGGATTGTCAGTGTAACCATGTGGGTTTTCTCTTGGTACTGAATTCTTGAAATAAGTACTATATGTTAGTCCAAAATGACCTTACAATTGTTGAGGTCATTAAAACACCATTTTTCTCTCTGTATCTGAAATACACGTGCACTAGAGGCATTGTAGTTGTACCTTTTATGTGTTGAAGTTATTGCAGGAGGGGGTTTGCCAGGTTCCTGAGACAATGTATCTTTTGGGAGGGTCCTGGTGGGTTCATTTCTCACATTAGGTTTCCTCTTCTTATATAGGACATCCATTGTTAAGGAAATTTGACAGTTGAAAATGCATGATACCATCATAGTCTCCAAATTTCATAGGCATACATACACACTGAGCTTTTTAAAGAGAGAAATCCAACACCGCGTTTGACGTCAATTTTTATTATGAATTAATAGGATCACATTGTGATTCAATTCCATTGATGCAAAGCATTAATTGTGATATCAAATATGTCTATATCATTATCTCACACTTTGAATGCCCATTCCATCCTGCCATCTGATGATAAAGGATAAAGCAAACGACCAATACTCATAAATCTGGATGTGCCCCTGGGGAAGCTTTTTAACACCTTTGTTCTGTAAAATCTGTGTATGCCATCATTATATGTACTGGGTAGTTAAAGGGCCAATCTCGATAATATTTTGAAGAATAGAACTGCTTAAATTTGTGTGAAAAGCCTTTAAAACCTCTACCTTAGGGCCAAGCAATTAATTCAATATATACTTGATACATTTCCAAACCAATTAAATCCATCAGTCTTCATCTGACCAGTGTCCCAAGCTGCATTATACGGTGTCCGTATAAAACCAGACTTATTTTATAAAAATAACGTGTAGGTGAAATTTACCATTCGTTATCCAGTACAGCACATGGAACCCGCACAGAAAAGACCTGGAAAGAAACGGTAATAGGTTATCAGGTCAGCACCCATCAAAAAAATAGACCCAAAATCTTAAAGTGGTTACATGTCCATATAAACAGTTTTGAGGTTCATGTCCAAACAGCTCAATATTTTGAGCTGAAATTTTCAGACAAGGTAAATACACCATTCCTTTATATTTTGGCGTTTAAATTTAATACAAAATCGGGATGGTGAATGGTCCCTTTATCAAAAGTTATTAGTATTTAGTGATGATTTACTTTTATATATGAGAAAATAATGTGACAAGCTTCAGTATATACTATCTACAAACATAAATATAGTAACATACAAAATGTCATGTCAGTGTACTGTAAAATGGGTCAAATCGGTACCTTTTTATAGACAATTTTGACACAATATTAAACTGGTTGAATATTCTTAAATGCCCCCATATGATCTTATATTTTCATCACACATGTCTATACATGTTTATGTTCATGAGCACATGAAGCTTACTGATTTTTAACAGTTTCGAATAATTAATTTCAGAGTTATAAATTGATAAGACAAATATACAACATAAATAAAAAGAATTTATCTTTTTATAAAATCTCAAAAACGGAGAGAAATTAGGCCAGATATTGCAGCTAATATAGTTATACTAGTTAATTATGTTTCACACTGAAAAATAACCTGACCGAGACACATGGATAAAAATTCAAAACATAACTTTGTATAATTTATGTTTTGCATTAAAAGACCTTTAATTTGGTGTATATATACTCTTCAAAAAAAGAAACGCACAGCCCATTTTTCATCATTTTTTATTTGAACGGGATCGTTGTTTCCATAAATCTTACTTGTTTTTTATATCACTATGTAAGGATAAAAGAAATTCATGATTGATTTTAAATGTAGGGTCACTAATTGTGACTGGTCATACTTTTTGCCAAAATTTGTTTTCCCTTGATTACACCAAGACACATGAGTTTAACAACTTCGCAAGCTTTTCACATGAAACCCAAATCTAAGGCCTTTAAAATCCTGGGGTTTTCGGTTTCAAAATCAGTTGCGCATGTAAACACTCAGCGACCGAAGTGATGCCACATCTGAACGAAGACCAACACAACAACACTATCGGTTGGTTACAAGTAGGTGAATACCAGACAGATGTAGCCAGACTGCTGAATGTTTCCCAGAGCACCATTTCTCGCCTTTGGGATAGGTACCGACAGCGAAGATCGATATATGACCGACCAAGCTCAGGCCAAACAAGGGTGACCCCAGTTGCCCTGGATCGTCACATCCGGTTACGTTATTGCAGCAGCAATTCCTGGACGGCATAGGATCTCAGACGTCCCGTTAGAGCTATTGTTTTGAAATAGGCCAACACCGTCAAATCTGACTTCAATGGGTTTAGACACAAGGGTATCGCCACTGCAACGCTAGAGTACAGTTTTGTTCAGCGACGAGTCGCGGTTCCTGTTGCAACAAGGCGATTGTAAAGCGAGGGTATATGTTTCTTTTTTTGAAGAGTACATGTATATATATGTTGATGACATATGCAATTAGCTGAGATATTTACTTTTAAAGTTCGTATAATGAGATTGATTAATCCATAGTTTAGCAGCTACTGCTAAACACAGCAATTTTTTTGCTTTTCTGATAAGCTTTTACCCTTGAGCATTGCTGATTTATAAATATAAAATCATTTTTGATGGCAAATATATGCTGGAAATTCAAAATCAGAAAAATAAGGGATCTATTACTAACATTTGCATATACATGTACATTACTAAAAGTATGTGTCTATAGAAAATGCTAGGAATCATGGATATTATTTAAAAAACTTAATGCTTATACTACTACATAGTAAATTTCTAAATCTGTTGATACTTGAATGAAATGGTATGTCCAAACTTGTCTTGGAATCCTATTCTTTTTGGTATACAAAAAATACAAACTGTCGTATGTTGATATGTGACAGCTAACTACACACTATGTAATATATAGTCTTTTTGTATTGGAATAAAAATGTCGACAAAGGTACAATAAACAAGAATAAAAAGAAACCTAATTCCTTTACCCATGTACATGTTTTATTATCTCAGACAGGACTATTTTGTGATTATGTTTTTGCTTAGAACTATTTTATCTAGAATATGTTACACCTTTAATTATACATGATCTACAAGACAATAATAAAAAGCATTACGAAAAAGTGTTTATAAAGTTGTTTTGTTTTTTTATCAATAATAGGGTAACAGCTGTCCAGATAAATTCCCCTCTTTGAAGAGGTAAACATAACTGACAAAATGACCTACATAAAAGTTTACAAAAAGTTTCATTCCTGTCTAATGAATATAGTTATAATACCTTTAGATAATAGTTATATGGATATAATTATAAAACCATTGCATTGTAGTTCATATAGAAGTTTTAATGAATATAATTCTAAAACCATTGCATTGTAGTTCATGTTTTATTGAATACATGTATAATTATAAAACCATTACATTGTTGTTCAGAATAATGTTTTATTGAATATAATTATAAAACGATTACATTAAAATTGTAATTAAATGAAAATGAAAGGAAATTTGGTTTAATGTCCTACTTTTCGTAATTAAATATAACAATAAAATTAAAACTGTTACATTGTATTTCAGATATGTTTTAACGAATATAATTAAATAACCTTTAATGATTTATAATTTGATTATTGCAGGTTTTCATCTGAGTGCCACTATTGTACCACCACAAACATTAAATCAAGCTCAGGGAAATAAAGGTTATAATGTGGCAGTTGTATTTGATAGACGTAGAATAACATCATGTAATTGTAGCTGTAATAGTTCAGCTTATTGGTGTTCTCATGTTGTTGCTGTCTGTCTGTATAGAATTCACCAGGTAATTATTCTTTCTCGATATATACTACCATTCAATTATACATGATAGTGTCCCATAGTGACACATAGCATGGAAACTCCTCCCTGGGAGACAACCTCACAATGTATAACATGCCCCATAGCAATTGCATTGCATCAAACCCCAAGAGGGAGTTTGTCATAGTGCATTAAAGTAAGTTTAACTATTAGTATATAAAAGTAAAATTGACTAGTAATGTATTGAAGAGAAGGCTCACCTATTAGTGTATTGAAGAAAATTTGACTATTACTATTAGTGTATTGAATAAGTTCACCTATTAGTGTATTAGAGTAAATTTGTGAACCATATGTTAGTCCCGAAATGGCCTAGTTTGTGTCGAGTGGGCGTTAAACCCCATTACTCTCTCTCTATTAAAGTAAATTGAAGTAATGTATTGAAGTAAGCTCACCTATAAGTGTATTAAAGTAGAAGTAAATTTGACTATTATTGTATTGAATACGTTCACCCATTAGTGTATTAAAGTAAATTTGACTAGACTAGTAGTGTATTGAAGTAAGCTCCCCTTTTAGTATATTGAAGTAAATTTGACTAGACTACTGTATTGAAGTAAATTTAACTATTAGTGTATTGACTATTAATCTATTGAAGTAAGTTCACTTGTTAATGTATTAAAGTAAATTTGGCTATTGATACATTTAAGTAAGGTTGCCTAGAAGTGTTTGACTATTAATCTATTGAAGAAAGTTGCCTATTAGTGAAATAAAGTAAATTTAGATATTATATTTTAAGAAGCATTATGTAAGATTTAGATAAAGAGCTAGGCATTCTTGCTTTAATAGTTCAAAAAAAGATAATGCAAAATGAATTGCGAAGATATTAGCTTCTGAAGGTTTGACAAGATGTGTGCATTGATTGTAACCACCATACTGGTTGTTCAAAGCTTAGTCTCGCTTCTCCATTTTTAGATTAAATCATTAAATGGCTGAACCGTTCTAATCTACTTAATATCAGAGACATTTGATGGCTTCGAGAGCTGAGTATGGTCTTGTCTATGTTAATAGATGTCTAATTAATAATTTATGTAACATTTAAGGCCTAAAGAAAGACCTGTAATAGGCGGTTTAGCTCTTGCATAATGCCTATTTAAGTAAAGTTGCCTATTTATGTATTAAAGTAATTTGACCAATTGATGTACTGTACTTGGGTTAGACAAGAATAAGGAGAATGGTCAGAAATCTGAATAAACTGATTATAAACAGAATAGTGCCTTGATTATCAGTTTTTGAAAATTCTAAATAATTGTATTAATGTTATGTATTTCAGGCTAATTCTGTATGTCTACGAGCTCCTGTATCCGAGTCCTTGTCTAGACTACACAGAGATCAGTTACAGAAGTTTGCCCAGTATCTAATCAGTGCTCTACCACAACAGGTCAATTATTTAAATAATGTTAGTAGATAGCCTAAATACAATGTTCCTTAATACAACATTCTTCAAATGATTTTGAGATTTCTATGTACAAAATACTTACCTCCTCTTATTGAGCTCAAAATTATAAATATGTTGTTAATTTTATAAGGAATATTGTTAGGCATAATTTTTTTAATTTTGATACAATAGTAGTTAAAATGTATGTTTTGAAACTTTGCATTATTGTAGATATTACCAACAGCTCAGAAATTATTAGATGAATTGTTATCATCTCAAGAAACAGCCATTAATACAGTTTATGGTGCACCAGGTAATTATTTTAAGTTTCAGTACCTCTATTTGATTCTTTGGGCCGGTTTTAAAGAGAAAAATACCAGGTATAATTTAGGGAATATAAGTGGTTAATTCTATATGTAAGGCTCTTACAATCCGTATATGTATTCAACTCCCAAGTAAATATTCAGATATAGTTGAAGATGCAGCGCTTGACAACCAATCACCTTGTACCTAGATGAATTTGTCTGTAGTATAACTCATGCAGTGACAATTTCCTGTTATAGTTTCATTTCTTGTGTTTTTATTTTTTTTGGCTTTTATCTAGCAAATAAAATACTTTTGCAATTTAATTACCTGCTACCTGTTTATATTGTTTACAGATGTTACCTATTAGTCAATTTAATCATTTTACTCAATGAAGATTATAGGGAGTGTTCCAAAAGAGTTACGTAACTCATATAAAATGTTTTTGCTATCGGCTGTTTCTTCACATTTGGCGTTTGATTTGCACACTTAAGTCTCATTGGGTCATTGTACCACAATAGGAATCCCTTGCAGACTACAATATTGCTAAAGATGAATCTTTAATAGGAATATTAGTCCAAAAATGGTTTTAATTCCATTCAGTATTTGCAAAGATATGTTGGATTGAGATTCCATTGATCTATGCTGCTCACTATGTAATAAGCTTGTCGCTATTTTGTTGTGGGTGAATAGACTTGATAGACCTATTTTAAATCCTATTAAATCCAAGCCTGGTGGGGTGGGGGTATGTAGCATTGCTGTTTTGATTTGATTTTCTTAATTAAATGTTAAATAATCAATCTTAGTATATATTAGCGTGGATTAAGCTGTGAGAAATATGTTATCGCAAAATGCAATTGACCCATAGTTACTTTTACCTCTTATCATATTTACAAGGTTCTTGAGTGGTGCTTGCACGCAGAACAGTGAATATGTCATGCTAATTACATATTATAGACATACTGATGATAAACTGAATACACAATTTTCGACTTTTTGTAGAGTCATGTTCTAGTTTGATTCTTCTTTCCCAAAACATAACATTTCTCACATTAGCTCTGACATTTTTTAAGCCATCGCTGAGACATATATTGTCAGATATGTACTTCTATTGGAACATTGTATATCCTTCTCTATCCCTTTGGTTTTCAGATCCTACAGCTGGCCCACCTGCTAGTGAACAGACATCATGGTCACTTGATGAATCAACACTTCATGAAAATATAAAAAAAACTCTAGTCAAATTTTGCGTACCAGCTCCAATGGTTTTCAGGTAAAAAGGATGGAATTAAAATTATAGTATTGACAGTTCTAAATTAGAAAGAAGTTGGTAAAGAGTGAAATTGTATATTCATATTTGAACTGTGAATAAAGTAATGTATCCTAATTTTATCATAAAGATTTATAAACTTGTAGTCATTCTTCGCATATTGGTATACCAGACGGGAAGAAAAAATAGTCATGGCCACAACAGATTACATTAAAAAACATGTGGATTTTTATTTTCAGTGATGTAAACTATTTGTCCGCTAGTGCCCCACCTGCTGCTGCTGAATGGCAGAGTTTATTACGCCCATTACGTGGTCGTGAGCCAGAGGGCATGTGGAATTTATTGTCTATAGTAAGAGAGATGTTTAGACGCCATGACAGTAATTCAGTACCATTACTAGAAATAGTAACTGATGAAGTACTACAATGTGAGCAGGTATGTATTATATCTACAATAACATTATTGGCATACAACTTAAAGATACATTATGGGAGATAAGATAAAGAGATGGCAGTTCTCGCTATAATAGTTAAAAACTAGATAGTGTAAAGGTAATTTGCTGAAAATTTCAGTCAAATTGATCCACTATGAGCCGAGAAAGAAGCGGGTGAAATTTTTGCATAGTCTCGGTCATCATTACTAAAATCATTAATATAAACAGCATAGTCTCGATTATCCACTTTTATTGATTTAATTATCAATAGCCGTTAGCGGCATATAGGAATCTAATCCAGCCAACGTCGAAGGCTAGCCTTGACATCGAGAGTTGATTATGGTCTGGATAAGTTAATTAATGTCTAATTGATAATTTAGATAACATTTCAGGCCTAAAGAAAGACTTGTAATAAGCAGATTTTGCTCTTGCATAATGCATGTTTAATGAATAAAATTACTTTATCTGATATAGGGAAAGCTGTTATTAATACATGTAACATTAGCTTATAAGATTAATAGGAGACTTGAATATGTAATCTAATTGATTATATTGACTTGATTGTTGTTTGTTATGTGTCATATGTAAGCTGATCTTATTGATATTAAAGGTAATACAATAATGCCAACCAGTTAGGTCTACAATAATTTGAAAATATTGAAATGTTGGTTTTTATTTTCTCCACTCGGATAAACAATATCAAGAACCTTATTAATTGAAAGTTTCATTTATCTATTTTTCAAATACTCATTAAAAATTATTTCTAGGTATGACTAGATTTAACTCCTCGTGAATGAATTGATTACTAATACTAAGTAAGTTTTCTGACTTGTAGGCAGGACTAGGTTTAACTTCTCGTGAATGAATAGATTACTAAGATATTTGAATTTTTTTTACAGATTTTGATCTGGTGGTTTGCAACAAAGTCATCTGCTCCAAACAACAGTGCAGTAGTTCATATTACAAGAAGTGGAAATAGTTCAGCTAATGCTACCCAGCATGCAGCTGCTAGTTTATGTGAAGAGATAGTGACTCTATGGAGATTGGGTGCATTAAATCCTAAACTCTCACCCATTCAAAGAGATGATCTATGCACTAAATTTAAAGACTGGCACATGTGTACCATAGAAAAAGTGAGGAAGGCTAGAAGCTCTAGCTCCAGTGGTAGTGGCAATGTTAAAAAGAACGATATCGAAAACTTCCCTGGTTTTAAACCTGCTATTGAAGCTTGTTATTTAACATGGGAAGATTACCCTATTCGAGGTGTGACGTATTCGGATAAGGAAGGGGCACGCTGGGTTTATCACTTTAGCTGTAAAGGTTCTGATAAAACCTCCAGGGTACAACCGATGACCATCTGCTCAAGGGACATTATCAGCACAGATAACTCTACACATGTTGCTCATACTAAACGATCTCAGGAACAGCGCTCTCGGGTTAGACATGACAGTACTGTACATATCAATGAAGTGGATGGAGCTATCAGTTCAGGATCGGAAGGATTTTGTGAACCCGACAGACATTTTCGTGATTCAGATTCTAGTTATGATAATAAAGGATTACATTCTAGAAGTAATTCTTTGGATGAAGCCGAGAGTAATGCTGTATTTGAGAATGGGGGATTAGATAACGGGGAAGATCAAGTTGAAATACAAGGAGACGATGTAAATAATGTAAATAGTGTAAATGATCTCATAGAAGAAATTGATGGAGCCTTAGGAGCCATTGCAGACATACAATTAGCAGAAGCTAGTCAAGCTCTACCTAGTGGGGCTAATAACACAGAACATTCTACCTCAGAGTCACAACAGTCAGGTGATGAGTATCAAATGTACTTTTATGACACTAAAGCCAAAGTAGTTGAAACCAAGAAAAAGAATGATGAGCCAAATTATTTTTTTGGAATAAAGAAGTTTGAAGATATACAAGATACATCGAAAGGTGTTTATAATCAGAAGGTTGTTTGTGGTTTGCTTGTTCATTCTTTTCTATATTCAGAATTAATGGAGAATTATTCACCAAAATATAAAAGGAATTTTTAATCTCCATTTGATTTATGAATGCCAGGTAGCATTTACAAATGTAATAAAGAGATGCAATCAACATCACTATAATAAGTCATTCTAAATTTATAAATTAGCAAAGTTAAATATGTCAAGGGCCATATTTCGCATAATGAAAGTAGATGAATTAAATTTTACAAAAATTGGTAACTTATTATTAAATTAATCAAAATGGGTATTTGCAGAGCTTTGTAATTTAACATGAATACCTCTTTGTGAGTACAAAAACTTAAATACCAGGTCCCTGTTTACAGACTGAACATTTTACTACACAGCACTAGAAATATTGAACTTATGTGTACTTACATGTAGCTATACATTTACATTCAATTTGTGAAATGCACCCCTGGACCACAATATTTTATAGTGAACTTTGACCTTCAAAACATTCTTTATTCTGCAAGTCTTTTTTTTATTATAGTATATGTAATTGTATAATGTATAATCAAATACAAAAGGCCAACACAGGATTAAAAAATCAAAATATTGAATGCCATATAACTGTAATTGAAAATATATAACTATGTACATGTATATTTGTTTCTATTCGTTTTAGATTCTGTTTGCTAGAGCTGAAGCTTTACATGCTCATGGTCATACTAAAGATGCTTGTAAACTAGCTAAACAGTTAGCAGAAGAAATGTTAGCTAATCCACCAGATCTATTAGCAGAATCAGCTAATGTACCTACACCAAAATGTAAATATTGTTTGTTTCTTTGTATTGATATTACCATACTGGAATCACATAGAGTTAATATGAATAGGAAATTAGCCAACATAAATGATGTCCTGGTCATGTGACCAATCACGCGTTACAGTGTCAATTTCATTTGTCAAAATATAATGTTTTGCATATTGTAAGATACATATACAAAAAACTTGAAGAGATATATTAAACAAAAATACACTTTATAAACTATTCCTCCCCAAATTAATGCACTCTATGGTCATTGACTTGAAGTTTCCAGAAAGAACTATATATGTTACTCTTCCAGGAATTAAATCTTATAATATTTATGTGTAGTTATGTCAATCAGTGTTACAGTGTCCATTTCATTTGTCAAAATATAATGTTTTGCATATCGTAAGATACATATACAAAAAACTTGAAGAGATATATTAAACAAAAATACACTTTATAAACTATTCCTCCCCAAATTAATGCACTCTATGGTCATTGACTTGAAGTTTCCAGAAAGAACTATATATGTTACTCTTCCAGGAATTAAATCTTATAATATTTATGTGTAGTTATGTCAATCAGTTAGGGGGTTTTCCAAAAGATTGCTGTAATTTGTCATGTAAGACACACACAAAAAAAATTGATTTTATATACCCACAGTAAATTGTCGTTGGATATTATTGAATAGATTTCAATTTTTGCATAGTGTTCAGGGGGCAACCATGATGTTTCATTGCCTAGCAACCTACATGTATCTTTTTATTTTTAAAAGCCAAGAAGAAGAAAGCTTTGAATAACATCAGTATGTTAGCTAGTGCTACATTAGCTAAAGCTGCCTTTCTGGTTAGTGTATTGTCTGAAGACCAAGAATGTCATCATCTTGCCTTTCAAGTAGGAATGTTTGGTTTAGATTTACCTAGACCACCTGCTTCATGTAAACCGTTAGAGGTAAGAATTACTTTGTAATAAGTGACTTTGTTGTACACATATATGTATTTATTATAATTGATTTGTGTCTGTGTGTAAATTAACATCAGTAGAACAGATATGCCTTGTGTTAAATCAGTTGCAATGGTGATTCTACAAATTGGAGGTTATCAGCAATTATATTTGCCTGTATGATCGACTACAATTTTGACATAGGTGGCTTTTTTGTGTCATGTCACTGGCATTCATTAGCATTTATGACATGAATAGAACTGTGTAATGGAAATGAAATCTTAATTCTAATAGATAAATATTTCCTGTAAATATAAGAATTGATGTTTGCATTTTCCTGATCAAGTGGTTTATTAAATATTTGAGTGTGTGAAATAGCTTTATTTAGTTGAGATTTTTTTTATATGCCCACATTTTCATGTGGACGTATATTGTCGTCGCCCCTGTCCCTGGACTCTCTACAGGTCACAATTCTTATCCGATTTTGACGAAACTTGAAATATAGGTTTATCCCCAAAAGATCTCAGCTGCTTTCGATATTGGAATGTATCGGATCGAAACTTCATGGATTATGGCCCCTGATTGTACGAAAAATCACGTTTTCAGCTTGTGGACCCTATAGAGGTCACAATTTTTATCTGATTTTGTTGGAACTTGGAAAGTAAGTTTATAACCCAAAGATCTCAGTTCCTTTCGATATTCGCGCATATCGGACAGTAACTTCCTGAATTATGGCCCCTGATTGTATGAAAAATCACGTTTTTAGCTTTTGGACCCTATAGAGGTCATAATTTTAATTCGATTTAAAAAAACGTATTATTATATCACCGTTACACCCTAAGGATAGCTGAGTTCGAATTTCGTGAAAATCAGCCCAAAATTGACCGACAAAATGGCCGCCGTTCGTTCTCAAATAGTGTAAAAATATGGTATATCAAGGTTGTGGACCCTATAGAGGTCACAATTTTTATCCGATTTTGTTGAAACTTGAAATGTAAGTTTATAACCCAAAGATCTCGGTTCCTTTCAATATTCGCGCATATCGGACCGTAACTTCCTGAATTATGGCCCCTGATTGTACGAAAAATCACGTTTTTAGCTTGTGGACCCTATAGAGGTCATAATTTTTATCCGATTTAAAAAAACGTATTATTATATCACCGTTACACCCTAAGGACAGCCGAGTTCAAATTTCGTGAAAATCGGCCCAAAACTGACAGACAAAATTGCCACCCTTCGTTCTCAAATAGCGTAAAAAATATGGTATATCAAGGTTGTGGACCCTATAGTGGTCACAATTTTTATCCGATTTTCTTGAAACTTGAAATGTAAGTTTATAACACAAAGATCTCGGTTCCTTTCAATATTGGCACATATCGAATTGTAATTTCCTGAATTATGGCCCTTGATTGTAGGAAAAATCACATTCTTTTTAGCTTGTTCTCTATCCATCTCTCGGAAATGTGGGCGTATCCTGCCTGGCAGCCGCTGGTTTTATCTTATTTGGACATCTAGATTTAGAGGAGTTATATTGGAAAATAAAGGAAGTAATTTAAGAAATGCCTAGTTACTATAAATGATTTATTTATATGTTTTATAGGTAAAATTAGCTTATCAAGAATCTGAGTTGTTACAAATGTTAAAGAAGATACCTCTAGGTGTAGATGAATTAGATATATTGAGAGCTAGAGCCCAAGAATTAGTAGATGGTAAAATAACAGCTAGAGGAGAAGCATTATTACCACTACATTTAGCAACATTTATCTTTGATTCTCTATGTCTAACAGGTACTTGATTTTTTGTCACTAAAATAATCTTGCATTCTACTTGGTCATCTGTATTTATTTATATTGAGGAATATGATGCTTTCAAGATACCATTTTGACTTCTTTTTCCAATCTACCTAACAACTATGTAACCTGGAAGCTGATACAGAGTCCAAAATAAACATGTTAAGATAATGAACACAAGTCTGAATGTACATCAAAGGTTTGAAGGATATGTGATATGATAAGAGGTACATGTAGATAATAATATGTATGTGCTACAAGGTCTGTAGTCTAAGGAGAGAAAACTCTATATAACTAATTCTCTTTCAGCTCGGGGTGCCCCTGATGAGAAACTTGGATTTGAAGCTGCTGTCACTGCCCTAGGTATGTTTAATTTAATGAAAGTATAAGTAAAAGAACTGTAATACAATATATGTATGCATTATGAACCATTTAATCAGCCGAGGTCAAGTGTACACATTGGCATGCACGTAAAAGATCCCTTGACAATTGGAATTCGATATAAGAGTAGGCCGTAGTGCCAATGTCCGGGCAAAATTTCCCTTTAGCACACTGTATGGCATATGCCCATCTCCATTAGCCCAGTTCGGAGCAGAACAGTAGGACATTAAACCCCATTTCATTTCATTTCATTTCATTTAATTAATGAATATACTCAAATACAGAAATGTTATTACTGCTCTGCTATTTAAAATAAGTAAATCCTTTTTACTATTGTGTAACCTGGAATCTGATACCCTCTTTTCAAGGCATGATTTAATTTAAAATCAAACCGACCATTTAATTTAACCCCAAAAACTTGCCATGTGAATACTTGCTGTATGAACACAAATTGTTTAAAAACCATGATGGACATGCAGACAAATACTAACATAATGAAAATGTCATCTGAAGAGATTCCATTGCCAATTATCATTAGTAGCTGCTTGATTTAATAGCCCATTGTTAGTCAGAAGATCACAATACACAATGGCATAAGAATTACTTCGGTTTCCTCTCACTATAAAAGATGCCTATGTGCAAGCGTATTATTGAAATAAAATTGAACCATATGTTAGTCCTGAAATGACCTGGTTTGTGTCAAGTGGAAGTTAAACCCTCTCTCTCTCTCTCTCTCTCTCTCTCTCTCTCTCTCTCTCTCGTCAGGTTCCAATAGACTACTAGATTCTGGTTAAATTGAAAATACAAATTACTTAATAGTAGAATATACAGGTTTATTATGTGAATATATATATATTGTTTAGGTTTGAAAGCTAATGTATCAGAAGCAGAACATCCGTTATTATGTGAAAGTACCAGAAGACAAAGAGGAGAGTTGGCGATGGCCATGTTAATTCAATATAAAGATGATCAAGTTAGACTTAGCAAGGTCAGATTTTCATTGTTGTTAAAATCTAAATCTTAAACACCATACTTTAAAACAAAAATTTAAAGTGTTTTGATATTAATGTGTCTGTAAGGGTGTCAGTATAAATTGAAATTATACCGACTGTGACTATACCTTACTCTTTTCTTCAAAAGAAAACTTGATGGCTTATTGTAAGTTTAACAAAAATGTATACTTATGTCAAAATTTGATGATAACTGTTATATTATCAAGGACATTGAATCATCTACCATCTAATTAAATCATCATTGATTATTTTATTGTTATGAGTTAGGTTAGCGGAGTATTAAATTATGTGCCTGGCAGTAGATCACATTTAATATATTAATTTCTACACAGGCTTATTTTTTGTTTAAAAGTATTTGATATGAATCGTAATTTATTAGTAAACAATGTTTTAGAAACTGGCGTCAAAATCTTATATACCTAAACATAGTGTTTTGATCTAATTGTTAATGATTAACAGTGATTTATGTCCAATATGATCATTATACCCAGTGTAATGGTCTATAATAAGTTTTTGATCATCCAAACTGCTGGATATATATTATTAATGTCATTATAGTTTATAATTAAATATTGATGTAGTTTTGAATTGTTTTTAAGATAATGGATAAATTACTTGATAAAGAAGTACATCAACAGTATAAAGCACCTAGTTTAGTAACCTACCTAGTTAACCGGCCTTCTGCTAGTCAACATACAACAACATCTAGTCCTAATAACTCTACCATAACACGAGAAACACATGTTACCCCCTCCCCTCAACCATCTACATCACAACGATCTAATATAGACACCTTATTTGTACCAGAGAGAAATCGTATGGCAACCTCTAGTAATGGGGAAGATAATGAAGGAACAGGACCAGTTAATGTGGATGGTTTACCTCCCCATTCTTTACCATTACCCACTGGTGGTGCCAGACCTAAAACAACTTATACTCTTACTGGTAGATATAACAGGTATGTTACATTTATACTCTTACTGATAGATATGAGTACAACTGTTAGGTTTATACACTTCAGGTTGAAGGTAGAATAGTAGAAGATATAGTTACCCGATACACTCTCACAAGTCAATATGACAGTTATGTTTATATTCTTACTGTTTACTGGTGCAGTTACTCCTACCAGTTAATATCAGTTACATTCACATGCAATCTGATTAAAATAAAGATCTATATTTTGCTTCGTTTTTATGCGCCCACATTTTCATGTGGACGTATTATGCGGTCGTCCCTGTCCGTCCGGACGTCCACAATTGTTTGTGGACACTCTAGTCTACAGGTCACAATTCTTATCCGATTTTGACGAAACTTGAAATATAGGTTTATCTCCAAAAGATCTCGGCTGCTTTCGATATTGGCATGTATCGGATCGAAACTTCATGGATTATGGCCCCTGTTTGTACGAAAAATCACGTTTTTAGCTTGTGGATCCTATAGAGGTCACAATTTTTATCCGATTTTGTTGAAACTTTACATGTAAGTTTATAACCCAAAGATCTCAGTTCCTTTCGATATTCGTGCATATCGGACCGTAACTTCCTGAATTATGGCCCCTGATTGTACGAAAAATCACGTTTTTAGCTTGTGGATCCTGTAGAGGTCATAATTTTTATCTGATTTAAAAAACCATATTATTATTGACAGACAAAATGGCCGCCGTTCGTTCTCAAATAGCGTAAAAATATGGTATATCAAGGTTGTGGACACTATAGAGGTCATAATTTTTATCCGCTTTAAAAAAACGTATTATTATATCACCGTTACACCCTAAGGACGAATGAGTTCGAATTTCATGAAAATTGACAGACAAAATGGCCGCTGTTCGTTCTCAAATAGCGTAAAAATGTAAGTTTATAACCCAAAGATCTTGGTTCCTTTCGATATTCGCCCATATCGGACCGTAACTTCCTGAATTATGGCCACTGATTGTACGAAAAATCGTGTTTTTAGCTTGTGGACCCATTAGAGGTCATAATTTTTATCCGATTTAAAAAAACGTATTATTATATTACCGTTCCACCCTAAGGACAGTTGAGTTCGAATTTTGTGAAAATCGCCCCAAAATTGACAGACAAAATGGCCGCCGTTCGTTCTCAGTTAGCGTAAAAATATGGTATATCAAGGTTGTTGACCCTATAGAGGTCACAATTTTTATCCAATTTTGTTGAAACTTGAAATGTAAGTTTATAACCCAAAGATCTTGGTTCCTTTCGATATTCGCCCATATCGGACCGTAACTTCCTGAATTATGGCCACTGATTGTACGAAAAATCGTGTTTTTAGCTTGTGGACCCATTAGAGGTCATAATTTTTATCCGATTTAAAAAAAACGTATTATTATATTACCCTTCCACCCTAAGGACAGTTGAGTTCGAATTTTGTGAAAATCTCCCCAAAATTGACAGACAAAATGGCTGCCGTTCGTTCTCAATTAGCGTAAAAATATGGTATATCAAGGTTGTGGACCCTATAGAGGTCACAATTTTTATCCGATTTTGTTGAAACTTGAAATGTAAGTTTATAATCCAAAGATCTTGGTTCCTTTCGATATTCATGCATATCGGACCGTAACTTCCTGAATTATGGCCCCTGATTGTACGAAAAATCGCTTTCTTTTTAGTTTGTTCTCTATCCATATCTCGAAAATGTGGGCATATCCTGCCTGGCAGCCGCTGGTTTTATACTTTTGATGGTCTACACTACATGAAGATCTGACCAGTTGTACTGGGAGGTCGTGTCAGGGGTCATATGAGCAGCCTTTGACCCTATGACGTCAGACATTGATTAATCAATCAGCGTTGAAGTTTCTAGGTGTTTACCAACAGTTCCGTGCAGGGCACGCCAAGAACTCGCCATAACAGACCGATTCATTGACTAATTCCTCACATAAACTAGAACGCCTGTTATATAACAACTCTTCCAGATTCTACTGTTGTGAAGACAAGTAAAACGAAATTTTGAACTATAAAAAATGAAACGAAATAGGATCTGTGTTTTAATCAGATTGATTCATATGACAGTTATAATTACACTCAAATAGTTGATATGACAGTTACAGTTTATTGTTGATTCAAGACTTATGTTATTACAATTTAAATATTTGTTGATGCAACATTTATACTCTTAACATTTAATATAAGTTTCCAGTCCATATAAGTGGTAATATTATAATTTTTCTCAATGATAAATGTATCAATACAAATAACATTAATTTTCTGTGAATCATAATTCTAAAAAAAAAATGTTATGTTCTTTATATATTTGAAATGAGTTACTATTATTGAGTGTTTGTATATTATAGTGGTAAGGATACAGATAGTTCAGCTCTAGAAGAAGAAGATGATATTAAAGCATTAGATGCTAAAATAAGATGTCTGGGTATGAAGAAAAAACCATCACAAGGTGAGATTATAGAGTGTAGTAGTAGATTTGTACATATTTATATAGCAATGGCTATAGAAGAATCTGAACTCATGACTGGAAAGTATCAGTTTTAGATACTGACATTATAGATACCAACTTTCAGAAGTTTCCATGCCTACTAACCTCAGCAAAGCTAATCCAACACATGGACTAACTGAAACCTTGTGGCTGAAATTTTTCTGACCTTTTGCTTATAGCTCGATTGAGTAATAAATGAATTTTCATACTTATTGTGTTATTGTATTCGTAGGTATGGCTAGTATTGATAGTAGTGCACCAGAAACTACATCTAGTGACAACTCCCCTACTATGATACGTAGAAACTTTGGTAAACATCAAGGTCCTGGTAGTGATAGTGGTAGTAGTGGAGAAAGTGATTCACTTGGATCTTCTAGTTCTGGAGATAAAGGTGGAAGAGGAATTGTCCGAGATAATGAAAGGTAGGCTTTATATTTGCTATAAATACTTTACTTGGAACCGTGAAATGTATGTTATATATATTAACAGTGTTTAAACTGTGATATTTCGATGGGTTATGTACTGGTAACTAAAAGAATTAAATGTAACAGAGGTAACCACTGTTTTTGTAGGGTTACCACTTTTCAGCGTTGATTCCAATGGGGCTGACAAGGAAGTATCTAATATTATATATGGATGAGACAAAACTTGAGATCACATTACACACATAGCCATAGAAAAAAATAATTACACCATTCTATTCTATTCCGGGGGTGGTGGGTAGCCGAATGGTTTCGAATCCCCGGTTGTACGTGACAATCAGTAGGGTCGCCTGTCCAGCCTCGTGGGTTTTCTCCGGGTCCTCCGGTTTCCTCCCACTGCTAAAGACCCCTACACGCAAGCGAATTTTTGAAATAAAATTAAACCATGTTAGTCCCGAAATGACCTAGTTTGTGTCGAGTGGACGTTAAACCCCATTTCTCTCTCTCTCTCTCTATTCCATTCCATAGAGTAGCCTGTATTATGCATTGTACTGTGATGACAACATTATTTTCTGAATTTTAACATCATGGACATTATTCTAATCCTTGTAATTACATTATTTAAAACCCTTTCTCAGGTTTTCAATCAAGAAGTATGTTTTACTTACCACCTTTACCACACCATTGCAGGTGATGGATAGGGTAGGTCTGCAATATCTGTTTTATCAAACTCTTTATATTATAACAATTTGAATATTGATATTTCTAGTCCTCCAAGTCCGTTTGTAAATAGAAATCTACCACCTCATATAGTTGTTGATTCTAGAAGCTCTACTCCTAATGTTAAGGGTTTGAGGTAAGCATAATCTATTTTTAAATGGAGAATAAATCACTGTTTTAATGACTATTTTGGAAAAAATGCAGCCAACTTGATTCCAGTGAAACTCCATATCAAATGTGTCACCACAAAAACCTGTATATTAAACTTATAAAGAATATTAAATTTGGATTTACCCCTGTATTGTCATGATGAAATGTTTTTGATATATTTATTTGATTAAAGAGTATTATCATTTTGTTATAAACAGGTTTAAAGGTAAAAATCGTATCATGCCAACTGTACCAAACCAACCATCTGAAGCTTCAGCACATTTTATGTTTGAATTGGCCAAAACTGTTTTAACAAAAGCAGGCGGTAATAGTTCTACGTCTCTGTTCACACAACCAACCAGTAACAGTAATCCACCAGGTCCTCATCGTAATCTACATATCTGTGCATTCCAAATTGGTTTATATGCTCTAGGACTCAGTAACTGTGTATCACCAAATTGGTTGTCTCGAACCTACTCGTCACATGTGTCATGGATAACAGGTAATCATGAATTGATCTTAACTAACAGGGTTTATTTCTTCACCTACAACATCTTTAGTTTCGTCAATTGATTTCTCACACTCTAGATAGTCTCCAAGGCATGGTTTAAAACTAACTTCAAGACTTGTCTTTCATATTCACATTTAAATCAATCAATCATCAGACAGGAGAAAGTTATGTTCTGGTTATAGGGACAGTGTTATCAGCACAATACAAGATATTTGGCTTTGCCACATGCCCATTCATACCTCTATTGGCCAAGTATAAATTATGTTGTTCCTCAAAATTATGTTGATTAAAATGTAACAAAATAAGTTAAATTTTAGCTCTGATTTAAAGAAGAAAACAAATATATCTATATTAAAGATGAAGACGAAATTTTAATCTCTTCATTCCCCATCATGATGAATTTTTATTTTATCTTTACAGGTCAAGCTATGGATATTGGAAGTGTTGCTATTAGAATTCTAATAGATACATGGGAAGGTCATCTTACGCCACCTGAAGTTGCGTCTTTGGCAGACAGAGCCTCTCGAGGTCGTGATCCTAATATGGTGAAGGCTGCTGCAGAACTGGCCTTATCTTGTCTACCACATGCCCATGCTCTGAATCCTACAGAAGTCAGTAGAGCTTTATTCCAATGTAAAGAACAGAGTAGAGAGATGTTGGAGAGAGCTTGTCTAGCTGTAGAAACTGCTGCTAAAGGTGGAGGTGTCTTCCCTGAAGTCTTGTTTGACGTAGCTAAACATTGGTATAAAGTATCTGAGGATGTGGCTCAGAGTACAGATGTTAGCGAAACCAACAATCATTTACTTCAACAAGCTGAATTAGATAATAACGTTGGTGGTACTGCTGTCATACAACCACCATTATGTAATACGCCTGACAGAAATAGTCCAGCAACTCATCACGTTTTACCATACTGTGAAGCTCCACCACAAAATCAAGTTCCTGTTTCTGCTAGTCCTCAACTCCTTCCACAACCCAACGGTCAGATGGCTCCCCAGACTGTTGTTCTTCCTTATCCGATCTCTCAGGCTGGACCCCATCATCCCCAGCTACCTCATTCATATGTACCACCATATAGTTACATGCAACAAGTGCCTGCTGCCTTCACCCACCAGTATACACAACATCATTTACCCATACACAGTATCCATCCTGCGTACATGGCCCCGTATGCCTTCCAGAATCCAACCCAGTTTGTCAATATGCAAAGCCTTCCTGCCCATGCTACAGTATATCACACATCACCTGTACGACCTATGGGCCCAACAGTACAGGTATATCAGGCAGGACCCGGTTGTCAGGTTAACACTGTACAGAATCTAACTAGTACTTCAACTGGACATTTACACTCCATCCATTGTCCAGTTGATACTACATCCGCGGCTGGTAATACTACAAACACTGGTATGATACAAGCTGCTAGTAATCAACAATTGCATGCTCATTCTCTTTCACAAAATCCAGTCCAACTGAATTATGTGATGGCTGCGTTTAGAGTTGGTATGTCGGCTATGGAGATGTTGGCTAGAAGAGTACATGATGATCGTCCACAAACCAAATATGCTAGAAATCCCCCGTATGGTGAAGATGTCAAATGGCTTCTCAGCATTGCCATGAAACTAGGTAAGTATTTTTACACATCTTCCACATTCCACGCAAACCTCCAACACTTCAAAGAATACAGACCCATTGTTTCATCCCTTTTAAGATATGGTATGGGGTAATTAAACATCTATTTTTATACGCCCACATCGAAATGTGGTCGTATAATGCCGTCAGCCCGTTCCATCGTCCACAATTTCTTGTAAACGCTCAAACGCCAAAAGTTATCATCGGATTGTTTTAAAATTGATATATGTTGTTTGCATTATTGAAATCAAAAATCATATTTAATTTCAATAATTTCTGTTTATTAAGTCTAGAGTTATGGCCCTTTTTTCACTTTGTTGAACCTTGTGAATGCTCTTAGGCCAAAAGTTATCATCCAATCTTTGTGAAATTTATATGCATTATTTTAATTAGTGAAGAGAAGATGCCTATTGAATTGCAGCAATTTCCGTTTATTATGTCTAGAGTTATGGCCCTTGTTTCACATTATTGAACCTTGTGAACGCTCCAAAACCAAAAGTTATCATCCGATCTGTATGCACTTTATATGCGTCATTTAAATAAGTGAAAAGAAGAATCCTATTGAATTTCAGCAATTTCTGTTTATTACGTCTAGAGTTATGACCCTTGTTTCACTTTGTTGAACCTTGTGAACCAAAAGTTATCCGATCTGTATGAAATTTATATGCATCATTTAGTTTAGTGAAACCACGAAACCTATTGAATTTCAGCAATTTACAATAATTACTTCTAGAGTTATGGCCCTTGTTTCACTTTGTCCAACCTTGTTAATGCTTGATTGATGAATGTTGTCATCCAATATGTATGAAATTTATATGCATCATTTAAATTTGTGAAACGGAGGTCTATTGAATTTGAGCAATTTCCGTCAATTATTTCTAGAGTTATGGTCCTAGTTTTACTTTGTGAACCTTGTGAACATTCGAATGACAAAAGTATGAAATATTAATATGCATTATTTAAATTAGTAAAATGAAAAACCCTGTCAAATTTCAAAATTTTCTGTAAATCACTTCCAGGGGGTTAAGGCCCTTGTTTCAGTTTGTAGAACCTTGTGAACCCTCAAACAACAAAAATTATAATCTCATCTGTATGAAATAATATGTGACAACCCTTGTCGACTGCTCGGACGATTTAGCTGCTGTGGGCGTATATTTCGTTGCAGGGCAACCTGTCTTTGTGTTTTTTCTCCACCTGCATCAACATTTGATCCATTGGCTACACAGATTGGCCAGCTTGTCCGTTCTCTGCTGTTCGATCCCTGCATTGGCCGAGAAAGTTCATCCAGATTTTCCGGCGTGGTTCTCCCTTGTCAGTGATGCAGGACGTAGGGGCTGACAAGGAAAGCTGTCTAGTCGTTCGGATGGGACGAAAAACCGAGGTCCCGTGTACACATTGGCGTGCACGTAAAAGATCCCTTGGCAGTTGGAATTCGATATAAGAGTAGGCCGTAGTGCCGCTGTCCGGGCAAAATTTCCCTCATAGCACACTGTATGGCGTATGCCCGTCTTCATTAGCCCAGGTTAGGAGCAGAACAGTAGGACGTTAAACTCCATTTCAATTCAATTCAATTCCGTTCTCTGCTACTCTTTTAAGGGAGTGTTGCTGACCCCCTCCCCGTCTCGTGCCCTTGAAGAAATATAATTTGACTTGTTAATCTCAGAATTACATGCCTTTGTTATTAGACCTGACTGTGTCAGCTATTTCAAACAGAAATATCCAAATAATACTGAAAAGACTCTAGTTTTACTGACTAAAACCATGGGTTAATTTGAAAACACAACTTCAGGATGTTCAATTAAATATCCTTTAAACTGGATATTTTTTCAGTCAGTCCATCTTAAATACTCCTTGTTAAGATATGCCTTTAATTTATGATGTGATTTGTTATTTTTCAGGAACATATTATATTCAACAGTTTTGTGCAAGTGCAGTAAATGCTGTAGTCAGTCCTCATATATTGTATGATTTGGCAATGGAAGCTGCTAGATTTATGGCTAAACATAACAACACTTCACATCCTACCAACCCAACTCATGTATCTAACCAGTTACGCTCCAACATTCTAAATTCTCTCTTCCAGAAATGTTTACAAATGTAAGTAATTCTTGTTTTATTATTGGTTTAAATAACGTGAATTGTTAGATTCTCCTTATTGTATACAAATTACCTTAGATTCTTCTCATTGAATATAGAATATGTTAGATTTTTCTCATTGAATATAGAATATGTTAGATTTTTCTCAATGATTATAATATCATTGAATATAAAATATTACTTTCTCCTCTTTGAATATAAAATACAACAATCTCCTCTTTGAATATAAAATATTACATTCTCCACATCAAATATGAAATATTATATTCTCCTCGTCCAATATAAAGTATGTTAGATTCTCGTCATTCATTAAGGATGGACTGGGTGACCAAATGATTAACACATGCGGGTTAGATCATAGAGTCAAGTGGCGTGATTTTCAATTTTCCGCTTATACGTGACAAGGACTAGGGTTGCCTGTCCAACCTTGTGGGTACTCTCAGGGTCCTCCGGTTTCCTCCCACTACTGAAGACCCCTATGCACAAGCAAATTATGAAATAAAATTAAACCCCATCTCTGTCTCTCCACATCGATTATAAAGTATTAGATTATAAAGTACCATATGTTAGATTCTCCTTATCTAAGGCTATAACAATTGTTTACAGAAATGATCTGCCTTTAGACCAATTTGTGATTCTTTTTCTTAACGATTGCTATAGTCTCAATATTCCTGCATCATGTGCAGTATTTTTTTGCCTGAAAAAGGGTTTTTACTTTTAAGTAAAAACATGTTAAATAAGTCAAATCTAAAACAGATATTTATCAGCATTTGTATGTATTTTAGGTTTATGCAATGTGCCCATCAGAGGATACACCATATAACTCAAGCTGATTATGATGAATTTGTTACGATTGTATGCAGAGCAAGAAATGCTTTCTACATGGCACCAGGGGGAATGGTACAGTTTCATGAACTTCTACAGAGTTTACGGCGATCTAAATCCTGTCGTAAAGAACTGTGGCAACGTATTGTAAATGGCCTTGCAACTGGAACTGTATGACAAAAATTATTGTTAGGTTAAAACTGATTGTGTGTTCATAATCTTAAAAGAACATAAACAGTGTTTAAATTATGTGTAGTTTATAAATTAGACCAAATATTTTTTCAAAGAAGAGGTAGAAATAAAAGTGTGTAAAAAAAATAAAGAAAAAAAAAGCTGAAATACGTAGGGAGTAAAAATGTTGAGAAAAAAAAAAAGTATGAAAACACATTTGTTAGATTAAAATCATTACGTAATTAATTCTTAACATTTATCATTAGTTGTGTATTCTTTCATATAGTCATCATTTTTAACTCTTTGTCTAAAGTATATGTAATAGTACTTAAATGTATTAATGCATGTATTAACATTATCACATGTAACCAAGTATATAGATATATTAATGTATTGTCGCAAACCAGTTTTTGGTTGTTGAAGCTTTTTTTTCTTGAAGTTTGATTCTTGTATTTTTTTGCCCCATTTATGTTAATTTTCTTTATGTGTGTATTTAATGCTCATATTTATATACCATTGTTAATCATTTTATTTGTCATTATCCTTTATTTTGTATACAACCATCAGTTTATTTGTGGTTGAATGTGTTGAATTGACAGAATTGTGTATTAGGTTTATTTGAAACAAAAAAATATATTGTCAGAGTCAGAATTCTTTAAATTATTTATTTTATATGTTGCCATCAAATCCGATAAAAAATCATTATATCTATAAACACTGTATCGCCATCTTTGAAGAGAAATAGTTTGAGAAAAACAACAATGAACCATTGTCATATTTTGATTTTATTGGAACTTATGTAAATAAATGTACCAAAAATTAGATCGGAACCGGAATAAATTTATTCTTTTATAAAAACACACCAACAAAACAATCATATCATGAATCAGGTAATTTTTAGAAATTGATCATCACTCATTGTTTTGGACATTGGTTTTTTTTTTTAAAAAAAAACCAACAATCAGAAAGTCTGATCCTGTTAAAAGTATACATTTTTATTATCCATCAATTTAGTCTGCAGTTAATGGAAGTTACTATCTTGTACTAATCCCAAGTTTCGTAACATATGTAAGTAGAAAATATATGAAGCATTACAGCAATACTCTTTTGGTTTTAATGCCTTGTAGATTTGTTAAATTAATATGAAAATTTCTAACTTTAATTTGGTCCCTAAAACACCATAAATTTTAAAAGGAATACAAGCTTCTTGTCCAAGACATGGCGTTATGAAGAATGTTGATATTTGTTTAGAGAATGGTGTTCTAGGAATCAAACCTCAGAACAGATTTTATTTTGTATTTGTACTAGGCATTTTAATCAAAGAGAAAGGTGTTTGTTTCATGCTTTCCCTTAACTACTATGTTACTATGTAAAATCTGGAATATATAAGAAAGTAATTTCATGTGTGTGTGATTTAGACCTGTAAGGATTTATTGTTATTTACATTATTTACTTGAAATTCGTCCTTTTTCTCTTGTTGAAATAACACCATCATCAAATAAATGAATGCAGCGTTTTGTGTTTTTTTTTAATTCATTATACCAAAGACATTATTGTCTCTCAATCCCAGTTGATCAGATGTTCTCCCAGAAAGTTGGACTAAACAGTAGGTCGCCAATTTGGATAGTCTCTTTTGTTAGCATATTTTCATTTCAATACTGAGAGTTATCACAAACAAGAGATGATCAGTTAAGAATTCATTAAAGAGCTATAACTATGTTGAGATTTGTCTACAATATCAAAATGTTTTATAATCACTGTATTAATCCCTCTCCCTCTCTTAGATGTGAACCATGAGTGGAGTAACTCACTGTCAGGAATAACAGCACAGATTAATTTTACAGTATAAACTTATACTGTCCAGTAGTGGGTGCAAGGTGTCAAATGGGTTATGAAACTTAGCATATTATTCCCCCTCCCCAAGAACTGTCACTAAGCTTTTCATGCTGTATCTTTTTTATATAAAATAAACATACCTGTTAATAAATGCCACTCATGAGGCAATATATTCAATGGAATTGGGTTTAATGACTCATCCAACACATTTGTACATGCACACAGGTACAATGGGGCACACTTTCCTTGTTGGCCACATATGCGCTAAACCTAACGAATGTGGGCCGAGCCTGAATGGCAGTGTAAAGCTTTTCTTCTGTGGGGTAGGGCAGTTTGCTAACAAGAGTCAACATTATGCATTCCATAGCTCCTACCAATTCTTATACATAAAACTGAACTACCCAGTACCTTTTTATATGTGTTAAACATAAACAAATCTAGATCTCCACTAGATAAATACCTACTAGCCATCCTGTTGGAAGTTGAAAATATAAGTTGTTAAGATATGCCGTGTTTTAGAAATGGCCATCTTGCAAGGCAAGGATCTAATTGATTTGTGCAAAAGTCCACTTGCACATATTTCCATACATCAGAAACTGCTTCCCATGCTCTATGTGCTCAGTGTCATGGGGGGGGGGCGACCCCCGCCCCCCAATTTTTTTTTCTGGGGGGGTCTGAATATACTTGGACCCCACAAAAAAAATTTACATAGTAGACCCTAACTCCTATTTATTTACAACAATTATTAGGGTTAGTTAAGATTCTATCTGTATAAAACCTGTACATATCCCAATATGGTTTACATTGCTAAAATAAAAAAAGAGAGAATCATCCTTGAAACATGTGTGAAGTGAAAAGTAACTGTGTTCCATAAAATTGTGTCTAGTTAATTTTTTTCTGCCACTTATCAGAGTGAATCGCATGTACCCAAAAACATTATCGCCTAAACCAAATATTTATCAGCAAACGAGTTGTGTAGACAGCATGGCCACGTGGTGTTTGTTTATATTTTTTAGGGGTTTTAAAATAGGGTTAGGGGTTAGGGTTGCAGACCCCCCCCCCCCAATATATATTTCACGGCTACGCCTCTGCTCAGTGTTGGTGTGATATGCTGGCCATGTCACTGGTAGAAAACATGTACATACCACATAAATTCCATCATTTTCTGCATAGTTATTTTTAAAAAATACAACCTCTGTTAGTATCCAAATGACCTAGGCTACACAGCATTATTTCAACAATAAAAAATTAATGAAATTCAAATTTAACCAGCTGTCCCTTAACCAGAGTTACTCCCCTTTAGTCTACAGCAGAAAATTAACCCAACCAATCAATGTGGTGCAGAATTTTATTGATAATGACTTCCGAGATATTGTCATGTTTTAGCAAAAACGATAAATATACAATATTGCAAATACAAACATGTATCCAACAACCAAATCCCCTTCATAATTCCATTATCTCAGAGCCGTAGTATAAAAAATTTTGCAAAATATATTTCTAAAAAAAACGATAATACATTCAAAGTTTTCATCTAGAATTTGAGCAGAATGAATTCGTTCACATTAATAGACAATGTATCAACACATTAAAAATTTACAGTTATTAGCACCAAATTTCCATTTAAAACAAATAATATTGTATTTAATAATATAACAATTCTATAAAAATAACAAAACAATACCTTCAAGAAACAAATCAAACAGATAATAATATAAGAAATATCAACTTAAAATCCAAATATTAAATTAGTAGGCCCAGTGCAGTGTATATAAAAAAATATATAATTCTTTTCTAAATATCTTGTTTATCATGATTCAAAACTTCTTCTAATTCCAGGAGATGAATACCATTAGGTCTGGTCATACATATTAGCATTAATACTTTTTTGTACTTTGTGCAAAGTTTGTTGGGGGTTTGTTTTTTTTTGGAGGGGTGGGGGGATAACCTGCTTTTGTTTAAAGTGTTGTATTAAATTACATGCATTCTCACATTATTACTTATTTCTTAAGCATTTTACGATCCAAAAAAATTTGAACTCAGACAATCCTATCAAGAACTTTCATAAGTTTGAATTATGCAAATGGGGGAAATAACTTTGCAAATTTGAACAATATCTGTCAAGAACTATTTTAATAGGCGTTGACCGATAAAGGATGCAGGAGATGACAATATATATATATACATCCACATTAAATGAGCGACTATGTCTGTTAACAGTGTCTAAATCAAAAGTAACATGATAACATAAAACATTGGAGACAGTCAATTTTTAGGGTTTTCGTAACAGAATATAAATTAATTGTGCAAGCCAATCTTCAAAAGAATATAATTTGATCATCATCATTATGGCAAATACTTTATACAAAATGTAAATTTAGCACATATTTATGCAAACTAGATTATGTTAGTAAACAAATAATGCACTAGAAATTAGTATACACACATATATATACAATGTACAAATACCCATACCCATGTGATATATATATATATAGATTATTGATATACAGATTTTGATCATTATAACCATATAACAGATGAGAGATTTAGAAGACATTGGGATAAATAAAATTAGCTAACCAAAACATAAACTAGGTTAATGGTAACTCTTCTAATTAGATGTGATTAAATGGTGATTTAATCACCTTAACTATGACTGAATAATAAGTAGATGGTTCTGCAGTAAAGTAACTTAGAAATTTGAATACAGATAAATTGATGGTAAAAGCACAAATTGTACCGGGAATTATTACCCACATTGAGACAGGTATCAGGTGAGTTAAGGACTGGCAGTAGTCACAGCTTTCGAATCAGAACCAGATTTTGGTGGTAAAACGTGTGTTGAATACAATATAATAATAATAATGATCAAAATCACTACCAAACCAACACAAACTAATATCAGTGTCATTTTGGTATTTTTCCACCAATATTTCTTGGCTATTTTCTTGGATGTTTTTTGGAATGCCATTGACTGAAATAGAACAGTTTTATTTAAAAGAGCTAAATCGCTAATATGTGGGGCCTAGAAATTGACACAAATGGGTCGCAACGCATATAATAATGTAATATGAATGTATATAAACTGATTCAAATTCAATCGTTTCTGTTTTTACTGTAATTTCTAATCAGTTATGTTTGGCAAAATACGCCAATCAAACTGCAATCTCTAGCGTCTGGTAATTCCAGTCTACACCTATAGTATTTATTGCACATGCTCTCCAGGTAAGAATATATCGCCACCTTTTGAATGACTTGTGGAATATGTCCAGCCTCGTTCTTTGAAACGCATTATGGTACACGATTCATGTACCAATGGTAAAATGTTTATTTTGTCTTAAATATTAGATATCAGAAGCCCATTTTTTTTTCCCGGTAAGATCACAAATTGACAAATAGTGCGTGTTTTCAATGTTAAAGACTTTGGATGATATTGAGTTAGAGACAGAGCTACTTTAAGTAATACTTTAAGTAATACATACAGAAAATAACTGAATTAAGAATAATATACTATTCAAAAAAAGTAGGGGATATTTGATTTTGGGGGCATAATACTAAAATATGCAAATGACTACGAAAAAAGTCACTATAGAACCTAACAGAAGAAACATTTCCAGTTACATGTGACGCCCAAACGCATCAATAGCTACCGCATGGAATGCATGTGATGCTTGGGATCATCATGGGGGTCCAACCCAAGATTTGCACGACTCTGACTTTGAATGTTACAGTCATTGTGGCATTGAATTCCAGGGTGGAAACATCAGTTTAATTGTTTTAGTGACCAGAAAACAAATTTTGATATGCGTCGGCTTACCCAAAATGAAAGGTTACGTGCCTTTGGCATGCTACAGATCGGCACAACACAGGCGGTTGTGGCGCGGACGATGAATGTTTCTCAGTCTGTCATAAGCAGGCTATGGTCCAGATACCGTGATACACAATCTGTACAGGACAGACCACGCTCAGGTCGACCAAGGGCGACAACTCAAGCCCAGGATCGATTTATCCGTACCTTGGCCTTGAGAAATCGTGTCATCACAGCAAATCAGATCAGCGCTCGTCTTCAAACAGACACTGGTGTGAGAGTGAGTGGCCAGACGATTCAGAATCGACTGCATAGGGGTCACCTTCGCGCCCGACGTCCTCGCGTGATCCCTTGTTTGAGAGATCATCACATTCAGGCAAGACGTCGTTGGTGTAGGGATCGTCAACACTGGGATAATCGACGCTGGAGCAATGTGATGTTTTCAGATGAGTCAAGGTTCACTGTTGATTTTTTGGACAGACGTAGGAGGGTGTGGCGTCGTCGAAACGAGCGCTTCCAAGACGTTAACGTCATCAGACATGATCGATTTGGGGGTGGTTCTGTTATGGTGTGGGGAGGCATCACTGTTGCTGGAAGAACGGCTTTACATGTTGTTGCAGGGCGTGTTACAGGCCAGTACTACCGGGACAACATCTTGGCAGTCCATGTTGTGCCGTTCACACGACGTCATGGCCGCCGTTTCATCTTCCAGGATGACAACGCAAGATGTCACAGGGCCAGGATCGTTACAGGTTACCTCCAACAACAGAACATCACCACATTACCTTGGCCAGCAGTGAGTCCCAACCTCTCCCCCATCGAGCATGTCTGGGACATGCTTGGACAGAGGTTACGTCAACGTCAACAACGTCCTGCCAATGTCCAAGAACTTGCTGCTGCGTTGCAACAGGAATGGGACAATCTGGACCAAAATGACCTTAGACGTCTCATTAGGAGTATGCCACGTTGGATCAATGCTTGTTTGGCAAACAGAGGAGGATTTACCCGTTATTGACTTGGTTGTGATGCTGTGGTAACTTTGCTGTTTGACCCCGGGTATCATTTTACCCTTATAATGGTCAGTCTGTGCCTTACTTAGTCTAACGATCATTTGGAATAAATCGATGAATGTGAACTTCATTTCATTTTGTCATTTGTTTCTTCGTCAGTTTCATTAGGTGACTTTAATAACACTTAAAAATCAAATATCCCCTACTTTTTTTGAATAGTATATAAGTCTAAAGACACAACATAACACACTTAATTCATTAATATTTCTCCAGATCAGCTCTCCTTTGCCCATCCGATGGAGGTACGTTTAGTCAATATGAACATTGTTGGGTTTTTTACCTATTGCTTTGTATTGTCTATTGCAAACCACGTCTTGATCACCAAAATGTTTTGCTTGAAACATTAGGTTACTCTCAAGGCATCTTGATGTCCTAGGCCACGATACACCCCCCATGATATCGAGTCTTTTTACTATATTTGTAAATAGATATAAACAAGTACATCATTATTTATATCAACTTAATTAACCACAGATGTTTACTTCCATTATTGATCTACACTACATTGGATATACTTTCCTTTTGAAATATAATGTAATAAGCCAGTGTGATTGGCTGGAAGGACACTTTCATTGGCTTAATGAGAGGTCAGTTCAGTCAACTGAGAACAAACATTGGCATTCATGTTTGATGTGACTCCCATTTTTGTGTCTTAATATTTCAGTGTTGTTGAAGATTTTGTCTTACTCATTGGTTTTAATCTTAAATCCCTAATGCTGAATTTATAGGTTTTAATCTTAAATACCTGACCCTAACCCTAACCCTAAAATGTAAAAGTGATGGAATGTAAAAGTGATGGAAATAGAAAAGGGAGTCGAATCAAACATGATCGCCAAAACTTTTTAAAGATATGTTAGACTGTGAAGGGCATAAAAAAACAAAAAAATTCATCTTGATATCCACTAGCTCATATTGATTTGGTGACAAACCAAAAGCATAGTGTGGCTGTGACCCCATTTTAATATCTGTGTAGCCTGCCAAAGTGAATTCTATTTGGAAGGATTATAGCAGATTCTGCATCCTTATGTTTTTCTGGATATTTTGGGTTATGGAAATGGCTTATACTTACATTCATCTGTAATTCATCTGTTTTATCTATTAGATCTTCAAGCCTTTCTCCTCTCTCCAAAACTTTTTCTATATTTTGACTCATTACACCTTTAACTTCATCAACTTGACTCTGTAAAACAGACATCTGGCCACCTTGACCTTTAGAACACTTCTCCTGAAAATAACAAAAAAGAAAATAACTTTCCATGTATTTTTAAATTGAATATTATTAAATATTATCAAAAATATGAATATTTAAGATATGACACTTAGACGAACATCCTGAAAGGCATGTGTCTGCCAATGTATTTCCCTACACATTAAATACAATCATCGTATTACTGGCAGTTCAGCCGCATTAATGATTGTTCTTATTTTTGACTATAAAATCAAATCTTCATCCTTCTTGTATTAACTATGAACACCCCTTGTCATGTCTTAAATATTCATTCTTTAGATCATTAAAATTCAATCATGCTGGTGTTGGACACAGAGAAAAACGGTTCACCAGACAAACATACTCAAAGCCATGTGTCTGCCAATGTATTTTTCTCACACATCAAACAAAATCTTTATTATCTATTAATGCATTGCAGGTCCTTAAAGTAAAATTTGTTTGCACATAAAATAAAAGCTTCATCATTCTTGCATTATTCTACCATAAAATTTTTAGTACTGAAACATACGTATATTTTGTGTTTTATTTGAAATAAATTTGATGACATGTAAATACATTTCAATTGAATTTCTTCCACATTGATAGTTTTATGCTTTATATTCTATTCAGTTTCTCACCATCTGTTCTGCCATGACATGTTCAAATTCCCTATTAAATTCATTAGGTCTAGCAGTCACTGCACGGGTAGCTAAAGATCCACTCTGAAATCTTCTTTTTATCTGAAATGTCAATAGACTGTTTTTATAACATGGTTAGGGTTTGTTCAGTCAATTATTGAAATAAACATGCTCTATGACTAATACTCTACTAAAATCAAATATCTAATCAAATGAAAATATCTAAAAGTACACACAAATAATATGTCAGTAAAACATAATACAAATAAATACCTCTGCTAAATATGTGTATGGTTTTTGTTTACCAAATGATGGTTCGGCAGCACAAATAAATAAAATGCCATTATCAACTAAAACATGGAATGCATAACTGAAAAATAGAACATGCACTGACTCAAATATACAAAAACTTTTAATATTTAGAATATTATTCTATGAGACATAAATGTCCCTTTCAAAACCATTTCCAAAGATATGGAACAAACAATATAACTACATGTATAGGTAGCAATAAATTGTAAGACAAGAAAAAGAGACAATTGAAAATTACAGATTTTATAAAAAGTTTTAGATATTCATTTTAATATTTACTGCTGTTTCTCATTCTAAAGAAAAGTTATCTTTAGATTATAAAACATCATCTTCTAATTTAATGAATTTTTTCATTGGTAAAGCCAATGACATCACTTTTATGACGTGACAAGGACGATATTAAACGGATTGGTTGATGTTATGTTGATATCTCATACTGACTCACACCCCAAATAGGTTAATTAATTAATGATATGGTCTGTAATATCAAAATGAAATTTTTACTACCAATATAGTTAACTACAACTGATACATGTGTAGTCAATTCCTTGATAACATGACAAAGGTGATTGATAAAAATAACATTGATAAATTTAAGGATGCCATATTGTTATCAACAATGTTTATTTAAGTGGGAGAGCATGTCCATTTATTCCAAATCACATTTGTTTCGCATTAATTTCACAAAATATTAATCTCTATACTATGTAAAATAATAAGAAATTATAAAACATGCAACTAATTAAATGACTGTTAGTTCAAATCCACATACACTATATAAACTAATAAAATATGAAAGTTAATCTACATTTAGAAGGTAAATGATAAAATTAGTTCTATATATGTATGCATTGCACACATACATGTAACTTTATTTAATTTCTTTGAATATATTTTCATAAGGCATAAGTTCAATACAATGATGTTTTGATGAATTTCATTTCAGAGAGGATTTGACCTTATTATCAGGCCAGCCATTTTTGATCATTGCTTAATTTCAAGCATCAATCGCAAATAAAAGTTACATCAACCAATATTGGACTTAATACCTAATAATCTGTTTCAATCTGATTAAAATCACTGATCAGTTGATTTTTAATTCATCTTTTTAACTTCATTTCATTCTGTCTTTTATCACTTTTACCAAACATCTGTCTAGTTTTATTATTGTATGTCATTTCGGTCATATAATCTGACAATAATATACTTATACTTACTTGTTAGAAGTATATGTTGTCTTGGCATCATTTCTAGATGGAATATTTGGTAACATCGATTCAACTACATCTTGGTATGTTTCTGAGCCAATCTGATGACTGACTAAAATAGTCGTTCCACGACATATACAACTATAAGTTATGGTCATTTTCTGAAAAATATATTAAATATATGTAGTACAAAATTAATCATTCAACTAAAAGTTTAACAGTGTGGAAAGTTTATACCATAAAACAAGAAAATATTGTGAGCCCTGAATTATATGTCAAATGACATCTGTCACCATTAATTTCTAGCATGTTTAGAATATACTTGGACAGTGATATTGGAAAGGTTAACTAAGAAAACAGGAGAGACTATTTCACACCGAGATATTTACTTGAATAATTCTTGAATAGTGAAATAATTTTCAGTAGAATTTAATTAATAATAGTGCTAAAATCTATTAACCACATCTACATAAACCTAATTTTCTATTCAATATTTAAAATTATTATTTAAATATTCCCTACATGTAACCCTTGACTATGCGGAAGGTATTACAACATTAAATCTATACAATATCATGGCAAGGGTAGTATGATTTACCCAAATCTACCCAAATCCACCATTATTTCAACTCATCACAGTAATTTATGCCAAATTGTCATTTTCAATTTAACATTGTAGCGCTTTTTAGTTCAACTGCCCCTCAAAATACAATTTCTAATCAAGTTTCGAAGTCAGTTATATATATTTTCAATGCTTGAATACAAATCTTATAATGAGAATAAAAATCAGACAATTTCAGAATCTATTCACCAATTTTATTCTAACACTAATAATAATAACTGTTTACCTGAACTCTAGCCCTTTTCACCTCAACACAGGTAATATTGTGTGAACAGAAGATTCTGATATCTCCACATAAAATTCGTAATTTAATGAATTAATAAATAAAACACACACTACCTAACCAACCGTGAAGGCAATGTTTAACAGTTCTGCCACAAAATATCGATATTTTATAATAAATATTTATGACACGATCTATGACATTGACATTATGACAAACTGAAACTTGAACTTGTTGAATCAGATTCATAAAAAGTAAATAAAAGAGAGTACAGTAATAAAACTAAATTAAGATGTGATCAAATTCCGGTGTTTGGGATATATTTGTCAATAGCCTACATGCATCTACATTATATTACTTACCTATTGTCCAGTATTTATGTCATAAAAATTCAACAGAACTGTTTATTTTCACTCCCTTCCTCCTTCTTAAAAAATGGGCGTGACCGAAATTTAACAAGAGTATCGTCCCTTTAATAAATTATCCAATCAATATAAAGATTACAGAGTAGTATAACCAATTAGTAACGATGGTTATTATTGGATCGCATCATGAAAGAGATAAACGCTTCATGCCGAAAGTCGCATCATAGCGGCTATCCCAGGAATTCCGTGGAATCTCCCTTGATTACAAATATACCACTTCTGTGTAATTGTTGATTTCAGCTGCTAACGGTAAGTACCGTTATATGTATTAATATTACCGTGGTTGCATCTCTATAGAGCGCGCGAGATTCTTAGGTCACTGTCACTGCATTTTAATTCTAGCGCACTTGTCACGATTCCCAAACAATAATAAATAATCACGACTCGCGTGTTACTGGTTATCCTGCTGTTCACTCTTTCACGACGCTGTCTCGATTTCAAGATCCAGGCAAGGCGATGGGTTTATCAATGAGATCAACATTTAATGATTTGTGCTTGTCTGTTCAATAATTAAATTAAGCTCGTCCAGTATATATTTGCTTTAAATTATATTAGTTTAGATTCAGTTGCGTAATTGTTAATGTTATTAATATTACAGTAGCCAGTAGGATGCAGAGAGAGAAATGGGGTTTAATGTCCACACAACACTTAACTAGCGCATTTCGGGACTGTAGTGCAGTTATAATATAAAGCAGAAATAAATTTTTTAAAACATTCTCTCCAACAACAGTCAACACATTTGAGACTAACGTGGTGAGCAGCACTTCCACCCTCTTCATTCCAACTGTCACTGCACAATACTATTCAAAACTGGAAAGATCCAGTAATAATAGTATTGTGCCCTGTCGCTAGGCAAAACAGATCAGAAAAACACAAGTAGGCTTCTGACCAGTAGGCCTACAGCAACAAACTCAGTTATCAAATAGAATGGCAAAGCCCTCTACAAAAAAATATAAAAATTGACTGGAATTTGAAGATGAAAGCATGGAACTTCATCAAGGTCCATGATCATGAAAGTAAAATTAGACTAGTTAGTGTTAGATCTAGATAATTTTTTTTTTTTTTATGCACTACAAATACATTCAGACTTCACTTTTCCATCCAAACTATCAGATATAAAATAAGTGTGAGACAAAATATGGTACTTAAAGGGACAATAACACTCTTGCTGGCTTGAAAGCTCCAGAAAATAAATAATATCGCTATCTAAGTACTAGATGTTTAAGTGTCCTACCTGTTGTGTAAATTATCCATTACATCCTATTTTACTTGTCCAGAGGGTTCGAAAATATTTTTAAATCGAAGTTTCATTTGAAAAGGTTTACGTTAGACGTTTCAAACCATTATGTTGAATTTTTCAAAATTTGTAAATAAGGTGTGTTAAGATGAAATTTGTATCATCAATTAATTGAAATATTCTAAAATAGTACAATTTGTTGACCAGAATAAAGATTGGGATATATTATTCAGTTACAACAAGAGTGGTATTGAGCCTTTAACATTTTTTAAAGATAGGCCTATTTGCAAGAGCTGTCAATAAAAAACAGTTGAAATATGAAACTATTAAAAAATCCAAAAAAAATCATATCTTTCAATTGTTAAGCATGCACACAAAATCATATTCTTCATTTTATAAGACCACATTGACAGATGGTTGTATATTCCCTGGATCTGGACAACCATCCCTAATTTCTTGTGAATGAGAACACTCTGAACACTGCATTTGTCATCAGATCTTCTTAAACTGGCAAGGTTGTTTATGGGGGCTTGAGGAAAAACCCTATTTATTTGTAAAATCTTTAGATTGTAAATTTTGAATGCCTTTTGCAGAGTTATTTTTCCATTCACATTTTTACTTTTAAAGCTCAGAACAGAATTTATAACTTACCATACTCTGTGGGATTTGTTCAACATACATTATGCAAGAGCTAAAGCTGCCTATTGCAGGTCTTTCTTTAGGCCTGAAATGTTTTCTAAATTATTAATTAGACATTAATTAACTTATCCAGGCCATAATCAACTCTCGATGGCATCGGATTTCTCCGATATTAAACAGATTAGAACAGTTCAGCCATATTTTGATTTAAGCTAAAAATGGAGGAGCGAGACTTAGCTTTGAACAACCAGTACGATGGTTGAGATTATTCCACACGTCTTGTCAACCCTTCAAAGGCTAATATCTTCGCTCGCAATAGAGTAATTTGAATGAAATTTTCAAATTATTCATTTTACATCATCTATTTTCGAACTATTATAGCAAGAATGGCTAGCTCTTTATCTAAATCTAACATAATGTATCTTTAACAATAATTTTAGATTTAGTATGGACAAATTTGTTGCTAGTGGGCTTATAGCGGGTCTAACAAGTCCCTGTATATTTTTACAATTTTATGAACACTATCATTCTATAAACATACTTATGGAAAACAGCTACCGATTTATTTAGGCGACGTTTCGAAGCAATGTCATCATCTGATCGACTTTACGTTTTCGTTTTTCCAACTATTATTTTACACTAATTTCTGATAATTACTGAATGTTTTTGCGCCCTGATTATGTCACACAATCCTGTCTATGCATCAATGATACAATGCATTATAAAGATTATTTTTTAATATTCCTAAACTAAAGATGAACAATGTGAAATGAACAATTTTTCTGTTTAAAAATAATTTTAGTTGTTTATTACATAATTTATTTATTGTTAATGTAACTAATGGTTTGTAGGTTAAAAATGTGTAGAGTAATGTAAAAAAAGAGTGGGGTATATACTCATTTTTATTCTATTCATTTCAATATACAGGTAATATGTGTATGAATTTATGTGTGCTATGTGACAGCAGAGTATAGTATAATTACATTATAGAAAAAAAAGACAAGTTAAGGTTAATACTTCTATGTAATGTGATCTACTTAAACAGCTAACAAGAAAGATAGTATATACATACATATTATTATAGATATATAGTAGGTTATAAAAGAGTTATTGTCTGTTCTAGTGTATATCTAATGTTTAATAAGCCATCTAGGTAAAAAATAATTGTATTGTTGGTGTCAGGTTGTGATTACTTTTATTTACTTTGATATACCCAATATGATATACCAAGGCTTTTTTCTTCTTTATAAGTGTTGCCAATTCAGAGATTTCTCACGAATTACTATTAGACACCGTGTAATTAATATTGAATTAACTGTCTGTGTGTGATCATTACCATGGCCAGGGGGTGGAAGCAGGCCCGTAACTGCAAAAAGTTTTGTCACCCCCCTGTGAAAAAATCGTCGACCATAAAAAAACAAACTAAAAACCTAGATAAGTAGTGCCCGTCAATTTTACAGCATCTCTGAGAACACTTCCTGCCCCCCTCGTTGCTCTGAGCTACATGTACATGTAGTTACGGCCCTGGGTGGGAGTGGACTAGGAGAATGGCTTTCCAGCATACATGTACACTTAATTCAAGATTTGGATGAGAATGTAGATGGTCATGTTCAAAAAGCTTATTGATCTCATACAGCTTTTGAAATTTATAAATTTTGTTAATGAAAGAAATAGGCATATTGATTTTCGATAATTACTTTCAAAGTTATGGTCCTTGATCACTTATCTTATGGATACTTTAGAGGATAAAGTTTTGGTCTGATTGACATGAAATTTATACACAGTGCTTTTAGCTTCATTAGATGAAGAAAGCCCATTGAAAAGGTCAAGTTATCATCTAATTGTATGTCAAATTTAGTTATTGGTAATCAGATTGTAAACAGTGTTTTGATCTTAAAGGGACTATCCCGATTTCAAGAGAGTCTCAAAATAAAAGTCGGAGTACATATGAAATTTAAGCGCCAAAATATAGAGGAATGGTGTATTGACCTTCTCTCAAAATTCCAGCTCAAAATATTTAACCGTTTGGACGTGAACGTCAAAACTGCTTATCCAGACACGTAACCCTTTTAAGATTTCTGAACAGTTTTTTCGTTGGGTGACCTGATAATCGATTCCCGTTCCTTGAGATGTCTATATAGTGAATGACCCATGTGCTCTTCTTATTAAAGAAAGGTATATTTCACCTACACATTATTTTTATAAAATAAAAGTCTGGTTTTATCCAGACACCGCATAATACAGCTTGGGACACCGATCTCCATTTCCGTATGAAGACTGACGGGTTTAAGTTGTTTGAAAACTTATCACAAATATTGAGTTAGATGCTCGGCCCTTAGCTAGAGGATTTTAAGGGATTTTAACACAAAATTAAGTAGTTTTATTCTCCAATAAATATCGGGATTAGCCCTTTAATCTTTATAACCACAAAGTGTCCTACATGTCACAATCATCTAATTTGATGCTTGAAAAGTTAAAGACTCTATGCATGACTTTGGCGCTATATAATCCCTTGCAAATAAAAATGTTGTGAAAGTTGAATTTTTAATAGGAATATCATCCCAAAAATAGTTCAGTTTAATTCAGTATTTACAAAGATATGACATATTGAAAATTCCCTATGTAACAAGACAACTGCCATCTTTATTTGCCATGAACCAAATTGATGGACATGTATTCAATCCGATTGAATCCAAGAAAGGATATTATCTAGGGTTGGTATCTTGATTTTGTTATGTTAAATAATCAATCAGAGTACATTATTTTTCAACAATGCCATTTTTACCATCCCTGGTTAATATACATGTAGCTTATAGTCACCGTGTATATTACAGAAATATGATGTATTTGTGTCAAAACGTTCTACTGCTGACCTATCATATATGAAGTTGGTTGTGTTTCCTGGCAATCCAGATTGAAGTAATCTGGGGTTTTAAACATTCATTCTTCAAGATGTATATGAAGATTTAATTTCATTATGGCAAGAACTATATATTAATCAATATATCTCTCTCTCAAAATAAAGCAATTCTGAAATAAAATGACAGGCATGTTTCTTTCTTGGCTAATAGCCCGTTCAGACGCTTATTTTTAAACCAGTTCATAATCGCTGGAGCCAAATCAGTTTAACTATTCTGACCTCTTCGGTCTGAGGTTAGAGTTAATTGCGCATGGGTAGCTTCATATTCTTTATTCGGTTCTCGCACGCTTTAGATAACATTGGCACAGTCTGACCCCGATATTTTCACAGGAATGTAACTTACTGCATGCTGCGCATGCTGAAAGCAAGCTGGAGCTGGGGTTTTTAAGCCAACCCGTTCAGACGGCTAAGATGAACCAGTTTAAAATAAAAAGCCTTCTCGAAGACAGGTCGCAACCTGGGGTTTTTAAACTGGTTTATTTGCCCCACATGTGCGTTCAGAAGCTTAAGTTAAACTGGTTTAACGATCCCCGGGGTTTTTTAACCAGTTCAACTTAAGCGTCTGAACGGGCTATATGTGAAAGGCTGTACAATCCTGGAAAATATGCACTGTAACCTGTGGCGATTCCAACAACCCTGCTGAATGGTGACTGTTTCTATGTCATCTCCTCACTGAAGAGTCAAAATCTGTGATTGACCTATTTTCAAGTCAATTATAAATCATCTGTAGTATTACTATAATAGAGCAATTCTATGATGATCCACCAACAGTACACACAGTATTTTCACATAAATCACACATAATACACCATACATGTGAAATGAAAGGAATTGGGGTTTAATGCCCTATTTTTCTATATAAACAATCTTTTTGTGACATCCGAAGGACTAGTCAATGTTCTTTAGCAGACCCCACATCCAAAACTTACACTGTCTACACTTACATGTAGCTCTGCTTCAGAACAGACATGAAGCTAGTTGACCTACATCAAGGATTTTAGTTAAATGTAGAAATACTAACTATACTTTGAAAATTTAATGAAGTATTTATTCTCTTTCCATTTTCATATTTAATGAAATTGAAAATGTTTGTTTAGTCTTTGTGTGTATGAAAGATGTTAAACAGATTAGAACCACATAAGAAAATAGTACAATAAATTTTCAACATACGGGCCGGGCCATTCAATCCAGAGATCTATTCTCAGAATAGATAGTTCTCTGTGTGCGAAATGGAAACCATGCTAGAAAATTTGATACTTTCTCAAACCCTGCATCTCCCGGTCAGTGAACCAGCACCACCCACCATGGCTGCTTACCATACATGTACATGTAATATACAACATTTTAAAATTATACAACATGTCTCGATCTCTTTTGTGATAAAATGATAATGGTAAACTGGGAGGTTGATCATCTCAGCGCAAACAAAATAAAATGATATATTAATAATTTATGGATTTGTTGTAAATAGAGAATTTATTTCCTTGTCTGTCCAAGAAAAGCTCTTATAGAGTTATTTTTTTTTAAGCTGATTTTATTGAGGTTGTGATAAGAAAGGCGAGGGTTTTCATGAAAGGTTTTGTTTGTATAGTTAAGTAAAGTTATCAGGCATTTCAAATATCATATGAGGGGAGGTGTTTTGTGGAAAGGTTTGAAGGTGAAAAGATCCCATTGCCCATTTATGATTACTTTATTGAAAGCCCCAAATAAGCTACCTTACACAAATAAAGTTGTCTCTATATCTCTAAGGGTGTGACATTTTGTCTATACAAATCTATTAAAAGATAACTGATGTATGTATATTTGTACTTAGCATAAGAAAATACACACTGCATTTAATTTACATTAAATATTTTTCTTTTCTTTTTTGTTTTTTTTCTTTCAAACTTATTTAGGTAATTACACTTACAGTAAATGTAGTTACATTTTTACATACATGGAAATGTTAATATGGCTATTGTATTAGATATGAATACCATATAATAATACATGAATCTTCAAACTGTCAACATGGGTGTCTGCAGGATTTTCTCAAGGTTGTTGGAAGTCAGATTTACAACTACTGTACATGTAGTACTGTTAAAAGTATGTCCGAGCATAGTGATGCACATAAATGGTAAACGTTTTTTGTTGGTAAATAGAATATTTTTCATTTAAAGGCACACATACCCAGCAGTATATTTCTATCAAAGCTATTTAATAATGTTTGGATATAGAAATAAGTGAAATTTTTATATGAATGTTATGTTTAGGTCGATACTTAATTAAATAAATATAAAGTGACAGGAGTTGGAATATTTGCACCTGTATTGAGATGTTTATCCAAGAGCTGCATAGGGTACTCCTGTGCTGTATTATGCTGCATCCAGTATTTCCTTGAAAATCCTGAAAATCCTACTACCTGAGATTGCCTATAGTAGTACGGTCCATAGAGGCATACCTCATCCTTCACTAATGTGATCTCTTCAAGAAATAAATGACATTAAGCAAATTTTTATTTACTATGATCTTCTTGGCGGCATGAACCAACTTATAACATCTAAATAATTGCACCAAACAGGTATCACATGACCTCGCATGAAGAGTGGTATGTAACCAAATATCGCCTTATGAAATATGTCATACCATTTTCAATATTCCATCTTTAGCAGAAATAAGCTGGTAATCATAATATAAAAACGATCAATGTTTTTTAAGTTTACCTACTGGTATTTGCATTGAAATGTGGACGTATATTGTCATCATGCCAATCGGTGTCTTTGTCTTACTGATGGAAACTCCAGAGCTCAAGTTACTATCTGATTTACTTGAAATTTATTCACAATGTTTGAGGTTCATGAGATGAAGAAACCTCTTGAATAGGCAAGTTATTATCTGATAATGTTTTGTTTATAGTTTTTGATAATTAGTAAATTACTGTCAGAATTATAGCTCTTGATTAATTTGAAATAGCCCTTGTGGACGACCTAGATCCTAAAGTTATCATCCAATTGACATAAAATTTATACAAATTGTTTTCTATGGATTTCTCATTGTATACAAAATATTCATTTGGTTGTCTAAACATGTTGGGTTTTTTTTTGTCCCCCGCCTTTCGAAGAAAGCAGGGGACTATTAAAATGGGTTCGTCCGTCTGTCTGTCCGTCTGTCTGTCTGTCTGTCCGTCACACTTTTTGGGACACAATAACTCTCTTCCTAATTGAGCTAGAATGTTCAAACTTGGTGTATGTGTTTATTAGGTCAATGCCTTGATGGAGTTCGAAGATGAGCATTTTCCGCTTAGGGTAAGCAGAGATAAGCAATTTGATTGGTTGATGCTTTGGGACACGATAACTCTCTTCCTAATTGGGCTAGAATGTTCAAACTTGGTGTATGTGTTGATTAGGTCAATGCCTTGATGGAGTTCGAAGATGAGCATTTTCCGCTTAGGGTAAGCAGAGATAAGCAATTTGATTGGTTGATGCTTTGGGACACGATAACTTTTAATTGAGCTAGAATGTTCAAACTTGGTGTATGTGTTTATTAGGTCAATGCCTTGATGGAGTTCGAAGATGAGCATTTTCCGCTTAGGGTAAGCAGAGATAAGCAATTTGATTGGTTGATACTTTGGGGCACGATAACTCTCTTCCTAATTGAGCTAGAATGTTCAAACTTGGTGTATGTGTTGATTAGGTCAATGCCTTGATGGAGTTCGAAGATGAGCATTTTCCGCTTAGGGTAAGCAGAGATAAGCAATTTGATTGGTTGATGCTTTGGGACACGATAACTTTAGTTCTAATTAAGTGAGATTGATGAAACTTGGTGTATAGTTTCATTACAGTAATACCTTGACTAAGTTTGATAATGAGCATTTTCTGCTCAGGGTAAGCAGAGCGATACGCAATTTGATTGGTCGAGACTTTGGAAAACAATAACTCTCCTACTTTGATTGTTAGACTATAAGTAAAGATATACTGTTTGATTGTTCAATACTTTGTAAAAGATAATTTGTGATAAATTTATATGTGTCCTCTAATTATTTTCCTATTTCGGCGGGGGACATCAGCCTCACTGTTGGCTTGTTTTTTTAAATATCGAAAAAATATTAAATCCTATACAATTGGTATTTCGTATAATTTTCAAATGTGTTACATAGAAGTACATGTATACAGGTTGACAGTGATCTGAGAGAGAAATGGGGTTTAACGGAATTAATGCCCACTTGACACAAATCTCGGTCATTTTGGGACTACCATATGCTTAAAACATGGTTTTTTTTTAAAAATTGAAAAAATATTCATTCCTAAAAAATTTGTATTTCATATAATTTTCAAATGAGTTACAAGTTACAAATGGGGTTTAACATCCATATGACACAACTTGGTCATTTTGGGACTAACACATGGCACTATTTCATTTTAATCGATTGTAGGGGTCTTTAGCAGTGGGAGGAAATATTGTATAGTTTTGGACTGCTGGTGATGAAAGTCTGCCATGGCAGCAATTTAAAAAATTGATTAACATTGATCACATTGATTGACATGTAATATGTATATTGTTGGAGATTTAACTGGTATTGCTTATTGATTATTTGATAATTATGACATTATGTTGCCTAAATTTTAGTTTAGATTTCTAGACCACTTCAATGGATCGGTGAAATTCAGTGAAAAATTTATGTTTTAGAAAAATGGTTTGCTTAAACAGTTTTGCCAGTGATTTTTGTTAACTTTGTTGATTGAAATTGGGTTTTATTTGCCATAATTCTGATTGTAAAGATGTTTTCCCATACATTTGGTAATCCTCTCATACAGTGTCATTTCTGAAAGAAGCAATGCAACTAGTTACAGAAATGATTAGATTGAAGTAAAAAAAAATAATAATACCAAACTAGATGATTAAAGACATTATCCTGAATGGAAATAGAAAATGAATAGACGAAAAATTGTATTACGGTTGTTTTTATGTCATATTATTTATATGATGGTTCATATTGATTATGTAGTGTGACAGTAGACAAAATGTTATTAGTTGCCTGGATAAACCATCAATTTTTCTGCCCGCAATCTTCTATCCAGCGTGTGAGTATTTGGGTCTGGATCGAAGGCGATTATCTTTCGTTGGTTGTAATAGAGAGTCAAGTAGGCATCAGGGCTTCATAACATGGCAACATATTGATTTCGTCAGTTCTTCTTCAGCATGTCTGATTGATATTGGGAATTTATATTATTAGCCAGGGACTGATGTCATTTAGAGCTATTTATGGACTGAGTGCCATCAAATCCTGATAATGCCATGTTAAAAACGGTGTTTAGCCTTCATAATGGACCAGATTTAACTAATTTCAACTAGCTTAAAATAAAAATCAGTTTATGTAAACATGATACATAAAGGAAGCGTTATTACTTAATAGAATCACAGAATTATAAGCTGAGATTTGGATAAAGACACTCTTAAGAGTAGCCTGGAAAAGTTCTGTTAGAGAAATGACTGAAGACAATTAAAAAAATTTCTCTTAAGTCTACAATAAGTAGGCCTACTTTTGTATTGCATTATATAATTTTCTCGCACTAAAAAACCTCACCGAATTCTATGTTTGTTTAACTTTGGGGTTATTTCTTCATTAATTATGATTATTATAGGATACAGTGTTCTATCAACGACAGAAAATTGGAATAACGATTAAACAACCCTTTATCAGTCAGTGACAGCATTAGAAAGAATGATTTCAGGATGCTAAGCAAATATTTGGACCTAAACACATATCCATTAGGAATGGCTTATTCTCTTGAATAATCTATAACTATTCACTTTATATCAGCTAACAGTGTCTATTTCTGATGATGCCTGAAGCTAGAACTATTTTCATTTATATTGTCATTTTAATAGGAATCAATAGAATTAAGTAAATGAACTGCTCCCAAAGCAACATATTAGGAGTGACCTGAATGGCTACGGCATATTGATTCTCACACCAAAACTCAAATCAGAAAATTTTGAAAGACAATGGTTTTTGTTGAAAAATTATTTTAAATATTAAAAATGATTTAAGATTTGTTTATACAGAAAACCAATGGTTATGGTTATAATTTTCCAAATGAAACATCAAACTAAAATTTTGGTTGTGATTTAGTATATCTATGAAACCTGTACATGTAAATCATCAGACTAGAGTTTTATATCTTCTATTTAAAGATAAGATAAAGGGCTGACTGTTCTTGCTATAACAGATCAAGAATAGATAATGAAACAAGAATATATTGAAAATTTCAGTCAAATTACTTTATTCTGTGCAAAGTTATGAGTGTTTGAAGTTTTGAAAAAAAGTAGCGTTAATTGTTTATCATAGGTAGAGTAGTTCACGGCTCAATAATTTGTCCTTATCAAAACTGACCTGCTAATCTGCCTGTCTATACCATCGAGGAGATTTTCTGGTGTGAGCAAAGGTTAATCCTGCACACATGGAGTCGGAGATCGCAACAAGTATATGTCACAAATAGCTTTTAAACAAACAAGTATTGGTATAAAATAGCTGAGAAAAAATACACCCATTACGCGCTTGGAGTTTCGTGGTTATTTTACAGCAAACGTGAACAAAAAATTCTGTTGGCACTCGTTGATTTAATTTTTGATTTTGGCAATTTAGGCGATTTTGGTACAGAGCTAGCTGTAATAGCTTCGTTTCTTTTCTAACTTTCAAACTCATGAGCGCAGCAAGATAAACTCATTTGAGATTGACTTTTACTTAGTGGTTACAACCTTCGTTTACATGCCGCTCTCATGAGTTTAGTGTTGTATAGCCATATATCAGTTCTAAGCATGTATTATGGTGGTCTGTATCCTACTAAGGATACATGATTTATCTCCCTTACATATTGCCTGTTGTAAGACTTGATAATTTGTATGATTAGGAGTGGGCTCTCCTGAATGGAAGTGATTCTATGATAAAGTCTTTTGTTTCTATGATCAATCTTCTCCGATGAAAATATAATAATTAGAGTCGACTTGACATCACACAACATTAGAAAACAAATATTTGCTAGCTCTAAATAAGCAGAACTATTTGAGACCGGAAAATAACCGAAACAAAATTTTTATTTGTAGTCTTTATTTTCCTGACACTTTTCGGTAACTTGGTGCAAATTATTTTCAGGGTATTTTATTTAATTATTTCGTAGAATAATTTCCTCAAACTTTATTCAGCAATGTGTTCTTTTTTCATAACAAACATCACACCGCAAAATATATTTATTTATCTGGGGGACAAAAAATAAAGTTAGTGTTAAATTCTTAGATTTATAGAGGTCTTTATCCATCTCTCTCGTATTACATGCCATTACATTTTCATCTACTCCATAAAAAATCCCATCATACTGCACAATATATTTATTTATCTATGGGACTAGCATTAAAGTGTTGAATTATTAGATTTATAGACGTCTCCCCCCCTCCCCTCTCTCTCTCTCTCTCTCTCTCTCTCTCATGCCATTATAAACAGACAGATGTCTGTGAGGATACAGAGATGGAATCACTATTCATTTTAATATTAGGCTAATCTTTAAACAATTCATGTCAAATGTCGATCTTGTGATATCCAGCTAAACGTGTATTTTAATTGCCACTGTAACATTATAAGTAATTAATATTTAGACATTTGAATTGTCGGCATATTGTAAAAAAAACAAACCTAAGCATTTGCGCATGCGTGCAGATGTTGAAAATTGAATCGTCTCATAGAGTGTACTCCGTTAAATCACGGCAAGAAATTAAACAATGTTTCCGACTGTGATGAAGACATCTTCATTCCAGGGACGCAATTCTACTTTTATTTTGACCAAGAACCATAACTCATTTTTGTCACAAAGATTTAACTGCCTTGATAATGTGCTTGAACATAATTTCAACCAATTTTTCCAACATGCCAAAATATCTTCAAAAATCAAACGTGGCCAGACTTCGATTGTTGACGAATGTAGTTTTTATAGTAAGTCTTACCATATAATGCTAAAATAAGCCTGAATTATTGTCTATGTGTTGTAAAATTTGTTGAGCTTGGACCACTCTATCATGGATCGTTAAATTAGCTATTATATTTTTAAACTCTTAAGTGTTCTAATCTACTTAAGTTAAAATCTGAGCCATTCATGGGCCAGCATGTTTATTATGGGCTTGCCATGTTAATGAATGTTTAAATAATAATTTCTTTAGCATTTAAACTTTGAAGCCAGAAAAAAGACCTGCAATAGACAGATTTAGATCTTACATAATGTGCATCTTTAAAGAAATACATATGCATGCATACTGGTACTATTAACACCCTGCGCCTTTCAGGGAAAGTAGCTAGCCAACATGTGTTCTCTAAGTGTTGGAAATGAATACAGATTCTTGGAATGGATCTTCAACACTTTATTTCAGGAGCAAATAACAGCAACAATTAATCAATTTATAATTTCCTATAAATCAGACCTCAAACTATTATATAGGTTCCCTAAGCTGGTCTCTCCAACTAATGAATCATCTTAAATACATTTGTCTTTTTATACAAATTAGTTACTATAAAAGATGTTGACATAAACATATAACTATTGAGGGATTAAGTCTTAAGGCATTTAAAACAATAGTTAGAAGAAACTTAACAGATCAACCACTTTAGTTGCCAGCCTATAATAATTTAAATTGACTGACAGATTAATTGCTCTCTGCCTCTAATGACTAACCAAGCATTAATGAATATTAATATATAGATCCGAAATTAAAAACAGAATTTAAAATAATAAAATTGCATATGACCTAGACATTGGTCATACTATAGAGACATTTATTGTCCCCCGCCTTTCGAAGAAGATGAGCATTTTCTGCTTACAGTAAGCAGAGATAAGCAATTTGATTGGTTGATGCTTTAGGACACGATAACTTTAGTTCTAATTAAGTGAGAGTGATGAAACTTGGTGTATAGTTTCATTACATCAATACCTTAACTAAGTTCGACAATGACCATTTTCTGCTGAGGGTAATCAGAGCGATAAGCAGGGCCTTAACTAGCCCAGAGCAACAAAGGGGGCGGGAAGTGTTCTCAGGGGTGCTGTAATATTGACGGACAATAAGTGAGAGTCAGGACACTTAGTGTATAGTTTTATTACATCAATACCTTGACTAATAGCCCGTTCAGACGCTTAAGTTGAACTGGTTTAAAAACCCCGGGGATCGTTAAACAAGTTTAACTTAAGCGTCTGAACACAAATGTGGGGCAAATAAACCAGTTTAAAAAACCCTGCTCGCGACCTGTCTTCGAGAAGGCTTTTTATTTTAAACTGGTTCATCTTAGCCGTCTGAACGGGTTGGCTTAAAAACCCCAGCTCCAGCTTGCTTCGAGCATGCGCAGTACGCAGTTAGTTACAGTCCTGTGAAAATATTGGGGTCAGACAGTGCCAATGTTATCAAAAGCATGCGAGAACCGAATAAAGAATATGAAGCTACCCATGCGCAGTTAACTCTAACCTCTGACCGAAGAGGTCAGAATAGTTAAACTGGTTTGGCTTATAGTACGTGTGAACGCAACACGATGCTGTCTTAAAAACCCCAGCGATTATGAACTGGTTTAAAAATAAGCGTCTGAACGGGCTATAAGTTCGATAATGAGCATTTTCTGCTCAGGGTAAGCAGAGCGATAAGTAATTTGAGACCTTGGAACACAATAACTCTCATTCTAATTGAGCTATAATGTTCACACTTGGCGTACATGTAGGTGTTTATTAGGTGAATGCCTTGATGGAGTTCGATGATAAACATTGTCTGCTTACGGTCCGCAGAGATAAGCAATCTGATTGGTTGATGCTTTGGGGCACGATAACTTTGGTTTTAATTAAGTGAGAGTGATTAAACTCTGAGTATAGATTCATTATATCAATACCTTGACTAAGTTTGTTGAGGAGAAATTTCTGCTTAGGCTAAGGATCGATAAGCAATTTGATTCGTCAAGACTTTTGAACATAACAACTCTGCTTTTAAGGGGGTGGACAGTAGAAAATTTCAGTTTTTTTAATAATTGAGGTAAAGTCACCATTCTTACACATCTAAGAACACATCCATTGAATATTACAAAAACGGCCGAAAAATTTTCCTGGGGGTACCTGTTGCTATGGAAACGGCGGCCATCTTGGATTTCTGCGTATAATTTTAGTCATCCAGTTTCTCAGAAACTATTCAACAGAATGTTTTAAAATTAAGCAGAGAGGTTACTGACATGTTCCTTTGTGCAATAGGCAAGTTTCATTACAAAATAATAATTAGAAAGCAAGTTATACACATTTGAATGTTAACTTCAAAATTCTTTCACGTGTCACAGTTGCTATGGCAACAATATATCAGGAACTATTTTACAGATTTCAATAAAATTCTCCTATTGCACAAAGTTATTATATAGGAAGTTATATTCCAAGTTTCAAGAAAATCTGACGATAACTGTCAGAGATATAGCATGACTAAAATTGGTAACTCTAGAAAAAAACTGTTTTGAGAAATCAACAACTGAAGTTGAAGTATTTCAGTAGAACAACTTACGCCGATCTGTTCAATTCATTTATTTAATATTAAAAAACTGACTCTTAATATATATATTTTCTAATGTATTTCTTATCAATATACAGTATTTTTTTATTTTATTTCTTGTGTGTAAATTTACAACCGAACATTGGCATAGGAATAGATGTTATTCAAAACAACCATAACTATAACAATCACTGACAGCAGGCCTAGCTGGTAATGGTATTGCAACCATACCACTACTAGGTCTAGCAGACGAATATTCATCTTCATTGGGTTTATTATGAGTGTCTGCCATACTTATTTAGTCATCTAAACAATTTCAAACGCATTTTATTTGAAAATCTTCAAAAATATTGATAAACAGTGACGTACGGTTCAGCAATAGCAACCAGGATTGATTTGGGACATGAGCTTAGTGCGCATGCCTATTGACCTGACCTAGAGGATTGCCCGCTTCTGATTGGACACTTCACCATTGACCTATGTGACCGACCAATCAAATAACGTAATCTCGAAATAACCTCATTAGGTATGCAAAACTTGTTCTTGCTTGCTATTTTTATCTCAATGCAGAAGAAAGGTTTCAAGACACCCCCAAAAAACGTCATTTCCTTTCAATAGGGGAAATCCCAAGCTTTCTAACAGTATCCAACATGGCGACAGTTTACCGGTCGGAAGCCAAGTATTTCACGTATGAAATGCCTATTGTTTTTAGATTTATATCAATAGTTTTAGCGGAATTAGGGCAAAATAAAAAAGGGTGGGATCATTCAGAACCAAATTTTGTAGAAATAAAGAAGAATTTTGTGAAAAAAATGACTGGTATGTGTTCCTAGATAGTGTTACTCGCAGATAATCATAAAACCTCAAAAACGATTTTATTGTTAAAATTCACCAAATGAAGTGCGAACGACGGCCTTAACTGAGGTAGAATATTTAAACTTGATGTAGATGTTCATTAGGTGAATGTCTTGACTGAGTTCAATGATTAACATTTCGAGCTAAAGCTATGCAGAGCTAAGCAATTTCATTGGTCGATGCTTTGGGACAAGATAACTTTGTTTCTATCTGATAGAGAGTGATGAAACTTAGTGTATAGGTGATAATTTGTTTGATTGCTTGATACTTTTGGGATTTCGGCGGGGGACATCAGCCTCACTGTTGGCTTGTTCATGTTTATATCACAAAGATCTTGGTTCCTTTCGATAATCACGCATATTCAAATGTAATTGTTCGAAAAAATTGATTACCTTATTTACCTGTTAGATAAACCTAAATTAAGAGGTACTCATTCCATATAGGTAAATCAGCCAGGACATGTTACATGAATATGGTTGAAAGCCTGTTGAAATTATAATTTTTAACACATTTCATCCTAACTTTGAATCCTTAATGAGATTATGGAATTTTAGATTTGTATCATTTGTTTCCATGTCAGAAATATTTTTGAGGAAATGAAAGAACTGGTGTGAGTCACGATCTGAATTAAGATGAATTTAGTGCGGATTCCCTGTCCAGGAAAAAGTTGCACTCTTTCTTATACGCTTTAAATTTAAAATTAAAAGAAAGAAATCCTCAAAAACCCAAATGTGTTATTTTAAAAATGTACCCATTGGAATTGTTTAAGAAATTTTAAGTCCATTTCTTTTTGTACTATCAAAAAATGTGCAACACACATTTTAGCTGGACTTCAGTGTTAGATTGGAGTAGTCTCCCTTTATCTACTGACCTGAAAAGGCAATCTGGAAATTGTATTCTGGCCTGGCTGGTTCAGTTATTGTAGCACATATTTTAGCTGTCTATAGTTTCAATAAAATAGGGCAGAGCTTTCTTTCACATCTAGTCTGTCTGTGGTATTTACTTAGCCACCTTAACAAAACAGACTGATTTATGACTGGCGGCTCACTCAAGAGGTTAAATATATTTAGAAAATAAAAGGATGATAATATTATGAGGGATATTGAGGCTTATTTATTAAACTAAGCATACAAAGAAGCTCCTTTCTTGATAAATTGCATTAAAGTGGGAATCCTTTTTGAGCACTTAGGTTATGAATGAGTACAAAATAACTTTTTAAACAGAATGATTGGGTTATTTAATGTGATTTGTTGTGGAAGTTGAAGAAGAAAAATGACTCACATGCCTTTTTATTATTAAATAATATTTGATTATGTCATCTTTGATACAATGCTACACTGGGTATCTAATCATTAAATTATGTTAGAAATTCAATAGAATTGCAAAAATTATTAGATAATTTTCCAAGACTCAATTAATTCTGTTTGGTATTCATGATTTTTTTCTGGTCCGAAAAAGGTTGAGTCAAACTTCAGCAGATAATGTAAATGTCAACAATCTGTCATTGACCCACACCGGGACTGGGTTGATATCGATCAAAAACCAGAGGCAAAAGCTTTAATTCACCTAGTGCAGAAAATGCAATTGCACTACATCTGCTCCGTTTTATTAAACCAAGGTTTAATAATTTTCTAGCAAAGAGTCAATAAATTTACTGAGACAAAGAAGCTATTTCAGACTTTGTTCAGCATTAAATAAACATGCTTACGCAATTAGTTAATTTGTTGGACAGCTAACGCAGGCAGGCATTTGATACGATTCCTGGCCTACAATCTATTAGTTGTAATTTACCCTCCTGCTTGTTGAAGATCATTTGTTCAAATTGATCACATCTTACCCTTTGAATAAACAAATTTGTGTAATTGGATGGTGGCTTGGTTGACGTTTAAGACAAGGTCATTCGTTAGCGGACTTATTATTCCAAATGATTTTATGATTCACACATTATTGGTAAAGATACAAGGTTAATCAGTGTTATTATCATGGGAGATATCAAATAGAAATATCTTTCCCCTTTTCTCGCGCGAAACATCTCCGATCTTTTTTCATTTCTTTCAAAGCATTCAATTTCACTCCGGATGCACTATAGTGGAAAGAGTGGTGTCGAGAATCATCGATAATGAAAATATTCACGGCTTTAAATTGAAACGGTTGTCAGTAATTTACTAATGGACACGATCGTCAGAGGCTGTTGGCCAACAGGAAAAACGAAGATCTGGAAAGTTATAGACTTTAAGAAAAATCGTTTGAATAATATCAAAATATAAAGATCAAGATAGATATATCAATACAAAAAACATTATACAGAAGATGGGTTAAGTTTCTATTTAAATATGTAGCTTAAAGTCTTTGATTGTTATTTTAGGAATGTTTAATCTCTTGCAAACTACAATTATAAAGTTTAATTCCATTTAATATTTACAAAGATAAGATGAATTGAAAATTTGTCAACATTCAATATCCTCATATACACATAAAATGGTCAAAAAGGGAACAGAATCCAAGCCGGGAGCTTATCTAGGATTGGTATTTTGATTTGTGTTCTTAATTAAATGTTAAATAATCAATCTGATTACATTTTAGCATGGATTAAGCAGTAAAAAAGTTAGATATTATCAGAAAAATGCAAATGATGATTAGGAGATTTAATATCTGAAAAGATTCATTTATTGAGTAACTTCAAAAAACTAACAGGAACATGTGCCTGGATATTGTATGTTCTAAACTCGGTACAGCTAGTATTACATGTACATTTATGTTGAATATAGTAAACTACTTGTCAATCATCAGGGAGTAATCTTTATGATTTCATCCAAGAAATTAAAATACAAAAATAAACCTGATTCACAGCCATTGATTAATTCATAATGAAAGTGGGAATAGTTTTTGCAAGACAGCTGCTCTTAATTCTGATAAGGAAATGTAAACATATGTAGGATGTTACAAATCATTTGCTATCAAACACCAAGTGTTGACATAGTTGAAACTACATGTATATATAGGCAGCAATCATATAAATTACATAAATACACATGCACATTATACCCCACTACCAGTACTTATATATATTCTATATTTATATATATCATACTTATCATCTGTTTTTCATTATTAATTAAAGTTAGATTAGTCCCAGTTAAATAAACCCTGTTTATCCCAAAAAACATACCAATGTGGATATTGAAATGTGTAATACCATTAAAATTTCAATAATTCAGATGATTTAAAATATTAAATCTAGACCAAACCTCAAAAATCTGAATTAAAAAGTTTGTGAGCACGAAAGTTTAAGATATATATTCTACTAAACCAAAACATGCTGCTCTGAACTGCTTAATTAGTTAATAAAATAGCAAATTGAAAAATTTACACAACATGGTTTTCGTGCTGACAATCTAAATATTACTATAATTCAAACGCGTTAACATTAGATCTTTTAGCATGTGCCTTGACTGTTTATAGGCGAATAAAAGCTACTACTGACAATGCACGTGCATCAGACCTTTCAACCCCAATTGCCAGTTAATCTAATTGTATGAAGTTATTGACTGATTTGGATGAAACTTGCAGGGCTTTATTGTGTCATACAAACCATGGTGCAATTATATCTTTGATTCCATCCATGATCTTTATTTTGGAAAATAATGACCTCTTGTGAAATTATCAGAGGTCATCATTTCGATAAAAAAAACTCCATGCAAGAAAAACAATAATACACAATGAAACTTGTTTATTATTATTATATTCAACGATAAAATTTATTGTGAAATTTCGGGTGTTGATAATGCGATCCGATTGTCTAGTTTTCTGTCCTAATCCAGAATTAGTTAATTCCTTTAAACGTCCATCAAACAAAGTTCAGATTATTAAGTATATCCAAATTTCTCTTATTTATCAATCAAATGTACTCTCCATAAAAAGACACATTTCGGCAGATATGGCTGAACAACTAGCGAACAAATCCATTTTGAAGACTTTTTTTTTTGCATTGATATCGCTTCGCCTCAGCTTATTTCATGAAATGATCTTGTAGAAGTCTCTAATCTATTCAGATGATTATTGACAGAGTTATTGACAAACAAACAAACTGCTTTGTCTGAAAGATGAATTTTGCAGGAGTTTTGTTACATCATAAAGATGTGCTACATTCAGTAGGAAAAATCAAATTTAGGAGTATGGAATCAAATTGGATAAAGTTGTGCCTCGCTAATGCCGATGCTGATAAACAGTATTATTGCCCTTGCTTCACAATTTTTTTTTAACCAACAGACAGGATCTAATCGGAAACAGTGGTGTAATATATACATGTAGTATTGCCTCATAAGGATATGTCCTATTTTGTTTGTTGGTTAATCAATATCTTTTTTAGACTATTTTGCTGCTTTTAGACATAATTTTGGATCTTACTGAACTTTTAACAAAAAAAAGTTAACACCCGATGTGTATGAAATTTATATGCATTATTGAAATCAGTGAAACAAAGAATTTTTAAGCCTTTTAAATTTCAACAAATTCTGTTAATTACTTCTAGAGTTAATTAGAAGCTTATTGAATTTTAACAATTTTGGTCAATTACTTACAGATGTATAGTCCTTGTTTGACTTTGGAAAAACCTGTGAACCCTCTAACGACAAAATTTATCGTCCATTCTTTATTAATTTTATATTGATTATTAAAATTAGTGAAATGAAGAAGCTTATTGAATATTAACAATTTCCGTCAATTTCTTCTAGAGTTATGGCCCTTCGTTAGTGAAAAGAATTGAATTTCAACAATTTCCTTTAATTTCTTCCAGAGTTATGTCCCTTGTTTTACTTTATAGAGCCTTGCGAATGCTCTGACGACAAACTTTAACATCCTATCTGTATGAAATTGATGTTCATGTCTTGCAAATGCCCCCATTTATCTACAAAAGAATGAATATGAGAGAACCCTTGTCAACTTCTTGGACGATTTAACTGCTGTGAACCCATGTTTCATTGCCTGGCAACCTCAATCAGTTTCACAGATAATTACGAAAGTCTTCTAATATCGCTGTATAAGATGACTACCTTCAACACGTGACGTCCATCATGCGGCGTCAATCATTGACTCAATGGCACATGCATTGTTTACATAAGAGCTTACTGGTTCGAGCAGAATGGAGTCTTTTACTCATTTTAATACCCATTTACACTAAATAGGAAATGATTCTTAACTACAAATACGCCAAATTTATTTATTTATTTTTCTTATACATAAAAAAAAATGTTTTAGAATTTAATTTGTCGGAGGAAAAAAGTGAATATTTGTGGCTCATTAAGTCCATCGATGTCATCCTTATCAGTGATTGTAGCGGCCTAGCGAAAATTCACTGCTGATCAGTGTGTGGCAACCTATGTTTGACTCTTTGGGTCACAATTTTAATAATTGTTGTGTTAAAAATATCTGTTAATTTCCATTTTACCTTTTATACAATTAAAAAGTAGGATTTTAAACCTCATTTCATTTTATAAGCTTACACTTTTTATAAACTAATGTATCTCTCCGATAATTGTAATTTTCACATAATGGAAGCATGAATTCTTTTTCCTCCAAATTTTTTTTGTCTACATCTATTTATTTCTTTGTCATTCGTTTGGAAATTTATCTTCTAAGATCTTGCCTAGAGCAGATTTTACAGTTTATAACAAATATTTTTTTAAAATACTTATATTTATACATACAGTAGAAAATGATCTAGGTGTTTAAAATTTTATTCACCACAAAGACTCTTTGTTCAAATAAAGCAAACTCATTCTTTACAATATCAGACTAGAAATCAGTGTCTCAATGTGGGAGGACGGTGAATTATTTATAATGGAAATCTGTTTCTACAGTGTTAAGACACCTTGTTTAAAATTATTGAGCGCAGCCAGGCTTTTAGTGGGTGTTTAATGCGGATTAAGCTAAAGTTGTTTAACTGAAGGCAAGTAATTGGAATGGGGAAGGCTACATTAGCAGCAACCTCTAGTGCGAAACAGAAACGATTTGTATCGGCAGTAAAAGTGCAATTTAAAAACAGCCAATGAAAGCAGATAAATCTAATTGCCTTTTAAATGTTTTGCCGGCAAATCTGGAAATGCTTCTGTGTGACGATCTTGCTGTATTTACTTAGTCACGTTTGCTTTTGTTATCATTCCATTCTACTAGACACTGTTAATAAAACCCTCCCTATCATTTCTATAAGTATCCTTTACTCATCATTATTTGTTAGTAATTCTTAAAAGTACTAATGGTATGTGTTTCTTTATGTTGAGTGTGGCATATTTGAGAGAAAAAAAAAATCAGACAAAGTCTTATCAGTAGGAGGTATGTGATTAGTATAGTGGGTTCGATTCTTTTTATATTATTGTATATTAATTGCACTTTTGGTCCGTCCGTCATCAAACATATATCTAACAATTCCTTCTGAAATAATTGAATCTGATTACTTTTTGAAAGCATGGGAATACTTTAGTGACAAAGGTTATCAACTGATCTACTTGAAATTTATACATGTATGCTTTGTATTATGGAGCCTGTTGAGCTACATTAATTCCCAATAATTGCATGTAAAGTAATTGCCCTTTGTAGAATCACATTAAAGAGAAGCTATTGTTATTGGTCAGAATCATAAGAAGCTATAAAGAAGGACATTAAATTCTTTGAAATAGTTGTTAATTTATTTGTTATTGTAATTGTAATAATTTTTAAATTGTCAGCCATTTGTAGACTTTTTTTTCACTAGGGCATACAATCTGATTAAAATACAGATCTATATTTCGTTTTGTTTTTTTTATACTTTCGATGGCCTACACTGCATGAAGATCTTACCGGTTGTAGTGATAGGTCGCGTCTGAGGTCATACATGCGGCTTTTGACCCTCTGACGTCAGACATTTGATTAGCCGATCAGCATTGGTGTTTCTAGTGGATTAGCCACAGTTCCGTGCACCACACGCCAAAAGCTTGCTGTAACAGACTGATTCATTGCCTAAACCCTCACATCATCCAGAACATGTCAATGATAACAAGTAATCCATATTCTAGTGTAGTAAAGACAAGTAAAACGAAATTTTGAACTTTAAAAAACGAAACGAAATAGGATCTGTGTTTTAATCAGATTGTAGGGCATAAGAAGATTGTCATTTTGGCCTCTCACATGACCTAAACCAACCATAATGACATCATTGGTGTTCCAAACTTCGTCACTCAATAAACTTATGCAGCTAATCTGTAACATTTGAAATAATTTAGCTTAATTAATAGATTTATTGTGACAAATGGCAGCTCTGTATGGTTCCATATGCACTGGGCAATAACTTGGAAATTAACCCTTGAAAATTCTGGAATAACTTATGGAATAACTTTTAATTTGATCATCACATGGCCCAAAATTTCATTAAGCTTCTTCTATCTAGGTATAAAAATGGATTAGATTCAGATATTTATTAGGAAGAAGGTATGATGTAATTTCACATCATTATTTCATAGAAAGTTTTGTATATTTCTTTTAAAATGAGGTATTGCAGGTGTTCTACCTATTATTATGTATTATAAACAAGTTTTAAATTAAATCTTTCATACAGGCACAATAAAGGAAGAAAGAACAATTTTTTAATTTAATCAATTGTAAAATTACTGAGAGTTGACAGAGTACTATATCATTAAAATATTTTACTCTTATCCACATTATCTTTCAATCCTATAGAAACTGGTTGACAAGTTTTATCCAGTTTTATCAGAAATAGTGAAAGATCTCTTTGTTTAAAATAATTTTGCAAAGTGTTGAAAAGGGATTTCTACCCAAAATATGTAAGATACATAATAATATATAAGATTTGAATAATTGCTGCTAAGATAGTTTAGAAATAGATAATGAAAAATGAATATATTGAAATATTTTTCAGTCAAATTACTTTGTTCTAAGCGAGGTTATGACTGATCACAATAGTGTAGTCTCGATTGTCTAGTATCATTGCTATGATAATAAACAAAGATATGGCAAACATTGTCTTATTCAGCCATCTGATGTTCTAGAGAGTTGACTATGGGCTTGTTATGTGAATAAATGTCAAAATAATAATTTATATGTCACTTGAAGCTTAATAAAAGAACTTCAATAGGCAGATTTAGCTCTTACGTAATGCATCTTGAACTATTAATTTGTAAAAAAGAAATGTTATCGGAATACACGTAGGTAAAATGCATTAAAACTCCCAAATTGACCATTATATCGGGTGTATTTGTTTTTCTTAAGGCACATTTGATACACCCTAATATTCTAGTATTTTCAGAGTTTCGGGGCGTACATACACGCTCAAGTCAGAAGCACATGTTATATATTATATAAAAATATAATCATTAAATTTGTTATGGATAAAGTTAGTTATAATATGATCTGACGTGAATGCCCTGTATAAGTGCTTCGTTATTTTTGTTTGGGTATGAGGTGTAAAAAATTGAAATAGCAAGTGTCTCAAGTTACAGTAGTAATTATACAGTGATAAGATTTGTATCTTCTGTAAGTAATTTCATTCATTACTGAATAGTCAACTAAATAACCTCAGAAAAACTGCTTGTCTATTATAATTCAATGAAAATAACACCTGTACATTATGAGCAAGACCTACCTGAAGAAAATTTTGTGTATAATTTAGGGAGTGTCAGGTGACAATTCGTCCTTCTAGAAAAAGAAAATACTAAAATATGTGGGTAATATGTGACTTACATGTAGGCTGGATGTCGAACTTTGAAACATCTTTTAACATTATTTGAAACTGTTTCCTTGTTTTTTTTGTTTGTACAATAATAGATTTTCTAGTTGATGGTCAGGTCTTGGGTTCCAACATATTCCTGAAGCAACGACCGCGAGTTTTACAACATGTAGGACGTTAAGGGGAGATCAAGCCTCTATTGAAGATGGGGTTCCAAATGGTCTTTGAATCCAACCAGTTATATTGCAGAACATCCAAGTATATTGTGGTACATATTGCAAAAATTCATTTTCAAAAGGAAAACCTATTTTTCACAGAATAGGCTTTAGTAGAAAGATATTTGCAGAATTATTATAATGATGATCGTGATCTACCAAATGAAAAAAAAAAAAGAAGGTTTATTTGATCTTCATGTTCCTGGTGTAACGCTTGTGTGAAATTGTTTTTAAAAGATTTGACTAACATTCTGTTGATTCTACTGTTTGTATAACCTGTAGATTTGTTTAGCATGTTCACTAAAACTCATTCTAAATAACATTGAATGGAATCTCTGTACCAATAGATAATTTTCACTCCTCTAATTTCAAGTCTAAATCCGCATTTAGAATGCATAATGTAACCGACTGATTGCATCAAGATTTATTTGTTTATCTTAAAAAGTATTTTTTGAACTTAACAAGTTTACCCTAAGTGATTATTTCCTTGCTTGCGGTTTGTTTGCTTCTATTGATATTTAAAGCTGTATTCTGTTGATGTATTCATTTTTATCCGTCCACATGTTCACCTAGTTTTGGGTATATAGTCATTGTCCCTGTCTGTCTGTCAACAATTTGCTCGTTAAAGACATATTATGTAGAGGCTACAATTTTCATCAGATTTCCATGTGAAGCATTGGGGTCACATTACATTGAACTCTAATCAATTTTAGCACTCCACAATCTCTCATTCAGGACTTACCTCCCCTTTGCCATGATTAGATGTGAAGCATTGAAGTCATGAGAGGATGAACCCTATTAATTTTTAGTGTTCCACAGCCGACAGTTTCTAAGTTACCACCCCTATGCACACAGCCTTTATTTTCAACAGTTTCCAATAACTCAACAGCTAAAGTCATCATCTGATTACTGGTACATGTTTTGTATAATACCTCTTTGCAGAGTTAGCACTAAGAATAATTGGAACCCAATTAAATTTTAATTATTGTTACTCTGATCCATTTAAGTGTCTTTTAAGTGCCCCTGTTATCTTCAAAAGAGTAGATACATTTTAGCTATTGTGGGCATGTTTTGTTGCCTGGCATCCTATCCTTTATTATATTTTTTATTTATTTTTGAATATTAGTTGATGTAAAAAAAAAATATCAAATTTCATTAGTTTTGACAGACAGTAGATAAGGAATACAAAAAACTATTTTCCATTACTCATGAAAATATTAATATATTTCAATATTTGTTTATGATTTGGAATACATGAATTTTAGTGTGTAGATGGGCAAAATTAAAGAACTGTTTCAAATATTCTTATGGGGGAAAAATGATCAAATTTTGTGAGTCTCAATTGACACTGAATAACGAATACCCCAAATTGGTTTGATTGTAGCCTTGAAAAACTATTCGAGTTTGAATATTTGTTTGAGATTTTGTTACATCTTAAATGACACTGAAAAATGAATACCCCCAAATCTGTGCGATTGGCTTTGAAAAAACTATCGGAAAAGGAAAATGTGTGTGAGATTTGGAATATATTGTGTAGATTGACTTGGAATAATACTGTGTAGATTGGTTTGGAGTAATATTTTGTAGATTGGCAAATGCAAGAGCTGTTTTGAATTTTTCCGATATCTGTTGATGACGGCCATATTTATGTGCCTTGATAATCTTACTAATTAAGATATAAAATAATTCTAGTTCAGGGTTCATGTTTTGGTCATATTTGCCCGTTTGAACCGACTGGCATTATAATTGACTGGCTGACAAATATTCTTAACAGTCAATTTACATTCCACGAAAAAAGATATTTTCAAGATGTACAAGTTAAAGCTGCATAAACACTACAGACATTGTATTCTGTGCCAAGTATTTTATAAATAATTATATTTTTCTGGAAAATGTCCTGTTAAATCTGAGTTAATAAAGTATGCTAAAAAAATGTCCAGCTGATAAATAAGTTGTAAGCTTTGAAGATTATTAAATGGACTGTATTATAAGTAGCAATGATCTGCTGTCAGTTACCGTAACTCATTTTATGATATTAATACTGGTCAGTCTCAGTTGTTAGTTTGACTGATCAATTTGTGTTAATTTATCATTTTATGATCAAATGGCACATCCACAAAACAACAAATAAACTAAGTATGGCTCATACAAGAGTTGTTGAAAAATCAATAGTCAGCTTTACTTTATCTGTCAATAACTCTGCCAATTGTCCGTCTGCTCTTCCTTCACCATACACCCCGAATCACAGTCAGATTGGCATACTTAACAGCGGACATATTGATTTTTATGGTGCTATGAGATGCTGGGTTTCTGCCTATCTTTTCCAACCGTCCCAATTATCAAAGGTCGTCTAAATCAGTATCATTTATTGGTAACTCGGGCCAAATGAAATAATGTTCCTCGGTGACATATCTGATCTAAATACGCAGACTTGATGAAATTAGATATTGATTCAGTGTTGAAAAGAAAAGTTATAGGCAACTATACTTTATAGTAATGTTGCATTTGAACCTTGCATGCACGACCAAAATATATTCAACACCATTAACAAAAGACTAGGATTTTGATATAAAAATTGATAAGGGTTTCCTAATCCGTGCCACCCACACCTCGTCCTCTACTTATTTAATGTAGATGTAAGTTTGTTGGAAATTTGGCATAAATGTCAGATGAAAATAGGAAAAGCGGTGAATGCTTTTTGAAATGTCTTTTGTTTCTCTGTGTCTATTGATTGTAGTATTGATTATCCAGTGTTTTAATGAGGGTTGTAGACCATAAGTAAGATAATGGTGATATTATTAGAAAAGAATGATTGTATCTGTTCGCTTGATGAAACCTATAATGTGATTGTTCATTCAATCAGTCAAATTGATTTATGGATGGAATGCACATAGATTTGTGTCAATACCTCGCAAACAAATTACACTACATTGCAGTATTAAATCATGGCTTTTAATATTTCATGAGTTGTTAGGCTGAAACCTAATTTACTCCAGTGTGGTTTCTATAAGCAGATGTAATTATCTAAAGTATCTGAAAAATGTCTAAATAGTACTAGTAGGCCACATCCAGGTACATCTCAAAGCCACACGGCAACTGAATAAAAATAAGAATTATCAAATTGTATATTTTTTGTATTTCTGTCAATTTGCTGAATTCCAGTTATATATTATGTATTTTAAAAGATTGTGTTTATCGAGAAGATGTTTACATTAGTGGCGATACTTTGAATCTGCTCTTAACACGTTTTACAATAAATTTGCAGACACAAACATTAATTATCTGAAGTAATGTCAACTATAAATTGAGTTGCTTAAAAGAAAAAAAAAAAATCTGAGAAAAAGAAAGATTTTTTGAACATAAACAATCATCAGGAGATAAGCTGTATTTTATTTCTCAAGATTTCAAATGCCTTTTGGGAACCACAACAATTGCAAGAACTTGACAGTAATTTTTTCAACATGTGGAGTAGAGAATATACATGTTTATTTGTTTATTACAGGTCATTGGGGACTTGCTAACACACCAACAATTCAGCTATTTCTTCAGGTGAGTTTTGTTTGTTTACGCGTGACTTTGTTTAACAAATGATATTGTCAGCTCTTCTAACTGTACTTAATGCTTGTATCAGTCTGTACCATGACCAAGGATAGGAAATCTTGTTAACATTCAATATTGACAAAAGAAAGCCCGATTAAGATTTCAGTATTGAAGATCATCGTCCGCCAGTTTGACAAAAAACATTTAAATATTAAAAGTGCTACAGAAATCTTTGAAGTTAAATCTTTATTTTACACATTATTCATTGAACCTTTGAAAAGAGTCTTTCTAATTACCATAGTATCAATTATGAAAGGAGATGGGTTAAAATTAAATTCAAACAAGAGTTATCTCCCTTGTATTGTAGTTCTCTCAAGGGTTTTATTACAACTATAAACTTGAATCACTCTATTAATGGGCTATTAATCTTCAAATGGGTAATTGTATGAATTATGAGCGTAAGCATCTGTCAAAATTGAAATGAATTATATGAATTTTTCTAAACATGTATTTACAAAATTAGTCATACTATTCAATCAACCTTAATATTTTATTGATTTATTGCCTTGTATAAATTCATAAAATATACAGTATGTTCGAAAAAGAGATAATAAATTCATCCAATATTTCTGTGATCGCTTCAAAATGTTTGGTTAATATGAAACACCAGCCATTATATTGTGAATTAGTTGAAAGGAATATGATTTAACTAAAAGATGCCTTACACATATTGGGTTATGCCTCATAAATTAAAAAGCAAAAAGATCAAAAGAAACGTTTTAGAATTAAGTCTGTAAATTATATAACACCATCTGTATTCAGTAAGCTAGGTAAAATTTTATTATATAGGAGGGTGTTTTTTATTGTCATAGATATATTAGTTTAAGTGCAACCATGATTATATACAGCGATAGGGGCATAAATTTTCCTGGCGAGAAATTTTGGCAATATTTCTGGCTAACAGAGGCGAGTGGTAAAATCTTATCAGTATAGCCTTCTAGCTGGCTGTTAGTACATATACAAATAGTCTATTTTGGTAAGTGAAATATATCTGTATTGTAAAGTGTAAATAGGCGTGTTATGTCTCAAGTTAGAAATCTGAGCAGTATTAAGGTGTGGCCAAATAAAATCATGTTTATTTTCACTTTTTCTCATTATTGGATGAAATTAACTGTTACTTTAAACCCGCTAATAAATTCTGTTTAATTCAATCATCCAATTCTAAAGACTAGTTGTACAAGTTTTTCTTCTCATATTTTTTTCCAGCAATACAATCTGCCTCCAATCTTTGGAATACTTTTTTTCCCCCAATTACTTATTTTTTCATGAAAGCGCACATAACATTAAACAGCCAAAGTTTCTGCTGTCTGCATTTTGAAGGTTATTTAATAGTCTGTTTGACCATGAATTAATTCTCAAATAAAACCATTAAAGAGAGAGAAAGCAGAGAATTTACCCAGCCCTAACCTTTTCACCTCTGAGCAAATTTACCCTTTGACCCCTGTCTGATAGTTGTAGGTGATAGGAATGTTTAAGGCTAGTAAAGATGATTTGTTTGGTTCACCAATGAGACCAATTACTCTTTAGTTAGCAAGCTACACCATTCTTAATTTCAGCATGCTTGTTACAGGGCCAAAGCCAGGCTGATACAAAGCCCATCATGTATAACTAGGTTAAAAATCTACAGGAATGTTGACTCTTGTGGTCTTTATACAACATGGGGGCTATCAGGTTAACACTTGTTTACTAGCAACTATGTAGTGGCAACTAATTCCCTAAACATATTATCTTTAAAGAAATAAGGAGGTGAGACAACCAGGATCTGATTAAGAGAAGTGTCTCCTACTCAGATTATTAACCTTTTTAAAAACACACAGATTGCCAGTGTATGGTTTTATATTCGTAACTCATTTATTTTTATGAGATAATTAGTGAATTGCCGAATCTGACCATGCGACTGGTTTGTCACATAAATTAGTAAAGAACGTAATTTAAGACTATGCAGATTTTTGGATAAATTTGCCCCGGATGAAACTACTTTTAATTCCAATTAAGGAATTTAATTTCCTCTTTACATTAGTTTATTGGGTATCAATTATTTTGGGGTAGTTTTATTTATCTGCCATATATAGGTATTATTCATGGCATTATGTACAATATTGGTGGGGGTACAAGAACTGTAAATGCTCAACAAAATTGTTTAGAAATTTGAATTAAGAGTCCAAGCTAGCTTTGTGATTTTGTCCGTTTGTCTTGTTATTAAAGTAGCTAATTCTCTAACTCAATATCATCCAAAATCTTCGACATTAAAAACACGATTTTTTTTGCAATTTAAATCAGCATTGGTGTTGTGATCTTACCTGGAAAAGATGGGCTTCTGATATCCAATATTTAAGACAAAATAAACATTTTACCATTGGTACACGAATCGTGTACCATAATGCGTTTCAGCACCATTTGTAACAAGGTGCTCAATGAATGAGGCTAGACATATTCCACAAGTCATGTCAAACGGTGATATCATGTTCTTATTTGGAGAGCATGTGCAATAAATAATATCTATGTTGATTGGAATAACCAGACGCTAGAAACTGACTTGCGGTTGAGACTTCTGGCGTATTTCGCCGAACATAACTGATGACAATTCACAGTAAAACGGACACGATTGAATGTAAAACAGTTTATATAAATTCATATTACATTATTATATGTGTTGCTACCCATTTGTGCCAATTTCTAGGTCCAAAATATTAGCGATTTAGCTCCTTTAAGTATGATATTTGGTTCAGAAACAATTATCGCTGAAACTAGCATTATAGATTATCTGTAAAAACATTAGCATGGCCAGAGAAGGTTGCTAGCAGGGTGCGAAATAAGTCGAAGTTAAAAGGCCTGAGGCTTATGTAGACTCTGGAGGATTGTTGTGAACGTCATTTGGACCTATTATAATGTATATTTTTTGCTAGTTATTCTAGCTCATGGAGTGTATGGCTTTGATAAAGGAGGACCCATGCAAGGGATTTCAGGAAAGTTCTTTTTGCCCTCGAGTTTTAAACAACTGCTGCTAGAGGTCTCAAGTGCACTGGTTAGACCTCCAAAATGGTTGTATTCGAGAAGCCAGAGATGAGAGATCAATCTCACAGACACAACACTCTGCTCAGTAAAAATATGGCTACGCTACTGCATAAAAGTTGCTTCTGATATTAAAGATGATCCAGCAGCATTCTTGTTGGAGTATAATGATAGTGTTGACTTCAGTATCATTTGAACCAATCAGTTTAATCTATACATGGATTGAAGAGACTAGAATAGCAAACAACTTTAGAATAGGTTATAATATCATCAAAATACAACTTGATAGACAGTTTGTGGACAAGACTTGTATTTAATGTTTCTGGATAGTCAAACATGTCTAGTTTCAAGTTTAATCAATGTTGGTTTTATATGATCACAGATTATCAGTGGAAACCATTGGTGTATGGTTACATTATTCATCATCTGGCCATCTTATTCCTGATATTACTCATTGCCATGTCAATTCTAGCTCTGTTTGATTTAGATGTTTACCATAAATCATAATTATCATTGCCACGCTCTTCAGAGGAAGATGCCCTATTTGTGATTCTGGTCGAGTTGCCGTAGCCATTTAAGTACTCAACATTGCTACTTGAGAATAAGATTGCTAGGCCAAATCAGAAGGTTGTCCTGTCAGGGGAAAATTGATTACCAGGCAAATCAATGGTCCAGTAATGTAGCTAGTCTGATTTTGTGAGAAAATTGTTTTCTTGCTGGTAAATCAATAATTTCTTGTTATTGGCCAGTCTGAACAGTGACTTGCTGTTAGCTACAAAATACGTCTTTAGTTGCTGCTACAAAAACTTGATGTGCAGTAATGTCATTGTGAATCTGTTTTCCTGCAGATTGTCATAGATACCATTAGCCCTGTCTGTTCTCATTTCTAATCAACAGTTCTCCATTTAATCAATAAAACTGTAAAGTATTTAGCTTCTCTAGGCATTAACAAATAAGTATAAAAAAAGGTTCTGATAGATAATGCAGGAGAACTGCAGAACAAAACATAGACAATGCAAACAACACGTAAACACTGAATCTAGTGGCACATATACATGTACCATCCATCATACTTTAACATCTTTAATTCCAAATATGGAGAACATTGATAGTGAGGAATTTTGAAAAAGTTCATTAGAAATACCACTGCCTGTGAAAAATTCTCCTCTCTCACTTTACACAAGGAATTAAAAATGATAATCTAACAAATATAGGAAACTGAGTCAAAGTCTTTTCATTTAGAATCAATTTTTGTACTGTGGTTTATGAGATCAATTTTTGTCCTCAGAATGAATAATTCTGTACTGATATTAAAATAGTGTAACTTGTTTGGTATGTCAATTAGACGTCATTATACATTGATACATAGATTTTTATGGTTTCTTTTAGCATTAACACTCTTTAGTAAAATTTTAAAGGCATTCACTATAAAAATAGATTTTTCTGTACTTCGCATATTTTTTTCTTTGTGTGAGCTCAATAAAATCATTTACGATTTACGTCATTAAAGATAAAAAACGATCACGCCGAAGTAAATCCTCTTTTCTGTTTGTATAGTTTTTGAATTGTTTCAGAATAAAAAAGAAATATAAACGTCCTTTTTAATAGAGGTGAAATTGCTAACATTATTACCAGAAATTTTCATCTCTTCTCAATAAGTGATCATACAGCATAAAATCAATTAAATGCGAAGAAAACTCATCAACAGAAGAAAATTATCTTGTGTATAGTCATTTCATAAGGCTTTGATGTATTTAACTATGTTTATTATCCTAGGATCTACATCAAGTTCACACTTGTATGATTCAATGGTTCAGGCAATGTACCTCAATGAATACAGGTTAGTATGTCAAATTTCTTAGATAGTTTAACACAAATAAATTCAACAAGGCAGTCCGACAGTGAAGTCATTCCACATTGTCAAGAAGTATAATATGTACATTACATTAATAAGATTTTATTTGAGATAATATGGATTCAAGCTGAGCTAACAGAGATATTACATCTTGTAGAGTATAATAAAGTTTAAGATTTATATCACTTCTTATTCCACACAGAAAAACACATAGCCAAATACTTTGAATAACAGAATTCAATTTTTTTAAATATTTTTATCACAAAACCGTTAGACAATCAAATAAATGGTATAGTGTAAAAAATAATAACATAAATGATTTTTTATCTAGAAACGTTTATATTGGTCTATTCAACAGACATGGTTATATGTTTAAAGTGCAATATCAAAATCTGTCCACCAATTTATTCCGACAACTATATCTAACCCAAACCCTAACCTTTGTTCGCTGTGGGTATATTACTAGTTATGTCAGTGGAAAAGTTCTAATATCTAGCAAGGTGGAAGATTACAAATTTAAACATGTATGTGACCATGGTTCAAAAGTTTAGTACTCTCCTCACTAGTCTGGAAAGGTGCTAATAGAAAGAAATGATGAAACTTTCAAAATAACCAATTGAATTATATTTTAACCCTTTAACACCTGGTACATAGAAATATTGACTACCCCAGTTCCCTGAAAAAAACCTCACAAAAGTGATCTTTATAGCTTATTTGAAACTGCTAAAAACTACTGATTTCTGGATCATCTCAAACTGCCCAAGTCACAGAACTATTATACACTCCTTAAATGGTTCCCAGCTTTGAAGAGCTGTCCAGAGGAAACAGTAGGGTTAACCAGTCCAATGTCCAAGCTGTTAAGAAATGATTGTTGATTGCTGATGTCTTGATCTGTCATTGAGCCGACTGGCGTGGTTTCGAATCCCCGGTTGTACATGGCAAGGAGTAGGGTCGCCTGCCCAACCTCATGGTTTTCTCCGGGTCCTCCGGTTTCCTCCCACTGCTAAAGACCCCTACGCGCAAGCGAATTATGTAAATAAAATTAAACCATATGTTAGTCCCGAAATGACCTAGTTTGTGTCGAGTGGACGTTAAACCCCATTTCTCTCTCTCTCTCTCTCTCTCTCTCTCTCTCTCTCTCCTTATATGGAATGATATGTTTATCAGACAGAACTACAGTGGTATATTATTCCACCTGCCTTTTTTGTCTCCATCAACATTAAACTCCTCACCAATTCCATGTATGTAAACAAAATTCATCCATGAATAGAGGTATTTGTGGAAAAATCCCAAAAGTTTTTCTTGACCTTCAAGAACGTTGAACATCTTAATTGTTAACCTAGTGTCTGGTCAAGACCATTGTGATCTTGCGATACTTGTTTGATATTTATTCATATGGTATTAATTGTGTTCCTGGGTGAGAGGTTCACATTTTCTCTAAGACTTGTCTTTCACAAAATCAAACTTACAAACGAAAATTGAAATTTCTGAATGAGTATATGTTGTTCATGAATTCGTGGTGTGCTGTCTTAAAGATTATAGATATTGTTGTTATTATTATGTGTACAAAACATTAAAAATGTAAGTGATTTGAGTAAAATAATACATAATGTGGAGGTCTACTTCCTAACAGGAATCTGTTGTGTCTACTTACTGGAGAGCTAAATGCAGTTTTTATGCATATGTTGAGAGTGATTTGTTTTCATATCTAAAAGTCAATGTTATGTAAAAATAAAGTCACTCTAATACAAGTAGCTAAAAAATGATGTTTTACATTATGTCACGTTAAGATATGCCCAACAGGTCAAAGTGACTATCAAAAAATGAATGTGTAATGTATTTAAACCATAACTTCTTTTCAATGCATGCAGTACATTCAATATTAAATTTGTGGTGGTTTTGTTAGGAACGGGACTATCACATTATTGTTGTTTTGACAGAAGTTATTCATTATTTTGCTGGTTTGTTAGATTTACCATATTGCACACCTTACAAATAAAGTACAAGGGCCAGCTATTGATTAGAGTTAAGCGTGGGTCTATTATTGTATTAAGATAATTGAAAGCTATGACATCCCTTCTTCCATCTGTCACACGGAGGTGAAACAAGAGTCACAATGGAGACACACAAGGAGTAGCAGGTCAGAGGACGACACAATTCACCTTATAATTTCCACATCATCTTTTTATTGCTTTGTCTGAAATTTTAAAATAAGCGCGCAAAAACAGAATCCTCACACAAAGACTAGTCTGCTTTACCATTTAATCGGGCCAACTTCTTTGGTCTTTTTTCTCTTTCTTCGTGCTTGACTAGGTTCATTCAAGCAAGTGAAAAGTACAATATTAGTTTTTGTTAACAAGATTATTATTGGTTAAAGCAGTAAATAATAGTTTCAAGTACATCAGTCCATCTTTTGTCAAGTTTCTATTTTGTAAATCAAGATATTTAGCATTAAACATGTAAAGTCATGGCTTACACTCAATGAAAGATTTTGTAATTTAAAAAATTTTGTGGTGGAGCATTTTTTCAGAGTGCCAACCCGTTAAATATTTTTTGTCTTTAATATGCAATGAAAGTTTTGTGGTGGAGCATTTTTTTGGATTACCAACTCTTTACTTTTTTTTATCTTTAAGATTCTTTATAATGCATTAATATTTTGCAGGCATTCTTTTGGAAGTGCTCACTCTACTTCTTTAATCATAAAGTGTTTTTGTTATGCATTAATATTAGATAAATACCATAGGTTAATGACCAATTGATTTAGTATCTATATGTCAATGAACTACAGCCATTTATTATGTTGTTGGTCAGCTTAACTGACCTGTCCAGTCTGTTGATAAACTAATGAGATTAGATGAACCCCAGCGATAGTGATTTGATCTGCCTGTAGTTCTGTGTGAGTTAGTTGACTATTGATGAGCAGATCTGTTTCCAGGTGTAATGGACAATGGTTATTTTATGGTTGAATGGTACAGAATATCACAAAGCAAAATGGAGGGATGAGGTACACTCAGTTGTTAAGTGGTGACATTTTGAACTCCGACAGACAATCACAAGATGACAAAGATAAAGAGTTGACAATTATTTTATATACACATGTATGCTTCACTTTTTTATAACCTGTTAGACAGTGGGAAAACAATTTTCAGCGGAAATACACCACATTTTTTCGGGTTATTGTAATCTGATATGAAATACCCTGTACTTATTTCTACAAGATTTCTGAAATAAGATGTAGCCTTATTCTATTATGTTTATATGCACTGTAAATTTTGTTTCTTAGAATGGAAAATGTATAATTATTAATTATTGCAGTTGTTACATAAAATAATTTAAAAAGAGATATTAATACTATCATAATTTTAATTAATGTACAAATTAGAATATTAACTGATAGCATTCTTAGTTTATTGCAACTGCCTTATTAACTCCTATTGTAAATAAATTTTGATGTCATTACTTTGTCACTACTCAACAGCCTGGGTTTAATTGCCCAGAAGATTAATTATAAACTGTTTCAATGGCATTTAGTAATTGAACTAGAGTATACAGGTCACAATTCTATGGAATACAATTACTGCTTTTTACTGAGCGACGTTTCGACTAGGCTTCTCTAGTCATTATCAAGCTATGATAATTATGCTGTTAATTTTAGGCTCAGTTATCTCCCTTAGACTAGTGGTGGGCCACCCGTACAAACAAAGACAGCTTTTAACACTGTCTATTTTAAGTCTATAACTGGCCTTTATTCATGTTGAGTATACAAATCATTTATTTGATGAGTGTTTTCAATATGGCTGAGACTGTTGTATGGTGTATCAAATTGCCATCTGCTATTTAGTCTGAGGCCACTTCTTGTAAATTTGTTTAGTAGATCTTACTTGATAGCGTTGTCCTGCCCTGTCTTCCTGCTGAGACTATTAAACAAAGATTAAACTTTTTTACAAGTGAAGCAAATGGGGGAATTTTTTAGTTGATATATTACACACAACAGTCATACATGATGTATTTAAGTAGATTAAATTACAACGGGGCAGACTTGAAACATGTTTAATAACAAAATCAAAGAATGTGTATAATGGAGCGCTTGCATGTATGACTCTTTGTATTGTTATTGATTGTTTTAAACAGAATATGTAAACTCTATGAGCGTATGTAAATGAGGTGCAGCATTTGTTTAAATCATTAAATTTATCATTTGAATAAATCATTTCATATATTAAAACATCTGAATAAATCATTTTTGAAATATAATTCCAATAGAATTTGTATTATTTGAGTTAAGGTGTAGAAAATAAGCAGTTAAATTAATATCATAAAATATAGACTTATCAACAGGATTGTTAGATATTCTTTGTTATATTCTTGGCTGTGAAATGTTGCAGACGGCTAGAAGAGATTAGGGTGTATCAAATCAAGGCTGATGGTTAAACATGGATCCCTTTCAACAATTAACTCTAGTCACAGCTTTGATGCTTCAATTTATTTGTCTTAATTATTAGCAATCTGTAAAGCTCTGAATGAACAAGAGAAACATGGCGATGAAATATTTTTGTTTGTTAAGAAATTGATTCCAGAAAAAAGAATGGCTTATTTCCTTTCTTCCATTGCAGCTGGTTAAGTTGAATTAACAACATGGTATTAATTAATTATTCACATAATTATGACGATAAATTAGACAGCCATCTTTGAAGTTTGTCTTCATTTGAATTTTGAAGCTGAAGAACCTGGGGAAAACCAATGAGGTTAGGCAGGCGATGCAACTCCTTATCAAAACCACACTACTTGAATCAATGACAGACCGTATGATCTAAAGCACACAAGTTAGACAATTTAACCACCCAACCCCACAAATTGCGTTAAAGAACATGTTAAAAAATAAATAAATATCAGATAGGTTATTTAAAATATTTTCTTAGCAGATAATTTATTTTGGTACCTCGTATGAGTTGAAATTCATGGAAAATTGTTTGGCCAAGTTAATTTCAGTTTACTGCTTTCTAATTAAAACTGCAGTACACCTATGGTCTATGCGCTATATGCTAGGCTGAACATTAACTGGTGATACAATTATCCATTGAAAAGTGGAATTATACAGGTGAATGTGATGTAATTTATGAAGAAACTGTAATCATTGGCATAAAGTGACCAATGCTGTTTACAGTACAACTACATTATGAATGCTCTTGGTATGTGTATTTTACTGGACCATGGGGGTAGATCATCAGCTGATCAACCTCAGAGGATTTGTTCCATAAATGATTGTTCTACATGTATACTTCTAGGGCAGTAATCCTGACACTAGCAGATTTTGATCAATTTATCCAGTACAGTTATATGTTTACTTTTAAAATTACATCAATTTGACGTTTCTCACAATGATTCTTGACGGAGGATCAATCGATATGCCCATAGCATGGGGAATATGGAATGTAGCCATTATTATTGTAATGATTGTCTTATATTGTACAACTTAAACAACCTGTTAACTTTTCTTTAGTTTTGTAAGAGGAATCAAGATGAAAATTTAATGAATGTTCTTCTCAGGCTTCAGACTACCACAAAAATTCTCCAGAGAATGAGCTTTACTTTGTATCACTTCCTTAAGATGGCTCACAAAAGATATGTTTCAAACATTTCATCTAACATCTTCCTGATCCAGGATTTTCTCTCACTACTTTAAATCAGATTGAGTGGCACACTAATTATTATAGAACATTGATGAAATTAGCTGTGAGCTGGCCTGTGAAGATTTTTTGTTAGATACTTTGACTACTTATGGGCAAATAAAGGTGTGCTGTCATGGTTAAGTTATTAGGTCCTTGCCCTTGTTTGATTAAACAATTAAGCTTATTACTATGCCAAAGAAATATTTTGGTGTGCATACTTGTGTATTTGAATACCATATCTAATAGGTGTTTAATTCAATTAAATATATTATTTGCCCAAATATGATAAGCATTTTTTTTTTAAATGAATGTTTGTTAAATGGGTTTGTCTGCCTGTCCACACTCTTTTTGGAACATGATAACTCTGCTTCTGATTAAGTTACAAGATTCAAATTGGGTGTACATGTTTATTAGGTGAATGTCTTGACTGGGTTTGATGTTGAGCATCTTGGGGACGCCATAATTATGATTCTTACAGAGTGAGTGTGATGAACTTGGTATATAGTTTCATTACATCAATACCTTGACTTAGTTTGATCATGAGCATTTTCTACCTAGGTTTTAAGCAAAGTGAGTGGTCGATGATTTTGGACAAAAATAACTTTGGTAATAATTGACTGAGAGTGATGAAACTTGACTAAGTTCATTAATGAGCATTTTCTGCTTAGGCTATGTAGAGATACACAAATTGATTGATTGAAACTTTGGAACACAACACTCTGATTCTAACTGGCGCGGAATATTCAACATTTTGTAGATGGAATATTGTATTGACAGAGTTTGATGATGAATATTTTATGCTTAAGCTGAGCAGAGACAAAATATGTTATTGGTTAAGTGGAGTGATAAGTAATTTGAATGGTCGATGCTTATAAAAAGATAAATATTCAAGTAATTAATGAGTGTCATCTATTTATTTAGGATTAAGCCAAGGGAACATCAGAGCATCACCCTTGGCTTGTTTATGTTATATAGTATAGAGTTCATTATGAAACTTTTAAAATTGATACTGGTAAATATTTTATTTATTAGATCATAACAAACACCCAATACCACTTCTTATTCATTTGAGATGGTCACATAGCTTATAGGTCTTTTGTACTTTTGTATTTGCTGATTTTCTTGAAAAATAAATATTGAAAACATCAGTTAATTCAGTTTGTTGTTTTGGTCAGAATGACAAATAGTGTTTTTATATAAAATGAGTTTAATGTTGAACAGACTGGCACTGTGTTATAAATAGGTAGACAAATAGTATTATTATAACAAATAGTCAATGTAACAATAGAATTTTTAACATATATGTTAACTATTCATAATAACCTTGATAAATAACCTTTTTTACCAAATAATTTGTAAAGCGTTAATTTTATTCACTAAATGTTTTTCAAGTCATTTTTCTGAAATTTATGTTAATATTGTAAAGGATTAAGTGAAACAAGCCCAGATTTTCCACTTGGGTGGTGCCATGATATACTTGGCTTTGTTTGACATTTTTTTCTTATTCAGGAGACCGGGTGGTCCAAGTTAGACTTTTAGATATCACTCAAACTTCATTTTTCAACTCTCCTGTATGTATATTTGATGTCAGTTTTTCCTATGATTTAATGACCTGTATATATATAATGTTTCACAAATGTAATCGTAAACATTATAAATTTTTTAAAATGGGATATTTTTTGCACAATTACTGAATAATCTGTAAAAAATAAATAGATCTAGTTTATCCAAGATAGACTAGACTAATGCACTCACCCTGGTCAAATTACTTAATGTTGTTTTAATATTTTAAACTAGGTGTAGACATGCTGTATGTGTCAAATCTTTTTTGATCATTTTCATAACATTTTGAGGACATATTCTGAACATTTCAACAAAACATTTATCTTAAAAAAAAATCAATTTCACTCTAGAATTTGAAGAACAATATAATGCCAATCTGAACTTAATGACTTTTTTAAAAAGCAATTTTATATGTCTTAGAATTTTTTAAGATTTTCATGTGATTGACATATTAGAAATAAATAAAGCTAAAATAGAATGACAATAAACTCCTTATAAAACCCTAGCAACAACTATTATTTCTCAATAAATCCGTCATCAGTTGTTTAATTAGAACATTACAATACATTTTACAAGCAAGAGATTTTTTGATTATATTAAATGTGTTCCTGATGTTGGAAGATAAGAGCAAAGAAAATACAGTTAAGTAATTTAGGCGGTTACTTTAATACTTGAATATCGTGTAATGTTTATCTTTAAGCGATTTTGTATTGATAAGATTTGTAAAGCCATTGTATTTTATCAATTTTAATGTAAGATACATTAGCTCTGATTCTTCAAAAATATGTCCTTGTTCATGGTGTGTAAAAAGAATGCATACTTATAAGATATTTTGAGTGTGTTATGAAATGGTCTGATTCCAATAAGTCGATAATGCTTATACACTGACACGATTTGTTTATCTGTTTATTGTAAATGGTTGTTAGGCTACCAGATATTCTTAATAACTTTTATTGACTTCTTACACTTTATTTTATTATAGGCTCACTCGCCTTCTATGTTCAATCTTCCGATATTAATGCCCCTTCACAAATAAAAAACATTTGTTATTATTTGTCGTACACCTTGATTATATTCAGCCTGTATATCAAGGATAATACATTCTAGAACTAACACTTAATATACGGAAAATTATATGTATAGTATAAAAAGGCGGTAAAGGATAAGGCTTTGACATTTTTATTGTTATTGAGATATAATATTCAGAAGGCGAGATCTATTGACAGTTCCCAAAGGCATATTATGAAATTGGTTTCAGTCTGAATGAAATAAATCTGTAAGCTTATATCCTGATTGAATGTTCATCAAAATATGAAATTTGTTATCTGTTTTATTTTAGGAAAGCAATTTCTCTTAACAAACTCTAATAAAGAGGATGATATTACAGTCATAATAAAATGTCACTTTACTTTTTTTATGGGTGCAGATTTGTCAGCAGATTTATGTTTATGAAATTTGTCAACAGATTTACCTTTATCATATTTATTAGATTTATATTTGATTCTACATTTTTAACTTACATTTATTTTCGGTTGAATCATAAAATGAGACAAAAATAGATTTTCACTTTAAAACTATATAATGTTTGAAAAATTTAAAAACAATAAAAATCACATTTTGCCCTCGAGTTATAAATTTTATATAATGACCTGCATTTACTTTAAAAACGCCATATTATTGCATATTAAAAGTTATTTTAGTACTTATACTACTGTATTTAATTGTGCCCCGCTTTCCGAAGAATGCACGGCCTATTAAAATGGATCTGTCCATTTGTCTGTCCGTCACACTTTTTGGGACACAATAACTGCTTCAAATTGAGCTTGGTGTAGGTGTTTACTAGTTGAATGCCTTGACTGAGTTCGATAATGAGCTTTTTCTGCTTAGGCTAAGTAGAGACATGCAATTTGATTAGTTGATGCTTTGGGACACGCTAACTTTACTTCTAATTAAGTCAGAGTAATAAAACTTGGTGGCTAAGTTTGATAATGAGCATTTTTGGCTCATGTTAAGCAAAGTAATGGGTCAAGACTTTGGAGCTCAACAACTTTGATTCTAATTGAGTGAGAATGGTGAAACTTGGCATATATCATTACACACTACTTTGACTAAGTTTGATAATGCACATTTCCTATAGTATCTTAACTAAGTTCAATAATGATATTTTAGGACATGATAACTTTGATTCCAACTGAGCAAGAGCGGTGATACTTGGTGTATAGTTTCATTACATCAAACTCTGAGTATAGTTTCAGTACATCAATACCGTAACTAAGTTCACTGATGAGTAATTTGATTGGTCAAGACTTTGGAGCTCAACAACTTTATTCTAATTGAGTGAGAACGGTGAAACTTGGTGCATATCATTACATCAATACCTTGACTAAGTTTGAATACCTTGATGAGCAATTTAATTCTGATTACATCAATACCTTGACTAAGTTCGATAATGCACATTTCCTTGTAAAAAGATGAATATGCAATTAAAAAATGAGAGTCATCTAATTCATTTTTCGATTTGGCACTGTTGGCTTGTTTATTATGTAATATTTTAAAAAATAATCGCAAAAATCACAGTTTAGCCACAAGCAATATTTGTACTAGCTGTGTGTTTTAACGTTTTATAGTATTAATAGAAACACGACTGTGTTTTTAACTTATTTTATTTTTTAATGTGTTAGAAATATTTCATGTTGTTTAAGTATATAATGTATATAATTGACTTGAAGTTAATGTAACACTAAACTTTATCTAACCACATGCCTCTACAGAACACAAATTGGCAAATATGAAGCCAGCCGAATGCCTATAATTCCAATCTGCCTGTGGCCTTCTTACCTCAACTGCTTTCAAACTGTTTATTCAGATGTTTCTCTAAAGGTATTGAAATCAGAACATTGGCCAAACATTGGACACATTTTTATCACAGTTTTTGGTTTTATTTCAAAAAATTGAACCATTGCTAAGGGATATTTATTCTTGAATGCTTAAGATATCTATGACGCAAATAATCTGATTACATTGAAACTGATACCTGCAGGATAAAGACCAATATTGTTTTCACTTAATAACATTTAATGCAAGAAAATATACATTTCCAATCTACACAGTATGCAAAAAACTGTTTGATAACTCAGTCAGAGACACATATTTAGTAGTGCTATTGGGATTGGGCCAAATGTCATGACCACTAGACCACCAAAGATCTTAACTTTGAATATTGGAGATGGATAACAAGAACTAAGCACCAGTTCTTTATCTCACATAAAAATACATGGGATCAAATAAAAACACTTCTTTTAGTTAATATAGATTTTTATTTTAAAGGGGCAGAAGGCGATATTATCCGATCAGTTTTATTTGGTGACAGTCTCTTGTACTCAGTTCATTTCATACCTGTCAAATCACAACAATTTGTGAAAACTTGAGCTCTCAAGATATTGCTATCCAAAAATAAGGTGACTGACATAAAAGGTAAACCTCCCATGATTGTAATCACTTTTCCAGATGCAATAACAAATTACTAAAACTTATCTAAAACCTACACAATAACTATGAAAAGGTCTACCTTACTCAAGCTTTTCATTTCTATCATTTTCTAAATGTAAGAAAATGAATGCTACAAAATTATGGCCTCCTTAGTATCTGGATAACTATATCTATTAGCTTGCAATAAAGTGATTATTGTCTTTACATATAAACAATAGATCAAAATTATTCAGGGATGTTTTGTAAGACATGAAACTCAATTTCAATTCATTTCCCAAATTCTCAATATTTTAACATTTAGATTGCATACTTAAACTAGGGCAATTGAAATAGCGTTCCCAATATGCCAAAATATATTAAGTGGCTGGTTGGCAATTGAAGATTTTCGGACTAATTGAATATCTAAACATACATTATGCAAGAGCTGAATCTGCCTATTGCAGGTCTTTGTTTAGGCCTGAAATGTTTTTTAAATTATTAATTAGACTTTAATTAAGTGATCCAGGCCATAATCGACTCTTGATGGCATCAGATTTCTATGATATTAAATAAATTAGAATGGTTCAGCCATATTTTGATTTAATTTCAAAATGGAGGAGCGAGACTTGGCTTCGAACAACCAGTACTGTGGTTGAAATTATTGCACATGTCTTGTCAAATCTTCAAATGCTAATGTCTTTGCTCGCAATAGAGTTACTAGAATGAAATTTTAAAAGTTTTCATTTAACATTATCTATTTTCGAACTATTATAGCTAGAATTGCTAGCTCTTTATCTAAATCTTACATAATGTATCTTTAATGACTTATTGAATATTTACCAAATGATAATTCTGACAATCTATGCTGTTAAATCTAGGACAACTCCTTTAAGTTGACATCTAAAAATACTGTTTAAACAGCATTTACTAATTGAACACATTAAATTAAGCACAAGAGTTTCATGGAAAACAATTATCTTGTTTTTAATCAGAGCTACGTTTCTACAATGATTCTATTAAAAATACAGTAATTGTTTTCCATAGAACTCTTTTGTGTTTAATTCAGAGCCATCATCTGCTGGACACTATTGGTTTACACGCTCTCATTCTGTCAATATTCATATATTCCTAAATGTGATGTATTTTTACAAGTTAACCCATCATATTATTGTTCCTAATACCATCATTTTACATATGTCAAAAGAAACCTCTCTGTTTTAGAAATATTCTAATTCAGTATGATTTTGACGTTTTGAGATTTTCTAAGAACATGGAGTTACAGGTCCAGCGACTAGGCATGGTACTCATTTTACTTGTGACTATTTCTACTTCTTTTCATTTTTATTTGTATTTGTTTATAGTGTTGCAAGAAGATATTCAAATGTTTTTAATGTAAGGTTATTTAAAGTATGAGAAGGCAAGTTTTTTTTTTAGTGGGCTGATAATCAGGTTATTGATCGAGTATTGCATGTGTCTATTTAAACAGTAATCAAGTTATGCAACTATCTGTTTTACTACTCAATTCTAGCCCTAATCTAATCCATCAAATAACAAGTGTAAAATATATTCTACAAGACATTCCTGTGTTACGCGAGTCATCAGGAATTTGACTAGGTGAAGGGTTGACATTAGATGTTTATATGAACAATACAATCAGTCTATTGTCAGGTAAACAAGGTAAACATAAGATATTAGGTGACAGAAAGAATATAACTCTCTCTCTCTGATTAGACACTCAGTTTTACAACGCAAACATATTTACGCTTTATGCAGGTTGAGCTTTTCCTTTCATTACGTGACTCAATACCAAAGTAATTTGCCCTCCCCAGGAGAGACAGTATGACATTTTCATGAAAACAGATTATATTTTATTGGAATTGTTTAGGTCTGTTTTTCGCCACTGGGATTTCATCTAGCTTATATTCAAAGACGATGAGAGTCTAGAAAATAAATTAGATTTGGTCTTAATGGAGTTATTATACAAAACTTATATGTGTTACAAGCGGCACATTGCTTTCAGCTAAAGTAATTATAGTTCCTTTACCATATTGCTACTTTTTTGTTTAGTTTTTGTCGGCTTTCAATTAAATGTGTGAAAAATGAGTTTGGTTTCTTACTATATGATTCTTGCCATTATATTGTGATGATTGATGACAATGGCTATTTATTTATGTCTTTATGGTTTGTGGTATTTCACATATTTATGAGGTTTTGTTTTTTGCCAGTGTTTTATTTTTCTGTATAATTATGTAAATGAAAGAATATGTACATTAATATATATGCTTCTCAAGATTTTCCAGCATGGTCTCCCCTTGTAGTTGTGCAGATTGAGAGCCTGGCAAGGAACTGTGTCTAGTTATTTGGATGGTACGAAAAAATGAGGACCTTTGTACATGACAGCTTGCACATGAAAAAAAACCACATGACAGTTGGAATTCAAAATAAGAGGAAACCATAGCCCCGCTGTCTGGGTAACATATTCCTGGTAGCACACTGTATGGCGTATGTCAGTCTTCGTTAGTCCATTTAGTTCAGAATCAGAACAGTAGAATGTTAAACCCCATTTCACTTCATTTCTTTTCATTTCATGAATATATTTAAAGATAGGTTATAGGTAAAAATATAAATAGTATTGTTATGTGATAAAGATGAAAGCTTATAGATTATGTATTAATAATAATGAAATGAATATGAGTGATGGAAACCTCATCTATTGAATAGCTGTGCTATTAGCTAGATTAATTAAACACTGATATAGCAATACTGTCCTAATCAATAATGGTCTACCGAGGAAACTCCTTTCATCAAACTTTTCATCAATGTTTATTTGATATGTTAATTAGCACACAATACAAGAAGAAATGTGTGTTTGCTTCAACAAAGACTACAAATATTCATTGATTTAGCTAAATATATCAACATTAATAATATAGATCTATATACCCATAAATGTACTTGGCTAAAAGAAAGCATTTTCGGAAGTATAAAGCCTTCTATTATTATCTTAAAATGTACCATTATTATAGAAGTTGTAAGAAAGAATAATTTGCAATTATTAGTGTTATATAAATACATTAATCAATGGTTTAACATAGAAGACTACTTGTTTTAATTGATCATAATTTTTGTTATTATAAAATTACTTTTAATCAAGATAAATCTTATTCATCAGCATTCTTTCTTTTTAATTTATTTAGGTCCAAATATTTGCTTTGCAGACATATGTATCTGTTTTTATTTTTTTTTAAATTATTTATTATGAAATAGCAATAAAATTATTACTTAATTGTCTTTTAAAATGGATTAACCAAATTCCAATTTTTCTTGGCTGGAGAGCTGCATATTAAGAAGCTAGTATCAAATTGATGCATGAGTAGTGCACAAAAAAGGTCTGAATTAATTTGCACGCTTGAGATTTTGCCAGTATGCTAAAAGATGCAAGAGTTACGCTCCTCTCCAAATTCCTTCAGGGCAAGGTCATTTCCATTCTTGACCATTTAGTACTAAATTGATTGATTATTCACTCTTTTGTCAGCAAAAATAACAACTGTCAGCAGATCCCCAAAGATGTCCATTTACACTTGATATATATCAATGTACATCAACGAGATAAATAATCACAGTATAGGCAACTGCACTAATGTATCAACGGAAAGTAACAGCATCACTGGCAACCTACATTTCTATCATTTGATTGTATAATTCTGTATTTAGTATTACTGGTACTTGTTATTGCTGATTTTGAATTTATTTACATAATCAGTTACAGTTTATTTAACTATACGATCTACGTGAACACTTTTTTTTATTTTAAGGGAATAAAAAAAATGAATCTTTGTATATTAAAGATATATGTACAGAGTATCTCTCAGTGCTCATGTATAAATATTTAAGAGTTTGTGTAATTATTTTAGGTTGTATTATTAAACATGGCTATACAGTATACCTTCCATTTAAAGCCGCGGAATAAAAAATCAATAAAGACTCTGAAAGTCTCTTCATGTATAATACCAGTATAGCCAATAATATGATAATCAAGTCTTTAATATGTTTACTATTGAAGGAGATTATTTTTACAATTTCACATCTAAGAGGAACTTTAGCTCCCCCCACTCCACTCCCAACACCCATGACCATACACCTTTATATATTTTTGTGCTATTTGTTGACCTAAAAAGTAAAAAAAGAACATCTTTTCTACAAAAACATATTATTTATTTATTTGTGTTATATAGACTCAGATGGGGGGTTGGAAGGCTGAATGGTTAGCGTGCGCGCGCTGTATCATAAAGTCTGTCATTGAGTCGACTGGCGGGGTTTTGAATCCCCGGTTGTACGTGACAAGGAGTAGGGTCGCCTGTCCAACCTCGTGGGTTTTCTCCGGGTCCTCCGGTTTCCTCCCTCTGCTAAAGCCCCTATGCGCAAGCGAATTAGTGAAATAAAATTAAACCATATGTTAGTCCAGAAATGACCTAGTTTGTGTCGAGTGGACGTTAAACCCCATTTCTATCTCTCTCTATAGACTCAGATTTTGCATCCAGATGGTTATTACGAAATGAGCCTCAAATCCTTCATCCGTTTTGTTCATCCTGGGCAAAAATGATGTGATCCATATACATTCAGGGATAACCTGTAAATGTCATCAATGGCCAACAACATTTGCTTTTTTATTTAAAATTCTGATCAGTTGTTGGGGTGGCATTTGAGAGAATTGGATCCAAATCAAGTAGGGCAACCATTGGTAACAGGGAATATCAATAAAGGGAGTGGATACTGGTACTTTTATTAATCTGAGAAATATTATTGTCTTTAAAGATATTTCTGAGCAATAATATGTCATTACCAGGGCTCATTGTAAGATATACACAATTTTCATAAATGATTGCTTCAGGCATAAAAAAGTTAAAAGATGAAAAGACTACTTTGTTTGTCATTAAGGTTTTAGTTGAGAAACTGACAAGTATAGATCTTGTTCTCTATAATAGAACAGTATAAATAAAAGAGCAGGATCTGCCCATGAAGATATAGAATGGAAATTTACAATGTATAGCAGACTTCCTTATCAATTTATGCCCAAGGATATTATTTTAAAACACAACTAATTTTCTATACATGGATTGTTCCAATGGTAAGCATGTTTTTTCTCGAGCTAATATAATATAAACTTGATCATATAGTGTTATTTTAAAAGCATTTGGATTTTTATACAGACTGTATTCATCATTTTAAGATTCTGGAATTTTAATGACAGAATTACTATTGAGGCTTTAATCACCTAGTTTGAGGCAATTATATACAATTTTACTTTACAGGGTTTTTTTTTATCATTTTTCTTTGGTGTAGTTTAAAAAATCTGCAACAAGAGTTTGGTTCTGGTCTATTGTATTATTTTATGACCCCACAATCCCAAAGATCAGGGGTTTGATTCCGGAGTTGTTGACCAAGGTGGAGGAATGAAAGGCCTGACAAGGACAATGTCTAGTTGTTTGGATGGGATGTAAAACAGATGCCCTGTGCACATGTTGGCGTGAACGCAAAAGTACCCCAGACAGTTGAAATTCGAAATAAGAGTAGGCTGTAGCACCACTGTCCGGGCAAAATTTCCCTCATAGCATCCTGCATAGCATATGTCTGTTTTTATTAGCCCAGTTGGTGTAGAAACGTTAAACCCCATTTCATTCTATTGACTCATGATATACCTTAATATTTTGATCAAAATTCCCAGAACAATTCAGAGAATTGTTTCCAAACATGGGGTCTGTGAAAAAAGATAGCCAAGTAAAATTCAACATAAAATTGTTGGTATTCAGACATTCAATTTTTCATTAATAGGAATGGCAATAATCTTGCTATGAGTTGCTTGACATTCGAAAACAAAATTGGCATCATAATATATGAAATTATCAAAATACACATTGTTTTATTCATATTTGTTTCATAATTTAATTTTTCTCATGAAGATGTACCATTTTGGACTTTATCAAAGATTTATGTAAAAATAGGTGGCATGTGCCCAAGTCCCAAGGCCTAGTGCCCTTATATGGGAAAGTCAGATGTGGGGGTCCCCAAAGATTTGTAAAATATCCAAAATGTTGGGCAACACTGGGTTAAACAGTTGATGGTTCATAACATTTTTAAGTTGAATAGAAATCCTTCATTGTTTCGTCTCTTCATAGTCCTAGTTATAAAACTAAACTATTATTGTTACAATAATTGTAATTGAGATTTATAAGAGCTACGAGTATATTATACATATCTATTTCATGTATGTGTATTGTATGAAAAAAAACAAGTCCATATGTTTAGACAAAAAGACACATGCGGTTAAATGTGTGTACATTTTACATGTATCTGTTGTGTAACTCAAGAAGGTATTCTCAAACTGAAAAATATCTGCTTCCTTTCTTAGCAGACGTATTGTTATGATTTTGATTTATGTAGAAATAATGACACTATCATTTAGTGTATATTGTATATGTGGAGAGGAAATACGTATTGCAGCTAGGAAACGAATAAAAACTTTGGAACAATAGAGGTGAAGGGAATAACTACAATAGGAAAAGACTACTTGAATTATTCGTCTACCTACATGTTCCACCTCCTTTAAACAGATGTTCTAGTGTTTTATTTAACCCTTTACACAGTCAGCACACTGCTCTGAGCAGGTATTTATGTTAGCAATAAGATGTTGTAGCTATTATTTGTAGAAAGGTATGTTTAACATGATCAAGTAGTTAGGGAGTTGTCGATTAAGTACCAACTCCCCTCAACATATGCAGACTCTCATATGTTCTTCTAGAAGGCCAAGCATCAAAAATATCTGGTGTTAACACCAAATAATCCTTTATTATTCTCTTTATATGTCATTCATATACTTTTGCCCATTTGCCATCCTCTGTATTTTGTTAAAGTTACTAGAATTTTTTAATGACATGAATCAAATCTGCAGGCATTCTCTACCTTGTGGACTTTTGACACATATATTTGACACAATCACACAACACAATACATATTTACAACCTTAACACAATTTTTTTCCAGGTCATGTTCATTATATAACCTGTTAAGACAATAGTTCAAGTTATCATGATCAGTTACCAGCACTTCTGTTTAGGTATTTGGGAGGGGGGTGGGGGGGTTAACATGGTTAATGTGGCAACTTGAATATTGGTGTCGAAAAATTGGGTTTTCATTCCATTTACTTAAATGCACAAAGCAAGCCATGTTATAGTGATGCACCACAATTACAGTGGTTATTTCTATTATAGACTTTCATTGGCTAGAACGCTATGCTGACCAACTAATCAGTTGTTTTAACAAAGATATTTTAAGATGCTGAAGGAGCCTTTTACATTCACATCAATTGATGACTTCCTGATTGTCTCTTATTAATTGTATTAAGACTGATTGTTAGTGTCCGATTGATGATCGCATCAGTTTGAAATTTTGATATTTTGTCTTCATTGGGGATAAACAAAAAAAACCATAATAATTTCCATTCATTTTCTCAAGGAAAGGCGCTAGTTTGTGTGTGGGCCACTAAAAAGGCAAACTTCAAACAATTCTCAATTACTGTTAGGTGGGATTATATGTTGTGTTACCTGGCAGCTCATATTTAACAAATCTGTTATTTGTTTTAAGTTGATCACAATTTATTATGTTACGCCTCCTGGATTGAACAAACATACTTTATACAAAAAATATTCAACTAAACACACTTAGGCTCTTTTTACTTGAAGAAAATAAAATATGTAGAGAAGGATTTCGTAGCCAGTTAACATGAATTATGATTTGTTTAAAAAAAATGTATGCATAATACTTGATGGCACATTTGTTGAAATGAAAGTCAAGTATCCATAAATAACCTGATTCCCTTGTTGTAACACATCGTTAAGCTGTAGATTATTATACCAAACAATTTAGAGGTCCATTTGATCCCGCCAAGATAAATATTTTCTGTTTTGGCCTATTGAAAGCACAAGACAAGGTGTTGAGGGCTCAGCCTTTCTGTTTGCCAGTGCTAACAGCTGAAATAAACCAAGGAGTATAGGAAAGATAAAGAACATCTTAAAATATGTTGATATGTTAATATTTGTAACATCTTGATAGTCTATATATTATATTGCCCGCAGAGAGCTTCCATATTTTACACAAGTTTTTGAAAAATATACAAAACATTCATAAATCACCACAGTTTGTAAACTGAAACCTTGCTACTTTTAAATTTTATATAAAGAATTTGAAATTTGTTGTGTATTTTGACAGTATTTTAGCTATGCATATAGAAATTAAGATAGATTAAACAAGGGGTATAGGCATATGTTTTATAAATCTTGTTTAAATATAATATACAGAAAGTAATTAATAGGTTTAGAGCAATATGTTTTCTACATCAAAGAGTAGAAATAAAAAAAAATGACATCTTTATTTCATAAGGCTAGGAAATTCAGTTAAGGATCTGTTTTAAATATTTCACTTGCAATAACGTATCTTAAAGAAAGAATAAAACCAGCCAATAACGGAACATTGGGAAAAAACATTTACTCCTCTAGCTGTGGTACATTATTTTGATTTGAAAATGGAATTGAGGTTTTAACGTCCTATTTTCTGCATCAAGTGGGCTAATGAAAATGAGAATATACCTTAATGCAGTATGCTATCAAGCAAATTTTGCCAGGACCGCAGTGTTTTCGCCTACTCTTCGTGAAATTTCAACGCCCAAGGGTTTGTTTATGTACACACCAAGGAGTGCACAGGAACTCATTTGTTATTCCATCCAAACGACTGAATATTGTTATTTGCCAGGTTTTACGTTCCACGCCACTGACAAAGAGAAACAAACCACTTTGAAAAGTCCAAATGAACTTTCTCTGCCCTCATCACAAGCAAATCAGGGCTCCCCTGGTTAGTCATCCAGATTCTTACTCACTTATCCACTGTGGCTCCTTTTTTTGTTTTAGATTTTCAGACGAGGCTAATAGCATCTTATTGTATCACTACATTTTCGTGTTTGATATACCAGTACATACATGTACTTAAATCCATTACTATTCCATAGTGTTTCTTTTTAATCTGGGTGGAGAGAGGGGGAATGGTCAAATGGTTAGCGTGTGCACGTTGTATCATAAGGTGTCAACTGCCATGGTTTCAATTTTCTGGTTGTACATGACAAGGAGTAGGGTTGCCTGTCCGACCTCATGGGGTTTCTCCGGGTCCTCCTGTTTCCGACAACTGCTAAAGACTTGCGTGCAAGCGAATTATTGAAATAAAATTTAACCATATGTTAGTCCTGAAATGACCTGGTTTTTGTTGAGTGGACGTTAAACCCCATTTCTCTCTGTCTATTTTAATCTGGGACTGCTCCTTTAACCAGCCTATCTATGTAAGTGTTAAATATAAAATGGCATTTATTTAAAGAAAATAAAAACAATCATAATGGTCAAAAGTGCAGCAGACACACCACACAAACAGACGGCTTGTATAAATGTTGAAATCTTTGCCAATAAAAGATATGGAGGTGATGTAAGAAGTCATTGTTGAAGGTGAGGAAAGAGTTTATATGATGAAGACTGTCAGCTGACCTAAACGAGATGTTAAGACAATAAACTACATCTCTACCTAGTTAGATAGATGATAACATATCTATATAATTGGCCTGTATTTATTTCTAGCCATCAGGTAGCTCTCTAATACTAACAATAATGCATACCAAACTTACAACTATTTCTTTGACTATAGGTATCATTGCCAATAGATTTAATAATGATCCAATTTATTTGTGGAAGCAAGCCATGTTTTAAATTATAAGGAAACTTATTTTAGCAAAAGTATTTTTTTCCCTACTCACATTAATTGCGAGATATTTGTCCTTGAAAATCCTTGTACTTAATAAGAAAAAGTGTTTATAGTCATTTTGATGTATGGATTAAAGTGGGAGGAAGGGACGTTGTGAAAATATGCCTCTAGACAAGATAATAGAATTGAGATCAAATCAGCAGTGTTTCCTCTGTCACTTATTCAAATTGCAATTGTCAAGAGAGATTTACAGGTACAAAATACTAAGTACCATTTTCCTCGTTATCCCCCAGACACTACTAGTGGGAACCAGGCTTGAAAATTTCTGAGATGCTCATGTGCCATTCAGATGCTTTAGTTAAAATTTTAATAAACAACCTGGAGATTGTTAAACTTTTTGAACTTTGTCATTCGAACGCAAAGGTGGAGGGCAAATAACCAGTTTAAAACCCCAAGCTCCTTATATTACCTGTCTTGGAGAAGGCTTTATATTGGCTGGCCTTATATACAGATCTGCTTTTAAAACACATTTCATTACTTTTTGTGGAAATTTGCGTTTTCAAGTAGAATATACACCACATGGAGTGGATCGTCACTGTCATAACAGTTAAAGCTGATTTGATTTATAATCTATGTATGTGAGTGCTACACTCTCCTGGCTTATAAACAGCAGAGTTTTTAAACTAGCTTACTGACATCTGAACGGCATTATAGTCAGAGTCTAGTGTCGTAACCCATTTGAGTAGATAAATCTAATGTAATCAATCGAAGACAGGGGCGGATACAGGAATTTTGAAAAGAGGTTAAGCATAAATAAGGATATGAGAACCCTAAAATAAGGATAAATAAATGTAGAATTTAATTGACAAATAAATTGATGACAATCATATCGGGGATCGCATCCCCACCACCCCCTTATTTGCCCCTGGAAGACGTCATAATATATAAACAAAAAGATAAGATAATTATTCTATAAAAAAAAAAACCTTGACATTTTCCACAACTTGATATTTTAATTTAATTATACTTATGTCAAGGGATAGTAAGAATTTGTCATCAAACTCCTTGGTAGTCATTTAGTGTTGAACAAAGTAACAGTCATCTAGCATATAAATAACACTTAATATATATATAGGTAGATAATCGGAGAAATCTAGTAAATATGATTTATCAAATATCAGTACTCTTGTTTTTATGAGTTAGATAAATACCTAGTTTCTAAGTGAATAGTAATTGAAACGGGAGAGCTTCATATAAAGCTGTATGATTTATTATTGTTGAAATATATGGTAGATATGTGTTATCTATTGATTTTATCTTTATATATAAGTCATATATATATTTAAAAAAAACTAGTCTTGTCACAGTATTACTTACAATACTAGTGAATACTACTATAGTGTAAATTATTATCTTGTACATAGGCAGTTGATCAAGTACTGGTATATAGATATAAACAATATACCACTTTACTCTATTTATCTTCTATTTTTTATATAAACAAATCCTATCTGATATTACTTAGTACTTTAACTGGTTTCTGTGCTTTTATGAAGATTAAGAATTCAATAATTGATTGGAAAGCTATCCATGCATTGTCATGGTGTTTTGTTTAGCGATGGTTGACAATGATTGAGAATTTGATTGAAGATAGGTTTCATTGTCATTTAAAAAATTCCAATCTGATGATTTGTTTGTTATTTGTGAAGTTTGAATTGAGTTATTTCTAGCTAAATGTCTGTTTTTATATATAAGGAGACATGATGGTGCAGTGAGTATGGCGCTGACTCACTAACCAGAAGGTTCCAGGTTTGTTCCTGCTGTTGCTCAAGAAAGTTCCATGAGATTTTGATTTAAACAATATTTATTCAAATAAGATAGGTAATGAATACATACATTGTCAGGGGGGTTGGATGGCCGAATGGTTAGCACAAGCGTGCTGTATCATACGATCTGTCATTGATTCAACTGGCAGAGTTTCGATTCCCCGGTTGTACGTGACAAGGAGTAGGGTCGCCTGTACAACTTTGTGGGTTTTCTCAGGGTCCTCCGGTTTCCTCCCACTGCTAAAGACCCCTACGTGTAAGCAAATGATTAAAATAAAATTGAACCATGTGTTAGTCCCCAAATGACCTAGTTTGTGTCGAGTGGACGTTAAACCACATTTCTCTCTCTCATACATTTTCAAAACGTAAGGATTCAGAAACAAGCCAAAGGCTTATATTAATTTGTCTCCTTATTTAATAAATGAAATGAAATGGGGTTTAACGTCCTGCTGTTCTGCTCCTAACCTGGGCTAATGAAGACGGGCATACGCCTCACTGACAAGGGGAGACCACGCCGGAAAATCGGGATGAACTTTCTCGGCGAATGCAGGGATCGAACACCCAACCTCCAGGCTAGCGACCTTATTTAATAAATATACTACACATACAATTGTAATATGTACATTTCACATACAAAATACATTTATCAGTATGGTATTTTATATTTACTATTAATCGTAAGTAATTTAATAGTTTGTGTCACTTTCAGTGCATTACCATTTCATAATACGCTTGCTTTGTATGATGTTTTGAAGGCATCAGATGTATATTAACCGAAAAAGTAATTAATTTAACTAGTATTTTATAATGGTTATTGGAGTCTGTATTACTATCACCGTTGGTTGGAGTTTGTAAATTAATAAAAATATTTGGTAATGTATTTATGGTTTGGAATCTAAAATAAGATTTTCCAGTCAGGTTTCCCCTACAGAGTGAGAAGAATGGAGGGCCTGGCAAGGAACTGTGTCTAGTCACTCGGATGGAACAAAAATCTGGCATGCACATAACAAAACATATGGCAGTTTAAATTTGAAGTAAAGTAGGCAGAAATGCCGCTGTAGGGACAAAATATCAGTCATAGCACATTCCATGGCATAGTCCCGTCTGCATTAGTCCAGTTGGACTTAAACCCCATTCCATTTTATTTCTGTTTATGTATTTTTTATCTTTTAATAAGTTGATAGAATAAATAGGAGATAGATAAAGTATGACAGGTTACTGGTTTTAAACAAGTGGGAGGGTGGACTAGTTAACATTAAATACATGTTTAGCTACACATATCATAAAGAATATATTAACTAAAGATAAGATAGGTATATATAGACTTTGATGAAGCCATCAACTGTCCAAAAGGTTATAAATGATCACCAAAATTTACATATCTTTTGACTTGTGTGTTTATAAGATATTATTATACTAAATAGATTCTTTTTGTCTAGTATAGATTATGCCACTACGTCTTATTTTCCCATTCATTTAATACTTTCAAAGAGAAATTAAGCTATTAATAATGTTACTATGGACATACAAAATCCTTATTTGTGAGTATGACGCTGAGCTTGTTGAAATGAGATTGCTGTAAAGGTACCGAATATGAAATTGTTGATTTTCTTCAGAAGTCCACTATTCCCAGGTAATTTTAAATTTTATTAACTCAACTGGTTAGGAATTAGCTGAGATAAGTAAATTTTTGAAGAGGATATTCCATTACTTTATTTGGCTGCACTCAGGCATTAACTTATCAATATTATCATCGTTGTGCACAAGCAATCAACACTGCAAAACATGTCTAATAACAGTAAGTGAGAGTCTTTTATATTATGCTTAATATCATGTTGGTTTGCTTATTTCGCTCTTGTTGTTTATTTGTCTGACAAAAAAAAAAAAAAAATAACAATTCAATTTGTCAGTATGCTTCAAAAAAAAGTTCATTTCTGTTTAACTGTAAATGTTTTTAATATGGCTGATATTCAAATGGTCAAGTTTTCACTCACTGTCTGGTTTCTCTTCATTGGTTTTCAATATGACAGCCATCACATGATTGGTTTGTATTAGGTCCTCCTGGTCACTTAATGAAATCATGGTTTTGTGAGCCTATTGATTTGGCGTCTGCTGAATCCCACATCACTGACAATTGTACTACAGCTCAGGGTAATTGCAATATCATGCTTGCCTGATCCTTGTTCTTAAAGTAAAGTAATTAAAGAACATTGGGTTATCTGTGAAAAGGAGATGTTGCTAACAATATTGTTTACATCTGTGTCACATCAACAGTATTTTTGAGATTGCTTCCTTCTTTATTTTCATGGTAATTTTCTATTGACAGAAAAAAATACAACTCTAATGTTTTAATGTTATTTTACCTGATATAATGTAAGAGGATATTTATTAATCAAGGGACCCTCCCCCAAAAAAACCAGTTAGATTTCCCAAACCTGAATACAACATTTATTAATTATAATTTATATTTAGATATCTGATTAAAAAGGATCTTGTCATCTTAGCCTAGGAGAATAAAGCAATGAGCGATATGTGTATAATAGAGATTGATTAAAGAATCTTGTGTTATGTCTGCTGTAGTACTAATCTAGGAGTGTTATATCATCAATTAGCTGTGCATTTTCATTGCTTTCTCAATCAATATTGTCAGTTAACACATGCCTTTATACATTGATAAGTATTGATTCCCGGTTGCACTTGTATCGCGTGTAATGTTAGAAACATGGCCTTAGTTGCATAAGCACTGCATTTATATCTATTAATTTCTAATTAATTGATGATGGTGTGCTTGTCTTTTGTTCTCATAGAAAGCAGTTTATGTGGTTGACAGGTAATCACGATGTACAGATATTCATTTGAATCCCAGGTTTTAGTCAAACTGAAAAATGGAAAGGGTGGAGAAGGGAAAGGGGTTGGTTACATTTTTTAGGTCCCCCTTTTCAGGAAGTATTGAACTCATCTGGTAAGAGCAAATCCTTGCTTATAATTGTGGCACCTAGCCAAATATTATTTTTTACTAAAAAAAACCTTTCAGGGATCATGCCCGCTACCCCGGAAGTATGACGTGTATTAAACTCGAGTGCCAAAAGGGGCAATTGTTATATGAAAAATCTTTCGTTCGTTCTTGGTGTTTAACGTCTGCTTCCACATAAGTGATATCGCAGACAAGACATAGGAGAGCCGAAGCTGATTCCTGTTTTTTAGAATATGATTTTGCAATCTTTCCATTTGGCCTTAGGCCATGGATTTGGTTTAGTGAAAAATCTGGCTCTTGCAGATTCTTTATATTTTATGCATATCCACAGGCTGTGATGTAATCTAGGTAACTGTCACCCAGTGGTAATAAACAAAACCATGCACTCATACTGTAATGGTTACTCATTGTACACTGTAAACACATGGCTTTAGTTGTGTACCCTTTTGTTTACAGAGGATGACAGTTAAACTCTTAATGTCACAGCTATTGTGTCAATTGGTTGAGCATGGTTGTATGTTAATATTACAAGATGAATAAAGTATCTGCTGTGGTTGTACTCCTTTAATTTGTTCATATGCATTTATGACACCATGGCAATTGTATGTTATGAAGAGCAGACAGAGAATTGCTGTCTTTTTATTTATTATGTTTATAACCCTAGAATAAAGAAATACTGGTATTTTGATAACAAAGATAAGGAATGAACATGTTATTAATTCCCCTTATTCATTTCATTTAATTTATTGCAAATTTGTTCTTGTTTTTTGAAACATGATTGCTAAAGTCATTTTATTAGATATTTATAGATGATAATCCTATAGATTGATGCATTGTAAAAATATTGGAATGTGATATTACAGTCTATCATGAAGCACAATATTGATTGGATTGTGATCATGTATTTAAAAGTTGATATTGGGGAATAAATAGTTTGTTTAGGAAATATTCAATACACAGATATTACCATGATAATCAGTTAAAGCAGGTAACTTATTGATTTAAGGCTGTTTCACTGTAATATTATATAAATTACTAACATAATGTTCACAGACAAACGAGCAATATCAACCTTTGCATGTTTTATTTTAATAGGGGGCTTAAAAATTGTCATTTAGATTATATAGGGCATTATTTTAAGCTATATAGTCAACTTCGCCTGTCCAACCTCGTGGGTTTTCTCCGGGTCCTCCGGTTTCCTCCCACTGCTAAAGATCCCTTTGCACAAGCGAATTATTGAAATAAAATTATACCATATGTTAGTCCCGAAATGACCTAGTTTGTGTCGAGCGGACGTTAAACCCCATTTCTCTTTATATATATATAGTCAACTGATTTCTGACTGTTTGTTTACATCAATCTAGACCAAGTTAAAAACTTTGTAATTGTTTATTTAATCATACTATAGCTTTCTGTCATGTGGAACCGCAGTGGCTCAGTGTGTAAGGAGCTGGCTCACTAACCAGGAGGTCAGAGGTGCAGGATGAAGGGCTTGGCAAGAACAGCATCTAGTCATTTGGGTGGGTTGAAAAAAACAGTGCTCCTGCATATGCATTTGCGTGCATGTAAAAGAACCCTTGACAGCTAGTTGGAATTTTAAATAAAAGTAGACTGTTTCTCTCATAGCACACCGTATGGGATATGCTCATTTTATTTGCCCAGTCAGTTCAGAAAAGTAGGAAGTTAAATGTGTGTGTTTTTATATAATATTTTTGTAACAGTTTAATTATGCTGAATTCTGTTCAGTTATTAATTATATTATAAACTCTATAATAGATTTGGATTTAAAGCTAGTTGTGTGCACCCTTAATTTGAATATCTTGAATTGTTGTATGATTTTCAAATTAATTAAGCTTGTATATTTCTAGAATTTATCATTATCTCACAGTCTCCTCAGTGTTTCATTTAATTAATTTATTTTTACAAGCCAACTTTGATTTAGAAGCGATTATTCTCAGATGAGTTTAATACAGGATATATGCTTATTATTTCTAAACTGCTTAATAATAATAAACAATGTGTTTCCGCAACTTTTAAACACCCAAATTTTTATGTGGGCGCATAGTTGTTCATGGATTATGGCCCCTGATTGTATGAAAAATCACATTTTTAGCTTGTAGACACTCTAGAGGTCACAATTTTTATCCGATTTTGATGAAACTTGAAATATATATGTTTAGAACCCAATGAGCTTAATTCCTCTCGATATTCGCACATATTGGATCGTAACTTCCTAGATTATGGCCCCTGATTGAACGAAAAATTGTGTTCTAAGTGTGTGGTCCCTCTAGAGGTCGTAATTTATTTTCTGATTTTAAAAAAAAATGATGATTGAGTTAAAATTTCGTGAAAATCGGACCGAAACTGTAGGACAAAATGGCCCCTCCCTGTACACAAACAGTTTTAAAATATGTAATATCAAGGTTGTGGAGTCCACAATGTGGACCCTCTAGAGCTCACATTTTTGATCCGATTTTGAAAAACTTCAAATTTATCTTTTTATCTCACAGATCCCAGACCATAACTTCCTGGATTATGGCCCCTGATTGTACGAAAAATCGTGGGTTTTTGGGGGGTTTTTTCATGCTATGAGGAAAATTTTGCCTGGACCGTGGCACTATGTCCTACTCTTCTTTTGAATTCCAAATGTTGTGGGTTCTTTTACATGTACGCAAATGTGTACAAGGAATTGCTTTTTCGATGCCATCCGAGCAACTACTGACAAGCGGAGGGGGGGGGCATACATGTAGGTTAGTGAGTCAATATCTTATTCATCAAGCTATAATTCCTATAGAAGATAACCCAAATAACGCAAAACGAGGATATCCCAGAAGGAAAAGGTGTCGAGTCATTCAGATGGTACAAAAAACTGATACACCCGTAAACTCATTGGCGTGCACGTAAAATAACCCTTTACATTTCACAAATAACCATAGAAAACAAAATTATTTGTGGCATTTTGTATTGTGGAAATATTATAAAATGCTTTTAATTCCGGGACTTTCGTTTACAATTCTGTTTTCCAAATCAGTGATTTGTATTATTCCAATTAAATAATAATTGTTGTGTAGGTTTGTTATTACATAATCACATGAATAAATTGAATTATATTACATTATGAATAATAAAGATATATTACTTGTAGAGTTTAACACGATTGGTGTTTTTCTAAGTTTGCTAGACTCACACTCTAGCAGATATATTACATGTAATAAATCGAGTGTGACATTTTGAAATGACAGACTTGAATCAAGTTTTTGCGAGTGGTTGTTGTAAAACTGCCTTTATCTCCACTATTATACAAGTTCCATTCAGTGGAAATTATGCTATTTGAAAGGTTTATTGATTTTCATCAAGTCAGTGTATCTTCAGTTGATCCCATCAACAGACAGATGAGCTGGGCCTCAAATATTCCCCTATCCAACACATTAATGACTTCTTAACTCCAGTGGTAAACACTGGCTAAATGGACACAATATTTTATTTGGATTAGATTTCTGTAAATGGAGAGAGAGAAATGGTTTAATGTCAAAACAACACAAATTAGGTCATTTTGCGTGGTATATCTTTATTTCAATAATTTACTTGGTCGCAGGCATCTTTCGCTATGGAAGGAAACAGGAAGACATAAAGATATCCCATGAGGTTAGGCAGACGACCCTACTCTTTGTCATCTACAAGTCTGAGATCAAAACCACAAACACTTGACTCATTGACAGACTTTATGACCTAAAGCGCACTCCTTAGACCATTCAGTTCACCCAATCTGGCTTTCTGTAAATAGCTGAGTGTCTTATCAAATTTATGATTGATAATAAGTATGTAAGTAATTTGTAAGAAGGTATATTTTGTGTAGATTAAATATATTTTGTATGATTTATCACTGTCAATCAAAATGATATATTTATTTAAATGAATAAATTAAAATTATGAGATGATAAATATTGACACAAAAAAAGCGATATACTGTAGCCATGTATACTGTAATATTCTATTTTGTTACTGATGTCCAGCCTCCACTTGTCAGGGGTGGTGTCTATGAGGCTAACAAGAAAAGTATGCATAGTTGTTGGGATAGGACAAAGATAGGTTGCCAGGCAACGAAACATACGCCCGCAGCAGTTAAATTGTCTAAGCGGTGGAGAAGGGTCGTCGCATATTTATTTATTTGTAGGTAATGGGGGACATTTACACACAAATCAGATCGTAATTTCCGTCGTTTGAGAGATCAAAAGATTCTACAAATTGAAACAACAGCCTTAACTCTGGAAGTAATTTACAGAAATTGTTAAAATTTGACAGGATCTTTTGTCTTACTAATGTCAATAATGCATGTAAACATCATACAGATCGAATGATTACTTTTGTTGTTAGAGCTTTCACATTGTTCAACAAAGTAAAACAAGAGCCATAACTCTAGAAGCAGGGCTCACGTTTTCGGTCGCCAAAGTTGCAATTTGCAATAAGAATATGGAAGTGGCAATTTTGGGGTATTGGGGATTCTTTAAATTGTTATATCCTACTCTAGATTAATCGAGTGTCAATCACAATCACTATGCAGGAGCAGGAATACTATAAATTAATCAACTCACTAATTATCCGGATTATATCAATAAGTAATACTTATTATATAAAGCCTATCATCTCAAGTCATTATTTACTCCTAATGATTAATCCAAGCAGTGATTATTTGATTTTTCGTTTCTCTATAAAAAAAATAACTAGAAATATTAAAAATTGCCGTCAATTCTTTTCAAAGAGAATTAGATATTTTCATTGTTGAACCATGGTGTCATACGGGATGTAAAATATACAAGCATGCCTGTAACTTTATGTAGATGTTCATTAGGTGAATGTCTTGACTGAGTTCAATGATTAACATTTCGAGCTAAAGCTAAGCTGAGCTAAGCAATTTCATGGTTGATAACTTTGATTCTATCTGATAGAGAGTGATGAAACTTAGTGTATAGTTGATAATCAGTTTGATTGCTTGATACTTTTGAAAAAAAAAAAATGTGCGATTAATTAATGTCATCTATTTATTTTGGAATTTCGGCGGGGGATATCAGCCTCCTTGTTAGCTTGTTTGAGTGTAACTTTGGATGAATTTAGATTACGTGTTGGTGCTTGGTGGTTTTATGTTTGTGCAGTTACTGACATTGTCTAGAATAAAACATACTTGTAGAAATTTGTGTACAACGGATAAGGCTGGCTTGACACTGCCTTGGCACTATTCATCATTTTTGTTTATTTATGACATATAGATAAATATGCGCTTTATAAAACACCCTAGGTCAGGATTTAATATACCATCAAATCACATCATTTTATTTGTTTCATTGATTAATGATTGCTTTTAATTATGAGGGAAAAATCATTAACTCAGAAGATCATATTACAGAATCTTTGTTTGACTGGAATCATATCACTTGCACATGGGATGTAGAATTTTCATAATAATTCATTTCATTATTTCTCATTATTTGATTCAGTCACTCTAGACAAAAAACGGATTGTTTTAATAATTTGCAATTTGTTAATTTTACATCGCCTGAAACTCTCATTCCCCATTGTGTCTGAGTAAAGTCAGTATCTGTAAACTATATAAGGACTGTATACCGTACTAGTTCTGTGCCTTAGATGGGTTGAGGTAATCTAGGGAGCAGTAGTTTCAGGTGGTTTTGGGCGCTTTCGAAAAAGAGCTACAAAAGTATCACTTTTCTGTCATTTTTAAGGGGCTAAAGGGTTAAATTATCTTATTCATCATTTCGGTCGGGGTTTGAAGGAAAACAACACACACAAAATAAATTAATTGGTAATTATTTATTCCTATTCTAAAATAAACCAATAGTACAATTAGTTATTCATAGTCAAAATTTAAATTTATTGTAAATAATAATCATGTAATCTAATCATCTTATTTGTAAAAAGCTGAATGATTTGATGTGAAATGGCCTCTACACCACCAGACTAATACCAGAGCTTGTCAAAACAAAATAAGTCAGATTGATAAGATAGGATGTTAGATAGTGTGATGTTAATAGCTCGGCTTTTTATTTGTTATCCAATACAGTAGCAAATCACTAGCGAGGCTCGTGCCTCAATCAAATCAGCTCGATCAGTCTTAAATAAGCTCATCCAATTTAACAAGTGTAATATATTAACAAGCAACATTAAATCGTTTATGGTATGGATAAAGATTTAACTGGCTCGGAAGACAAATGCTGGGTAAATGCAGGTGGCTTAAGCATTTATACCTTCTTTTTTTTTACACCCTCTGGCTTTTGTAGGTTTTCTTTCAACGGGAGACTTTGATGGCCTACACATACAACACCTTACTCTTGTAGTAAATGTACACTACTTAATCAGTAGAATAGCTTACTCTAGGTCATAGACTGTAGTGGCCTGCTAGGTCTCTCCGTGAAGTTTATCTCCAATTGACTGACTTGTGCTGTTATTTGAACAGTAGCTGATCTGCCTAACACCAGACAAAAATGGAATGTGCCGTTGTCTGCTAGCTGGCCTACCCATTGCTAGTGTCGGGATCCTCAGCTTGGCACACCACCGATTGATTGATACTAACTGGTGACTAGCTGATAACTGGTCTTATTCTATACATTTAACTGGGATAGAATTACATGCATGTACAGACACACGGAAATCTACTCTTTCTTCTCCCAGTGTTTATATCTGCCACATTAAAGAGCTGAGTACTTTGTTGGAGGGTGTGACACTGTGGGTAAACTTTGTTATGCCAGTGCTGTATTATGTGACAGTGTGTTAATAGTCAGCTGTTTTCTAGATTGTATTATGTGTGTTAATGTAAACAATGTGAGACCTTGTTGATGATTGACTGATATAATTTAAATAGTGAGGCAATAAACATATTATTATTACCACTGTCAAGTATAAACAATCACATCGTGTGTTTTAATTGCTGGTAAACCAATTTGCATTGATTGAAAGGATAACCGGCCCTTTGACAGTTCAACTGGATTGAGAAACCATGTCAAACCTGTGATTCAGACTCACTGTGTCTCGGAAACAATCGTATTTTAATGGTAATATCATATAACTCGAGTTGAAAAACTAGGAAATTACTGTCATGCTTTCTTACATTGGATAATACATTGACATAAATATACTTACATGATGTTCACACTTAGCTTAACATGCGTTATATCAATATTTGCTTGCTGTGCATATCACAAATTACTGGCTTGCTTTGAAACTATTTCATGCACTATTAGTTTTGAATCTGTCATCAGGGTGATTCTTTGAATTAAACATTACAACAAAACTGACTCACATCACTGAGTTTGTGATAAAGCTGTGTTTCTTTTTTTGTAGGGCTTTATAAATAAACTACTGTTGATGTAGACTTAACAAGCGAAACAAGAAGTTTAAAGAAGATCTCCTCACAGGTTTTCATTCGCTTGCTGTGTAATGGTTTCATAATTGGTGATAATCAAAAAGTAAGTAGTGTCAGTCAAGCTTTAATTTGTACAGGCGGTTGTTTACGGCTTGTTTACGGCATGTAAAAGGGAAAAGTCATGCTAACAGGGTTTTTGTGTTGTTTGTGTTTGGCACGTGGGTTTCACACATGTGAATCAAGCGGTTAGATAGAACACCCTACTGCACATGTCTTTGTTAATTTAATACATTACAACATAAGTCTCTGATCGGCTACATAATACATCGCATACATGAACAGTTATACTTTAGCTTTGTAATAATATTTACCTTATATCTTTTGGCTAAAGTCAAATACATTTATACGCTTTGAAAATGCATGTGTGATGTTTGTTTATCTTTTGTCTTTTTATTCAAAGCCTTTTGTTGTTGTGGTTTATTTGTTTTATGTGCCTTGGCCAGCGTTAACAGAAGTTATTACTACAATATTTCCTTTAACATTGCATGCAATCAACTGTCTTGTTGCTGTTCTTTTGAGATGTGTGAAATTGTATTATGGGCAGACGTGAGTTTGGATTAATTGAATCAGAGTATCTGTCGACCATGTGTTAAAAATACGATCGAAATAACAATAACTTTTAAAATAATATAATCTTGTTTTTTAGTGAAATAATCCATAGCTGTAATAAATTATTTTGAACTGAATTAGATTTAAAAAATTAAAAAAACAAGACCACAAGGGGTAATATGATGGGATAAAAGACATGCATTTTGATAAGCTTGTTTATAAATTTACTGATATCAGCAGGCGGTCCTTATAAAGTAAATGTCTTAGGTCAGGTAGATATATTATTTATATTATAAGTAATATGATGAATAAACCATGACAGGGACAGCAATGTCAATCATATATAGATGATTATTTACCCTAATAATTGTACAAATTTCTTTATTCATCTTTAGAATCTTTAGATCATAAGGTCTGTCATTGAGTCAAGTGACGTGATTTCGATACCACACTTGTGTACATGTAATTTAGGAGAAGGTTCGCCTGCCTAACCATGTGGGTTTTCTCCAGGTCCCTCCCACTGTTAAAGATCCCTGCGTGCAATCACATTATTGAAATTAAATTATATCGTATGTTATTCCTGAAATTACATAGTTTGCATTGAGTCCTTTTGGGGGACACGATAACTCTCCTCCTAAATGAGCTAGAATGTTCAAACTTAGTGTAGGTGTTTATTAGGTGAATGCCTTGATGGAGTTAAAAGATTAGCATTGTCTGCTTAGGCTAAATAGAGATAAGCAATGTGATTGGTTGTTGCTTTGGGACACGATTACTTTAGTTTTAATTAAGTGAGAGTGTTGAAACTTGGTGTATAGTTTTATTAATATCAAAACCTTGATTAAATTTGATAATGATCATTTTTTGCTTAGGGTAAGCAGAGCTCTGAGCAATTTGATTGATTGAGACTTTGGAGCTCAATAACTTTGATTGTAATTGAGTGAGAGTGGTGAAACTTGGTGTATAGTTTCATTACATCAATACCTTGACAGTGTTCGATGATGAGCATTTTCAGCTTAGGCTAAGTAGAGACTTCAATCTGATTGGTCAAGAATTTGGGACACAATAACTCTTCTTCTAATTGGGGTAGAATGTTCAAACTTGGTGTAGGTGTATTTTAGGTGAATGCCTTGACAGTTTTTAATCTTATGCATTTTACACCAAGGCTAACCAGAGATAAGCAATTTGATTGGTTGAGACTTTGGAACACAATAACATTGGTTCTAATTGGTACATCAATACCTTGACTAAGTTCGATGATGACAATTTTCTGTTTAGGCTAAGTAGCAATAAGCAATTTGATTGGTCGAGACTTTGGAACATAATAACTTTGCTTTTAATTTAGATAGAATGCTTAAACTAGGTGTAGATGTTCATTAGAATGTCTTGACTGAGTTCAAGGATTAACATTTTCTACTAAAGCTAAGCATTGGTCGATGCTTTGGGACAAGATAACTTTGATTCTAACTGATGGAGAGTGATGAAACTTAGTGTATAGTTTCACTACCAGGTACTTAAAAACCTAGACTGAATTTGATCGTGAACATTTTTTGATTAGACGAAATACAGTTAATCAGTTTGATTGCTTGCTAATTTTCAAAAAGATAAATGTGCACTTAATTAATATTTGTCATCTATTTATTTGAGATTGCGGCGAGGGACGTCAGCCTCACTATTGGTTTGTTTTTCTAGTTGTGTATACAATGTGAGGGGAGAATTTTGCTGGGACAGCGGGCCCTCAAGTGCCAACCTTAACAAATAACCACTTTGGCCTACTCTTATTTCAATTTGCAACTTTCAAGGGAACTTGAACAATTTACCAATAGATAACATTGCTCAACCACTGAAAGTGGGAAACGAGGCTGGAAAATCCTGACAAACTTTGTCAAAAACACAGGACCTCGCGGCGAGTGAATCATGGCCATACTCACCGAGCCACTGTGGCTCCACAAAATGGATCTATTGCAGATCTTCTGAAAAGTATCAGCTTAACTTGATTATGTTGTAAAACCTTGACATGGTGAAGATGAAATTTATAAGAAAAGAGGAATTATGCTAGGTTTTGCTTTAAGAAGACAATTTATATTTATCCAATAACTGTGCAAATAAGGCAATTCTGCCTTGCAGTGGGATTTAAATATGCACATGTTTAAATTATTAGTGCCATATATAGTTAAGACAATACTAAAGAAGTGTTCACAAAAATATTGAACATTGAAGCATGATTTTATAAATTGTGATTTTTCGTAAATTTGTGGAGTTGTGTTGACAATCCATTCATAATTAAGACAGTTTAATGTATAAAATCTACACAGTTAACTCTAAGAAACAGGCATATTTTGGTGCACTCACATTTAGACATTTAAATGAAATGAAATGGGTTCCTCAGTTTCCTCTACTACTTTTCTGCACAACTGGACAAATGAAGACGGGTGTACACCATGCAGTGTACTATGAGGAGAATTTGGCCCGGAGAGCGGCACTACAGCCAACTCTTATTTCGAGTTCCAAATGTTAACAACAGGGTTCCCGCGGTCCTTGAAAATCCTTGAATATCCTTAAATTTAAAATTTCATTTTCAAGGTCTTGAATATCCTTGAATTTCGCGGAAATAGGAAAATATCCTTGAATTTCAGTTGAGATCCTTAATTTTGTTTCAAATGTCTTCAATTCCTTTTAAATATGAGATCATAACGATAGTTGGTAATGTTTTGGTTATTTTTAAGATGAAAAATTGTAACTTTAGGCTAAAAAATGTCCTTGAAAATCCTTGAATTTGACGTATATTTATCCTTGAATATCCTTGAAAAAATGTTTGACGAAGCCGCGGGAACCCTGAACAAAGGTTCTTTTGCATGCATGCCAATGTCAAGAGTTTCTATATGTGCACGCCAACATGTTCACAGGATCTCATTTTTTCATCCAGTCCAAACGACAAGATACTGGGATTGCCACTGTCATGACAAAATTTCTCTCGTTGCACACTGCATGGTGTATGCCCTTCTTTCTTAGCCGGGTAATTGCAGAAAAATAGGACGTTTTGCAAGATTTGATGTACATGTTGTATATTGTATTAATGCTATAAGACTTGTATCAGTGATTTACTTGGATAATTACTGTCTGTCGATGTTCCTTCTGTGTGCTATTCACTAATGGACTTACTATTCATTTCCATTGATTTGTCTTTATAGATGGAGCTCATTTGTTTCAAATGATTAAGTTAACAAACGGGTGAAATGATGTAAGCACCAGCACTTGCTTGCTATTGATGATTGTTGGTTATCATGGGGAATGACAATTGACAGACGGCAGTTGGATAGACAGAAGTGATGATTATCATTTAATCAATGATCATTCTTACTCGGTATTGTTAAATATGTACCAGTTAGATGGTTTCTCTTAAAGTCATTCAACTTCCAAATCTTTTATCTTTGGTTGGCATCTCAGAAAATCAGGATTCAATTTAATTAAATGATAAAAATAAGTCTGTAGTATTTTTAAAGAGGAGGTCCCTGAGTTGAATCTTATTAATATCAGTACATGTTGGCATAAATTTAAAAGAAGACATTTCTCCAATTTTAATCGAGCATATAAGATAAGTTTCTGCATATTAATTTTAAGACTCTTCTTTTTTACTGTTTAAATGGCACCGTGTTATTTTACTGAACTTATAGAATTGTATTCATTTAGTAGAAGTCTTAGATCGTCTTTTTATTAAAACTGATAAAAAGCCTGTAATGTAAAACTTGTATCATATGGCAACAGGTCTTTTAGTGCACAAGCTCCAAAACTATAGAATAATCTTTTTCTTAATTTATGTAATAGCCAATATATACATAGCTATTTTTACCCCCCAAAAATTGAAAAGTTATTTACTTTTTAGAGACTTTCAATTGATATTTCTTTATCTGTTTTGTATTCATTATTTCTTTATGCATTTACTTGTATTCAAGCAGTTTGTGAAGACAGCACCATTTAAATGCTTTGTGGGGGTTTGGGTGGCCGAATGGTTAACGTGTGCGCATTGGATCAGATGGTCTGTCATTGAGTCAAGTGCCATGATTTTGATTCCCCGCTTGTACCTGACAAGGAGTAGGGTTGATGTACAACTTCGCAGGTTTTCTCCGGGTCCTACGGTTTCCTTCTGCTGCTAAAGACCCTTACATACAAACGTATTATTGAAAAAAAAAGTTGAACCATAGATGTATGTTAGTTCCGAAATGACCTAATTTGTTTCGCGTGGACTGGGAAGGCAGAAATGCTGCTGTCAAGGCAAACTTCTCCCCCTTCCAATTGTACACATAACCATAGAAATGAAATTATCATATATAATGTTTGACTCAAAAAAACCCGAATGTTGTGTTGAGATTAAATGGATATCCAATTTTCTGCTCTATACAATTTATTGTAAATTTATTCTGGGGTTGGTTTAAAATGAAGCGATTTTATACCCCATTCTTTTTTTATTAAAGAATTATTTATTCAAGGTGCCCTGCAAGATTTAGCTTGGTTGGGTTTTTAATAATCCTTAGGCAGTTTAAAATTGAAGAACTAGAGTTTTTAAATGAAGAGCAAATATTAAGTGGTAGTCAAGATTAATGATTTAAAATATTTTGAATTCTTTTCGTCACTGAAAATTGATTGAATGTTTACGGTATTGATCTGCGGTAACAGGGAGACTGTAACTCAATTTGTCGATAATACGACCAGCTATGATTTAAAGGGCGACATTTAATAGACAAGTTATCTTTCTTACATAGAGCTAAAAGAATGAGAGTCATGTATTGGCCATCAAAACACCATTAGTTGATTTAGAATTTGACTATTTTAGATTATCTAGTACATAATCGTTTATCATGTAATAAATATCCGACACCTTGTTTAATCACAACTTTCTATATGGTGTACAAGTATAATTGCTGTCATTTTGTTTCTTGGAGATAAATCTGTAGTCTCCAATGTTTGATAGACAGTATAGATCAAATAATTTATCACCCCACTATGTGTACATATCAGAGGTATTATCGCGATATATAACACCCAGTCAATTCCTAAGATAAAATATGTTATCTACAAGTTTTATATGATATTTAAATCAACTTTTATATATAGAGAGAGTGGAGGATTTTTAAGAGAATAAAATTGAAATAATCACACAAGGTATGTAGGTATTTTGTGGTTTAAACAAAAATGTTGAGTATATATATATATATGTTTACAGTATACATATTTTGCATCTTTATGCTGCATATTTACCTTTGTGATCCAACATAATTATATGTGACAAGAATAATAATAGTCTTCGACCTAACCTCATCGTTCCTCCTACTGCTAAAGAGTCTGCATGCAGGTTATGAGATACACAAAAACTTCATGCATACCTCAAAATGCTGGAGTTTGACTGAAGTTAAACTCTAAACACGAAATGAAAATGAAATGAAATGGGGTTTAACGTCCTACTGTTCTGCTCTGACTGGGCTAATGAGGACGGGCATACGCCATACAGTGTGCTATGAGGGATATCGAATTCCAACTGCCAAGGGATCTTTTACGTGCACGCCAATTTGTACACGGGAACTCGGTTTTTCATCCCATCTGAACGACTTAGACAGCTGTCGTTGTCAGGCCCTCCGTCTTGCACCACTGACAAGGGGAAACCACGTCGGAAATTCCCAATGAACTTTCTCGACCAATGCAGGGATCAAATACGCGACCTCCAGGCTAGCGAGCCAACGTCTTTACCCACTTTGTGTCTCCCGTTTCCATAACTGCTATAGAACACAATGCCATCTGATTGGTGTGAAAGTATTAATTATTATATTAAGATAAACCACAATATTAAAAACAAACAAAATATATGAGTTTTCTTGATGGTGATAAAAAAAGTAACAATTATTTTAAGACTTAATTTTAATTGAAAGAATTACAGGTGATCCTAGTTCTTGTCATGTACGAATGTGGGATTTAATCCATGTTTATACATGGATAGCCAACTTTATGATCTACATCGTGCATTAGACAACTCGGCTACCACCCAAGGCCAACACCCCCCCCCCCCCCATTCTCTACGCACAAAATTACCAACCCCAGTGACAAAAGTCAAACTTTATATCCTTGCTGATTTGTCAATCAATATGTAATAAAGTTATGCATCCAGGAAATGGAGCCCTAGAGTTGATCCTCACATTCTTGATCCTGGTGATAAGTCATTAACCAATCATATGGTAGGAAACGTCCTACTGTCAGTTAAAGTGGTTTATAGCTTTAATTTGATTTCTACAAGTATGTAGTCTGACCCCTGAAGAAAGGAGGGGCAATAATACAATACAAGTGCTTTGTTAAATATATTAAAGAATGTGTTTGGTATCCGTTTTGTTTTGGGTCCGCCTTCTTGTCGCAATCTTTTAACATCCAGGCTTGGTAATTACCATATGTATGTCTAGACACATGTTTCACTATAAAATAGAATTTTTCTTCGGTTTACTTTATTCAAGTAAAAACAGCATTGATCAAATCTGTTTATTTAAAGATGACACAGAACTTTGTCTATCTGATACATATAATTGTTTTCACGCTATTTTCAAGTACATTGTCTACCTAGGATTTGAATGTCATAGGTAGAGTGCATTAAGTAAAAACCTTTTATGCTTCACTTCTGCCGTCAAGCCAAGATTGTAAATGTGTCCGTCAGAATACTGATCATGTTTGTTTTTTTTTTTCACATTTGATAACTTAAGGAAAGACAAAGACATATAACTATCTATGAGCAGGATATAAATAACAAAGTTTATTGTTGTTATAGGGTTGTATGAACTATATTCTTTGATTGGCTAAAATCAAAAATTTTGATAAGTTTATAGAACAATGTGATATATCAACTATGAACCTTTCAAGAGATTTATAGTTGCTATGTCAACCATGGTAAAAGCAGAAGTTAAAATTGCACCAGTTGTTCTAGAAAAGATATTTGTATTCTGGAAAACATATCACTTATTTACTAGCAGATCCACAGTTGATAATATATTAATTTTACCATGCATAACCATCCTACTGTTACCTAGTTACACCTTGTGGAAGACTAGAATACAGCGATAAAACATCTTTCCAGCAGAACTGGATTGAGGTTGCATGAGGCCCCTGGCTGTAAATAATCTTGCGTCTTTTAATTTAAGTGATTTTTTTGTGAAAGTGTTATATTTATCATTAACTGTGATTTTATCTGTTCAAATTCAAATAATTATTTGCTATTATTGTTTTGGTATTAGGAAGAATTTAGGAATCAAAATACATGTCAACTTTCAGACATACATGTCAACTTTCAGACAGACTTTTCTATACTGCAGCATCAAATAAGATCATGGTTATCCCAGCCATATTGCTGAGTGTTGACGTCCCTCCCTTTTATTTGGTTTATCTTGGTATGAAATTTATCTTTACGTACAGAGATTTTTTTCTGTAACAAATTTTGGGGGGCTTCTAATTATTGGGGACTTCTGGCTTCAGCCTAGTCAGCCAGCTCCTTGATCTGCCACTGCATTATATAAGGATTTGACGTACAGAGTGCAACTCTGCATGTGTGCAGTTCCCCTCCCTATAATAATGATATGTCAATAATTGTGTAATATTAGGTTTATTATTATTTTATTTATTCTAATATTGAATAATATTTCTTCAATATTTATCCCATAAATGGGTGATATTTAATTAGAGTTTCTGCATTCTTTACAAAATTCTTAAAGACATTTTCTATTCATTAAAATTGTGAAGAATAAAACTATTGAAATCTGTTTGGTGTATTATAATCAATAAAGTTTATTCTAAACCAATAACCAAGATAGAAATATTACTCCCTGTCAATACTAAATACTATTCAATTTGTTTGATGGCTGTTGTTTAATAATTCAGATATCATTGTGCGATATAATTAGACAGTTAATGTGACTGGTTGAAGAGAGTTATGTCAATAAGCTTGGGTGAGGTGTGACAAATGTAGATACCAGAAGATTAGAGGACATGTTAAATTGGCCTACCAAGATATTGAGTAGTGTTAACAAGGCTTAGCGACACTATTTAACAACAGAACATCTGATTGGGTGTTTTAAGTAACGGAATGTTTTGATTGGATACATGATTTGAAAGAATAGGCCGCCCTATTCATGCATGTATGATATAAAACATGTTTTTATCTAAAACTGTTGGATTTAACTAGTAGCCACAGACATAATTTATATGTTTTAATATATTATGTGTATTTTTTAAATGAGGACCCCATTTATCTGGCGTAGTAAACACTGTCATTTAAAGTTAAAAATCTGTTCTTTTTTAGCATTTCTCTAACTCATTATATATCTAAGTTAAAGATGCATTAGTTAAGATTAAAATAAAGAGCTGTTAGTTCTTGCTATAATAGTTCAAAAATTGATAAAGAAAAATGAATATATTGAAAATTTTATTCAAATTACATTATTCTGAGAAAAGATTTGAGTGTTTGAAGATGTAATAGATTGTTTTATTATTTAGCAATGGTACTTGACAATTGAGACAAATCATTTTATTACTAAATTCTTAAATCTCGCAGGTGTTCTAATCCATTTAATTCACAGACATCGGATAGCATATAGAATTGGTTATAGACTTGTCATGTGAATAGCTGTCTAAATAATAGTTTATATAAAATTTGAAGCCAAAATAAAGACCTGCAAGAAGCTTATTTAGCTCTTAATGCATCTTTAAATAAACAGAATATCATATGTAGGAACTCCCCTCTCCCCAAACTAAGAATTTATATTATGAGATCAGGGCTGAGGACTATTTAATACACCCACTTGGTAATGTGGTTGTATATTGTTGTCAATTTCTTGTAATTACTAATAATGCTACAGACTGCTTGTAGGGTTATAGCCCTTGTTCACCATGTAAACTTTTGTTAAATGCTCTCGCAACAAAAGTATTTGAGAGTTATACAATTGTTCACCTTGTAACATCTTTCTCAACGCATCGTGACAAAAGTATTTGAGAGTTAATTATACCCTCAAGTTGTAAAATCTTGCTGAACGCTATCAAAGTGAGAGTTACTGCCTTTTCTTCTTAAAATTCACATGCATTTTTCAAATTTTTCAAATGCAGAATCCTATTGAATTTCGACAATGTCTGCTATATCTTTGTTGAATGTTAAAATGGAGAAAAAAGACTTTGTTCTTTATTGAGACCCTCTTGTTAAAACTTCAAACATTCATAACTTCTCTCCGAAGAAAGTAATTTGACTGAAGTTTTATATATATTTATTTTTCATTAACTATTTTTATTATACGCCCAAATGGAAATGTGGTTGTATATTGCCGTCCGTCCGTCTGTCGTCCACACTTTCTTGTGAACACTCTGCATGAACATTTATCATTTGATTGTTTTGAAATTAATATATGTTGTTAACATTACTGAGACGAAGAAGACTATGTAATTTCAATAATTTCTGTTAATCTCTTTGGGAGTTATGGCCCTTGTTTCACTTCATTGCACCTTGTGAACACTATAACAACCAAAATTGTCATCCCTCTGTATAAAATGTAAATGCATCCTTTAAATTAGTGAAACGAAGAATCCTATTGAATTCCATCAATTTTTGGTAATTATGTCTAGAGTTATGCCCCTTATTTCACTTTGTCCGATCTGTATGAAATTTATATGCATTATTTGAATTAGTGAAACGAAGAAGCCTATTGAATTTCAGCAATTTCTGTTAATTAATTCTAGAGTTATGACCCTTGTTTCACTTTGTCAAGCACTGTGAACCCTCTTGCGACAAAAGTTAAAAGCCGATCTGTATGAAATTAATATGCATCCTTTAAATTAGTGAAACAAAGAATCTTATTGAATTTCAGTTAATTAATTGTAGAGTTATGGCCCTTGTTTCAATTTGTTGAACCTTGTGAACGTTTGAATGACAAAACTTACCATCTGATCAGTATGAAATTTATATGCATCATTTAGATTAGTGAAAAATGAAGAAGCATTTTGAATTTCAGAAATTTCTGTTAATTACATCTACAGTTATGGGCATTGTTTCACTTTGTGAACCTTGTGAATGTTTGAATGACAAAAGTTATCATCCAATCTGTATTAAATTTATATGCGTCATTTAAATTAGTGAAACAAAGAAGCCTATTGAATTTCTGTTAATCAGTCCTTGAGTTATGGCCCTTGTATCACTTTGTTGAACATTGTGAACACTCTAACAACAAAAGTTATCATCCGATCTGTATGAAGTTTATATGCATTATTTTAATTAGTAAGGAAAAAGATCCTATCAAATTTTAACAATCTCTGTAAATTACTCCCGAGTTAAGGCCCTTGTTTTAGTTTGTAGAAACTTTTGAACCCTCAAGTTACGGAATTTATGATCTGATCTGTATAAAATGGTCTTGTAAATGCTCCCATTACCTACAAATGCATAAATATGTGACAACCCTTATCAACCTCTTTGACGATTTAGCTGCTGTGGCCATATGTTTCTTTGCCTGGCAACCTATCTTTATTAACGGCCAACACTTTATATAAATTTTTCATAATACATCTTTAAAGATTCATAGGCAATGCGACGAAACTGCTCGAACAACATGGCTGCTGTGGGCATGTTTTGTTGCCAGGCAACCTATTGTCTACATTTTGGGACACTTTTTACTGTTTTACTATCTAACTATTTGATCACTTTGAAACTTAATTACTGAGTAAGAGGTATTTGATTCATCCATTTATATTGACCCTGCAAAATTGATGCAATTGATTTGAGTGAGTGTCAAGAAAACTCTATTTTTGTCTTACAAAGATGTAATTGTCATTTTAAGTGGGTACATTTTCTTATAACTTCATTGAAAATGAAGGCGTTCTTATGTCATATGAAATACTTATCTACAATATATGACGCCATATGAAATACTTATCTACAAGTAATCTGGGGGGTTTGTCGTTGAAGCCTGTGTCATATACTTTGAACATTTTTATACGCCCACATTTTCATGTGGACGTATTATGCCGTCGCCCCTGTCTGTCCGGACGTCTGGACGTCCATCCGTTGTTTGTGGACACTCTACAGGTCACAATTCTTATCCGATTTTGACGAAACTTGAAATATAGGTTTATCTCCAAACGATCTCGGCTGCTTTTGATATTGGCATGTATTGGATCGATACTTCATGGATTATGGCCCCTGTTTGTACGAAAAATCACGTTTTTAGCTTGTGGACACTATAGAGGTCACAATTTTTATCCGATTTTGTTGAAACTTGAAATGTAAGTTGATAACCCAAAGATCTCGGTTCCTTTCGATATTCGCGCATATCGGACCGTAACTTCCTGAATTATGGCCCCTGATTGTACAAAAAATCCATTTTTAGCTTGTGGACCCTATAGAGGTCATAATTTTTATCCGATTTAAAAAAACGTATTATTATATCAGCGTTACACCCTAAGGATGGCCGAGTTCGAAGTTCGTGAAAATCGGCCCAAAATTGACAGACAAAATGGCCGCCGTTCGTTCTCAAATAGCGTAAAAATATGGTATATCAAGGTTGTGGACCCTATAGAGGTCACAATTTTTATCCTATTTTGTTGAAACTTGAAATGTAAGTTTATAACCCAAAGATCTCAGTTCCTTCCGATATTCGCACATATTGGACCGTAACTTCCGAAAAATCGTGTTTTTAGCTTGTGGACCCTATAGAGGTAATAATTTTTATCCGATTTAAAAAACCGTATTATTATACCACCGTTACACCCTAAGGACGGCTGAGTTCGAATTTCGTGAAAATCGGCCTAAAATTGACATACAAAATGGCTGCCGTTCGTTCTCAAATAGCTTAAAAATATGGTATATCAAGGTTGTGGACCCTATAGAGGTCATAATTTTGATCGAATTTTGTTGAAACTTGAAATGTAAGTTTATAACCCAAAGATCTCGGTTCATTTCGATATTCGCACATATCGGACCGTAACTTCCGGAATTATGGCCCCTGATTGTATGAAAAATCGCGTTTTTAGCTTGTGGACCCTATAGAGGTCATAATTTTTATCCGATTTAAAAAACCGTATTATTATATCACCGTTGTACCCTAAGGATGAATGAGTTCGAATTTCATGAAAATCGGCCCAAAATTGACAGACAAAATGGCCGCCGTTCGTTTCAAAAAGCGTAAAAATTTGGTATATCAAGGTTGTGGACCCTATAGAGGTCACAATTTTTATCCAATTTTGTTGAAACTTGAAATGTAAGTTTATAACCCAAAGATCTCGGTTCCTTTCGATATTCGCGCATATCGGACTGTAACTTCCTGAATTATGGCCCCTGATTGTACGAAAAATCGCGTTTTTAGCTTGTGGACCCTGTATAGGTCATAATTTTTATCCGATTTAAAAAAACGGATTATTATATCACCGTTACACTCTAAGGACGAAAGAGTTTGAATTTCATGAAAATCGGCCCAAAATTGACATACAAAATGGCCACCGTTTGTTCTCAAATAGCGTAAAAATATGGTATATCAAGGTTGTGGACCCTATAGAGGTCACAATTTTTATCTGATTTTGTTGAAACTTGAAATGTAAGTTTATAATCCATAGATCTCGGTTCCTTTCGATATTCATGCATATCGGACCGTAACTTCCTGAATTATGGCCCCTGATTGTACGAAAAATCGCTTTCTTTTTAGCTTGTTCTCTATCCATCTCTCGAAAATGTGGGCGCATCCTGCCTGGCAGCCGCTGGTTTGGTCTTTTTATTGGTCAGAAATAACCCTATATTCTTAAACTTTCTCAAATAATATACTGCTTCATTATAGATATATTTCCACGACAAATTCACTTGGGTTAGATTAAAAAGATTTGAAATAGAAATTATTTCTAATCTTAATTAATCTTTTTCTTCTTAATAACTTATAAAAGTTTTCTAAAACTAATCTGGTTATTATCATTATTATGTAAGCAGAGAGGCTGAATGATATGGGCTGAAAAAAGGTATTGTGATAAATTTAATTAAACAGATGATTTAACAGCAAGAGAAGATTATATCTTATACACCCAATTACATTGATTTAAATAATACTTTTAATTTCTAAATTATACCATGAAATTCTATTTATTTGTAAGAATATTAAACATACATTATTCTAGAGCTAAATCTGCCTATAGCAGGTCTTTCTTTAGGCCAGAAATGTTATCTAAATTATTAATTAGACCATAACTCTCGATGCCATCATTAGCCTGCGATATTTTGAATACATTTTATGATGGATAATTTAACATAAAAATTGATAATACAGAATTTGTTTATTATCGTACCAACGTTAGTAATGACGATCAAAGTTCAGAGTGAAGCAATTTGACTGAAATTTTCAGAATATTCTGTTTTCATTATCTATCTGTAAGATAAATAATGGTTATTTAAACTTTGCATTGATGTCTATTGATTTCATACCGCCATCATTATGTGTCTTACACACTAGGCAACTCATTCTTCATAATTTTGATATGTGTCTTACACAAATAATGTGATAATAATTCTATCATTTTTGTACTAAACAGCTCATTCTTCATAATTTTGATACATCTATTTGATATGCATATTGTTTTTATGCATTCATCCACAATTTCTTGTGACCATTCTACAGGTCAGGCTTATTAAAGAAGTTTTTTAACCAACCATTCTCGATACCAGATTGAGATCACCTCACTTCAGTGGGTTAGTTCTGGTCTGGACTGGTCACAGGTCGACCTGTTGACACTACTAAATATTTTGTTGAACAGTTGTAGGTTCTCAATGGGTAGGGTACTATTCCATTTTTGTAGTGTAAATGTAATTATTGAAGGCTGTTCTTCTGTAAGATTATATTATAATACTAATAAATCTTGTAATTATTTCTATACACAGATTTAAGATAAATCAGTCATCATTCTAATAATCATTGAAATGATATTCTAATGTTCAGGAAATTTCAATTTCTTTATTTTTTTTCCATAAAATCATTTAAACAGCTGTTTGTATTAAAGTGTTATAAATTTTCTTTGCGAAATGAACCCTCTTAAAGATTTCAATATAAGAACATCTGCATCATGAACTAAAAATTTTGAAGGAAAATTGATTTTGAAGAAAGACATAACACATTTAATTCATCCCGTTAAACGTACAGGCTGTAGATTTATTTTCTATCCTTAATTAAAGCCATAATGATTTTAACAGTTGGTATGGTCTATACTTTCTCGAGTTTCAGCATATCGTTTTAAATACTGTCATATTTTAATTTAAAACACATTGGTAATACATGTGTATGTCTTGTAATCTTCTACAACTTATACATAATTATTATAGATAAGCTAAAAATATAACATAGCCTGTCTAGGTCCTGGCAAGACTTATACACTATTCTTAAAGGCTCATTATTCCAGAATTTTCAGCAAATATAGACTTTCAGATCCTACACAATAAAAAGTAGATTTTCCGAAAAGCTTTAAAATCAAATAAACTATTAATATACATTAATCTTAATTGAAGTTATGGCACCTTCATCTTTTTTAATCTTATACTTGCTGTCAACATCTGACTGATAACTCATTTCTATCCTCTAACATCAATGCTGAGATGGTATCTAACCTATGTTGTTTATTTTAATCATCTATATTACCATCTAAATAACACTTCACAGCCCTTATATTTATTAAATTTAAATGAGGAAAATGATTATTAGTTTTCTGTAACATTGTGCCTTTAAAGAAAGTAAATTTTTCATTTGATTGACATGAAAACTTAAGTTAAAATGTCATAAAATGCCATTCATTTTTGTTCATTTCCTTGTCTAATAGAAATAGCATTCACTGAGTGAGAGATCATTTTGATAATGAAAAGAGGTATTTGTATTTTATTGTTGGTCTTGAGGGGAATAAACAATTTGTGTTATATAAAAACCATACCAGAGGTAAAATAACAGGTTTCATCTATCTATAAGGTTGTGCGTGACATGATATATGATTTTAATATACACCGACAAATAATCATTCAAGTTTTTTTATTACAGATTCAAAGCTGGAGGGTTGAGACAATTACTACTCCTACTGAAGGTTTCACAGTTATTGGTGATTTAATGTTTCAATTTAATGACTCCATACACGGTTTATTGCACAAGTTGTTATAGTAATAGCAGATGAAGCTCATTAGCTTCAGATATCATTAGGATAATGCTTCAGCTTACGTATATTTCAAAAATATTATCTGCCCTCAGTTTTTGCAGATACTTGTGAAATTGTACATTTTATTATTTTTTACCAAAGTTTTTCAACTGAGATGAAAATTAAGGAAAGCCCATTGATTGACATTTAATAAGGTTCTGATAAAAATGATTAACTCAAAAGAAGGGTGAGAATTTTAATGATAAATTTGGAGTATGCTTCTGTTCTATTTTATTATTCCTTCCTGAAAATGAGAAGTGGTATCAAGTATTTTAGAAAGAGTAAGCATACCCTTCCTTTGAACACAATACCTGTCACTGTTGTAGCTAGTGCATCTGGAGCAAATGTTTGACATGGAATTTGATAGTCACCGTGATCCAGCATGTAAGACGCTGACTCACCAACTAGGAGGTCCAAGTTTTGATCCTGGTGTTTGTCAAGAAACTCCCTGGGATTTTGCAGTGTGGTTTTCACTTGTCAGTGAGATCATGTGTTAGGTGCATGTAAAAGATCCCTTGACAAATGGATTGAAATTCAATGGTAAGATAGAAACACTGCTGTCTATAGGTTAAATATCCCTCATAGCACACTGGTTAACATATTCATATCTTTATTAGCACAGTATGTGCAGAACATTAGAAAATTAAACCCCATTTCATTTCATTTCATTTCTTTTACGTGTACGCCAATTTCAGTAGGTGAAGCTACTTAAAGATGCATTATATAACATTTAGATAAAGAACTAACAGTTCGCGGTATAATAGTAACAAACTAGATGATGAAAAGGGAATATCTTGAAAATTTCAGTCAAATTACTTCATTCTGGGTGATGTCATTGTCACCTTTGTTACGATAGTAAACAAAGTCTTGATTATCCACTTTTTAATTAAATCATTAATCACCAATCATGTTTAAATCTGTTGAAAATCTCGAGCATCCAATGGCATCGAGAGTTGATTATGGTCTTGGCAAGTTAATAAATGTCTAATTAATAACTTATATAACATTTAAGGCTTAAAGAAAGACCTGCAGTAGGCAGATTAATAGCTCTTGCATAATGCATCTCTAAAAGTAAGATGAATACTCTTCCAATCTTCAGTTTGTCAGTTGCCCATTGCTTTTAAATGTTAGTATGTTTAAATAGACCAAGGAACAAGGAAGTGATGATTTTTGATAAGAGTGTTTTATTTATGACTTCTTCAGTTTATGCTATATGAACATCTTGCTTATGGATACAAATTTCTGGATTTTCATAAGTGTTGTCAACAAATTTGATAAAGTTTTTATGTCGACTTTATCTGTTATCATTAGCAGTTTATGATTTATATAAATGATATGATTAAACCTCTCAACTCTTACTCTTTCAATACGAATAATATTCATTAACTAGAAAACAACTTAATTTTCTCTCCTATAATTACAGTAGTGTATGGCTAGCCTACTTATAAATCAATAATCTGTCTAGTTTTCTTCTAATCAACCTTCTATAATAGGATAGCAGTGTAAGTGTAGAACTTGTTTTATATTATATATATATATATATATAATTTAACAAGACTCTTCATATTCTCTCACTTTTAACATTTTAACCAACAATAATGTGACTTTTATATTCATGGTAAAATTTTAATATTTTCAACCTGGTTTTAAATGTTTAGATATTGGTAATGATAACCATTTGCATGTCTTGATTTGAAAAAGCATTGTTTGTAATTTGACTTTAAAAGAACATAACGCCTTAGGATTTCCTTTCTGACCTATTTCAAACTTTGTTTTAGTGTTTTTGATATTTTAAGTTTTTTTTTACATCATTGTACATATGACCAAATAAGAATGAGAATTACTATTCCTATTTTAAGATCGAATGGAGTACAATGCATTCGAGTTAACATATTATGAAGACATTAATGTTTTTGGTCTGTTCCATTAACTGTTGCAAGGTTGATTTGGGTGCACCTTTAAAGTATTTGAAGATCTTTCCATATTTGCTGTTTATTTTATGAAAGTAGAGTAGGAGATAAATCTTTTCTAGTTGAATGAATTAAAGGTTTATTGGTTATCACCTGGGCTTGAAACTGTCTAGAACCCATCACCTTCAGATTTTTATTGTCTGATACTCTAGGAATTAGTGTCTGTGTTGATATAGAATTTATAGTCCAAGCTATTTCAAACTGTGAAGAAAAAAAACAAACTTGTTAAGGATATATTCCTTTGACAATTGAAACTGCAATAACGGCACAATTTTTGCAAGAATATATCTTTAAAGTTACAGAGAGAATAATTGTCATTGTCATAAATTTGATAGATGAGGAATAATGATGATTTAATGAAGAAATAAAAATAAAATGCTTTAGCAATAGCAGCAGTGATGTTTCTTGAAATGTGTTGGTGCTATGTTAGAATTAAGAGTTGACAAATAAAGACCACCTTTCATAGATCATTATTCACAAGCTAAATAAACTTCTTTTCTGTGTGATTTTATTTTGCCCATTCATTAGAAGAACTGTATTTTCAGATAAAGTAAGGTTTTGGAAGTGGAATAGGTAACTTATCAAAGAGATTTTATTTGATCATCCAAATATTTACTGTAAATATTAGGGAGACTGTGTTTAGGGACTTTTGAATGTTTGTATATACATAATTACTTTTTTAGAAATGAATTGATAAATATTTCATTACAGTTCTAAATATTTGTAATACGCACATAAGTAATTCATTTGTTGTGCTGTGACATTTTCCTAAGTTAACACACAGACAACTAGGTACTATTAGTCACTGTAGTACCATCTAATAATCACTAGTGTGTAATAACAGATTATTAAGGCTGATTTGTGAGAGAAAGATAGCTATGTGAGCTTCCCATTGAAATTTAAGGTGGTATCAAATGTTCTATAATGAGTAATCATATCAAGTTTTATGTGTACGGCACCCATCCATTAATAATCTTCCTGAAACATTCTGGTGAGAACCAAATGAAGAATTTATTCCAAAACATGATAAAGACCATTCAAACGTACCTTTTGCCCAAACCATCCATTTCTGGCACATATTAGTATATTTTGAATAGTACGTATTTGTAAAAGAACAAGTGTTTTTTTAGCACGTTCATAATTAATTCCATCATGTTGTCTTTCTTTTTTCGAAGAAAATTCCTGTTTTTTTACTCCCCAAATGGCATGACTTTTATTACGTTTTCAAGAATGGTGATTCATATTTATGCATATGTCATTATAATGACAACAAGCCTGGTTCCCACTTATATGGGGTAGCACCTAGGCGGCCAACAAGGAAAGTGTATCTAGTCATTCAGATGAGACATAAAACTGAGGTCAACCCATGCACTTACTGTGGTGCATATAAAGGACAGAGTAGGCGGAAACACTGCTATCAGGACAAAATTCTCCTCCAGGACGTGATTGCTCACATGATCGTAGAAAAATAAACAAAGCAAATTTTCGAAGTATTGTGTTAATAATACATTGAACTCCATTGTAGCTGTCACCTTTTCCTGTGAAGTAGTATCAATAGTATGATATCGTTAATATAAGTAGAATATATTTGTTAAAGTAAGTGATTTGCCAATATAAGTAGAAGATATATTGTTATTTTTCTCTGCATGATTTCCAGACAAAACACAGAACAACGAGATTATAACTATAGGCCACAGCGTTACGTTTGCCAAAAATACAAATAGATTTGTTTTTCTAACTTCCAGATGGAAATATCATTGGAGAATTAATAATAAACAATGAGATGTCTGCAATAAAGTTTTAGATGATAACTAATTGAGAGGCGGTAAGGGTGGCCAATAATCTAAATAGAGGATTGTGGGATGTAGCTGGAGGGTTATTATATGTATCTGTCGTCTGTATCATATTATGTTTCCAGTTAGTTTGGTGTTAAAAATACACTTAGTTTGCCACTAATAATGGAAGTAGTGAGGTGTTGTTTTTCCTCAGGTGAATGTGGATGGTTAAAACAGATGTGTTATATATGTTAACATGGTGTCTTTATCTACTACATTGATTTATATATACCTCGAAACTAAAACTCATTACTTATTCTATATCACTCATATATAGGCTAATTGATTTATTCTACAACTCAGCCGCCCTGAACTACTGATAAAAACTTTAAACAAATCTTACAGAAAGTAATAAGAATCTGAAATTTTTTTTATCTGTAAGGTGGAAAGAAATGAGAAATGCAAAAGATTATCATCAGTGTTTCTTCGGTTGGTTTAATCATTTAGGGATTTGATGACAAGACTTTTTTCTTTATGTTAAAAGGAAAATCTGGATTTAATTTCACAAAATAATTTGATACGATTAGTACATGTAAATTTCAAGATTGACTGATTAGAGAGTGTTGTGCATTTTTATTTTCCGTGTTCATACAAATAAGGTCTGGGTTGATTGTGATGAAACTTGGTTGATTGGATTTAGATTTCAGAGTTATTTGTCTGTTGGTGGTGTGGTGGGGGAGGGGGGGTGGCCGAAAGGTTAGCATGTGCGCGTTGTATCATAAGGTCTGTGATTGAGTCAACTGGCATGGTTTCGATTCCCCGGTTGTATGTGACAAGGAGTAGGGTCGCCTTTCCAACCTCATGGGTTTTCTACGGGTCCTCCGGTTTCCTCCCACTGCTAAAGACCCCTACCCGCAAGCAAATTATTGCAATAAAATTGAACCATGTGTTAGTCTCGAAATGACCTAATTTGTGTTGAGTGGACATTAAACCCCATTTCTCTATCTCTCTATTTGTCTGTTTTTCTCAAAGTCTGGACTTCCTATATGACATGATAAAAGGAAGAACAAGATGAATTTTGATGATTGTTGCACTGGTGAGAAGAACCTTTAGAATGTGTAAAGCCTAGCTCACACTTTTGAGGAGAGAACCAAGGTCCATCCGAGAACTCATTGGGGTGTACGTAAAAATTGGAATTCAAAGAAAAGTAGGTGGAAATGCCACTGTCCAGGCAAAATTGTCTGTCCTGCATTGAACACAAAACTATTGAAAGGAAATTTACCATAGGTTAGTCTCAAATAAACCAAATTATTGTGTTCACAAAATGTTAAACCAATTCCATTCCCTTTCTATTTGAACAAGGTATATTTTGAACACATGTCCATACAGCAAGAGGTTCTTATTCCTGTTTGATTTCACCCTTTTCACATTTAACATACCATTAGGATTAATGTTTGTAAAAGATAAATATGTTTGTAGATGTATATACATGTCGAAAACATCAACAGTTTCTTTGACTGGAAGTAACAGGTGATAAACCATACTCATCAATAAGATTACCCCGTATTTATAGAATTACTTAATCACCTGCGTATTGTAAATACTGCAAAACCTCATGCTGCTTGTCATTATCACTCTTACTGTGGAATTCTTATTATTTTTAGTGATGTGTTTACACTTAGATTTGGTAAGGCACTATAAGCCTTAGCGCTTTACACCACTACAATAAAATACCTGACAAGTCCAAGAAATATACTACAATAGATAAGCTTAGACTAAAAAAAAAGTACAAGTCCAGTTTGGTGCTAGTGGCCTTGTATATTTTAGTCTCATACTTTATGTAGTGTAGTAAATGCATTTAGCACCATATTGGCATCATTTCAATCCTTGGTTCTACTATAGTCTTTTTTCCAAATGCTTTTTCTTCTGTTGCCATTGTATTTTGCATTCAGACGATGACATTACATTCTTGATATGTAGCTAAACTGGGGATCATAAATGCATCGCTAAACAAATACCACACCACTTTGACATTGATTAGGTGTAAACATGGCTTTAGTGATGTGTTTTTGTTTAGTACCTGTACCATCAGTTGCTAACATGTAGTATAAATCATATTTCTTATAAGTCTACAAATTAATACCATCTATTAGACATTTCAACAAGATAAATATACCTTACAGTAAAGCCATTGTCAAATAAACAGCACAATAAATCTATTGGCACTTAATTTGCCCTCCTGCCTTTTAAGAGCAATCATAGGGCGGCTCACATCTCTATGATGCAAGCGGATGCATTTCAACATGTTCTAAACATTTGGGAGGCATCAGTAACAAAACACACAAATCTCCCAGCAGATGATAATGTACACATGTTAACATAGTCAGAATGGCGTAATTGAAAGTATAGCGTCTGTGAAAATGTGATAACTGGGAAAATATCCCAAAAAGTTACTTCGGCAAAGGTTGTACATTCCATTACATAGCTTGGCAAACATATGAGGTTTTATAACGCTGTTTTATCTTAGTATAAGCTAAATAGAATAGTTATGTGTATCTTTTTGATATAAGATCAAAATATTCTACAAAATGGTGTAGGTCAGTCAGACCAAACCACAATTATCAGAGGGGAAACCTATCTACTTTTTATTTTGAGTTATTTATAGAGAGCATGTCTGCTTATCACAGGATGACATTTCAACTCCGATCTATGATTTTAGCAAATATTGGTACTCTATCCAGTTCTTAAAATTCCAATTATAACTGCTGTGACCAAAAGGATGCATAATATACTATTCAAAAAAAGTAGGGGATATTTGATTTTTAAGTGTTATTAAAGTCACCTAATGAAACTGACGAAGAAACAAATGACAAAATGAAATGAAGTTCACATTCATCGATTTATTCCAAATGATCGTTAGACTAAGTAAGGCACAGACTGACCATTATAAGGGTAAAATGATACCCGGGGTCAAACAGCAAAGTTACCACAGCATCACAACCAAGTCAGTAACGGGTAAATCCTCCTCTGTTTGCCAAACAAGCATTGATCCGACGTGGCATACTTCTAATGAGACGTCTAAGGTCATTTTGGTCCAGATTGTCCCATTCCTGTTGCAACGCAGCAGCAAGTTCTTGGACATTGGCAGGACGTTGTTGACGTTGACGTAACCTCTGTCCAAGCATGTCCCAGACATGCTCGATGGGGGAGAGGTCGGGACTCAGTGCTGGCCAAGGTAATGTGGTGATGTTCTGTTGTTGGAGGTAACCTGTAACGATCCTGGCCCTGTGACATCTTGCGTTGTCATCCTGGAAGATGAAACGGCGGCCATGACGTCGTGCGAACGGCACAACATGGACTGCCAAGATGTTGTCCCGGTAGTACTGGCCTGTAGCACGCCCTGCAACAACATGTAAAGCCGTTCTTCCAGCAACAGTGATGCCTCCCCACACCATAACAGAACCACCCCCAAATCGATCATGTCTGATGACGTTAACGTCTTGGAAGCGCTCGTTTCGACGACGCCACACCCTCCTACGTCTGTCCAAAAAATCAACAGTGAACCTTGACTCATCTGAAAACATCACATTGCTCCAGCGTCGATTATCCCAGTGTTGACGATCCCTACACCAACGACGTCTTGCCTGAATGTGATGATCTCTCAAACAAGGGATCACGCGAGGACGTCGGGCGCGTAGGTGACCCCTACTCACTCTCACACCAGTGTCTGTTTGAAGACGAGCGCTGATCTGATTTGCTGTGATGACACGATTTCTCAAGGCCAAGGTACGGATAAATCGATCCTGGGCTTGAGTTGTCGCCCTTGGTCGACCTGAGCGTGGTCTGTCCTGTACAGATTGTGTATCACGGTATCTGGACCATAGCCTGCTTATGACAGACTGAGAGACATTCATCGTCCGCGCCACAACCGCCTGTGTTGTGTCGATCTGTAGCATGCCAAGGGCACGTAACCTTTCATTTTGGGTAAGCCGACGCATATCAAAATTTGTTTTCTGGTCACTAAAACAATTAAACTGATGTTTCCACCCTGGAATTCAATGCCACAATGACTGTAACATTCAAAGTCAGAGTCGTGCAAATCTTGGGTTGGACCCCCATGATGATCCCAAGCATCACCTGCATTCCATGCGGTAGCTATTGGTGCGTTTGGGCGTCACATGTAACTGGAAATGTTTCTTCTGTTAGGTTCTATAGTGACTTTTTTCGTAGTCATTTGCATATTTTAGTATTATGCCCCCAAAATCAAATATCCCCTACTTTTTTTGAATAGTATATGTCCATAATTAGTGTGATTGTCCTGTTAATCTTTTACAGATTAAGAATTTTACCACTTTATAAGTTAAGGAACCTGCTTTTAAAATAATATTTCTTAATATATAATTATAAATCAGTTTATGTTTTTTTTTACCTTTAGACAAATCAGTTTCATGGTTTGATAATTTATTTAAACACACTGTTTTTAGTTAACTTTTTAGTACATGTCAATATTGACATAAAAGTGATATAAACTACTCATGTGAATAGCTCTCTGTATTGTAAGACTGTATACAAGTTTTGGGGGGCACCACCGCTATTCACATGTCGCACAGGTACCTGTTGCGCTAAGGAGCACTTGTTTTGGGTGGTCCAAGTCCTTGAGCGTTAAAGGGATAGTGCTAAATATTACAGGGCTGTTTTGCCTTAAGGTCACCAAATTTGACAATGCTCCTTTCATGGCATGTAAGCTGAACTTTGTCCAAGAAATATCACAAATATTAAATCATTTCTATCAACAACCTTACTATTGAATTTAGATGAATGGAAGTTGTGTTTTCTGGCAGCTCATATTATAACAAAAAAGTCATTTGATCAGATGAGATTTGATTAAAGAATGATTATCTAGAATATTTGTAGAATATTGACAGACCAGTCTATTGTTTTGCTTCAAATTTGACTGAAGTTTTAAAAATCTTTTGTTTTTATGTAAATAACAGACAGAATGATTTGATTAAGGGATGGGGACAGCATATTTTTTCAAGCTCAGCAAAGATACATAGATATTAACTTGCCTTCATGTAAATCTTTGACCTTTTTCATTGAATTACTCAGTCTAGAAAACCAATCATTTATTGAATTAGAACCGTCTTATTTTCTTTGGGATCGTTTTTTTTTTTTTTAGCAGTGTGACGATAGTTGGCAATTGCCCTAGTAGTGTCTATATGATGTAAATCTTAGTAAGGGGAAAACAAGTGTCTCAAGGCTATAATTATACATGTCTGGAATAAAGTAGGCAGTGTTGAATACTTTATTACACTGAATAAACGCAACAAGAATTGAACCAATCACAATATAACATATATACACTTTCTATTTCTTCTTTCATATTCAAAGAATTAATCTGACGGCCTCATCATCTCCTTCAGTACATCTCACTATTTATAGACAAACATTCATATAACATGAACTGCACCAGGAAATTTATAAAATGTGTACTGTTTGTATAATGGAAGTTTTTATGCTCGAGATAAGCTAATACATAATAATATAATGTTATTTTAATTACCTAGTTCAGAAAGTGTACTATGATAAGCGGAAATAAAATGAATAAGTGAGTAAATTAATTACATGTGCGTACAGCTGTTTACTGTCTGTTTCTCCATGTGATTAGTTTCGTCAAATTATTGTCAGTTCAATCGATGTAAAGGATTGTTAATATATTGATCATTTATGAGGCTAAAGTAGTTTTATGGTAATACTTTTAATTTGTGTTTTGCTCAGTTATCCTGTAACTTCTTAGAAAATCAGGATTATATTTTGATAACCCTAAAATCATTCCCAGTGCCTTGTTTAATAAATTGGTGGATTTTTTCAGAGCAGCACCAGTCAGTTTTGCAATCGCCAATGTAAAACTTTTATTCTGGCATGTTGGAGCTTTAAGGCATTATGAATCAAATAAGCTTATAATATGGTCTTTTGTAAATGATATGGCAATACAAAGATTTAATGTAGAGCTTGTACAGGATTAATAAGAATAAGAACAGGTAGAAAATTGCAGTTATTCCACTTTCACCATTGTTGCCAGAGACCTATGCAGATATTGAGAAGAATAGGGGAGGGGCAAAGACCTCAGAAATTATTTGTGTCAGTGTCCTCTAGGTGTTTGGACAGTATGGACAATGCCCGTTTAGAAATATTTTGACGGGTTAGTACCATGATGCAATCATATATCATTTTTTAATTGCATCAGTATATACTAGATCACCAACACCACCACAACCAGATACCAATTTTATTGCATTTTATGTGAATGTCAAGGAAATCCCTCCTCACCAATTCCCCAATCCCCCTTGTGGATACACCACTGATTGTTGCCGCTTGATCAAGTTATTTAATCTGTGTTTATAGAATCTCCAGATAAAGATGTACGTGATCTGCCTAATGAGTTAAACATGCTGTTGTATTTATGGACAGATTTAGCTGTGAAAAAACAAACTTAAATCACTATCTGTTTAAAGCTAACTGATGGAATGTTTTCAAAAGCAACACTTCTGTGGCCAAAATAAGATTTGATTTCCAAGTTAGATTTATTTAATGGCCACTGATAATTAAGCTGTGTTCTTTAACTTTTCTCTAGCTGCGATCAAGTTTGGTTATTGTGGATTTCTAGAGAAATGTATTGATCTGTAACAACTTGTGAAACAGTAATTCATCATGTATAACCACGATATTGACACATCTCATTATAGATATACACATATGTGGATTTGACAGTCAACATCGCTCATTACTTGCTGGTAATATTGATTAGCTTCGTGAGTAAGCTTTGTATTTCACTTATAAACACAAAGTTAATATTTACTTAGCCTGTCCAATGCTCTCTATACACCAACTTCAGCGTTTATGACTTGAACTGCTGGCGAATTTCTTGCATTACATCATATCATGCATGATAAGGTGAAAGTTGTTGCTGTGTTTTCTTGGCTCGGGCAGATCAAGTTCAGAGTCGATCGTTTTCTAGCGTATTGATTTACCGATAGAAATTGAATATTCTATTAATGCTATCAATGTTATCATTATTAATATTGATAGAGCCACAATATTGAAATAAAGATTTTCTACACTCGTTGATGAATAAGATAATGCCTAAATTTGTCTTAGTATTATGTTGACATTATCTTTCGAGTTATTTTGCCTTGACAGGATAAAACAGATAAATCACATTCACAACCTATATAGATTTTTACTTGTTAATAAATTTTCAATTAAAGAATTGGATGAAGAATGGCTACTTATTGCTTTTTATGTGTGCGTAGGTTTAATTCTTTTTATAGAAATCATTCTTTTCAAATAGCAGACAACCAATTTTGTAGCTACATTTATTGTGATTTTGTTAAGTAGCAGAACACAATGTGGGTTATATCAAAGAGAATTAAATGTGTTATGATGAGAATTCTCATTTGCTATTCACATTTCATGATATTCTGTAGATATGGTGAATGACAATGAAAGCAATATTAAGTTATGTATATAAATAAGTATGTAGTCAATATTTTACAGGTGCTATTGTTGAAAGGTATGGCTTTGAAAAATAAATATGGACAGATTTTCATTTATGAGAGCCATGTTGAATTGCAATTCAATACTTGGCAATACGTCTGGCACATCATGAAAGCTGTTTGTATTGACAATAAGAAAGAAAGTAAAAACAGTTTGAATATTCTATTGATTTTAGTATAATTTATAATGTTCATATTATATGTCACATCTGTTTCATATACTTATAATTACATCTTGTATTTAATTGTCCAGTAACAAGTACGGTATATCTGATTTCTAGTGGTGTGCAGAGGAATAAAACTAATTTTTTTGAATTTGGAATCATCTGTTACTTTGTTGTAAAAGCTGCCCTGCTATTTGAATAAAAAGTTTATTCCATCTGTTTTTATATGCCCACTTTGAAATGTGGTCGAATATTGTCATCACCCCCATCTGTCCGTCCTTCTGGAGGCTAAAGTTGATATTCGACACTCTAAAGACTAAAGTTAATATCTGATTGACTTTAAATTTATACACAGTGTCTAAGGTCATGAGACGAAGAATCCTATTGATTTCTGATAATTACTCCCAGAGTTGTGGCCTATCAATTTTCAACGATTTGCGATGATTACGGCAATTGATATTAAATGTTTTGTATGCTAAATGTTAGAATAAGGCAGAACTAAAAGCCAAATGGGTTGTTCCTCGTAATCAGATTTTAGTGTGTTGTAAATGTTTTCATTTCTGACAAAAGAAAAAATATGCGACATTTCTTGTTCACTCCCCGGCTGACTAAGCTGCTGTGGGCATATTTTTCGTTGCCTGGCAACCTGTCTTTACAGATTTAAAAGAAGTCTTCCTTTCTCTGAGTACTAAGTAACAGAGTCTTGGGGGCATACAATCAAGGACTAGGCCACAGGCATCACTACACCTCTGCATGCCACTGCTGATTTCATGTATAAAACTGATTTAACAAATACCTTTAAATTCTAGTCTACATTATTTGACCCACAGCAAAAAAGAAATTAAAAAGGCATTATCTTATTCAACAAGAAAATAAATATGATATATATTATATATACAATAATTATTGTGGTCTCACCCAGTTATTAAAAATCAAAACCTTGACCTACTTGATTATGCATGATTTGCATTTTTCGGAAAATATCATTTCCTTACGACTAAATCCATGCTAATATGTACTCAGATTAATTATTTAACATTTAAATAAAGGAAATCAAATCGAAATACCAAAACTTGAAAGTCTCCCAGCTTGGATTCAAATGAATTTTAAACAGGCCCATCAATTTGGTTCACTTGAAATAAAGATGGCGGCTATCTTGTTACATAGGGAACAGCATAGATAGATGGAATTTTCAATTCGTCGTATCTGTGCAAGTACTGAACCGTTAATGGACCGATATTCCTATTAAAGAATCAACTTTCACAATATTTTAGTTTGCAAGAGATGCTCCGTCTTCATTAGCCCAGTTTAGGAGCAAAACAGTAGGACGTTAAACCCCATTTCATTTCATGCAAGGGATGCTAAAATCACCCATAGAGTTGTTATGATTTAAAAGGAAATCATTTTGCATAAGCAGTTACTGAACTGCTTGAACATCGTTATTTTAAGCTGTAATTATGAGGACTCATAATGAAGTTTAAAATATCTATATTTTTATGCATATAACGATATGTGTCAAATTTTGCAGATAATCTGATTTAAACAAGCCCAAAGTTCCTGTTCAGTCATATTGTTGCTTAAACAGGAGTTTCACAAAGTTCTAGCAACTACTTAATTTCATTTTCATTCAGAAGGAAAGGGATGAATGAATGACCTAATTGCACTGCAAATCATTACTGTTGTTATCTATGCAAGTCAAAGGTTTGATCAATAAAGGCTTGAGGGTGTAGGTACTCTGGATTTTCTCCATTTCTAAAGATCATCTCTCTCTCTCTCTCTCTCTCTCTCTCTCTCTTTTTAAGGGAAAAAATGCACAGCTACCATAATTGGAATATTTTTGGAATAAAATACATAACTGAGTCAGTTCTACAAATCTATTTGCTGTTTTGATTAGCTAAATATCAAACATAATATTAATGAGTAAATAATGATAATGAATAAATTTAAGAGACATTGAAAAATCATATTTTGTGTCATTTCACATTAGAAATAAATATTTTTATTAGTTAGTAATGGTTTTTAATTTTCCTATTCAATTAAATGTGAATGCTGTAAAGAGCAGATGTTGTTGTATATTGAATATTTATCATTTAAATAATGTTATTTTATAATATATTAGGTTATTGAGATCTTGCTCAATGAACAAGGTCAGTGTTAATTATATGTTTGTGGGTCACTATCTAGTGACATGGTGTATGCTCAGTTATTGGTATTACCACTTATGCTGCAACAAATATGTCATCCGTATTTGATTTCACATTTTCAGTGTTCAGTTGTAATCTGTTTGATTTCTTTTGGTAAGATTGTTCAAGTTCGGGGTGGGGGTGGTTGTTTAAGTATCTAAATTAAATGTCAAAATTAAGTAACAGGCTATTTACCTTGTCTGAAAGTTTCAGCTAAAAGTATTGAGTCATTTGGAAATGATCATCAAGACTGTTTATAGCGCTTATGCTACTCTTCTGTGAACGATGTCTAGGTCATATGTTATTGTTTTATATTCCTTAAGACTGAATCCTTCAATAATTGTATGTTAATGTCAACACTTTCATAGTAACTAATTTATATACTATTCAAAAAAAGTTGGGGATATTTGATTTTGGGGGCATAATACTAAAATATGCAAATGACTACGAAAAAAAGTCACTATAGAACCTAACAGAAGAAACATTTCCAGTTACATGTGACGCCCAAACGCACCAATAGCTACCGCATGGAATGCAGGTGATGCTTGGGATCATCATGGGGGTCCAACCCAAGATTTGCACGACTCTGACTTTGAATGTTACAGTCATTGTGGCATTGAATTCCAGGGTGGAAACATCAGTTTAATTGTTTTAGTGACCAGAAAACAAATTTTGATATGCGTTGGCTTACCCAAAATGAAAGGTTACGTGCCCTTGGCATGCTACAGATCGGCACAACACAGGCGGTTGTGGCGCGGACGATGAATGTTTCTCAGTCTGTCATAAGCAGGCTATGGTCCAGATACCGTGATACACAATCTGTACAGGACAGACCACGCTCAGGTCGACCAAGGGCGACAACTCAAGCCCAGGATCGATTTATCCGTACCTTGGCCTTGAGAAATCCTGTCATCACAGCAAATCAGATCAGCGCTCGTCTTCAAACAGACACTGGTGTGAGAGTGAGTGGCCAGACGATTCGGAATCGACTGCATAGGGGTCACCTTCGCGCCTGACGTCCTCGCGTGATCCCTTGTTTGAGAGATCATCACATTCAGGCAAGACGTCGTTGGTGTAGGGATCGTCAAAACTGGGATAATCGACGCTGGAGCAATGTGATGTTTTCAGATGAGTCAAGGTTCACTGTTGATTTTTTGGACAGACGTAGGAGGGTGTGGCGTCGTCGAAACGAGCGCTTCCAAGACGTTAACGTCATCAGACATGATCGATTTGGGGGTGGTTCTGTTATGGTGTGGGGAGGCATCACTGTTGCTGGAAGAACGGCTTTACATGTTGTTGCAGGGCGTGTTACAGGCCAGTACTACCGGGACAACATCTTGGCAGTCCATGTTGTGCCATTCGCACGACGTCATGGCCGCCGTTTCATCTTCCAGGATGACAACGCAAGATGTCAAAGGGCCAGGATCGTTACAGGTTACCTCCAACAACAGAACATCACCACATTACCTTGGCCAGCACGGAGTCCCGACCTCTCCCCCATCGAGCATGTCTGGGACATGCTTGGACAGAGGTTACGTCAACGTCAACAACGTCCTGCCAATGTCCAAGAACTTGCTGCTGCGTTGCAACAGGAATTGGACAATCTGGACCAAAATGACCTTAGACGTCTCATTAGGAGTATGCCACGTCGGATCAATGCTTGTTTGGCAAACAGAGGAGGATTTACCCGTTACTGACTTGGTTGTGATGCTGTGGTAACTTTGCTGTTTGACCCCGGGTATCATTTTACCCTTATAATGGTCAGTCTGTGCCTTACTTAGTCTAACGATCATTTGGAATAAATCGATGAATGTGAACTTCATTTCATTTTGTCATTTGTTTCTTCGTCAGTTTCATTAGGTGACTTTAATAACACTTAAAAATCAAATATCCCCTACTTTTTTTGAATAGTATATAAAAAGACAAATGTATGTAAGATGAATTATTAGATGGAGAGACCTGCTTAGAGAACCTATATACTAGTTACATGAAGTTGTAAGTTGTTGGTGTTATTTGCTCCTGAAATAAGTGTTAAAGATCCATTCCAAGAATCTGTATTCATTTCCGATACTTAGAGAATATACGTCGACAAACTACATTCCCTGAAAGTCGAACAGTGTTACTTCTGTAGCACTAACTCGAATTTTTCATTGAGTGATGTGACTATTCAATAAGGATCATTTAAATGCAGCACTATCCTGCAAAATTCAGATATGAACAGTGTCAGCACTGATGAATACATGCAGACCTGACACAGATGTAGGTGTTGCCAGATAATGTGTTGATCTTATCGAGGCATTGTCATGTGTTGCCATCCAGTGTTGCATTTTCGTTGTGTGACAGTAGATATTTCTACTTTTAAGGATTCTTCAAATCTTTTTCCTTTTTGCAAAAGATAACATCAAAATGGCTCCCAGTCAATGAAAGGTTGAAAAGTTGTTGCAATGGCATGAAAATTGCACAGATTAACAAGGGATAAAGCTTTTAGAATTGAAATGAAATGAAATGAAATGAGGTTTACTGTCCTACTGTTCTGCTCCTAAACTGGGCTAATGAAGACGGGAATACGCCATACAGTGTGCTATGAGGGAAATTTTGCCCAGGCAGCGACTTTACAGCCTACTCTTATATCAAATTCCAACTGCCAAGGGATCTTTTACGTGCACGCCAATTTGTACACGGGACCTTGGTTTTTCGTCAAATCCTTTTAGAATTGATAAATGCAAAGACAGTAATAGTGCTGCTTGGGTAAAATCCTGCTTAATGGTATTGCCGACATTATTATCAAACATAAACAGAAATTTTGTTGTTCTTTATAGAGTACATCCAATCGTGTAGGCTTGCTCCGGGTCCTCTGATTGTCTTCCAATCCTAAAGGCCCTATGTGCAAGTAAATTATTGAAATTGCACCATATGTCAGTCCTGAAGTTTATGTTGACTGGACATTTAACCCCATTTATCTCTCTTTAGGCCCGACATTTTTAATTTCATTGTTTACAGATTTTTTGGCAGCACTTTAGGTTGGGTAGGTCAAAATAAAAATAAAAATAAATTTAAACTTTAGATTTTTTTTTCAGCACAGCGTTATCATATTGGTTGGGTAGGTCGGTTAAAAAAAAAAACCAAAAAAAAAACCACAAAATATTGTTAACAAAACAAAATAAGTGTGTGACAATATATTATGTATCACTGTTAACCAGTATACGATGTCACAAACTAGGAAATGGGTTAATTATAAGAGTCTATTCCCTTTGATATAACTAGACTTCAACAAAAATAATTCTTGGTAATTTATGGAGAATGTCGTATGTATGTGATTACCACAAAAATAACGACAGAGGTACACCTTTTGAAAATTTTCCATATTTAATTCACGTACCAACTTGAAGTTCACGTCAGTAATATTCCAGAATAAATTACCGTCTTCGTTTATTCGATGAAACGTTCGCGTTTCATAAGTCGATGATCTAAAATATTAGTATTTTTCTACTATTGCCAGTATCAGAAAATGCCGTACATGTAGCCAAAATAGGCTAATACGGCACCATGGCATTTCTTCATAACACAATTTGTAGTTTTCTGTCTATCACGCAGCAAGTCACGTAACTTGCAAAAGTTTTTATTCATTCGCCAATGATAGACACACGGTACAATTATCACGTGACAACCATACTTGAAACTGTTTTTAAAAAAAATTCTGCGCGATTATGATATAGCCTTCAATAAAAACGACAATATTTTTAAGTTTAAGCCTTTGTCAAAATGTGTATAAAATAAAAAAAATCATAACGGTAAGCGCGATTTCGAACTGGTTTATTGACCTAATTCGCCATTGAAATTCAGCATTGGAGATGCCATCAGGTAAATATATTATTAAATGATTGTTTCTCGGTGTATTCGATGTTCTATCAGGGGATTATATTCAATGAAGATTTAAATTTACCTAACAATTGGTCAATGAATCCATCAATGTATGATCCAGTTATTATTATAATATCTACCGGTACCTGGAATTCATACGCGGCGTGGAAGACGCTCGATTGGCAAACCATGCCGAGATCGTCTTCTTTTGTCACGTAGGTTTCAATTCATGGTCTTTCTTAACTGAATAATTTTTTAAACGATAAGGCGATACGGCCATATTACGTTTCGATATAAATATCGCTGGAATGTATTGATACATATCGGTGTATCGATATATCGACACAGCCCTAACAACGATACCTGTATGTGTATCGAAACGTAGCTTGTTAATAAATTCAGAAGTAGTATATCCATATAAGTGCGTATAGTGTCCGATGAATTTATTTTCACAAATGATCTTTGATTAATTCCCGTTTCTTGCCACACGTTGAGGCACAGATATCCCGCCATTTTGAATGACAGTTCTCGTGGGATAACGCTCTCGCTCATGTTGTCTTACTGCACAGCACGCGATGTTTCCTAAATACACGGGATACATTGAAGCCAATGTATCAAAATGAAAATTGATAAACATTAATAAAAAAAATATGACAACAAACAAAGATTTTATTTCATGTATGGGTCGGAAATAAAATAAAATTAAATTCTCAAGTTACATATTTATTTTTTTATCGGGAGGTTCACGCTTCAGTCGGCGGGTCTGTAAAACGAAAAATCAAAAAAGTGTCGCCTTAAGGAGTAAAAAATAAAGATTATATTTAATTTATTTTGAGATTTAATCTTGTTTAAATTTATTTTTAATATGGATATTGGGTTTTTAGTTTATTTTTCCTAGGACATGCGCATTTAGAAATTGCATTATTTAAATCTTTATACAGAAAATTTGTACCATATTAATATTGAATTGTATCGTCACCTGCCATATTTTAGTAATAAGCAGTCATTACAGGAAGAAACTGTTCGTTATACCTCTCTTTACATTGTCAGTCATATTCAATAAAAATCTGTTGTTTATTTGTTATTGTTAAAGGACCAAGTGCTATGAAAGCTAGTGTAACAGCAGTTATTTGGAGCTGAATAAAACTATCAGATCAATATGAGACCTGAATAGGTGCTTACATGTTTAAATATTACTGAAACCACATGTTACTATGTGCTTTATCCGTCAACCAATATATTTCTTTCTTTGAACATTACTTTGCCTACATATGCTGTTTAGAATAATTGCATGTAATGAGGTGCTCTGTTTTGTCAACTTATTATGTATTGACTTGTGACAAAGTAAGAGTGAACACTGAGGCAGATTTAACACGCTTATAGTCAATTAGTTAATCCTTATCAATCCTTATCGTGTACATATATACACTGGTAGCATTGGCAGGTATTGATTTCTATTAATCCTATTTCATGCTCATGTCACTGATAGACTTCCTGCATTGTAATATTTATTACTTATTGATGTCAACAAGATAAAATGATTTTTACTGATAACTTGTATTTATCAGGTTCTATTAAGTACAGGTATTTCAACAGGTAAATGGTGGTTATGTTTAAGTTATTACATTGTCACTTAAATGTTTTTGGGGGTTTTTTTTTTTCAAGTTAAATATATAGATTTATTTTTTTTCAGCGGCCAGAATTGAGCAATATAGATATTTATGATGTGAAGGGCGAAAGGATGTAAACCCTCCAGTGTGGCCATTTCAACAATAAGACGCCATGATAGAAATGGAAAGACATGTCAACCAGACCAATGACAGGTTGCATTGTATTAAACAGGTGAGTTACATTATGTTAATTGCAGTCAGGGTCACAGTACATGCGATTCACATGGTGGGATATAAGTAATAGTTTGCCTGACAAATAGTTGACATGAAAAATGACTGCATGACAAAATGGCAATAGTTGACATGAAAAATGGGCTATACTATATACCGAAAAACACCGGAAAACTACCGGAAAACACCATGTTATACTGAATACCGGAAAACACCGGAAAAACACTAAATACCGGAAACCACCCTAAATAGGTAACCCGGAGAAGGGCTATACTATAAACCGGAAACTAACCCTAACCCAGTCACACAGAGGACCAGGCTTCCGGTTACCTATTTAGGGTGCTAGTCTCCAGGTTACCTATTTAGAGTGTTTTCCGGTATTTAGTGTTTTTCCGGTGTTTTCCGGTTGTTTTCTGGTGTTTTCCGGTATATAGTATTGCCGTGAAAAATGACAGCATGCCAAAATGCTAATAGCTTACATGAAAACGACTGCATGACAAAATGGCAATAGTTGACGTTTAAAAATGACTGAATGGCAAAAAATGATAATAGTTGACATGAAATGTGACTGCATGGTAATAGTTGATGCGAAGTTCTGCATAGAGATATAGTAATATTTAAAAGGAGGTGTAGTTGATATGATGTGAGATTTAAAAGTGTATAAGTGTAGTTGTAACGAGAACATGGTTGACCTGAAATATACGAGATAGTGAAAATGTTTATATAATGTTTGGTGGTGCAGATATATTGGTTGACATAAGAGTAATGGTTAGTAAAGGCTAAAGAGGTAATATTTGGAATTCAAAGTATTGCGTGGTGCAGAGATAATAATTGACATGCAATTTATTAGGTGGTGTTGAGATAACATAAGATCATCTGTGTGTTAAAGTGATAATATGAGATTTACTAGGTGGTGTTGAGATATAGTTAACGTAAGATCTTCTGTGTGGTAAGTAAAGTGGTAACATCAAATTAATAGGTGGTGTTGAGATAATAGTAAACCTAAGATCTTCTGTGTGGTAAAATGGAATATGAGATTTAATTGGTAGTGATGGGATAATTGTTAACATATATCTTCTGTTTGGTAAAGTGGTATGAGATTTGATTGTTTGTGTTGCGATAATGAGATCTTCTGCGTGGTAATTAATGTGGTCATACATAGTTGACATGACATTTACTTGGTGGTGAAATGATAACGATGAAGGTTGTATAATAATATAATGGCAGTTAACTCTGGGTGTATGGTTGGATAATAGTATGGTGTTAATTAACACTGAGATCAAACTAGTATTGTTGTTCCAGTGATGATAACAGAGCTGCCAGTTGACATTTAAAGAGAATGATAACTGACGGGTTGATGACAAAGTGAACTAATGTTTGGATAATGATAAAAAGTTAAGACTGATGGTTGGATAACGATAAAAAGTTAAGACTGATGGTTGGATAATGATGATAACCAGTTAACACAGTGGTTGAATAATGATCACCAATTAGCATAGCAGTCACACTGATGATTGGATAATAATATCCAGTTAATAATGAATATGATGATGATCACACTGATGGTTGGATGATAATACCGAGGTAATAATGAATATGATGATGATGATCACACTGATGGTTGGTTAGTAATACCCAGATGATAATGATGATGACACTCACTGATGGTTGGATAATAATACACAGGAAATAATGATGATCGCATTGGGTAAAGGAATGTGGCAATCACACAGGTGGTTGGATTTTGATACCTGCCGTTTGCACAGTCATCACACTAATAGTAGTAAAGTAACTGCAAAACAAATTGACAGGCCTTGTAAATATTTTCCCTATTCAAAACTTTCTTTTGAAACCGGAGGCCCATATTTTCCAAAATACAGACTTAAATAAGCAGGATGAAAACTGCTAATTATCATGCACAAGGTATGAAATAAACCAGAAAAAAAATCTAATTAATGAAATCTACATGTCTGAAAAATCTTGTACATGATCTTTTAATCGGTATTAATAAAACATCAATTACTTTATCCCCTTATAGTAGATCTCAACCAATATAGTTAGCGTGAGTATACATAAAGCCTGTAGTTCATTTGTTCATTAGCCCAAGGTGTGAGTATTCTAACAGTTATAGGTTGCTGATTATTACCTTTTAGTAGATTTAGCTTTTGACGGCTTTCTATTATGAAATGTGATCATGTCATCAATATGTAATGATACCTGTGGTACAAGCAGACAATAATGGCTGTTAATGGACCGTTTGCTGAAATATTATAGAATGTTAATTAGCATCTAAAAACACTGGTTGTAAATATTACCAAGCAAAGCCGATAAAGGTTGTGAAAAATAAGAGAGTGGACGTTTCAAGAGCTAGAAAGCCTGTCATAAAAGACATGTGAGAAATAGATTAATGATATCTAGAGAAAGGCATTGTATTCAATGTGCCATGACTAATCTAATATTATATTGTATCATGGGCTAATACTAGCACTACTTGTGTAATAATATTGCCAGCTATACTGGTTAAACAGCAAGCATACTAGTATGCATTAGCTTGATTAACTTGTCTTTCCCTAGGGTCACTTCTATTGCCTACTTTTTAGTGAGAGACTGAGCGTGATAGTGGAAAATGTCATTCGGGTAGATATTGGTGATAATTAGTTGTGGTAGAATTGCTGTAACTATTGTCTTGATGTCACAGCATGTAGGAGGTGGTAGTGGGCAGATTAATCTTCCTCATATTCTGACGTCTATCAGATCTTTTTTCGTCTTCACTTTCTAAATATGAAGTACAAACTGGTTTTTTTTCATCAATATCTAGTGTAATTATTATTAAGATGTTGTAGAAATTCTTTTCTTGTTTCGCATATAATTTGATTGATATACAAATCTAATACAAGTGTGTGGAGTATTTCATAAAATATTATTGTCACACATTGTCCAGTCAGTCGTCATCCCCAATTGCTTGTGGAAGCTCTTAGAGGCTAAAGGTAAAGTTACCATCCAACTGGTTTTAAATTTATACATGTTGTTAATAGTCCTACAGTGAAGAATCCTATTGTTTTTCCCTAATTTCCAATAATTACTTGAAGAGTTGTATATGCAGTTTTTATGTCCATGATTTCCAATAATTACTTTCAGAGTTATGACTCTTGATTACTTTAAAAAATCTTGTGGCCCCCAACAGGCTAAGGTTATCAGCCTATCAATATGAAATATATACACAGTGTTAATGTTCACAAGAAGAAAAAGTCTATTGATCTTCATGGTTGTTGTAGGCCTTGATCAGTTTTAGTGCCATGTAAATGCTTCCATTACCTACAAAAAAATTAAAATGTGACAACCTTTATGGACTGTTCGAACAATTTAGCTGCTGGGAGCATTCGTTTCTTCACCTGGTATTATCTTTGAGTGAAGCAAAAAGGTGGTCTGCCAGGCAACGAATGAACTTGTTGTTCAAATTTTATCATGCAAGAAGTATAACTTTATGGTAATCAATATTAGTTGAATTAGATCAATGCTGTTTCCAAACACGGCTTTTACAGAGCTTTTCCTCAGATTCACTGCTGATCAACTCATCCTTCTACTGAAATATCTTGTTCTCAAACAGTAAAATAACCTCGATAAACCAGACATCTAATAAACCATTAATCAATGTAGTCAGGACTAAATAGTTAGCTAGTAATAAGATAATGTAAATATTGAACGAGATAAAAGCCAGGTTATAGGTTTCTTCTGACAATTTCATTTCATTTGGCTTTTACAGTTCTTGAATGCTAACTGTTTGACAGTCATGCCAGTAGAAACAAGCAGACCCTGTTCGAGGATCTAGCTTGAAGCTACTCGTTGTCCCATACTACTATTGACAATTTCATCTTAATAATTTAAATAGATTAAGTGATAGAATGAATACACAAAATAAATATGAAAATAACCTTTACATCTAGAGTGCTCGCTCACAATACTCTATTAGGTGATCAAGGGAAATAACTATTACAGTAATTAATGGAAATTTAATAGTCTTTATAGTCTTTTACCTCTCACTAATCAGAACAAGGCAAGTAAATTTGAAGCAGATTAGATAATAACTTTGCATAGACTTTAAGACCTTTAGAACGTGCTTTCAATTTCAGTAGTCTTTTGTTCTCATTCGATCTAATATTGTCCCTAATACATGTGAAAATAATATTTTTTGTCTCTATTTTATAATACTTTAAAGATTTTAGATAAAAATAATAAAAAGGTCTTTCGGTTGTAAATCACAAGTATATTGGGATAAGGCTATTGTTAGCTATTGATATCAATAATTTATATTAAAACTACAATTCTTTCCAAACTCTGTATTTTATGTAAATAATTTAGTATACAAACTATTTAAATAACTAATCAATAAAGATCAACATATGGCTATAATTTTGATCCTTGGTATTTGACGTAGAAAACATCAATATTAAATATTAATATACTATGTGTATCAACGAATACAAACCCCAAAATCACTTAAAAGGTTGTGGAAGATTTTGATCAGAACCTTAAACTTTTTTTTACAAAATTTTTATCAAAGTATTCAATCTGCATTTTCAACTCCATGAGCAAAAAAATCCACCCAGTAAAAACAACATGTAATGATATGTTACACCCAAATACTGATAGTCTGATACCCTGAAAATGAAAAATCTTTGCTGTAGTGCCATAAAGTAGAGACACAATTAAGACAATATATTTCTTGATAGCAGCCCAGCCCATTCTTGAATTATAAGCTCTTTCTTTTGCAGCTCTTGCATTCCATTTTTTAAACTTCAACACAAACTCTGCTGGACGGAATAACATTTTCAGTGTCAAATTATGATTGGTTAACAATTGTTTTAACAACCAATCAATGATCTAGTAACAAATTAAACAGGGTCATAAGTGTGAAAGCTGATGTGACCAAAATGTCAGGTGTGGTAAATGTTGGGTTATAAATTCATTAAAGATCTGTCAATACGTAAAGCAAACTTACAGGAAAAAGAATTATATTAGGGTGAAAAACAGATTAATGATTGGTTATTATTAATAATGAAATGAAATTGGGGTTAATGTCTTACTTTTCTGAATCAACTGGGCTAATGATGATCAAAATAAAAGAGATAGAGAGAGAAACAGGTTGAACATCCACTCAACACAAACATTTTTGGACAAACATATGGTTCAATTTTATTTCCATTATTCAATTGTGCAGTGACCGCCCTAGACATTCGCCAATTCGCCAATGGCGACAATTATTTTTATTGGCGAATAAATTGATGATACTGGCGAAAAATTTGGCGAATGAATTTTAGAGAGTGTTATTTCGTAAATCTGCTAATATTAAATTTGAAATCGTCTCATTCAACGCTTCGTTCGATCGACTCGATGGAACGTCTATTTTTAGTACATTAAGTACTCTAGTCTCAACCTTACAAGTCGCAAATCAGTCAATGTTACGCATTAAAACGACCGAAAGATCGAGTCTCGAGACTGTAAATCTTACAAGTCGCAAATCAGTCAATGTTACGCATTAAAACGACCAAAAGATCGAATCTCGAGACTGTAAAATTACACCCCTTTTGTGTGGCACTGCGTTGTTTACTTTCGCTTCACTCCAAGTTTTCTTTACTTACGCAGCAAATAAATAAAACGCACAATAATGACAACTAATACTAGTAAACCCAAAATAAGGATAGATTCCTTTTTCCTTCCTACGACTACCGTTAGTCCAGAATCTACTTCCGTGAGTGAGAGTCATCTCGGACGCAAGTCCTTCGTTGGCTTCATCAACATGTGGACAAAAATTAGACCTTAACCGAGACCGTCGAGCTAACCCTCAATGACCTCATGCTTATAAAAATGGATGGACCGGAATGCATAAATTTTGAATTTGTCAGAGCATTTGATCAGTGGTGTCTTAAAAAGGATCGTCGTGTCTTTTCTGTTATGACGATGAAGTAAATTAAATCATGTGATTGTGAAGTACGTCCTATAAACATTTTTTTGTTATCTGCACTCATTCTCTCAATAATGTGAACTTTTGCATGGACAAGGAGATAAAATAATATTCTTGTGTACTACAATATAAGTACATATTAAACATTTATTTTCATTTTTAATTAACAAACATATGAATAAAAATGATATAAAATATTTGGCTAAAACATTCTGAATTGGCTAAAAAAAATTTGATTTGGCTAAAAATTTGGCTAAAGGTTTTAAGAGTCTAGGGCGGTCACTGATTGTGTATAAAAGTCTTTAGCAGTGGAAGGAAACCGGAGGACCCAGAGAAAACCCATGAGGTTAGGTAGAAGACCTTACTCCTTTTCATGTACAAGTGTGGAATTGAAATCACACCTCTTGACTCAATGATTTGGCCACCCAAACCCCCATATCAAAATAAAACATCAGATTAAATCATTTGTTTTTTTTAAATTTGACCTAACTCAAAGTGGTTTCTGTTCTTTAAGTCCAAGATGTTTCATAAAACATTTTTGCAATGGTTTTTGAACCCAGTAAACCGGTAATGTAATGTAGCTGTTCATCATGACAGAAAATTAAAACTTTTGATTGATAAGTGTACAATTATTGATTTAGTTATTAAAAAAAGATTATTTAAGAGGTAAATTAAAGAAAATGATAAGATTTCTGCTTGAAGACACAAAGCACTTGAATAATGGGTTAAGTGAATCATATTCCTGTTCACAAACACCTAAACTCAGTTACATGCCCTACAGTGGCATTTTTAACCTTTTATTATTGATTGGGTTGGAGTAGTAATGCTGCACCTATTCTGTAATGCCCGTAGAGACTAGTTTTTCAAATATTTTCTGCTCTATAATTCAACTAATGGTGACAATAATCTGTAGCCAGGGGGTAAGTGGTATTCTATTACCCTATACCCATGTTAGTTATGTCTGAAATGCGATGTTGGCCATATTTTTTGTTACTCAAATTATAAAGTTAGTTTTGAGGAGTGAATATGTGTACTTTTATAAACATTGTTTCTATTTTAGTTAAGAAAGCCATATAAATTGATCAATTTTCTATAAAATCTGTTGTGATGGGGATATGGTAATTTTCAATGACATGGAAAACAATATTTATAGTAATTCTAGGACTTTAAATATATGGGTACTCCATATGTTACATTTGTTTGAACTAGAAATCATTGATGTCTGTTGGTTTACTGCACTCTGCAACATGTCCACTCATAATGTCCTACATTAATTACCTTGATAGACTCAATAAGATCATGTTGGTGTCCAGAAAACACTGCTTCTAAGTAAAATGGCCCAGATAAAGTGTTAATTATGATGTCTTCAACATTGTTGAATACATACTTATTCAATAATAAGTTTTAAAAACAAACTGTTTATTGCACAATGTGATCATCTGATTTTCACAGATAATAATTTAGAACATTTAAGTGCTTCAAAACCCAATGTCCCCTTTGGCTGCAGGACTTAAAGCATATATGCCTTAAAGTCTCTGATAGTCATTTAAGAGATTGTTAATGCCTGGCAAACTACAATCTTGTGAAAGTTGAATCTCTAAAAGAAATATTCCAAAGATGGTTCAATTCTGTTCACCATTTGCAAAGATCTGATGATCTGAAAATTTGTCAACATTCGGCATCCACTATAAGCCAGCACCACCTATGATTTTTACTTAAATGTTTTGATGGTCGTCTTTGTAATCCTATTGAATCCAATTCGGGAGATTATTTACCTTTGATATTTTGTTTTCTGAATTAAATTGTTAAATAATCAATATCAATACATTTTAGCGTGAGTTAAGCTGTGAAAAATTAGATATTGTCCAAAAAATACAAATGATGATCAGCAACTTTAATCCAGCTTAAAAATGTTAACCTTAACTTTACAATCTTTAGCATGTCCTCATGTGCAATTTCTATCACCTTCTGAGGTAATTGATGGCCTTATGTAGGATTATCGCATGCATAATTAATTATATCATCTCATAGACAAAGTGTGATCGTCAGATTAGTTAAGCTGGCTTGTCTCACAATCTCAGTGCATGATGCACTCTCCTAATATTGCCTGGAATTTTATTCTAGTTTATCTTTCCCAGTTTAAACAGCGTAATAAATTGAATTGTTTAAATGCGATTTAGCAGCTGACACAGTACAAAACATGACACAATTATATGGAATACAAGTTACTTGAATTTATTACTAGTGACTATTTAACTGAAAGTGATTCAGATTTTTAAATCAAATTTTCAGATTGATTTTACTTTTAAACTAAGTGATATATGGGAGTGGCTAAGTAAGGAAGGTCCTGGCTCACTAATCAGATCCCCTGGTTCGATCCCGGTGTTGGCTGAGAAAATTCCTCAGGATTTTCCAACTATATTCCACTTGTCAGAGTTGCAGGATTGATGGCCTGGCTAGGAGATACAGCGCTTAGTCGTTCGGATAATACAAAAAAAAACAAGGTCCAATATACACTTGACAGTTTGAATTCAAAATAAGTGTAGGCCGTATAGTGCCGGTGACGGGGGAAAATTTCCCTCATAGTACACTATATGGCGCATGCCCGTCTTCGTTAGCGCAGGTGGTGCAGATTAGTAGGATATTAAACCCCATTTAATTTCATTTATGATATCATTTTCACAACATTCACTTGTTTAGGAATTACATATATATATTTGTGCAGCTTGTATGAAGTAGGAAATGATAGATAAGGTACAATATGTTAAAACAATTTGTACTATGTATGTTTAATGGTGTCAGAAGTGTGGTATAATAAAGAGATCAGTAAAGCATGTTTACCACACAACCTACAAGATGGAGTTGTGCTGTGACAGAATACAGAAACTTTTTACTTAATTAGCATGTTGACTAAATCCTTCTCTTCATTCTCTCGACAGGATTTCTAAATTAAACAGATTGCAACATACTTAGAGCTGTTGTGGTGCAGATTTACCATTTAACTTTCTAATAATAATCGTGTCGACAGCCTGCAAGTTTTTGGCTCTATCTATAAATACAACAATATGTAGAAGATATCTGATAGCTTAGCTCCTCACTAAACATTTTTCTAGGAAAAAGAACTCGGCTGGAGGCTAACAATAACATCATGATTTATCTGAATTTTTGTAGCCAGAGAAAAAGCCACATCAGAAGTGAACAAGTAGAGCTATTATATCATTCTTGAGTTTTTCACAAATATATCCTTTTAATTCGTGAAGAGTATATGTTACTTGACGTTTATAACATATTTAGTGTTGTTGAAAAACGCTACTTGATTAATATACGACCCACTCCTACACTTAATATCTTAAATAAAATCACAAGCTAATCTTGTCTTTTTCTGTTAAATGTATGTCATTTTTTACAAAAATATCATTTCTTTCTCTTAAAATTACTGCAACATTTTGTGTACTATATTTATTTTGTATCAAAAAAAAGTCATTTACTTTTAAAATAGTACCCAAATTCAGACTGTTAAGAGTTTAATTTGTTTTTGCTATAAATTTATCAACCTTTTTCATTTTTTTTTCATAGCATTTGCTGACACCAGGAGGGTTTCAAAACGCAGCCAGGGAACTGCTAGAATGGTGCTCTGATCTAAGAGCATTTCAGCGCCAGTTTGAGGAGAGTTTGATGTCCTGTTTAACGGTAAGTTAAATTATAAAAATTAAAAGAAATCATATTTTCAGGTGATGTAATCAGTAAGTTTTATATCAAAATATTTGACAACAGAAATACACATAAGATTGCATACTTCTCAATAATTTGGCAAATCTTGTGGCTACGATTTTTAAGTTGTGAAGGAGCATATGATACTTTTAATCTATGCACCCAATATGTTGCCTTTCTTTCCATGTTATTGTAGTTATCTCCCTTTGGAGTTAATAAATCATCAGTCCAGTGCAATATTATACTCAACACTCTAAATAAATCATTTATTATTAGCTCTTATATAAACACACCATCTTGACTTGCACATATTACAAATATAGCCACTTAAAAATAACTGTAGAAGAATAAGAAAGCAGAACAATCATAGTATGTTAAATGTAGTTATGGTACTGGTAGCTAATGTAAATACCTCCTTTAGGGTATTAACAAACCTTCAACTCCCCTTGATATTTTTAGACCAGTGTAAAATACTTAACACATTTAGCAAGCAATTGAATTAACAGTGAGTATAAGCATCTCTGGTTAACAAATCACCTTGTGTCTTGTGCCTAATAAATAGCATAGAGATGATAAACAGGATAAAGGAGAAGAAGAGTTTATTTTGACAAACATAGAACTCATATCGTCTTGTATGCTTGCTTCACTTGAGATGTGAACCAAGTAAATTGTATGTTTAGCTACGAATGTAACGATAGTAATCTAGCTTTCACTATTGTAAGCAAGATGGGTTTTTATTCTTAGTTTATACATTCTCGAAATATTTGTATGTTTCCGTATTGTAAAACATTTATCAAGCTCTCAGAACAATTTACATCTATTTAGAGTAGGATAATAGGTTTCATGAATATAGAATTTAACAGTATTTTTGTATCTTACAAATTAAAAAAAATATCTGCTTATTAAGTGATTTTTCTCAAGAGTTATTTCAACAAGAATGGTAACAAAATGTATAAATAAATCATAAAAAAGCTGAAGAATGTATAGAAGTAAATATAGGAGATAGTAGATGAGATCTGTGTCACTTAGATGATGTCTGCTGTCAACTTCTTCTGCTTCAAAGTCATTAACCTAACATGACAGTGTCTACAAATACCACATTGTAATAGCCTCACAAACTTAAAAAGAGAAAAACTACAGACATGAGATATTAAGTCTGGTGTAGATGTAATATATTAGATATCTTTGCCCGAGTGACATATTAACTATGTGGGTACAAAATAATACCCAAAACACAAGTGAGTGTTATCAATATAATGAACAATAACTTTGCCCAGAATTAAAGAATTAATTAAGCCCCACAAAAATTAAAATTAAATGTGAAAGCTACCTGCTTGAATCTAAGTAAAAATCCTTTGGTTTTTAAATAGATTTTATGTACAAAGTGTTCCCCACCCCACCCTCTTAGTACTGTCATTAATTGTTGCCTTTACCAGACCCATTGAATAGCTCATTAAAATGGTTGTTTTTGGGGCCCCCAATTCCCTGTAATATCAATATTTAAAATTCTACACACACCTCTCACCTACTTCAACCCCCATCCTCAACTCCCTACAACCACTTTGTCAGAAGTTTTGCATTTGCTACTGAAATTGTCATTTAAAATTCTTACATGCCATCTCAAGCAAGTTTTATTTTGAAATATTTAGCTATTTGCTTTCTGTTTTTAGAACACCTGATACCACTTCTCAATTATTTGAGACAGTCAAAAAGTCAAAAAAAGTTGTTACACTTTTCTATCACAATTTCTGAACTTTGTACTGTAAGGTAGAAGATCTAGATGATACAATGATTTCAATACTTTGCTGAGATAATTGACAAATGAATGGGTTTTTGAGAAGTTCCCTGTAGCAATTTGATGATCGATCATGAAGGATAAGGAAATTAAAAATAATCAAAAACTGTGTTTTTACTAAAGTATAAAAAAATCATCATCAGCCCTTGATTCTAGTCCATGCTTTTTATGGTTTTAAAGTTCTTGCATCTTCTCTCAGACCTGTTGATGTAAATGAAAAGCCAGATAAATTGCTAAAAAAATATGCCATAATGATCTCTTGGGACGAGACTCACCATTGATCTCAAAAAGTTAATCACAAACATTTCTTGGTTTTCAGTTATCGTAAAGTAGAGAGTAATATATTATAGAAAAAGCCTCATTGACAGGCCATCTTCTGATTGAATTCAGAATGTGTTCTGTGCGTCTGCAAAAACATTTGATTGATATACTACCTTTTAAGCACACATTCTCAACTAGTAAAATATGGTTTACTTAAATTTATTGAAGTATTAGACCAGTTTGACCAAATTACATCATGATGGATATCAACAGATTGATTTCAAAGCTGTGAAGTTGACTAGACACAAGAATAAATGTCATTTTCTAGCTTTTCGATAGCATTCACGACGCTCATCGAAGTAGATGAAGTTTGGCGTATGTCCTCAGATGTATTCAAAATATAATCTGGGTATTTGATTATTGTTCAACAAATATATTTTAAGGTTACTAGTTTTATTTGCTTAACTCATTTCTGAAAAGATTGTACATGTTAAAACTGTTTAGTTAAACCTGTATCCAAATCAGATCATGAATAATGCATTAGATCTAATACAAATAATGAAATTGAATAAACTTGTCAAAAGTACACTCAACAGTCTGTGTGTAAAATCAGAGCCGCAGCACGCTTGATGTGTTAATGTTAAGTGTGGATCACATCACCTTGTAAAATGAGCAAAATCTAATCTTCATTATTTAATAAATATTTGTCTCAAACATATTTTGTTTAGTTAGAAAACAATGAATGCTTGGTGTACATCAGGCAATGATGAATATTACAATGCTACGGATTGATTGAAAATTAAATGTAAAAACTCTGACTGATCTGAGTGTATTTGAGAAATTTAGAGATATTTAGTTATTAAACATCTTGGACTCGATGAACATTTTGTCTTTGTATAATTTTCATTTGAATGGAGTGCTATGAAAATGTGCTACACAACCCCTTAAATTGACTTTCTCTGCAGGATAATGTAATAAATGACTCCTGTTCCATTTGAACTAGATAACCCAGCTTATTTTTACACTAGCAAATAATTCAGCATTTTAGATTCTGATTGGTAACATAAAAGACATGATATTATTGATCAAATCATAATGTATTTCATAACATTTCACCTCCAATCTTTCTAAACTGTTATTGATTCCACTATTCCTACTAAAACTGTCATTTTGTATAAAACTAGCTGTAATGACTTTCTGTAGTTTAACACACATTGATCCAGTTACAGACATAAAATAATAGATATTGTGTTGAATCACTTCATTTTACACAATCGCTTGATATTGTCGGTAAAAAGTTATGTCCGCTGGAATGATTTAGATTACGTAGAGATTTTTTTCACTCCATGTTTCTTTTATATGCCCACATTTTCAATTAGATGTATATTGTTGTCGCCCCAGTCTGTCCAGACATCAGGACGTCCATTCACATTTTGTCTCTGGACACTACAGGTCACACTTTTTATCCGATTTTGACGAAATTTGAAAGTTTATATCCCAAAAATCTTGGTTCCTTTCGATATTCACACATATCAGACCATAACTTCCTGAATTGTGGCCCCTGATTGTACGGAAAATCACTTTTTTAGCTTTGGGACCCCCTAGAGATTACAATTTTTATCTGATTTTAAAAATCGTTCAGATGTATCACCATTATACCATAATGATGGTCCGGGGGGTTGGGTTGCTGAATGGTTAATGCATGCGTGTTGGATCAGAAAGTCTGTCAATTGAGTCAAGTGGCATGGTTTCGATTCCTCTGCCTGTCCAATGTCGTGGGGTTTCTCCAGGTCCTGCGGTTTCCTCCTGCTCCTTAAGACCCCCATGCACAAGTGTATTATTGAAATAAAATTGAACCATATGTTAGTCCCGAAATTACCTAGTTTGTGTCAAGTGGGTGTTAAATCCTGTTTCTCTCTCTCTCACTCTTTCTTTATAAAGGGTCTTTTAATTAGAAACTTTATGAAGATGAATAAACCACCTCTCATTTTCACTTAAGTCTGTTTTTGTACTGCTGTTGAGGGGTGAATTTGAAATATCAACTTTAAAAAGAGAACATGTTTTATAAACATTTAGTTATAAATCTTTAATGCATATTGAATTAGAATTTTGTTAAGTGCTTAATATTATAACATGCGATGTAGAAGATGTGAGTTGAAGCAAGTTAAGACGATTTGGTCCGAAATCAACAATATGGTAACCTTAGAATGAATCTGATTATTGTCGGCCATTTGTATTGGATGGCAGATAATGGTTGTTATCGACCACAATTGAAGTCTGTAATTAGTTCACATCAGTCGCTCAGCTTTAGTGATTCTTCCACCAGCCTTCAGAGTTGTGTTAATTTTATTGATGATCAACTCGCTTACTCTTTGTCAAACTCTTGCCTCTCGCAATTATTGATATGTTTTTCGATTTGGACGCTTAAAGACGCAACTCCTACACGCTTGATGACAGAAGTGAAATTGTATGATAGAGCTTCAAATTAAGTTTTTATAACTGCGAGGTAGCAATTGTTATTCAAGAGTTTATAATCATTGAGCTAGTAATATATGATTTATTGTATGGATTCTATGCTGGCTTACCAAGCATTTTGTTATTGATTAAAAACAACCTTTATTCGTACATTGTTTTTGTCTAACTTCTGCAACAGATCATTTGGGCCTACGCTTGATTATTTATAGAGGTTTCTGTAACATTTCAAGGTTGACAAGTTCTATTAATTTATTGAAGATTAGCACACTTCATATAGACATGACAATGCTATAAGCTTATTTTCTGTGTGATTTATTAAGACTACTGTATCTTGTAGATATAAAATTGTAAAAATGTTTAAACAATTTAAGATTTCTCCCGAGGAGGATAGATATGAAAAGCCAGCTGTGAATTTGATTTTGATATATTATCGTATTAAGTCCTAAAACCAACTCTTGGTATTCACCTGTCACTTATTGAAGACTTATCTTTACGATATTTCAATAACATGTAAACGTATATTATATATAAGTTTTTATTACTTTTGTAACTAGAGCAATATAAGTAAAAACACTTGAAAGGTTTGTGATTGAGCTATAATGATATATATAGTAGATTATGTAGGTAAAACTACTGTTGACTTAAAATTTGCAATGAGTCAATAAGATAGTAGATATAGGACACGAGTAGGTCAAGATTCTTTGTTTATTGATTGAGGATAATCTAAAGTGTACCAGTTATCAAATGTTTAACACCCTATTTTATAAGGTATTATAAGTTGATAGAAAGCCATATGATAGAGTATTAAATGGATCATGAGCCCACCAGTTTTCAATAGCTTGTATTTATATACTGACCCCGGAGTGAGGTAACTTGTTCAACAAGTATGAACTGATGCTCCTGGCATAACTTATCTTAATCCAATGAACCTTACACTGCAGAAAGAAAGAGACTGAATTGAATTACAAATAAATAGCCTATTATCAATGAATTGGAGATCTTTTGCAGCAAGAGAGCTGAAAAGCGCAGGACCCTCAAGTGGCTGAAAATAAATAGGGGTGTGTCTGCATTTTTGTGGCGGGTTAAGGGAGCATAGCAACAAGCTAATATTCCACAAGTCTAGACCTTAGACCTGCAGATTTGTCTATTATAAATGAGACCGTTTTAGCCTGCCAAGCCCAGGCATCAATTTGAACTTTCAGCTCATGTTTTTCAGCTAGAAGATGTAGGTTCCGATTACATGATAAACATAACATTGGGTAATTTCCACATCATATTCTATTGGATCAACTGGCCAAGATAAAGTCAGAGATATTTTCTCTTTACTTGATTACATCTACAAGATATTGCATGCTGAGCTTGGGCTATTAAAGCTTCTTGTTAGTGTAATAAGATTTCCTTTGACTGTAAACTCTCTTTTAATTCAAAGTGTTATTCAGAAACAATTCTTACTATTCCTCAGTAATTTTTTGCAGGGCCACTGTAAGGCAAGTTTTCAAATGACGCTGTGGACACTGCCCCTTTTCATTAAAAAAGTTACTCTTTTATTCTCAAATAGATCAAAGTTATATGTTGATTGATTTTACTCCATTTGATCAATTTGTGAGTCCCCAAATGACCTGATTTGTGTCAAATGGACTTTCAAACTGTTTTTCAATGATCACCTCCAGAGTTTTGACACTTTATAGGCTGTAATTATTAACCCGTCTTTCTCATATTTCCATTTCTTGTCTATCTGGTTGATTTTCAACAATTATTGACAAAAACCATTTAGAGTTATTCACCTTTGTTACAAAACCTTATTAGAACCTTAGAGACTTCAATTATATTCTGATCTTTTTGAAATGTTTAATCTCATAACTGCCCTGACAACATAGAAACTGGCAACCAATGTTTTGAATATTCTGCATGTTATCTATATGCAAATTTAAAATTAGTTTAAAAAATAACAAACACCATTTAGAACATATATAGGAACTATCAGTAGACAAATACTCATTAATTAACAAATTAGATCAGTTTTCTTCTATTTTCAACTGGCAACCTGCCCACGTCTTTTAACATTGATGTTATTGTTCTTTTGCTTATTATTATATTACATGTTTTTCTATATGGAAATAACTGAATATATTTTATAAGTCACAGTTTGTAAATATGTCAATTATTAATGGCTTTTGTCAACATATGTTAGTAAGTATTTTCTGTGTAATCAATAATTTTATATTACTATATTTAAGTAGGTACCATTTATTAATTCACTGCAGATCATAACTCAATTATTCATTTTCACTCACTGTTTATTTAATTTATATAACATAGAATATTCTTTATATATTTGTTTAATATGTACTTTAAACATTCTTGTTTCAATCATTGTTCTGCATGTATTCCTTTGCGATCATTAAAGCATATAAGTTAATATAAAGATGGTTTGCCACAAAGAATTTTTAAATCGATTTCTTGAATAATCAAAATTGTCCTGTACTGTACCACATTACTTTTAACTGTTGACTAAAATGTAGGTCTAATATACCAGGGCAGACCCAGCCATTTCAAAATGGCAATCTCATAAATCTCATATTAAGAGTGAAGTCCACATTGTACTATATTGAGAGTAAAGTCCACCTTAGACAAGCCTGCACATATGGCACCTGTCACATTACAAATTATCCCACAACATGCATAAAGCTTGGAAATAAGATAAGGCACCTTAGACTATATGTTGAGAGTAAATTCCACATTAGACTATATTGAGAGTAAATTCCTATCAGAGTATAGTCCCCCTTAGACTATCTTGAGAGAATAGTCCACCTAGACTATATTGAGAGAGTAAAGTCCACCATACTGAAATTTGTAGAACATTCTACATTTCTTCTTTTAAATATTCTGGGCCAATATAAATTAGATAAAATATCTAAAGGTGCAATGAATTTAACTTTTCGGATGAATTCAATGAATCGGTCCATATATGAATTTCACTTAATTACATGTCATACAGCCTTTGATGTCTTCAACTCACCAGCACACTGATGACATTGAGGTAGGCAGTTGAAATCTGTTTTAGATCATCCTTTTTCTTCTGATAACCTTTCTCCTTTGATTAATGTTTTTGACAAAAAAGGGTTTTCTCAGATATTTTATAATTATGGAAAAACACATTAAAATTTACATTCTTCAGTTTTAGTTTTTAGATGTGATATGTGTAAACTTATTTTACTTCTTTAAATATAATTGTGTAGATATTTTACTTATATCAATATAATTGTGTGGATATTTTACTTATATCTATATAATTGTGTATATATTTTACTCATATTGATATATTTGTGTATATATTATACTTATATCAACATTTTTGTGTATAATTATATACTTACTACAGTGTTGGCCTGGATGAGGTGTAACACGCTCTTGTTTTACTAATTACAAAGTAATCTGTTTGTACACATTAGCTCTGATCAGTTATGTTGTAAATAGGTAATCCTTGCCATAAATCACTTGTGATAGGCGTCACTTTATTACCCCCTATGAGGAAAACACAATACACTTATGTAATAGTGATCTTTGTCAGTGAAGTATATAGCTTGAAAATAATCATAACAATTAAGAGATGTGTTTCTCTAATTTTATGTTATTCGGTGCATTAGTGATGTATATGATTACAGCAAATGGTAGACTCATTTTCTAATCATACCACACAAGTATATAAATGATGTGTATATATCATCTAGATAGAAAACATGATGGATTTCATTTGAATCAGGTTATTGTGACCAAACAATATCCTTATATAAATTTTTAATGAAACACACTTTTTGTTTCATGAAACTGTTTCAATTTTATGATGAATGAATAATTTACTGAAATTTTAATCGTTTATATGAAGAGGTCTTATAACTTTTAAAATGTAATTGATTTTATATAATATCATATTCAGTAACATTAATTATCAAGATTCTGAGCACTGACTTACAAGGGCAAAGCCATTTTCATGAGCATTCACTTTTGATCTTAAAATGCATATTCTCCACAAGGATTTACCTAGTTGTCTAAATTTTGCACACCTAATAATTGAATATGTGAATATAGATTGAACTATATCACAGCTTAATCCACTCTGATATGTACCCAGATTGATTATTTACAGTTAATTAAGACCAGCACTAGATAATCTCCTAGCTTGGATACAGTCAGATTTAAAACAAGCCCATCAATTTGGTTCAAGGAAAATAAAGATGGTGGGCATCTTGTTACATAGGGAACCACATAGATTGACCAAATTTTCATGTTAATACTGATTCCTATTTTAATACTTTCACAATATTGTAGTTTATTAGGGGATGGGACAAAAAAATGAGGTTCCGTGTACACATTGGCGTGCACGTTAAAGATCCCTTGACAGTTGGAATTTGATATAAGAGTATGCCGTAGTGCAGCTGTCCGGGCAAAATTTTCCTCATAGCACACTGTATGCCCATCTTCATTAGCCCAGTTCGGAGCATTAGGACGTTACCATTTCATTTCATTTAGTTTATTAGGGATTGTAATTTTATATGGCCACACTAGTACTGGTATAAAAAATCAATTATTGATTAATTTACATTGTCTTAGAGATGATGAGGCTTTACAAATTGTCTTCATTTGTAAAAAAAACCAATAAGACAAGATTTGGTTTGATTTTAAAGCTCTATAGAGAAGTCAATACAAGTTTTATTAGATGTATTATTATAAAAATAATGAAAAGATTGATTTCTTTTATCTTCAATATAACCAATCTATGCTTTTTGATTTCTAGAATTTGTTGTCTTTAATTATCAGATTTATTTATAATTAAAAGGTAAGTTTTGTCCCTGTGTTAATGAGGGAATTGTTTTGTTAAAATTGACTTTATTGATTCTATCCAAGTATATATGATGAATGGCAGTGATGTATTGAAATCAGTTGCCATATTGATTTTATAGATATAACTATGTTTCATAATTACAAATGGCGCGACTATTTCATTCTGATATAGCTTGTTAATACACAAATAGAGGAAATATTTTCCAGAAAAAATATCTTCTAATAATAAAAGCAATATCCAATGCAAAATAAAAAATTGAAGAAGCTAGATTATTTGTTTTCATATATTTCTTCATATAAATTTAATAAAAAAAACCCTACAGAACCAAAAATTGATGATTCTTTTAGTTTTGTTCATTGTTTATTGAAATAACACATTAGATGAACTTAATTCAATACTTTATTTTTATCCAGATTAAAAAGGTTTCGTTCCTTTAAATTTAAACTAACAACTTGATGTAAAATGTTCACATATATTTCTATGGGCAATTTGAGTCTGACTGAAATATACAAAGAAATTGTTATATTATAAAAATACACTAAGTAATTAATTAAAACTGATCACAGCACCTCCTTTAATCAAATAATATGTTATTCTATGAAGAAATTAGATAGGTATAAAATTGAATTACATATATGTAATCATGTACCATCTGTTTGTGCTATTGGTGGTACTAATCTGTAGAAGTCATTTTGAATCATAAATTTTGATGAGATGCATTTTGTTATGGATGGCCTATTGATCTGAATTAAAGTTTTCTGAGAACAGGCCAATGGATGTGTTGATACATAATTTGTTATAACTATGCTCTATATTTTAATGTTTATCTGATCTACTTCTTTCATGTAAAGGTGTTTACAGATTGAGTAGCCATTCCATTCCAACATGTTTACAACCTAGGCTATTGCTGCAACTGACCATATGCCCTTTGACCTATGGTATACAAGGTCAATAATAGTGACCTCTTGTATCCATATAAACCAAGTGGGTGGTGAAGGGTTCACCCAATTTAATAATCCTCACATGTTTTGTTGACGTATAACACTCTTCAAAACAACTCATAAACAGCTTATATACATGATAATATATCTACTTTTCTATCATCAAATTATACCTTTTAATATACTTATATATATATATTTATAAGGGTTTCATATACTTTTTGTATATTTTAAATAAAGAGTTTGACATTTTGTTGTTAAGGTGTTAGTTGATAAGATACCTTAAAGAAAAAACAATATGTAAATTTATATGGTTTTTTTTAGTGTTTAGATTTGTTTGAAATCCAATAGCTTAATGGTCAAAAGCTTTGAGAAAAAAGAAATCAAGTGCTTTGATCATTTTATGCAATTTTATATTGTAGAGATTTTTTTGTTTTTAAGAAAAAAAAAACCCATTGAAAGAGATGCAATTTTCCAGAAAATTTAGATTTTATTTTATCCATGAAATTGAGATCTATATTTTAACTAAATGATGGAGTGGCTGCTCAATCTTTTCTTCTCGCTAAGCATTACCTTACTCTTTTAGGTAATAAAAGGCGTTTTGAAATGCATTGCACACTTTTTATGTAATTGTAGTTTTTTTTACATTGAATAAAGACTTGTTGAAAATACATTAAAATAGTGCAAATTGGATCTTTAAATACATTCCTCTTAACTGACAAAGAGCTGAAAATTTGAAATATGAACTCACTGACATAGAGGGCCTCGAACTTCAATTTAACAATTCAAGAAAAAAATGAAGTCAACTATTTGACGATACAAAAGAATTGTTTAATAATTTGAGTTGGAAAGATGAGCGGCAAAGTGTCAGTGATAACTTATACTCTGCTCTATTATACCCGTTTATCCCATTTGATTGACAGTCTATTTGCAAAGTTATCACCTGACACACTGGTCATGTGACATCTTTTGTTATGCAGAAGGCCTTGTTAACAATGTTTCTACATTGAGCACTACATTCACCTGTGTTGGGTAGAATTTAGTAGTTTATGTGTTATGACAAGCAGCAATCGGTTAGCTATACGATAAGGACTTTGAGACCTATCAGTTTTATAGATGATCTACTTGGATAACACTCCGAGTTTCCCCTCAAATAACACGCCAAGACGGAAGAGTATTAAACCAATAAAATACGATTGATTTCTTGGGTTGTGACAAGTTGGGGCTTTTACGACACTTGAGCTGATGTCGGCTTGTCTTTAAGAGATTTGGTAATTGGCTTTTCTAGTTTGTGTCAGACATTATATTTTAACAAATTTAAAGCGGGTGGTCTGATGCCCTAATTGTATAGATAATTTTAAGGTAGCTAATGAAGTAGAAAATGAAATTCATTGGTAAAGTATTAAACTATGTTCGCTTTTTACTTGATGCTGAAGAAATGATTTATTTATGTATATTTGATTAGTTTCTTGTTTTTCTTCTTCTTTATGTGCAGATCAATATCAAATTTAATCATCCACCTTTTGTCTCACATGTCTATCACCTGAATAATTCCTGTAAATCATGAAAGACAACTACGTGATCGTATGACAGCAGGAATAAACTATTAAAGTCAACAACTGAAGTCGCATTCCCACATCAGCTATCTAGATAATAAATTCAAGATTACAGACCAATAACTACATCATAGCAGCTAATGCGCGCCAGTATCTATTGCTGTAACTCATGAGACTTTTGCAAGCTGAATGTCTCAAGGGAAATAACTCCTACCTAAATTTGAGCAGACTGACTGGTAAATTAAGAAATATGGGCACAATTATTAACCGTGCTGGAATAGTGCGACCAGCGAGTGGTCATTAGATGTGGATTGGTTGAGTATGGCCACTTTGGACCAATTCACTGTGAAAGCAATGAAATCACAAGCTAATAAATGGTGTATCAGCGGAGAGCAGAAACAGTGTTCAATCTATTCTCATTCAATGTAATTTATTGATTAGGTCCTAGAGACATAGCTTCAACCATCCCTCGTGATCGTATCAACTGTAAAGGTCATGTAATCTAGAACTCTTCATACACTCGCCTCTTTTTACACTTTTTATTTCCACAACAAACTGTGAAATATCAGAGTTTTAAAAAAATAATAATTTGCCCCAGTAACCAATTCCATCTCTTAATCATAGTTCTAAAAAGTAATGCTGGAAAACTAATAAAACATAAACAAAACAAACTGTACATGAATACAGCTTACACATCATTCCTCCATAAATGGTACAAGTGATGTCATGTATTCCGGAGAGAATAAGCATACCCTGGTGTGTGTACAACTGCTGTTGTCTGTGCAGCTCAGTTTGGACATAGGTTATTCAGGGAGCAGTTTCACAATGATATGAAATAACTTGTTCAAAATGTTTTGTTTTATGTCTTATCATTTGGGGGGGGGTTTGTGGGGGGATACATTTTCACTTATTTTCCAAAATAATTTAACGGATTTCTATATATTTATCAGCGTTGCTTATGTCATGCTTATTCACCATTATTCAACCAAATTTTTTGTCCTTGTGTAGGTGTACTGTAGGTGGGGGAGGGGACGCCGGGACGGGTTGTATGAACCCCAAAATTGGCCCCAGAAATATCAGTTACATCTTCTAAAACTTTAAGTTTTCTGATTTCTGGGAATTGATGTGTGCTAGAAAAATCATGAAAGATCTCTTAAGCTTTTTCATATATATATATATATTTATACTGGTACTCAAAAGAGATATGAGTTGTTTGGCAACCATTCTTTTTTTTAATTTACATAAACTACCTTGTTTTTGTGAATTTAAATCAGTGTCTGGAAGATTTGCATTCTGAAAAATATGTATAGCATATAATTCTTGTACTGATCAAATTCTCCAGGGTGATGTATTAGTTTTATATTTTATTTACATGTACTTATTAAATTATCTACAGACAGACAATCACAGAATATTGTTCTAGTTAGAAAATGATTCCACTTGTCTTTGTGGCAAATAATTTAAACATTTTCTTGTTCAGGCTGCTACTGGCAGCAGATAAGGATTTAGGTTCGCTTCCATCGTGGCTTATATCACAAATTGTTCAGATTGTTCATTCGTGGGTCTTAACCGCTGCTTCCACCTAGGATGATGTCGCAGACAAATCTTGTTTAGATCAGTGGTATACTATAGCTTACAATGATAAAACAGGTTAATGAGTGCAAATTATTAGAATAATTAATGAATTCATTGATTAATCAATCACTGAGCTGGAGGCATCTATCAAGAAAAAGTTAAGTACCCCACAATTGACATGATATAGTTATCATTGAAACAAACGATAATAACTACTAAAGAGCTAGAAAACACTAATATTACATGAAGCCTTAAGCTGTGAGTGATAACTAGCAAACATTAGTATCTGTTATCATAAATTAAGGGTGAAGCATGACATTGTTAGTTTGTTAAACTGACCCTGACCATAAATGACAGATAGGGTTGATGGGTCAATGTATTTAGAGTTACTACTGAAAATATTCACAAATCTTTTTGAGCTAAATAAAAGATACATTATTCAAGAGCTAAACATTTATTAAAATGACAAGACCATAATCAACTTGATTTTATTGATTTAATTTAAAAATGGGGAAGTGAGGCTAATCCTGGGATATACCAGTACAGTGGTTGCAATAATATATGCATTTTGTATTATCTATTTTTGAACTATTATAGCAGGAACCGCCAGTTTCTTATCTAAATCTTACATAATGTATCTTTTTATTACAGGCTAATGTGTATGTTTTTGTATAGTGTCTTTCTGGTTACTTAATAAAACTTGGAGGAAATGATAATCTTTTTTTTTTTTGCACCAAAGTACCATGGTCATTTTTGTACGCCCACATTGAAATGTGGTTATATATTGCCAACAATATACAGTATTAGAAGCCAGACATTATTTCTGATAATTGCTTCATGGACTGTTACTCTTGATTAAATCAGTTTTTAGCGACTTGTAAATTCTCCCTATGAAAGAATGAATAGGCAAAAATCTTTGAGGACTGCTCGCAGTTTTGTATATGATTATTAAGATATGTCATAACAGAGCTTTACAAATTTGCCAGACAGACATTTTTACTTCTCATATGGACATTGACTGAAAAAAGGATCCAATAAAGAACCTTGGTCATACATTTATAAAATATAAGATTGGTACACTCTCTCTGGGATGTTTTATGTCTGCTTCCACAATAGTAATATTGTAGACTTTGGTATACTTACAAAAAGACAGAGTAAACTTAGCTCTTGAAATGTTATGATATGCCAACATCTAGCTCATAGTTCACTGTTATAATATTAATATATTGCTGGACATATACTAAATGTACTTAGAGAGAAAGGATAATCAATGATATCAAATTAATGTAGCGCGATCACTAATATAAAATTGCTAGATCTTGAACTAGACTTGGCATTCAGTAATTGAAAGATAAATCATAATTATAAATAATTGTTGCTTTCTAATCTCGTTTCTCATTTCCTAGATTGTCTTGTTCAGATCGTAAAACCTGTAATCACCAATATTGATATATTTCTTTTTCCTCATGGTAATATTAAGTAATGAAGAGCAATGAGAGAAAATATAATTTAGATGTGTTAATTGAAAAGAACGGAAGACAAAAGTTTTAGCACCTGGTCTATGTAACATTATGCCATTAACAATTTATTTTATAACAGATTTACGATAACAGATATAATATGCTTAGAATGAACTTCTTCTTTATGCTGCAATATACTTTTCTGTTAATTTAGTTATCTTAATATCAAATGCAAAAAGAAATTGTTATAGGATGGTTAAGATTATTTTTATGTTGCTTAGAATTAGCTCGATCTTTATGCAGCACTATTCTTCTTTTCTGTTCATTTAGTTATCTTAATATCAAATGCTGAAAGAAATTGTTATAGGATCATTAAGATTATAACAAAAAAGAAGCTTTTTTCTTTGGTTAAGCCGCAATTTGTTTGTCAAAATGATAAATTTTATAACCATTGTTGTCTGGGTATGTTAGATAGTCTTTATTTTCAACAATGAAATAGGAATCTGATTTCTACATTAACAGGTATTACTCATGTAATGAACCAGAGTCGGATAATAAATGGGATAATGTGAGAGACAGTATTTGTCTTGTTGAATGGTTTCTTGAATTAATGGTGAGCCATAGCCTTGACATACAGGAGGGGGGAAGATATGTATTCTTTGCTTAACTTCACTGACATGATACACCCGGCTTGTCACAAGACACCTTCCTAATGTAGCATATAAATTGCTCTAGAGTATACTTATCTAAATCATGTTATAATAAGTGGTTACCTGCTGATCTTTATGGCTTTTCACTTACCTTTTTAACTGTCAAATAACAGTAAAGAATGGAAGGTCAAGCAAAAAACAGTATCTAGTCGTTTGGATGGGACAAAAACGAGGTCCAATGTACAAGTTTTAAAAGAACCCTTGACAGCTGGAAGTCAATAAAGAGTAGGTGGAAACACCGCTGTCTGGGCACACTGGATAGAACTTTAAACACCATTTCATTTTAATTTTATTCATTTTTAGAGAATCATTCTGTGAATTTTTAACAACCCTTGCCAGAAGTAGTATCTGGTGTTCAAGAAAGAAAGCAAACCCTGCCCCAAAGCATGACACCTGTCATTTATTTCTAACAATATAGTGGGATATGTTGTTGTTGTAGTAACATGATGTTAACAGTTTACCTACCTGTCCTGGTCACACTAGATCATGCTCAGGTGCTTAATATTAAAGAGAATTAATGTAACTACGAGGGGAAGTCAAGAGGTGGAAACGCTCGTATGTACCTTTTAATGTTTAATCATTTTTTTTAAATTGATGATGTTCATAATTGTATACAGTTTAGGATGAGTTAATAAAAACGTTCCTTCCGTGTTTTTTTTTCCATAACGATCAACAAATTAGATGTGATATTTAAGCAGAAGGAAATAAAATTGTCAGCCCAAGGTTAAGATTTAACTAAGTCTGGAAGAATGTTATTACCTAAAAAAGACATTATTCATTGGAAACATTCAATTTTCTAAATTGCTCCACTTTCCTCAAATAATCTGTCACTAGTCAGCCAGCTAACATTTTCCATTCCCTAAGGAAAAACTTGGAATAAAAATCATTAGGATACTTGTCACAAATAATATCAGAGTGAATTCCATAGTGCAGGAAATTGCGATCACTTTCTCTGAAGGAAGCAGGGAAGGTCGTGACGCCAATCAGATATTGAAAACAGAGTGAGGCAGCCAAGCAGAAAGCTTTGCCTTGCTTCGGAAATGAAAATATCAATATCCTATGTGTTGATACTGAAGCAGTGAAAGAAATAGATCATTGCTTGTTAATTGAATCTGGTAGCTGTGCGGACTCAGTGTCAGTTCGGACATTAGGAAAGAATATCATGAGTCGTAAATAAGCCATTCTGATGAATGTCACTCATATTGTTATTGATTTTTTCATAGAATGGTATTTTTCCCTTTTCAATATCCAAGCCTGATAGTTGATTGGTCATGCACCAGGAATTGTGAATGGTAATAGTTTTATTAGAGAGCTAATACAAATAGATAATGTATAGGAATTGTATAAGGCATTGATTATATCTAATGTGTTACCTTTGTTATTAAATAATAGTCCTACAGGAAAACACAGAAGTGAAGTAAACAAAGTGATTATTACATGAATATTTTGTCTTATAATTGAATAAATCCGTTTTTAACAAATCATGTTTCATTTGAATTTTGCATTGTCATTTTAAGACTTAAGCAACAACTTGTCAGGTCATGTGGCGAGAATTTTGCAAGGGAAACAAATTGTAGGTACTTGTATACTTTCTAAAGCAATATATGATACCTTTGTATTCAAACCTTTTTCTGGTTTGATTCCCTCTTGCAATGTTAGTGATGCAGGACGGAGGGCCTGACAAGGACAGCTGTCTAGTCGTTCGGATGGGATGAAAAACCGAGGTCCTATGTACACATTGGCGTGCCCATAAAAGATCCCTTGACAGTTGGAATTCGATATAAGAGTAGGCCGTAGTGCCGCTGTCCGGGCAAAATTTCCCTCATAGTACACTGTATGTCGTATGCCCATCATCATTAGCCCAGTTCGGAGCAAAACAGTAGGACGTTAAACCCCATTTCATTTCATTTCATCTTTGTATTCAAACCAGTAAATTTATACACAACACCAATTACCCCAGAAGAATATATTTTCACAACATTTTTTTTCTTTCTTATCTTTGTTTGTTTAAGAGTATAAATTCTGCGGTATTGTCCTGGAATCTTGTTTTGTATGTAATCAGGATGGGCTGATAAATAAACACAACTTATTTACAAGGATTATTGGTCTACAAGGCAATTCTGTCAAATTTAGAGTTTTTGAAAATGCTCTGTTTAAACATTTAACATAACAATCATCTGCTTTAAACTAAAGAAAGAAATTTTCATTAAGTAAATGATCTGGACTCTTATGTAAGTTAATGGTCGACCTTCTTTTTATTTTTATCGAAGAAGCTGTTTTCCACATTTTATTACAGCTCTAATGTCTTGGGTTGTTTGATTACCAGATTTCTCTTTGTAATTGTAATGTGTTTCTAAAATGACCAGCTAGGGAGTTAATTTGTTTTGTGTGACAGTCAGGTGAACTGTGAATAAGGTTTATAGCAGAATTAATGACATTATCTGGTTGAAGGTTCCACACTGAACAACAGTCCTATAAACAAGTATAGGATGACAATTATATGGCAATGACAGGCAATCAAGAGATTCACTATTAATAATGACAGAAGAATATACATTAATATCTATATAGGCATATTTTTTGATTCATATTTAATATCTATTTTTTTTTGTTTTTATTGATAATACTCATCTTTAAAAATAGCAGGAATGGGTTTAACATAATATAATAAAACAAGGAAGAAGATATTTATAGTATACCAACTGATTTCTACCGTAAAAAATATTTATTCTTCCACATGCATAATGTTGTCACGTACCCCTTTTAGTTTGTCCAGAATTACTCTACTGTATAGAGAATAAATTAGAATAGAATAGAATTTTATTGCATCAAAATGCACTTTTAGGGCAGCATACAGTGACAGACCTTTCTTTTCCTGGAGTTTCTGGCGCCAGACCCTGTAAACACTCTACAGGACAGAGCTATTTATTGTAAATTGTTTCAATGGCATTGTAGGTTAATTTTACATCACAACATATAATTACTTTTTTTTAACTCTCTTCTAAAATCTGCTGGTACATGTACCGTTATTGCTGTTGATTGGCAACGTTATGACGTTAAGAAACTAATACAGGATATTTTTTTAATTTTTATTTTTGTGCAATTCCATGTAGGAAATATATATTACCAAGACCTAGTGTGTAGACATTTTATTCTATCCATCACTCAATGCACAAATCTTGTAAATGCCATACCACAAGTCAAACTTTCTTGGAATCTTTAGCTTATGACAAGGAAGAACCCCTATCAAAATGAGTTGCCCATCCAGATATTGCTTCTGTCACTAGAATTCTGTAAATGCTAGTCAGATAGACATACAGTGGTACCAATTTCAAATTCAGTGTCACCCATCAAAGTATTTTCAGCAGTTCCCAAAACTTTGTAATAGTTCTACAGATCCATTGTTGGAACGTAAAGAAAATACCTGTTTCGTAACAAGGAAAGACCCTAATGATTTCTCTAAAAGTATTTGATATGCCATTGACACCTTGCACATTCAAAATCTTAACATTTTTTAAATGGAGCAAAATACTGTGACTTCCTCACTTCCCAAAGTTGATGGTTGGTGCCTCCCTTCACAGTGCTGATAATTGGTGTGTTGTTGTTAGCTGGCTATGCTATGTTGTTTTTCGGATTTGATTAGTCCCATGGGAGGAGCAGGTAAGGGCATAGACACTTTCACAAAAATGTACATATTAAGAAATCTATTACTATTATACAAAGACACTGCACAAGTCATAATGAAATTGTTGACATTCGTAGGCAATGCAGAATAAATGTGGCATGAATAGTTAACTTGACGGACAATCTTAGACATCTAGTGTGAAATAATGTAGAAGATAATCATTGAGGCAGTGAATAATCCATTCTACTTTAAACTACTTGACAATAATGACAAAACAAGAAAACTAGCATACTTTTTATCTTATGCTAACCGTATGACTAAATTATCTTCTTGCCTAATTAAACATCAGTCTACCTATAAATACATCTGTGAAAATGTCAAAGCTGTCTGTTTAATTTTAGCCAAATGGAAAATCAAACCAACACTTATTGATTTTTCTAAGCTGTTTTTGCCCTGGTATGTCTTTTATTACATAGAAGCTAAATAGGGATCGCAGGAACAGAAATACGCTTTGTGCCAATTTATTTGAGAAGCTATCACCTGCATCAACAGACAAGTGCAGAAAAAGCTGGAAATATTTTTTGATTGTGTTACAATTCCATATGGAAGCCATCAGAGCATTCTCTTGTCGGATATTATCACGAGAAACATGCTTCATTGCCAAGCAGAACATATCCATATTGACCTCCCATTCTACTATAATATTTTAACAGTTCTCACTGCCACAGATTCAATAGGGGGGAAATGATGTCATGATATGAGGCTGTAACAGGACAACCTATACTTACTCACTCTTTTATTGTTGCAACTGTTTTGTCGTATTACTTTGTGAAATAAGAATAAAGTGATGGCTGACAATATTTTGAATAAAATGATAATCCAATCTGATTAAAATACAGATCTATATGAAGATCTGACCGGTTGTAGTGGATGATCACATCAGGGGTCATACGAGCGGCTTTTGACCCTATGACATCAGACATTTGATTAACCAATCAGCGGGGATTACCCACAGTTCTGTGTACCTCACTCCCAAAATTTGCCGTAACAGACCATTTAATTGGCTAATACCCCATATAATCCAGACTGGGGGTTATAGAAGAAAGAAACTTTAGTGCATAAAACAACCTTACAAGGTTATGTGCATATACAAATAAACATAATAGAAAGATACATGAAACAAACAAAGGATACATACATTGACATAATTATACAAAGATACACAGCTTTACAAAGACATAAACGAATTGTATATAAAAGCTCCTAAACATTTTAAAATTTCTGTATTTTTATTCATCAACAGTATTTTAAATTGTTGTAAATCATTCAGTTTAAACCCTTCCAAATCCTAGTGTAGTAAAAACAAGTAAAACGAAACTTTGAACTATAAAAAACGAAACAAAATAGGATCTTTGTTTTAATCAGATTGATGATAATCCAAATTAACCTTGTAGATAAGCAGTAGACTAGGCAGGAATTTGCTTGGTGGTAGGGTGAAATGTGGGATGGGAGTGACGGGGGACTTAAGGGTTGAGTGATCGAAGGTCATGAAATGAGCTCCGATGTTGCTCATGCAACTGTCAAGCATATTGTCTTCTGTCTAAATGTGCTTAGTTTACACTGATACACTTTTATAGGCAAAACATTGATTTGCCGGTTGCTGTTTTTTGCAGGAAAAAGCAAATCAAAAACATTTTTTAGCGCAGCATTTGTAACATCTGATGGGTTTTAAAGGAGGAGTAAAAGAAGCCTTTAATAATATATTTAACACAATTTCGTTTGCTCCATTTATCATGCCAAAATTATGCCCAAAGAAAACAAAAGTCTTTCTTTATAAACAATAATAGCCCTGTTTAAGATGTTTATGTAATATATTTTTGTTCTCTTCTGTCATTACAGATTGTGAGCAAAGTTTCTGCCCAACCTGGTTATGATCTGGATCTTGGTTACCGTCTGCTCGCAGTATGTGCATCCCACAAAGAAATGTTCAGTGCCAAGGCACAAGGTTTGTGTAAATTTTATTAATTTAGATTATAATGAAACCAACATATACATATTCCATTCTAAGTCTTACACAGCTTAATTATTTCATTTATGGTAATCCCCATTCTTTTCTTCTTTTTTTTTTAATAATCCCTCTAATAATGTCTACTATCCAGTTAATCTGTCACGTAAGACTTAAATTAAAAACATAAATTTCTTTGGTGCAACTTCATAAATACATAAAAAAAATATTTAATTTTATATTATTTTTTTTTAAATTTAAAATTTATATTTTCTTTTACGTTTATTTTCCCTTAAATAACAGCTTCAGTTTTCTCCTGCTTAGATTATAGTATATGTATAATTTCATTAGATTTATTTAAAAATGTGGTCAGTTCTCATTTTCTTTTCTTTTCCATTTATTTATTTGGCTCTTTTTTTTTCTTTTCTTGTATGAACACTTATTGAAGTAAGTATTAAAATGAATTTGATTATTCACTAATTAGGTTATTTTGATTAAACTTCACTAAATTATGTTTTATTATACCCAGATTTGTTCACAAGCACATCGGTTACATTTGATTAATTGCACAGTTGAAATTGTTTATTATTTACACAAGCATCAAGATTCTTCTCTTCTTATTAATAGACAAAACAGACATATATAATAAAATAAAATATTTATTATTTTGGCAACAATTTAATTGATTGCTTGTTATCTGATTTTTTGTAAAAGTTGAAATTTTTTATATTTGTTATTTTTTTCTCCATATTCTTATTAATAATGAGGCTACATTAGAGAAATTATTCTTCAGTAAAAAAAAATATAAAACATACTTTTATTCCCCTCCTGAAATACTTCTATCAGTATTTCTTTATTGTATTAAATGTAGTTATGTTTTATGTTGTTTCATATGCCATGACAGCAATGTTAACATACAAATGTGCACAACTCAAACCATGGGGAATAACTCTTGGATAAACTTGATTGATTTGTAGCAAAGAATAAATAAATTATTCCCAGTTGATGGGAACATTAGGATGTATGTTTTTGATTGGTGTTTATTATAGTGATGAATAATTGATATGTTGATATTGATTATTATAAGACTACCGTTGTATATCAGTATATAGACTCTACTATATGTATCAATTATATAATACATTTAGTTATTGAACTATTGTGTATTTGTTATATAATCTTTTGTATTATTTATAGCAATGTTGCTCTTTGACATGCAAAGGGAGTGTATTAGATGTGGGGTCATGTGCGGCAAATGTGCTTGGGGCGGGGGTACATATTTAATAACCAGTTTTTACATGGTAATCAGAGACTTTTGAGCAATTATTATATTCATATATTTTGGCAACAATTTGATAGACTTCTAAAAACTTTAACTTACAAAGGTCGAGAGGGTCTGCAAATGTGGTTGGGGGGGGGGGGGCGGCGGAGTTGTTTTAGTCAGTAATAACCAATGTTTAGATGGTTATAGGTTTTAGGCAAATTATTATTCATAAATTCTGACATTAATTTTATAGCCCTCCCAATATTTATGGAGTTAGTGCAGATTTTTTCTTAGCGCCATTTTAGAGATACAACTTTTCAAATAAAATTATCTTTCTTTATTCAAATACTGTTTGAGAATTTTGTGTTGTGACCTCAGGCCAATATCCTTTTCAACCAATCGCAAAATGAATTTAAAGGTGCTGTCCCAGATGTATTTTTGTGATTAAAATTGTTTATCTTGTAATTCTGTGGAAAAAAGCTGTTAGTAATTAACCCTAGCTCTGTGATACTTTTTAAACAAAGATATATTTTTGTTCTATGTTTTTTAGTGTTTGATTAAACATGTCTATAAACCAAGCAGTTTTACCATGACATTTTTGGACCTGGAACCGGTCCCCAATCGCTACTCATCTTGTTCGTGTTGTTCTTGGGGGCAACACTCTATTTAAAAATACTGAAGCTCCCCCAAATTCATGTACTATCGACATGAAACTTGGCACACTTGTTCCTTGCAACAATTTTGCATTGGTAGATGGAGTTGGATTTTTGATATGTCGTCACAATTCTAAAATGGCTGCAATGATGATGTCATACTCGGTTCCTGGTCCATATTATGCTATTTCTGGTTCTAGTTCCCTTTCATTTTCCAGTAAAATGTAGAATTTTGGAAACGGAAGTACACCATTTTTGCATTATTTATTTATTTCGAGTCAGTATATAACCGTAAAACTTTCAGACACGGTTAAAAGGCTGTTCCTTTATATTCGATTTACACATTTAACCCAGCTTGTATCTGTGTACTCAGTCAAATCTGGGATGGCTTCTTTAAGGAATATAACAGGAAATAATGAGCCGTTGATTATTTTTGAAAATTGTTTTATAATAGATAAAGAGCTTTGTATAAACAAGAATTACCAAAGAAACTGATTTCAAGCTTGAATGTTTGAGAGAGTAAGGCATTGAGTAAGGCATGTCTCACTAACCGAGTTAATTCTGCTGTTGGCCGAGAAAGTTCCACAGGATTTTCCAATCTGGTTTTCCCCTTGTCAGCAAGGGTCTAGTCTTTTAAACTAGATGAAAATTCTGGAGTCCTGTGCACATGTGTTAGTGTGTACTTAAAGGAACCCTTTATGCTTGGTATTCAAATAGGCCGAAATTGTAGCTTATTTGTTGCATACTGCATGGCGTATGCCCATCCTTATTAGCCGAGTTTCCATGGTGCAGAAAAGTAGGATGTTAAACCCGATTTCACTTGATTTGAATGTTAGTAGTGTAGTGATGTATTGATCAAGTTGATGGAGTATGATGATTTTTGTGGAAGAACTAATGTTAAACTGTGTAACTAGATGTAACCAACTTGTCAAATAAAACAAGCAAGGACAACTGCCATTGGAAGGAAGTTGGTTACAGAACAAACAACATGTCGTCTGTTTACAAGAATTTTTCTTTTTGACCTCCACATATCACAACAGATCAAGAGGACACAAAGTATTTGGGTTGCAGTTTTGGCTTATAAAAAAAATGAGAATTTCAATCATTTTACGAAGTTATGGTTTTATTCTGCGATTTATTTTTGTTTAATTTTGTATAATAAGTTTATTTATTCCATCATTTTATTTGGGTCAAAATTTGATATTTTTTTTTTATGTGCTGATTTGTTTTGTTGGATGACAATCTGTTTTCATTGAAAATTTAGGTCTGTAGATAATGTCAGTATTGAGATAACAGAATAATGAAAACTAAAATTAGTAAACAAGCTGGCTTCCGCTAACACTTTCTAATCAATAATCAAAATAACGCATCAGATGAACCCAGTTCAATACTTTATTCAACTCAAATCAAAGAAGTCTAGCTCCTTTGAGTAAATTACATCTCAATTTGTCCTTTCTTTCATCTCTAATTGTTGCAATGATATAAATAAAATAAGTTGATAAAACCACGCAAAATGTAAATAAAATAATAATCTGTTCTAAACATATGCAATGAGTAGGGGTAGTTAAGGTTTCATCAAATGTAAAGTATACAATACCATGCATGAAAAATTTAGTAATAAAAAAAATAATAATAAAGTACTAAACATGTGCATTCAGTAAAGGTAGTTAAAATTTCATCAAATGAAAAATATGCATTACTATACATTATAAATTTAGTAATGAAAAAATAATATAGTGGCAAGTGGCCAATATAAAATTGTTCTATTCAAGTTGCACCTTTTTTTCAATGAGATTTTCGTGTTGTTGTTTTCATATGAGGAAGTTCCAAATATTTTGACATTGTGCCAGTTCTACTGTTGTCACACAGCCAAGAGAACTGATAGCATGACTTGAAACTATTGAAACTATGGTAGTTATTGAAGCTATTAACATTTGTCCGTTGGAAAAGAATAACTCTTGTCAATACATATATGTAGGCAATGATAGACATAAAAAAAGGTTGAAAGAATCAGAGCACAGATGAACATTTAAACCTGTCTTCCAAAAGAAAAGTAAACCACGAGAGAGCTAAAAGATCGTGAAGTTAATACAGAAGATATAGTTGTCCGTCAGTTTGTGTTGTGATCGGAAGCAAGTTAATTTAGAGGTTGTCAACCTATCATTAGATGGAAGGCATGTGTATATATATATATAAATACTAATTGTAGGCTATCATTATTATATTTTTCTATGCCCTCTATTAAAAATCTGGCAGTCCATCTAGCATTCAGGATCATATAAATGTTGACCTAATTCTTTTTTTGAATTGCCTGTCTTCATTAGCCTGGATGGAGAGCAGAAAAGTAGGACGTTAAACCCCATTTGTTTTCATTTTTCGAAATTATAATTTTCGCTATTGGTTGGAAACCATCTCAAATATTTTCAATTGTTTTGCGGAAAATTATTGGGAATTAAAACCATGACAACTTACGAAACCTTGTAAATACTCTCTTGTTCAAAGTTATGATCTTATCTCTTTAGATTAAACATTATTTTATGTAATATTCAACATTAGTGAGACAATGAAGCCTATGGAATTTCACTGATTTCAGAAATCTGCTTGCAGAAAGTTATATGGATTGCGACACTATAGTGAGATTAAGAACAAAATCAAATTTCAATGTTTTTTGAAGATCTGTTGCAGTATGCTATGTTAAGTTTTAGTAATGCTTATATGTATCAACAAATATCATCCAGTCTTTTTATAAACTAGGTTTATTGAAATTTCGAAAAATTATTTTCAAATGATTCCTGCTAAAATAGTGCTAATTTTTTTAATTCATATTCAGCTGCTATGGACAATTATTAATATTGTTTCATAAACAGATAATAAAGCTACTGGTGGGCATATTTCATTGTCTGGCAACCTATTTTTAATCGCTTCATCTAAGTTCTATAACAAGCTGAGCATTAGAGAAAATGATTACATAACAAATACTACATATTGATCACAGTGTGTATTATAAGAAAGAAATGTTGACTGTATTAAGACATGGAAGAAAGCGGGATGCTAATTGTTTGGCCAAGATTTAGAAAGTGACTTCTGAACCAACCCTCCAATTGGCACAAATCCAAACTGTTTCTTGCTATTTCACACTCTGAGCAAAGTCTAAGGCCACGTCAATCATTGGTATGTTTAACAAGAGCTTGGTCAAGCTTGAATGTTTGTCACGGAAAAATAAGGGTTAAAACAACCTTTATTCTGTGTACACACTATGTATTTATGATATTTAATAAAATGTAGGTTTGTGTTAAATTTGAAATTGATTATAGTAGTCTTTTAACTTTTCTCCAGTTATAAATTAGTATTAAGATTTGTTAAGAAACTAGATAGATGTTATTAAACCTGGAGATTCGGGTTAAAGAAAAAGATGGAAATCGTGATTGATTCAATTGGTTTGCCTGGTGTCTGTTTATACTAGACTTTCATGTCTTTTAATGTTGGCATGTAAAGTATTCAATTACCAATATCTGCTAGTTTCTTTATAATGAAAACTACAATGAATGAATGATTTATTATATTGTTATTCAACCTACCTTCCGATGTTAATATTCTTGTTTTAGAAATAATTAAAGGATACATACGTTTGACTTACATAACCATCCATTGGAGACTAATTATTTGTTGATGAAAACAGAATATCTAAGAAGTTGTAGCAACCAGGGAATCCTTTTCTACTTGAAATTTTAAAATTCTGTTATTATATATGAGTAATGTGTCACTGAGGGACAGGTGAAAACAGCGTCTTATTGTTCGGAGGTCCCGTGTACACATTGGCATGCACTTTAAAAAACTTTGACAGTTGCAATTCGAAATAAGAGTAGTCCATAGCTACGCTGTCCAGGCAAAATTTCCCTCATAGCACACACTGTATGGCGTATGCTCATCTTCATTAGCCCTTTCGGTGTAGAAAATCAGGACTTTAAACCCCATTTCATTTATCTTCACAGGCTAGTCGGTCAACCTTATCGTATATAATTTACTTCCTAGAGAAAAGCATACTTTAAATTACAAATAAGTTTTCTGGTTACACCAGGTTACGTAATTAACTTTGAAGAAGGATGTCTTTAACTTATTCAACTATCTTCTTAAAATTAAAATGTTGTTGGTTTTGTTTTTTTTTGGGGGGGGGGGGGTCAAAAAACATATCAATATTAACCATGATACCTTCGAACCATTACTCTGTAATAAAGTGATGAAATAAGATAGCACATCAAATGCAAATAGGAGTAGTTAGTGACCCGTGAATTTATGTATTTGCATGACCTCACTTGATGATATTTCTTAGGTTTATTCTAAAGTAGAACATTATATATATATATATATATATATATATATATATATATATATACAAAAGAAATGGCTTCTGATTTTAACGGCCAAAAGGCAATCAAATGTCTATCATGGCATCTAAATAATTTGATAACCCAGTGACAGGAATCAAAAGAAGTTGAAACGCTGTATTCATATTCAGAATTACTTTATTGAAAAAAGTCAAGAAGAAACTCCCATTTACGAAACACTGCAGCGATTGATAATTGATTTTAGCTTGTTATCAGATAAAGCAAGGCTTTACACATTTTTTTTCAATTTATCATAGTGAAACAAACTTTTTTTTAGACATAGCCTATGTTAACCTACAGGGTTGTGGCTTACACTGAAATCACCTCCAAATTTGTTTGTTGAATGCAAGGAATGGCCTATTTGTTACTGTGTATTTGATTTCAACTTTTATACAACTATCAGTTTAACTACAATACACCAGTTTCACAAACACTCACTTCAGTATTAACACTAGAAAATTTAATCATTACATAATCCCCCATTTATTGTCCTAGATTAGCTATCAACAGACAACATTGTATAGAGAGGTCAGAGCTGGTCTTTATCTGTCATCCTATATAAAATGAATAAAGCAACAAGCATGTAATGAAATACTACACCATTTAACATGCTGTGTATATCTGTATCTGATACACACAACTTACTGTTTTTGTCAGCAGTCGGGGATCAGCAGAAGTGAATCTCGATGTGATAGTAGAGCAACAAATTGTAAAGAGCTGGGCAAACAAAGTTTCTGCTTTGTTTGTAAACATAAAAAATCTATAAATTCAGATAAAGGCCACACTGAATAAAAAGATTTTCCATTTTCAAATTCAAAAAATTGTTTCTTTCATTTCCCTTCCTGTACGAAATGCATGGAGTTATATTAACATACTTGATGAGACTATTACAGGGTAATATAGATTCTCTAAGACCTTTATCCTAGTCATGTGCAAGTTCCAGAAGTTCTGTGATACTGTGATCTGTTGTTGATTTCAAAGATTTGCCTACTTAAATCCATATTTATTTAGTGTCCTATTAATCAAAAAACAAACCCTTTAAGGATCGCCCAACCCTCAACATAATTTGTAATATTTTTTTTTTTTAATTTCATAAAAATATAAAGTGCATTTGACCTGACTATTTATTCAAAATGATAGGCCATTAAACTTTATGTGTGACTGATTTTCCCCTTCCTGACCTGACTGCTGTTTTTTTTTTTAGAAAAATAAAAATAATATACAGTTGAATCAAAGTAATAAACAATGCATTCATCATTTTTTTGAGCAATATTTATCTTTAGAAATAGACTGTGTTTATTTCGGTAGATCTTGCTCAGATGAAACATAGAAGTTTTTATTGTGACGTATTTGGCACTGTAATCAAGTTATAAACATGCATCAAACCCAATAGCCACTTATATCCTGATTTATTTTGCAACCTTAAGCAAGTGGCTTATAGCAGATCTAATTTCTGTGGTAAATGGAAAGATACACGTTTTGTTTTTCTTCGAGTCAAGCAGTAATTTTCCTGCTGGAATTTGAATTGTGTGGAATAAGCCTCAGGTCCATTTTAAAATTGATTGATATTGGAAAGGGATAGGATTTATAACCTCCGACCTTCAACGGCCCATTACTATAACAGCTATTGATTGCACTGATAATGCAGATTATGAGCCATGAAGTGTCAATAAATTGATACCGAGTAAAAAAATAAATAAATGAAAAATCTCTAACTTAACTCTCATTCAAAGGTAGGAAAAGGTTAGTATGACAATCGTACAACCTATTACATAAAATTAGGCGAATAGTGTAAATAAAACATATTGACAACTTATTATCAGATATGAAATATTGGAAACTTTTAAAACCTGTGTACATTAAGAACACATTAATTGTACTTTTGCCTTATCTGTGCCAAATATTTCAGCATGTCTGTCATATGATAATATGCTAGTGTAAAAAATAACACTGATATATACTTGAACTGATTTAAAAACTAAAACTTGATTTACATATAAATGCTATGCAGTTGCTTGCAATTCAAGTTTTTAAAAAAATGTCAAACGTGACATATTTACAATCCAACAGTGGGTTACAATTTAGAAATGGTGTGAAATAGCAGCATTTAAAAACACACAAACATCAAAGATGGAGTCACTTTTATTTTCTTTTAGACTTGTATTGAGTTAAATATATTAAAATAAGTTATATAAGTTGAATTTTGAAGGATTGTTTTCAGTGAATAATAAAATTAAACAAAATTATTTGATTATTAGAAATAAAAGAAAATTATTAAGGATGGTGGCTTATTATAAAACTTTGAAAAATTGTACATTTTATTCCCTTTCAATAGTTAAAAAAAATTTGACATATTTTGGATAATGTAATGAAATTTTTTTATAGCAATTTATAACTTTTTTCCAGTGTGAATAAACTCATTTCCCCAAAACAATAGACCAATCCTTCCACTGAAAATCTGCAATATAATAAATCAGACACTTTCATCAATCTGACATATTTACAAGAAAACAAAGATGGACTGTCCTAAGTCCATATTAAACTACTCATATTTATTACTTGACATTCTGGCTTTTAAATAAGTTAAAAGTGTTTGTTTTTTTTAAATCTTTAGTCTCAGATAAACAGTATGTATAAAGTGTTTTGTAGTATTAAATATTTACCTGAAAATAATTATCATTATTAAATTATTTACAAGAGATGGAGTGAAATGCTGATTACACATATGTATCTACTACTTATACAACCTATCATTGTGTTGTGTTGAGCTATTTCGTACTCTACATGCAGCCAGTGTTATAATATACTCTTTATATGCTATAAATATATTTGTATAATTTTGACATGATATTTCCGTCTTGCTGACATAGTGATTATTTAACACAAGGTTTGAAGGCCCTAGTAGTGCCGAGCTGCAGGTGGGCACTTAAAGACCCCAGATTTTGTTGGCTGTGATGATTTATAGGGGAAAGTTATGACTGCAATAGCATAAGATCTGCTGCAATGGAATTGCTGTAAATAATTGATATTTAATTCACAGACTCAAAAGAAAGATTAAGCAGTTTTATTTTAAAACATTGGAGATGATGAACAGAGCTATCATTAACATTATTCACATCCTTTTATCCTAATCAAATACAGAACAAAATAACCATATTATACTCATCAAATGCTTCATGTTTCAAGAATGATGGTCATCAACTACTAAGACTGGATATGCAGGTTTTAAACATAATGTCTAAGATGAACATCCAGACTTCTAAGGTTGCGTTTGCATCACAAACAAGAACATTATTTAGCTATCCCGCATTCGATTAGTCAATGTGTTTACAGAGACGATGGATTTTAGGCAAGATCTTCATGTATCAAATAATAGATAGGAACAGTGAGTGTAGATGTTCTTGATGCACTCAAGTATTTATTCAACATTCAACTGATTGTTATACTACCTTAAAACCCATGCAACAGTGTGTGACAATTATGCACCAAATTTCAATGAGGGATTATAAATGTCTAGAAATGGTGCCTTGGCAAAATTAACTTATGTTACAATTTTGATATTTTCAAAAAAGACTGTGTATCTTTGTAAGTCAAGTGTGGATGTCCTCAATGTCATGCTTAAATCTAAAGCTAAAAATATGCAGTTTAACACTTGAAATATTCATAGAACCCAGAAACACTTAACCTCATTAATGATGTAACAGATTATCCATACAGTCTGGCAATATTTACTGCTATATGATGTATCAGCAGCCATTGGTCTATAAAGCTTTAACAAGCCTATAGCTTGGCACCCATCTCTATTGGAATGGTAATTATGTCATCTGTGTATACTATTACCATTCCCTAGCAACAGATACACACATTTCTACTGTCTAGCTGTCTGATTTCTGCAAACATTTCCAAGTACTTTATTAATAGCTATTGACTATACTATTGCAGGAATATTGACCACACTACAGGCGGTCAAGTAACCAGATATTCCATATAATACTTTGCAGTTTGCATTAGGAATCCATTGCTTTAATTGTTCCAATGTTTATTTAAAATTCCCAGAAAACAAATATTTTGCATTATGGAATGTGGAAAATTTATTTAAACATGGTTTAGCCAAATATATTTTATTCTTAGGTGCTAAATGTCTGAGTGCTTTTTCATTCATTTTTTTTGGCTAAAGTCCAGTAGGCTTCATTTCTTTTTGTTTATCAGTAACTTGGTCTATATGTGACATACTTTTTTTTAGTTTTGGTGCCTAATGCCAAAAAAATATGGTTAGGAGGTGCTAACATCAGATTATGTTAGAAAAGAAAACCTAGTAAAGAAACTATTTAATATCTTTAGATCCTGAATTAATAATATTTGAACAAATAAAAAAAATATTCCTTTTAGTATAGTGTTTGGAGATCAGGGCCAGGGTGGCAGGATTTGGCAAGAGGAACAGGATCCCCTGGATCACAAAAACCCAGTATTTATATCGTTATACCCAGCGCTGAGAATTTTGAAGATAATGATTGTGTGTGGCCAGTGGTCTTTTCAGGATTTCAGAACAAAGTGGGAGTCAAAACATATCAAAAAGTTAAATGTCTAACTGCAGACATGTGGGGTACAATCTGTGGGTGAGGTTAGGGCCTCCAAGCTTAAAAAAACCAGATATGACCCAAAGGGCGGGTGTATGGCTTAGTGACATCCCAACCCCATCTCTAGTGAGATATGCTACTACATTTGATGTCTACCACCAGTCATATGAATGAGTAAAGTTCCTATTACCAAAAGTGATATTCAATTAAAGGACCTTCACAAATTTGGTGAATCTGTAAAACTATTTCAAATATGAAATGATATCAGTTAATAAAAGACGGCAAATCTACTAATGGAAATCCTATTTAAATTAGTCGAAACTGAGTTAGTTATTAATGAATTGTGTAGATAGAAATAAGAAGTAATCTACTATGTATTCAACATCTACTTGTAAGTTATAACTATGCTATGAAATTAGCTGATAACACAATGATTAAAGCGGTGATAACTTTGTACTTAACCTAAAGAAAGCTGAAACCTAATGCCTTTACCAACATCACTCATTGCCCATTTCCACATCAAGTATTTTACATGTATTTAGTGTACAGATGAGATTTACAAAAAAAACCTATGTTACATGTAGAAACGTTTAGTTGTTGATTATGAATCTTATAACAAGAATACCAGAATGTTAGTGGGTATGTTTGAGTGATATGCTACTGACAGTTAAAGAAATAAAGGCAAAGAAATCTACTGCTTTTCAGTCAGGATTTTATTAAAGATACATTATGGGAGATTTGATAACGAGTTGGCAGTTTTCACTGTAATAGTTAAAAACTAGATAATGTAAAGGCAATTTGCTGAAAATTTCATTCAAATTGATCCACTATGAACCGAGAACTAAGTGATTGAAATTTCCGCCTAGCCTCGATCATCATTACTAAAGTCAGTACGATAAACAGCATAGTCTTGATTATCCATTTAATTGTTAAATCGTGAAGGAAAGTTATGCAGTAAATCGGCTCATAATCCACTAAAGATTGCAGGCTAGCGATGCCATCTAGAGTTGATTATGGTCTGGATAGGTTAATTAATGTCTAATTAATAATTTAGATAACATTTCAGTCCCTAAAGAAAGACCTGCAATAGACAGATTTAGCTCTTGCATAATGTATGTTTAATTGTTAAATAACGATGGGCAGTCATTAACCGTTACTCCAAGCTTGCAAGTTGTAAATTAGATGAAGGGTGAACTTGGCAAATTTTGTATATTTTGGAGTGAAGATGCAATGTTTATTGGGAAAATTATTGCTAATTGATCATAAATTCCCACTTCCCCAGTAAGTGGCTTAAAGGTTTGTTACTTGAGCAAAGATTTGATTGATCTATATTGATATACATGTAGACACAAAGCATGTGCACTGCAAACACTTGAGCACTATGAACCAGACATAAATTAAACTGTCTTCATTAGCCGGATGGGTGCAGAAAAGTTGAAGGCTAAATCCTTGTTTCATTTTACTTCATATATTAAGATGAAAACCATCATACACAGTAATTTTACATTTTAAAAAAATAATAGATCTGGCCCAGATTTTAAAATTGGTATGTCTATGACATTATGCGTTAATCAGTGCACACTTAAAAAGCAAAAATATAAAAGTAGTTTATGTTCAACAAATTTCAATTTTATTTAGGTTGAAATTGATTTAAGTATTTTATCTGGAGCTGATAGATGATAAAACTACAGCTGGTTAATTGAGCACAAACATCTGTGACAAATGTTTTATTTCCTAATGCTAAAACTTTAAATGAAAATTCATATGTGAATCTAACATCTAGCAATAAATATAACGTGAAAAAAACTAAGTCAATAAACTAATACGCATAGTGCCCACCATGGTTGAATTTATTTCCTTTTGGGGAGAGAAAAAAAAAGGAAATATCTTAGATTTTGGAAATTGCAAAAGCGACACATCGAGATTGCAAGTAAGATATTCGTTTTTCTGTTTATTCTCAATTCCACTTTTCCATAATTATTGTTTATGCGTCAAACTACGCCTCTCTTGTTGGTTAAACAATCCAAATTTATGTACAAGCTTTGCATCTTGAGGGATTGTTGGTGGTCTTTGTTCTGGAAGCATTTAATCACGTTTGTCCAGACTCTCAATGAACTCAATCGGGAGTTAACAAGATGGTAAGCGACTGGGTAATAGGAGATCTAAAATAAAGATGATGAGAATGCCAGAGAGGCGGTGCTAAATTCGCTAGATGGCGCTTGCAACGGGTAGACTTCATGCATGAATACCCGACGGATACTCGATCTGTTTAGGGCGAACATTGAGTTAGAATCTTGCTTTCATTGTTCGTCTACTAGAGCTTGTAAATTGCACGTGCCGTATGTCAGCCGTATCCATTCTAACGGGCCGTGTTGTATGAAACGTCTTGACTGATAAATTCAGTCAATGAACTGTGCGCCACAAGCGGTACAATTTTCATGGAGTTTCGTTATTAAGTCTTTTTACTCAAGTGTTATTGCATACATATTTTCTGTAAAAGTAAACCTGGTAACAAAACAATTTTCAAGTTGATATTTTCAGTTTATTCCATTATAAACCATTTAAAATCAGAAATTACCCACGAGTCTGAAATTCTCAAAACCCCGTTTTTTTTGTATTAAAAGTTAAATGTTATATTTTAATAAATGCTTACAAGCGTAAACGTAAAATTAGTTGTTATTTGAATGAATTATTTATATTGTTACGCAGTATTGACGCCCTATTGTAATGCGACCTTCTATTGACTGAGAAAATAGCATCCATGCCACAACATAATCACATCACCAGGAATCTCGCCACTATTAATTACCGCCGCCAAAGACGATCGTACGACACATCACATCTGAATCAATACTTTTATATGAGTGTTGAGGAATGGGTCGCAATCGAGCCCCCATGGCCGAGAATAATATTATGGTATAAATCATAAAGGCTAGTTATAGTTCATCAGTTTTTGGTTCTTTAGTCAATTTGGGAGTAATTTTGTGAATTGGCCACCATCTTGTCGCATAGCAATGAGATCGGAAAATAATTGTAGCGGTGTGTCGTCTATTTATCTTTAATCGAGGGATGTGTTTAATAATGTCGTTACACATGTGTAAATCCATTCAGCAAAACGTATATCGTTTAGTTTATAAATATAACACACCCCTCTGTCCTTGAATAAATAACCTGTTGACATTAGATGAGTATAATCGAGGCTTACACTTCGTTCGTAGAAAAAAATTCTATATATGTCGATCTGTATCAACGCATATATACCATGTACCGTAATTGATATAAATTTTCGTTGGGTCAATCGTACACGTGTCTTTAAAAAACGAATATTGGCCAGTCGCACTTTACTTGCCGTCCTTCAGGCACAGTTCTGTACCGATAGCCGACATTTCGAAGCACATTAAATTTGGCAGTCTGAAAGAGTATTTTAATTTGATAGTAAAAATCTCTTCTTTTTTACTGGTCAGAAACCGTCATGAACGTTTCCGAATGACAGGCAGACATAACCACCAGGTTTCATGGGTCTTCTCTTCAAGCCTAAACAATGCAAAAAATGTCTACACTAATTAATGTAGCCTATAACATATCGGTATTGGTGGGAAATTTGAAAACGAACATCCTCACGATAGAATTAGGTGCGTCTCACGACATAAATATTGCAAGAAACGTACATGTAGCTACATAAACTGAATCTTTATACGCCCACATTTTCATAATATGGACTTTGTCGTCGCCCCTGTCCGTCCGTCCACATGTTGGTTGCGGGCACTCTACAAGTCACAATTTTTATCCGATTTTGACGAAACTTGAAATGATTATTTCCCAAAGATTACGATTTCCTTCGGCATGTATCTGACCATAACTTCATGGATTGTGGCCCCCGATTGTACCAAAAATAACGTTTTTAGCTTGTGGACACTCCAGATGTCAAATTTTGTATCAAATTTTGATGAAACTTGAAATGTATGTTTATAACCCAGAGATCTCGGTTCTGTTCATTATTCGCGCATATCAGACCGTAGTAACTTTCTAGATGATGCCTTCTGATTGTACGAAATATTGCATTTTAGTAGCCCCTGGCCCCTCTAGATGTCACAATTTTTATCCAATTTTAAAAACCATTCAAACATATCACCGTTACACCCTAATGACGGTTGAGTTCGAATTCCATGAAAATCGGTCCAAAACTGTTCGACAAAATGGCCGCTCGTCGTACGCAGATTGTGTAAAAGTATGTAATACCAAGGTTGTGAACCCTCTAGGGGTCACAATTTTTATCCGATTTTGATAAAACTTAAAATATATGTCTATATCCCAAAGATTTCGGTTCCTTTCGATATTCGCGCATATCAGGCCGTAACTTTCTAAGTTTCTAGATTATGACTTCTGATTGTACGAAATATCGCGTTTTTAGCTTCTGGTCCCTTTAAAGGTCACAATTTTTATCCAATTTTAAAAACCGTTCAAATATATCACCGTTCGTAATGACAGTTGAGTTCGAAGTTCGTGAAAATCGGTAAAAACTTCTCGACAAAATGGCCGCTCGTCGTATACAGATAGTGTAAAAGTATGTAATACCAAGGTACTTGTGGACCCTCTAGAGGTCACAATTTTTATCCGATTTATTAAAGATTTCGGCTCCTTTCTATATTCGCGCTTATCGTACCTTAACTTCCTGGAATTTGGCCGCGGAGCCCAGATGTCACATTTTTTTTTTATCCTATTTTAAAAAAAACGAATATAACACTGTTATACCCAAATGGCAATTTAGTGAAATTTCGTGAATATCGGACCGAAACTGTCTGACAAAATGGCCGCTCCTCGTACGCCAATCGTATAAAAGTGTGTAATAGCAAGGTTGTAGGCTCTCTAGAGGTCACAATTTTTATCCGATTTTGATGGAATTTAAAATGTTTATATCCCGAAGATCTGAGTGCTTTCGTGGATTATGGGCCCTGATTGTACGAAAGATCGCGTTGTTTATATCCCAAAGATCTTTGTTCCTTTTAATATTGTCGCATGTCGGAGGTAACATCCTGGATTATGGCCCTAATTGTATGGAAATCGTTTTTTTAGTTTGTTCTCTATCCAGCTCTTGCAAAATGTGGGCATATCTTGCATGACAACCGCTTGGGTTGTTTTTTTTTTTTTACACAAACACTTGTTAATTACCTAAAGGCGTGCATGTAAAAGAGCCCTTGGCAACTGGAATTCGAAATAAAAGAAGGTCGTATGCCGCGGTAGCGTCGCTGCCCGACCAAAAGCTTCACTAACTGCACACTGCATGGCGTATACCAATCTTCATGATCCGGGTTGGTGCAGAAAAAAAATAGAACGTTTAACAATATAAATAGTCGCATTTGGTATATCTCGGATTTATAACGAGGGCGTATATTGTACAATATTTAGAGTGTGTATGCCCCTGACCTTGGACACATGCATACATTACTTCGATACCTGCTGTGTCAGCAAATTGACCTGTTGGTTACCATATTGGTTTATTTTTGTCATCAGTTACCCTAGAGCGATTGTGATTGTTAGTTTGCCTTTCGTCGACAAGCGAAACTATCAGATAATGTTCATAGTTTCCGTGAATACCACGAATGACCACGTGGTAAATAGACCTCTTTTGGCGGACTGTAACGGTGTTATGGAGATCGTGCACAACACGCTGACAAAAACAGGTCCGAATTCCAAGCATCCAAGGATATAATCGGTTCATAAAGATTAGCAGTCGTCCAGTGTATCAATTTTAATTTGCTTTCAGAAAACCCACCTTTTCGGGGCAAACTGTTTATTGGCCGGACACGTGGCCATCGCATTCCCTCATGTTTGCCTGTAGCTTACGGGGATTTGAAAACTATGCAATCGGCAAAAAGTTTTCCAGGGCAAACCCATCAATAAAATTACCTTAATTGTAACAAATACTATTATCCAAAAATATCTTGTTTAAGGATATATAATGAAATATTCTAATTACGCGTCTTGTTTTTACTTCCTCGTGTTAATCTCCATATTAACAACGTCGTTGTTAACATGTCCGTTTTATGAGAAAATATGTAAACAAAACATAATTTTATTGTTTGCTCCAATTAAATGAAAACAGTTATTTGTCAATTCTAGAAATGTAATAGAACCTGCTAGACTTAAAGGAGAAAAACAGCAGACTATAAACCATTGGGCACGGCACTATTAATTTTTGTTTAACACATTTCGTCATCATTGTTTGGTTTAATTCGATTTAATTTCAATAGCTTTTGTTCGCTATCAGATACGATACTTCATTGTTCCTGGCCTCGGAAATGTTTGGCACAAAACATCTGTTCTAATATTTCTAACACTGGCGCTCGATGCTCTGTTCGTCTGTCTTTGTTGTGTTGTGACAAATCACAAATCGTCAGTCTTTTCGTGTTTGTAGCAAGCATCAGCAATCGGGTCGAAACGAATTTGTTATTGAATTATTTTTTAGTAGTAGCCTTATCAAAACTCATTCAAACAACCCGTTTGTCTGCTCTCTGTACGGAGCTGGGCCTAGTCCCGTGCGGTGCACGCGGGTGCGAATAATCCAGATTCAGGGGCGATCATTAATATTCATGAGTCGATGGCCCTATTGTGTGAAATCTCTTATCGAGACTGTTCCGGTGTGATTGTTCTTCATCGCTTCAACACAACTCATTCTTGTTCTTCGTTAATTTTAACATAAAGAAATCGTCAAAAGTTAAATATTGCAAGTTTTTCCTGTTATCAAAAAAGTTCAATTGATGGATTTCATTACTGATGGAGACTAAACGGTAAGCAAGTTTATTATTTGGTTATCCGATATCAGCCGCTTCAGTCAACTCAGTGTTGATCTGACTGCTATACAGATAATTCACGCTAAGTAGTCGACTCAGACAATAACTTTTCGACACGCGTGTTTTGAATGTTTTCGATATCTTTGACGATATATTTCGTACACAGAGTACGCAAGATTCAAAGTATGATCGGTTGTGGGGACTGGCAATTGATTATTTATTATTTTGTCATGTGTCTGAAATCTTACTTTGATTTTCCCTCCCAAACTGCGATGACAACACAATCGCTGTCGTGAATCAATGCCAATGAATGAATACTTGGCAATAATTAGTTGACAGGGCTGAAGCAGAGGGCTGGATAATTATTTTAACAATGTAACTAGCGACTGTTAACAAAGTTGCAATTAAACACGTACACCGTGTATATGCAGTTACTGTTTGTTGATAACAGTGAGTAAAAACAAACATTGTTTAGAGACGTGTTTTTGGGCTATCTCCCAATATCATCCCTCGTGAAGAAATTATGGTTTTATGACAGGGATTACAAAATGTTGAGATGATTGCTTGACTTGACTGGTTAGTATCTAATCAATTATTAATTATGTCAACATAGATTGATATTGATTTAATAACACTTATTGTCATGACAACTTAGCACACTGTCTTGTTTGAAACAGAGCCTTGTTGATTATAGAGATCAGGAGAGAATCCATCATTGTGATATAATGGATCAACATGTATATTGAATAAAATGTAAGTTTTAATTGTCTGTAACAAGCAAAAGGTGTTGAGGTTTTTATGCTCAGTTATTCAAATGATTCTATTGAAAGAAGGCATGAACTATTACAGTAATACATAATAGTTGTATTTGATATTTTGATAAATATTTAATCATTAAATTTTCTTTAGTGTGTAATAGAGCATTAAAATGTTTTAATATTATTTCAGACCTATCTCTTGGGTCTGATTTGAAATATTTGAGATGTCTTTTCTATGAATCTACATGTAGAGTGCTTTAAATGAAAACATATCTAATTTAGATGCTATATCAATATATACAAATCTATGTTTATAAACACAAATTGTAAGGAATAAATTGTCATCTATTTTAGTTCAGATTTGGTGTATTTTTTGAGGTGACCACTATGTTGAGATCGTCTAATTGACACCAATAGTAGCCTGTTGACTCTATTGTCAAGCTTGACAGCTACCTGTTTAATTGAATAGGAAACTAGTGTACAGTGACTGACCAATTGAATGGGCAATAAAGGCCATTATTGTTGCCCAGTGGCTACCATAAGTTACAATAGGATAAATGTGAGCTTGGCAAATAGTACTGAGATTCTTTATTTTTCACTGAGCACAGATAATACTAATGTCCTAGTTTGTTTTAAATTTTGCTTTTCCTTAAAATTTAGGTCTTTTTGTGTTCACACAGTGACTGATTTCACTAGTCATAATGTTTGCATATAGATTGTAAACACGATAAAAATGTCAGTTGCTTTTGCAGGAAATAAATTGATTAAATCATTGGACAGAAATGAAATTACCACATTGAATTACGAATTACAGCAAACAGTTTTGATATAAGTAACAGTTATAAGTCTTTTCCTAGATCTGTTTGAATAATGTTTCTCAGAAGTGAAATATGATTAGAAGGGAGGTAACTCTATTATATTCCAATATTTAGACAACTGGAATGTGTCGTCTGCTAGAAATAATAACAATGCTCAAGGTAAATATTCATTCAACGTTATATTTGTATAAATCAGTTAATGTATGTTGTTATTTGTTTATTTTCAATATTTCTCAGACCACTGGTTATTATTATATTTATCAGATATTTATTACAAGTTTTGAAGTGAAGTTGGAACCTGTTGGCACACCTGATCAAAACTAAATTATCACGTCGTGATCTCCTAGAATATCTTAACAGATTCTATAATACAATTAAATGCTGGTATGGTCTGATTGCGTTGACAGATGAAATTCAAATTTTGTAGGCTATCTAATATTAATAAAAAAGTAGGTTCATGTTATATGATAATGCACCATCTTTATTATTCCAGTTGGATGTTAAACCCCATTTCATTTATATTATAGTGCTATGCTATACTTTTTAAAACTAGAATGCACTGGTTTATTAACATACAAGTGTAGGAGATATTTATCTCATCAGTGGAAATATTTTATGTAATCGGAGATAGCTACCTGTACAATCAATGTTAAGTTTTTTTTGTTTTCTCTCCGGTAATCATATATACATGTATATATATATGTGTGTATGTAATAGCTGTATAATATTGATTAGAATGTTCACGTTAAGATACTGTAGATTGGTCAAGTTGATTTAATGGGTGTTATGGTCTTATTGTGAGTATATGAACTTGTTAATTTCTGTTCGAAAATGTTTATTGGAGAGAGGTGTACATATAATAGTTTTATGATTAATTAGTTTCTTAATTACTTAATGTAGAGCTGACACTTATAAATCAATAAAAATTTATAGTTCACACTATTGGGGCTTATAACTTAATGTTGATGGGGGTAGGCCAGTGAAATGAGCGGTACCAGTCCCATCTAGGTTTTACTCTTTATGCATCCATTTGGATAATGTATTTTATATAAGTTGTTAACTTCCCAATGTTTATAGTATACCCCAACATGTATAAACATGACATTAATAAACTTTTACAAATCTATTCTTTAATATTAATTTGATATAGTTATTAACTACCTTTATAGTAATTTATCACCTGAGCATACTGTTATCATTTCTATAACAGCCACTGGATTGTTTTCTATATTGATAAGTTGATAAGAACTCAATGACACCAAGATGTATATATGAGCTCTTTTGGGGACTATTAATTCAAAACTATTATATTACTTGGTATTCTATTAGTCTATCAAGTGTGTTAGACCATATGAATTTAGGATCAGAGTATATTGTAGCAATATAAAGTGTATTTGTAATATATATGATATCCCTTTTCTAATATAATGACTCGGTGTTGTACCTTGTGAAAAGATGACCTGATTTGCTTACAACACAAAGAAGAAGTATGTTTTTGTATTAACTGGTATGAGCTTTTGTCATTGAGAGTTGGTGTCAACTGGCTAAACAAACAGGTTAGCACAATTTACTAGTGGTTCTGTGATTAAGCAGGTTATAGTGAAATAGATGATGTTCAACTTTCTTTCTGTCAATCAACAGATGGTTATAGAACAATATTTGATTATATTAACTACTACTGTACCAGACAGGGAGTAATAAATCATTTTACTGTTAAATTTACTTGCTCAGTGTGTTATGTAAAAAAAAATTCCCTGTACAACCTGAACTGTTAAATAGTTTGAGACATAACTGTTCTAAATATAAGTTAGAATATGTCAAATCAAATGATAATAGTATTTTTGAAGGAAATATCAATTTGGATGACTGCCACCCTTTTACACCTTTAAAATAACTAAACGACCAAGAAAAGGCTTACTGCACAACCATAGCCCAAATGACAAACTAATTTCTTGAAGGAACTGTTCCATATATTAGCAAATACAGATTTAATGTTTTTGATATGCTTTTAAACACCCACTTTTGATTATCTAAAGCACTGATACTCTTTTGAAGAAACATTGGTTGTCAGGCTACTTGTTGTTGGTGATCTTTTTTAGTTTTCACTCTGTGTTATATTTGTGGATATAAGTTATGCATGGATACAGTGACATCTTTTACTTCTGTTTTAATTAATGTTTCCAAGTGAAAAATACGATTTTGAAAGTGCTGAAATGATAGCTTGCAATTGTAAAACTTTCTGCTTGCTAAAGATAAGAAAGGAGCCTGATAGTCTCGGCATGTATTCCACTGTTGAAACAAAAATATGTATAACTTTTATTTGTCCGTGGTAAGCACTTTTTGCAATCATATTGGAATGGCTCAATAATTTATGTTGAAAATTCCAGACTTGGTAAATGGTTACATTTTTTGGGAAATTTAATTTGCATATTTTAACCTATTTTTATCAAAGGTAAACTCTGTCAAATCTTGTATGACTCCTTTAAGGTGTAAGTGAAGATTCACGAAAATATTATATTAATTTTCAAGATTGTACCATTGATCAAGTCAAAATCTTGTCAGATAAATGCTCATGTATTTGATTCATCTTGATATTTATGTCATAATACATATACAGTATGGGAAAGGTCAGCATTTTGGCTTGTTGATGTTCATAACGTCCAGTTTGTTCAATCATGTGTGACTTTGGAGATCTAACTGGCCTGCCCATAAACTAGTCTGTAGCAAACCAGTTTCCACTTGGCCTGTTACATAATCCGAAAGAGCTAAAGAAATTTGACCTTAGTGATTTCTTTTGTCAACCTGACACATAACTCTCATGGGATGAACTAAGACCAAAAGTGGACTGAACTTGGGGAGAAGTGATAGGCGAGAAACTCTCCCTCCCTCCGAAATTTGAGTGATTTGTATCATGCCTTGATTATCATGTTAAAACTAAAACTAGCAGAAATTTATTGGATTGCAGTAATATTACCTTTACTTGTAAGTATTTATTATCTGATAAATTACACAGTAAAAACTGATATATGAATTGAGTTATTTGAATGGAAAAACCGATAGCTTATGGTAATCTTCCTCTGTCAATATAGTTATGCTTTAATAATCAGTGGGTTATGTTGTAAACAATTGTATTAAATATCATATGCCTACAGTTTGTGAACATGAATATTATTCAGGTTAATTATTCATATTAAAAGATTATGATATGACAGTTCTTATTTATGATTTAATGTGCTAACATGTATTCATTCTAGAAAAAAAAAAAGTTTCGCAAGCATGTTTCATTAAATAAGAAGAATGTGCAGACTGACTAACTATGTTCATTATGAATGGAGATAATAAAACCATTTACAGTTTGCCTAGAGAAACTGTGTTGTTGGACATCCGCATCTGGCCTGGAATATTCAAAAAGTGGTACACATTTGCACTACATGTATCTGCCCAAACTTTTCTCACCACAGTTTTGTGTCAAAATCATCACAGAACAGTTTCTATAAGCTGGCTACGGGCATGGTCCTACTGGTAATACAGTTATGGCTACAATTGAACGCATGTGCATATGTACTGATATACCTGCTTCAGACTCTTGTTTCCATTTACAGTTTTACACAACCAATATTTTCAGAGAACTGGACTCGGGCCAGGCTGTGACTGTCTCGTTCTGTGAATTGCCATTTTCCTAGTGTAAATGGGGTTAAAGATATATTGTCCTGAAAGTATTTATCGGGTGGTTATTTCTAATAAAAGTTTGGCAAATTTGGTATATATGGAAAGTATAGACACCCAGTCTTAATAGAAAAATACTGGATTAAAATGTCAGGGTATCACTAACTGGCAACCCAACTGTTGTCTGCCAGCTTATTGTGTGCTAGCTTGACTGAGAGAGCGGTTGTTATTTCTTGATCAAATGGTTTAGCGCTTTTGGGAACATTGAGGGGTGTCAACGTACAAAAGACTCTGCAATTAAATGGCCTAAAAAAAAGTTGACAGAAAATAATTAATAATTTACTTAGACTTCAATATGTTTGGTAAATTGACTTTTAAGTAATGAAAAATATTTTCTGAAAAATGGACTCTCCCTCAATGAAATGAGCTGACTATTTATAGCTTGCGGTACCTCCTGATGAATATAAAGTTTGAGAGGGATTTGAAGCAAATTTTGATGGATTAATTAATTTGAATATGTTTTTAGTCTAAATATATCATCAAATCACACAGTATGTCTGCGGGAAAGTGTCTTTAACCGTTAATGTCTATGATTAGTCCTAAATGTTGTAAAGTTTCAGATAGAATCATTGACAACAGGTTTAATGACCTAGTTTGACAACAGCTATAACAACCTAGTTAAATAATTCATAATCCCACACCTGTAATTACATTCCTGAAACCAATCCTCATCAATCAAATTAGTTGATTTGATAACTTTTTTAAATACATACAGTATACATGTTTTTGTTCATTATATAATGAGTTACACAGAATTCAGAAGCTATTGCTACAGATGCCAAGAAACTATCTGGTCATTTAATAGACAGTTATCTGAAATTGGCACAAACTTGTCCTATGGTAAGATTGACTTAGTCCATAGTAAAGATTTTAGTACTAATATTTGATATTGATGTATTTTTGTGAACTATGGATAAATTGTGTTGATATAACACATTTGGTTCAATATTTAAAGTTTACATACCATAATACAGTTGAATTTTTGTCAATAGAAACCGGTTAAGAGTGTTAGAGAATGATTTTGATGTATGATTTAACTTCAGCTTGGATATTTTAATAACAATGAAAATATCAATACCCAGTGCTCAGATTAATAATTCTTTGATTATTGTTCATCAGGTTAGTGCTATATTTAAACAATTTGTTTATTTATGTCTACAATCAGAAGTAATTTAATAATGTACTTAAAAGAGCTTAATGAAGCGTCTTGGGGGGGGAATTTCCCATTTATATCAATTGTATATTAAAGGAAGACATAAGAGTTATACAGGATGTATTGTAATATGGCCCGTGCAATGAAGGAAGGAAGTAGAATCTATTTCAATCTTATGAATTTGTTCCCACTATACTTAATAATGCGTAAATTAACAAATCTTTATTCATATTGACTTCTTTATACTTAGTTTTAATTTCACTTCGTCATTTCATTTTATATGAAATAGAAATGAATGAAAAAATGTTACATTTTATTATGTTGAAAAGTATATTTAGTTAATATCAAAAGTTGTGTTATATTGAATAATTAAATAGTGAAGAAAATCATGTTTTAAAAAAACATCAGTTGAGAATATTTATTTTCCTTCAAAATCAAACAAAATTCACTTTGCTTGATGCGATTGGATTATGTATGATAAAGAGTTTTTACTGAAACATCAAATGGCTACCGATTATTTTAATCCTATAGAAATGTATTTCTAATGCTTTTTATAATAATAAAAAATCAAGTAATTGTGGTTGTAGTGTGACTACTGCCAACACTTTACTGAATAATTATAGAGAAGTGTTATATCAATAAATGAAGAATAGTAGTGCTTGAAGCAACACAACAATATAATATGAACTTGCTTATGTTAATATCATACTACATGATTTATGTATGAACCTTCTCACATTCTTTTACACTCATTGATTGACTTCTTTTACTGATTTTTCATTATGAATTCACAAGTGGTTATTATATGGATATTTGACTGTCTATCAAACAGTTCTAGTTGAAAATAAAATTATCAATAGATACAAGTAGTTGTTGGTTTTGTACCGAAACCGAGCTATCATTTAAAGAGAAGAAATAGAACTAAGGAACATATCGACATGAACTCTGTGTGATGTCCCAGTCAAACAGGCAATTAGACCAAATTTGTGACTGACTGCTTTAAAGCCCTCTCAGATGACTCTCTAACCTTTGACCTTGTGGCTGTCCAGTGGTAGGGTCATAGAGGGGTTATTTATTTGGATATGACCCTGTAGTGATAACACTATGCTGCCTGTTACTTTGTGAGAACAGACCCAATGAAATCTGACTTAAAGAACTTGAAACCCAAGCTACTGAATGAAATGACTGGAGTGGATTACATACTCCCATTTCAACAGTTAAATCTGCAGATATTTTTGCAGAGCTGAAATTAGTATTTAATTTCCATGCATTCTTTTATGATCAGATATTGCATTTATGTAATTGGATATTCCTGTTGTATTTGTGATGAAGTCATTAACAGTGTTGTATGTTAAGGAAGTAGATTTATTGCTTCCAACAAAATTAACGGTCATGAGAAGAAAATGAGATAATGATATGAACTATCTAATAAAGCTAGCTGGTCTTAAATTATCAAGTTTTATCTCGACCAATGATTGATGGGTGTTGATCTATATCAACGATTGTTCAATATTTAATTGTGGTTATTTGTTTTTGATGGGTTGTTGTGGTTATTGAATCAGGTCACACTGCACCATAACCACGGTTGATCATTACTTTTACTGGTGATATGCATAAATTATGAGCTAATTAAAACATGCGTCAATGCCTTATATTAACATATTGTTACTCAATGAATTTGTTGCTTTAGTTCTGTATACACAAGGGTAGTTTTTCAATAAATAATAAGCATGGTTAACTAGTTGTCCAATTGATTACTTTCAATTTTTAGGGTCACAGTATATTAATAATGGATGCTCCATGGCTTACACTGTATTTGGAAAGCGATTGTAAATAATAAATGATGCTGATCTATAATCAATATAAACTCAGCTGTAATGTTGATATTTTCTTATTCAGATGAAAAAGCTTATTGAGATTTTTTTTTTGTGCATTTGTTTTGGTATCGGAGAGTGTGCACTTAGCTTTTGTATGATGTAGGTCGGTAGAATTGATCTTAGATTAAAACCGTACTACTTCATACAAGTTAGATTTTTATCTTCAATGAACATCATTAGTTTTAGATATCAATGGGTCAAATATGCAGTATGTGTTGAGCATTAACATGAATAGTACAATTTATGTTTAAATATGGTGAAAAGATTGTACAATTTATGTTTAAATATGGTGAAAAGATACAAATATCATTCATTCAGACCGTCTTAACAAAGCAGAAAAGAGAATGTAGTTCTAAGTCTGTAAAAATGAAAGTGGACAAATAGATGGTATGTGTGTCTGAGTGTTTAAACACGATATGTTGGCTAACAAGGTGGAGATGTTAGAAATCGGGCGGAACTTGGACAAGTTTGTATAAAGAGGTTAACAGGTATCTTCAGCAACACACAAGTTATGTCTCGAGATTATTTCTCTATAGTCAAAAATAACACCAACATTTTCATCCCTGTTGTTTGTAAAACAATGAATATTAATGGAAATAATTTATTGTTTACTAGATGACTAAAAAGAATGTCAATATTCTAAATTTGATATCACAAATAGGCCCACTTATTTAAAGATACATTATGGGAGGTTACATAAAGATCTGGCAGTTCTCACTATAATAGTTAAAAACTAGATAATGTAAAGGAAATTTGCTGAAAATTTCAGTCAAATTGATCCACTCTGAACCAAGAATTTAGCGATTGAATTTTCGGTCTAGCCTCGATCATCATTATTAAAGTTGGTACGATAAAAAACATAGTCTTGATTATCCATTTCATGATTAAATCATGAATGAAAGTCGAGCAGAAAATCGGATCATAATCCAGTAAATATCGTAGGCTAGCGATGACATTGAGAGTTGATTATGGTTTGGATAAGTTAATTAATGTCTAATTAAGAATTCAGATAACAGTTCAGGCCTAAAGAAAGACCTACAATAGGCAGATTTAGCTCTTGCATAATGTATGTTTAATTTTAAGCTTCCAGTAATAACCGTAGGTATTAAATACAGGTGAAGATTCCACTTGTCTTGGAGAACCTTATTTCAAAATGTCTTGTACATGTACATGTTTTTCAAGAAGTAATGTTATCATACAAGTGTGTTACAGATTTCAATTGATTGAATATCGTTGACATTTTTAGAATGATGTATTCTGTCTTGAAGACACTAGAAACAGAATTGACTATTCTACATTACAATAGCAAATTATTACACGGTCATATTACTAGCTGGAGGCCATTTATCAGATAACTTCAGACTAACACAAGTTTTGTTTGACACTTGGTTAGTAGACAAGTGATTAAAGAGCTTCACTAGGTTCTCTAGTACACTGTATCGATATTATTGTTGACAGGAAAATATTTGAAAATAATAGCAAAATTTTAAACTTAAATGCCTGGAATATAAACATGCTGTAGAGCTTACTATTTCTACCTGTTGGTCTAGAAAGATCTCCAGGATTTTCCCATGTCAATGGTGCAGGATGGGACAAATAACTTTGGTGTGCACGTAAAAGAACCCTTGACAGTTGGAATCTAATTGCTGTCGGTGCAAAATTTCCCTCATAGTCCGGTTGTTGCAGAAAAGTGGGAAGTTCAACCCCATTTTATTCATTCATTCATTTATACATTTATACCTTTCCTAATAGAACTAACAAAGGGAGATTAGCAGTTGATATAATATCATAATTATGGTCAGGTTGTTGTAAATAGTTTTGTAAATAACATTTAGTACATTGACTAATTTATAACCAAATAATTAATTGGATTATTTGTGTGGAGTGTAAATGAATCAAGTTACGATTATATTATAGGTAGATTACCCTGAACACACCTGTTGAGTGACACATTTCTTGTTAGAATAGTTGAAACATTACTTTTCCTTTGTTGGTCTTACTTGAATGTGCGTGACTCTTAGTTTCCCCAAAGTACTAAATGGCTCTATTTATAGACAAATCATATGGCTATGTCACGTCAGGGCCGTTATGTGGGATTTAGTTTGTACTTCTGTCACTTAACAAATTATAGCAGAATTTACTGATTGAATGAGGTACTTTTAATGGATTATCTTTGACTGATCTTTATTCGATATCCTATTTATTTATTCATTGTTAACCAGGATCATTATATTTGTATTTAACATGAAAATACTTTGTGACTTTTTGATTAGGAAGAAAGTTTATATCTGATAAATATTTTTGCTTATTTAAAATATGTGTCATAATATTCTTTCCATTTATGTTAATTTTTTTTTCTGTGATTCAATTTCACACATGTAGGTTAATTTTTTAGGTGTAGTTGAGCTTATTGATTTTACTCTTAAATAATGAAACGGAAAATTTTTTATTGATAGATAACAGTCTGTGTCAGTTAGGACATAGTATATCTATTAGAATTTACTTATATTATACACGGGTCAAAAGATATTAACAACTGTTAGTTTATATTTCAGTGTTGTTAAGAATCATAACCGAATACCCTAAAGGGGCGTTATCTATATATTCACTCAAGCAGAAATCAATCTCTTTTCAATTTGGTGTATATATGATAGCGTCTTTAGCCAGCCAAGCACGGTTTTGTAGTGTCGCTAAATAAACCGAATAAAAGCCTGTAGTAAATTGCGAACAAGTTACTTATTGTGTAAATATGTTAGCAACTGTGGTGAAATGGCCTTAAGCTTTGTGGGATATTGAGGTAGCTATTTCATAGTCAGATAGCTCAGCTAATATATTTATAAAAGGTGAATAAATTATTTGTATAGACATGCAAGTGATATAGTGCTATAATCTGTTTTTGTGAGCAGCTTACTTGTGTAATGTATGGTAATTACAAGTGAGTGATAGATTATTTTGATAATGTGATTGATGGGCTGAGAACATGAATGGATTAATGCCTAAGGAGTATATTTAACTTTTAACATGAATAAAAATTTGATGATCTTGTCAAGATTTTATGTTATCTAATAAAATATTTACTTAGAATTCATTTAACATTAAAATGCTTAGTATATTTTTTATTTATTTTTTTTTTTCCATGACTATGTATCATTGCATTGTAAATGTTGAAACTGAACTTGATATAAGATTAAATGTATATTTATAAATCCTACTAAGTACTATTTTTATATGATAGGTGATGACATAGTTGAAACAAACTGATAAGACAAACATTTCATAAGACATTAGTAATAGGTGAACAACACATATAAAAAGTGATATAAATAGATTTTTTTTTTTTTAAAGCTTATAACATAAACGTACTATCAGTGTATATTAATTAGTCATTATGAAGATTAATTCAACTGACGGTTTAGGTATACAATTGTGCTATTTTGATACCAAAAATATAGGTAAATGTTCAGTTTATGGAAAAACTAACCATTTTTTTAAAAAAAGAATATAAAAGAGCGGTTTTGTTCTTATTTTTTTCTTTGGGTTTTAGTTATAAACCGAGAGTCGTCATATAATACGTCAAATTAAAAGATACATAGAAAGTTGAAAATGAAATAAACAGTAATGGTTTAAAGGAAATAAATAAACCATCTAAGATTTTAACCCATATTCTAAAACATTGAGTTAGATTATTATGGCAAGTGGACACATCCATTTACTCTTTATTACACTTAACAAGTAGGTTATAGCGCAGATCGAAACTTTTAACTGGTAATCATTGAAGATAGGTCTTAGTGGCAAGATTTAGCTTGTTTTGGCAAAGAGAAAACGTAGCCTGTGGGCAAGTGGCACAAGATAGGGTGCTTAGTCAATTACATAGTTGAGGTTGATATCAGTTAACACAATCTATATTTAGTTCTGCTTTCCTGCGACTGTTTCATTGCTGCAAACAATATGGCAGCCATGTGTGTAAAAGTGATAAAATTGGCTGTAAATTGGCGAGTAGGTTTCACTTTGTTTGAAATTGTTGTAGACCACTGGTTATACAAATACTCACTACACCAGTTGTAGGGGTGAAAATAAATAGTTCAAAAAGTTTTTGTAACTTTGTACTTGCAAGTAGCCTATAAAAACATAGCACATTGAGCTGTCTGGTTTAGCCAGCAACAGGCCACACTAGAAGCTTTTTGGATGTTAAAAATGAGCAAGTGTATTTAAAAGAATTAAATTGAATTTTCTTAGCTTCACTTAAGCTTATGTATTAATATTTTAAAGACATATAAAATAAACCTATTATAAATTTGTTTGAAGCTGTTTAAACATCTTTAAATGAAACGTTTCAGATTAGAAATATTAATAGAATGTGGATAATATATAATCATGTCTGGAAATAACAGGTTTTCGTTGTATCTGACAAACTGAAAATGTTAAAGCACTATTGAACTAGTAACAGATATTTTGAACTTTGTGCCAGGCTTGTTTTAATTATGTCAATAAAAAAACAGAAAAAATACATCCAGCGGACAGAATTATAGGCACCAGAGGGACTGTGCCTGACAAAGCCTAAATATATATGTGCCTGACATTTTCTGATGAGTACTTTATTTCCAGACTTGCATACTGTTTGAAATGTAAAACAAATTTACCAGATTAATGAAAATTGTGTCACTGTGTCCTACTTGGTCAAACTGTTTTATTTATAGAAAATCTATATAAGCTGTCAAATGTCAAATATTGATAACATTGCCTTGGGGAAACTGTGGATAATTCTAATAGAAATTTATTACTGAGTTTTGATTGTCTCTTTTCAGGATCATTAACCTCTTGGTGTGAAGAACTTGGCCGATTATTGTTATTAAGGCATCAAAAAAATCGACCAAACGATTTGGGCAAGGGTCCACCACCAGTCATGCATCCTCAAATGCAGAAGCCTATGCCACCTGGTCATCCAGGGTAAGAAATTTTTTTATGAATTATTGTAAACATTTAGTAATTCTTACTAGTCCCTCCTGTACGATATAGACATTTATTAGCTAAGGTGACTTACTGAATAGGTTGGTCTCACATGTTATTGTTTTTAGCTACGATTGTAGGCCCTTCATTTACATTTGAAAACTCATTTTTCTCATTCAAGTGTGTTGATTTCTTGAAAATTAAGTTTACAACACAATTCCTGGTACACAAAACTCGTTTAAAGGAACTATATTGTTTCTAACAATATCCATTAACTCAGTAAAAAAAAAAAAATGTTTTTTTTTTGGGGGGGGGGGGTACTCTTTTTCTAACCATTTGGCACTTTTTTTTTTACCCAAGTTTCAAATTAGTGTGCAGTGCAAATTTTATCTTGGAATTTATGGAATCAATATTGAAGAAATGTATAGGCCCATCATTGTTTTGAGAAAAGGTGCTACAGTTATTGAACAATTACAGTTGTCTTGATTCTCGACAGCTATCAATGGGCCTTCAAAAAGCCTTGTATTACTACCTTATCATTTCTAGTAGGGCTGTCAAAAAATACCGCTATATCGATATATTGCAATACAATCATCCATGATACACTGTATCAATACATTTTTGCTCTATTGATATTTGTCTACTTTTATATTATATTCAAATTCAATTGTTAGCTAAACTGTTTGTAAAGACTTCATAATCAGCATATTATTTAGGCTTGCAGTAAACAATAAGCGTGCAAAGACAAGACCAAATTTGTAAAAACAAAGTTAAATGTGTATTCACATAATAAGTCATATTATAGGCTTTGCGGTAAACAATCAGTGTCCAGGACAAAAGTTGTAAAAACAAATAATGTGAAATATTGTGAAATGTGTATTCACTTAATCAGTCATATTATAGGCTTTGCATTAAACAATAAATGTCCAAGACAACAATAAAACTACTCAAAATAAAACTGCTTTGTGATAAAGTCTGATTTTATCGAAGTATTGCAATACTGCAATATATTACAATACTTCTTGTCCAGTATCGCAATATATTACAATAGGATTTTTGGCCGCAATTTCTAGGGATTCATATGCAAAGTTGGAGCTGCAGAATAAAGAACATGTGGAAAGGGAAATAACTCCAGATAGCAAAATATTATTATCCATGCTGCAGGGCCTCCAAAAATTTGCATGTGCTTTGTTTGATAATAGTATCCTCACATGGCTGTGAGTTTAGGTTGATTATGATTAGTAGATCTAACCTATCTAAAATTACACTTTAATTGATAATACTTTATAAGGACTGCTATCTAGATTTATGTATAATGGTTATTACTTGCATCAAATATTTTCACATTAAAGTTTATATGGTACTATGATAGAAATTATAACTTGAAATTAAAATTGATAAAAATAAATTAGAAACCCAATAACCTGCCATTGAAGACACTAACCTACTTTTTATTAAGACTTCAGAGAAAAGAGTTTAAATTGTCTATAATCATCGTAAGATATATAGGCAAGGATAGTTTATGTGGCTCTTGTGACTTGGTCTGAGGTTGTTATTGATTTTTGTGTGTGTTTACATTCTAAGCTGTCTTTTTGTCCTGGGCTTGATTTAAACCAAAGGGTTCTACAGATAATAGAAATATAATAGGCCACACCAAATAAATATTGTTTGTTTGTTTCCATACATAGCAAATTATAGGCTACTGATTTCCTTTTGGTATACATTGGAAAGTTAATGTGTCAGTTTTGACACAATGCATGAGTTTATACAATTGTTCACTTTAGCTGTGTGTGTAAAATCAGAAAAGAAATGAAGCCAGGTCAGCTGCTCAATCAGGTTCCATTTAAGATAAGAAAAATATCACAAAAACCTTGGAAGAATATGAGACCATAGGCTATTTATATAGTTAATACAATTAAATAGATCTACATTATTCATGTATAACTATATACATAATTCCTGGAATAATAACTTGGTTGTAGATTCCTAGAATAATAACTTGGTTCTAGAAATAAAATTATACCCAATGTTAGTCCTGAAATGACCTAGTTTGTGTTGAATGGCTGTTAAAACCAATGTCTCACTCTCCTAGAATGATATTTTGTTTAATATTTATTTTAACACTCATAATGTACAAAATATAGAGATGATAAACAGGAAATAGATGAAAGTAATTTCAACATTTTGACATGGTTTCCTCTTTTTATCATGAAAACATACTGTACCCGTATATACTATCAAACTGCACCTTTTTTTTATTGCCAAATACTGGTATGTAGGATTGAATCAAAGCTATAAACAGAAACATGTATCAATGAATCATTGTAATGAGGGTACCAGTTACATCAATATCAACATATTAAAAGTTATATGATCTGTGGACTTCTATACAACATATTATATTAATCAATTAAACATATTACCACCCACAACCTTTAATAAAGTCAAAGGGTTGAGTGGTAAGTACTTTAGATCATTGAGTCTAGCTGCGTAATTTCAACCCCAAGTTTGTATGTGACAAGAAGTAATGTCACCTGCCCAATCTTCTTGGGATTTTTTTCAGGGACCTTTGGTTTCCTCTCACTGCTAAAAATCAGTTCAGAACTATCTCATTAGAGAGGTAGACAAGGGTTTTCACTATGAATTCATCTGTTGACTAATAAAGTCTTCATATATCTTTAACAATATGGCAGTTGACCTCATGAGCTCTAAAAGATATCTTGCATTTAAATGTTTCACATTGCCTTTCTTTCAAAATGTGGATGAAAAAAAAAAAGAACATGTTGTTTCAAGTGTTATGTCATCATCTGTTAGCTAAGAAAAGGGTGAACTTTGTGGCGTTTCACATTTCATTAATACCTCACAACCTGTCAACCATGAGACTATTTATCTCATTCAACAAGACCCTGCATGTAAGTTGTAACCTGACTTTCAAATATATACTATCTTCAGTAGACTTAGGACTTCACACTACAAGTAATAACATTTGTAGTAGCTGTGCAGAGACATGAAATGACATCAGTGTAATAAATATGAATACTTTTCCATTGCAATAGCTACATAACCCACAACAACCTCTTTACATTAAAGAAACGACACACATTGAGTCAACTCAACCACCCATCTCCCCCAATATCAACAGCAACAAAATCAAGAAAACGTTGTGTTATACAAGACAATTCTCATTTGGAAGAAGAGTTAAATTTTGATGTAAACAAAACAAGCAACCCAGGATAATTCTGCATAGAAGAAGAGTTGATTTTGTAAATTCAGATAAACATAATATACATGTATATCATTTTGATTAAATATCAAAATATTTAAATGAATACTTTTAAATTGATATTTATTGATTTACATACAGTGAAATTGAAATATGCTCTTGATAATTGAAAATATCTTTGCATAAGTATACTCTATATAAATGATAAAAACATGTTTATTGGTAAAAAATACATGCAGATATAGCATGGCCTAATATCTTGTTAAATATCAATTTATGAATATTTGAGATTACATATAAATGCCCTAAAGCTATGTGTGATATTTTAGATTTTGTCATGGCATGTGCTATTACATAGAATCATATGTTATTCTTCTAATCAGTGGATTAGTTGGGAGTTTTAAAAATGTCAGTTTTGTTTTATTACTATCATGACTTTAGAGTTTTGTTGCCTTTTCCTTTCATTTTTGATTTGATCTTAGCAGGTTTGATTATGGGACATCTTCCTCAATGGATCATTTCATAAGAAAATGTTTTATTATGTATGGATTGACGCAATGAGGTTTAACTTTTTTTTATTATCAGTAAAAATGATCTTAGTTGTAGCATGAAAAGAATTTATTTACACAGTTATATAGTAAAACTTTTGATATAATTTTATTGGCAAAATGGAATTGATTGAAAGATAAAGATATTTTGGCTGTTGAGTTAATCGTTGTAGCTTTGACTTTTAATGGCATGTTCAGTGACATGCATAAAATATGAGTGCTTGTGTATTTAAATGTGATAAACGTGTAGTTAGAAGAAATTTTCCAAGGTCAAACCATCGCTCTCTATGTTTTCGACTTATTGATTACCAAAATAGAATATATTTTATTGGCTGTTTTTTTTTTTTTAAAAATATATCTAGACTGTTGTACCAACCAGGACACGACATGAATAACTTTGAAATGTCCTTTCAGCTCAGAAATGATATAAGGACATCCTATTTTGAATTGAATATGTCGAGTTACATAATGTAGTTACATTAATATTGACTATTTATATTTCATATATGTGACCAGCTCTGACTGAAGGATCCTCATGGGTCAAAATATTAATCGAGTTATTCATATATTTGGATTCTATATTGAATTCTGAAGAAAATAAGACATTAAACACAAAATTATCTTGAAAAATGACAAAGTTATGACTATTTTAATGTTGGAAATGTCAATAATTTTCGTCTCACAGTACTTCTATACACTGTACTGAAATATGATGCCGTGCGACATGCAGATCTTTTAGCCAGAGTGAGTTACATATTTTCCAGGCCCAGTTGAAAAGGGAGATTGGGGCCATACCACATTTAATAACCAGGCCCTGAGTTCACAAAGCATTCTCAGACTTAAGTCAAGAATTTAGTCAAAATTGCTCACCTTATTGTAACTAAAGTATAGCCCATTATAAAACTGTTGTTGTTTTAATGTATTAAATACCCTAATAAGAAACTATGTGCAAAGTTTTGTGTTTCTGGATCAAAGATATTTCTTATAAACAGTGATTGAAAGTTGAGTAAATTCTCAACTTAAGTTTGAGAATGCTTTGTGAACTTGGGGCCAGGTCAATATTTACAAAGAAAACAACAGGATAAATGAATAATTGATATTTTTAATCCTGCCAATGTTGAAGAAATAAAACTTGTGTAGATCAAGACATTCAAATATATTACTTAAGTTGCCTCCTGTGTTTAACCATGCCTCCAAAAGGAAAGCAGCCACTAGTACTTCCAAAAGATTCCGAAGCTCCAGCTCCTCTGAAGGTCAGCCAGACCAGGCCCATGCTGCTGAGCCTCCCAAGCCTTCCCTGGACTGTAGATCTCCACACTCTGCCTCAGATGATGGAGAACAGCAGAAGACCCTGAAAAACAATGAGATTCGCACCTATCTCACCTCTGGGCAAGAAGGCATGGTGCTAATTGATGTTTGACCACGTCAGCTTGTAACATGTCCCTAATACTAGTAGGATAGAAGTACGACAGTGATGCAGGACGGAGGGCCTGACAAGGACAGCTGTCTAGTCCTTCGGATGATACGGAAAACCAATGGTCCCGTGTATACATTGGAATGTACCTAAAAGATCCCTTAGCAGTTGGAATTCGATATAAGAGTAGTAGATAGTGCAGCTGCCCGGGCAAAATTTCCCTCATAGCACACTGTATGGCGTATGACTGTCTTCATTAGCCCGGAATAGGAGCAGAACAGTAGTACGACAATTCCATTCATATTACTGCAATTCCGTTCATAGTACGTCCCATCTAAATAATTATTTCATTAATTGTTTTGCACATAGGGTTCTTTAGCAAAAACAAAAACTGGAGAACCCGGATGAAACGCACACGTTTATTATCAACATTATTTTAACTTATAATATTAAAAACTCCTTTTAATGAGTTAATGCCATTTACATGATAACAAAACTCAATGTGTAATAAAGTTGGTATTTACACAAATGATATTTGTGACAGTTCTACACATATCAAGTTTTCCTTCTCATAGCACCCAACCTTACCGCCTACTCTCTCCAACAACATGTATTGATTTTCATTAGCTTCAGATTAACAATTGGTCGTGTATATGGGTTAAACATTGTTTTCTTCTTGATATCATTATATTTGTTAGTAGATTGATATTTCCCAATTCTCTCTTTGGCTTATTAGGTTTTAAATCAGAAGGCAGAAAATAACAGTACTTGGCTTAATAAATCAATTAAACTCGACAGATATTTTTTAATTGACAAAAAAAGTCTTTATTTTTTTTTTAATTGTTCATAGGAATCTAAGAAAATAATTTCTTCAAATATAAATTAGAGACATTGTGTAACTTCAGTAGTTGAGATATTATATAGCTAAGTTTATTTCTGTAGGTAGTAGTCTAGATTAGTTTACATGTACAGTATGTGAACTCTGTTGTTAAAAATAGTGGTCAGAACTGGATTTACGTTGATTGTGACGTCATACTGCTTAGGCAGTGAGGTCACAAGGGTCACTATGATTGGCTGTTAATAGTAGGTGGGCCAGTTGACTAGTAACTACCTGTAGGGGGGATAGGTAGATGCTGTACTAGTATAGACTGGTCCAAGCCTACATGTATGATAGACGGTGTCATAATATAGTGTGTGTAGGAGAGAAGGTAGATATCTGTTGTAAGAGGAGTTAGTCTTGAACATTATGACTGAGAGTTTGTATAGCATGTCGTTAATGTGTGGTATATGAACTAGGTTATTATCAGGCTGTTACACGAGCCAACAGCCAACCAATCAAATAGACACTAGTGAGAATGCTGTCAGCTGTATAGACCAGCTTTCATTAACACAACATATACACATATACATATACATATGTTGGTTTTGTGTTGTTCCACTGGCTGACAGTAGTTTTGGAATGCAGGAATACGGGACTCAGGTGGATCTACTGTTGTCAACTAAGGTGCAGACAGAGACCTGTTTAAATACCGATGGAATGGTGCAGACGGACAGTATCGTGCATGCCGATAGCATAGTGCACACACACACACTTCATTGTGATGATGAAGAAGATAATGATTTGTGTGGGTCGTTAGAGTCATCATTATTTAGGTTAATATCTACTCATATTACCACTTCTTCTTTTTCAGCGCTATCATTATTCTTCATCTACTATTCTGTTATATTAATGAAAATCATTCAACAGACATTAGACACTGAATACTCTTTGAAAAAGCTATTTTCTCCTTCTTACCATAGCATATTGATTGAGTCCTAGATGTTATAATATTGATTTTAGGATGGCATTTATGTTACGACACAGGACTTTCTGATTTTTCTAATGAATATGTACTTAAAGGATTTCTGCTCATTGAGTGAACAGGGAAGCGTAAATTGTTACTGGGAAGTGAATATAATTTTATTTGAGACTCAAATTTATATAAGTTGAGCTAATTTCTATTTTAAATTCCTCTTAATGTGGTTGTTATAGGGTACTATATAACCGCTAATATTTTGTGTGTGTCTTTTTTTCACTTATTACTGTGTCATATTAGTTCACGGTATTGTGCATAAAAGTTATATTTGGGTGTTTTAAATCAGACCATCTGGTGCAGAAGTGAAAGTGTGAACTCTTTAAAAGTGTAAACAAACAATTTAATCTAAACAAAATGATTGAGTCAGAAAATGTTTCCAGTACATGGCAGTCACTTTATTTCAGAAGGCATCTTGTTGTTTTGTATTAATAGTCACCAAATGATGTGCAACGGAACTCGTCAAATTAATTTTTGGTTTAATCACAAAGAGGATATCCTGTCAATCATGTAAATGTCACCTAATTGGACATCCAGTGGAGTTAAAATTAGTGTAAAATTGTTGTGTTTTTGTCGTGTAATTGAACATGTTTACAGTACAGCATTACATAGTTTTATAATATGCGAACACTTGTCAAGTAACGTGATGTATGTATTGTGATACATGTATATATAATCGATGTAAGTGTATTTTATCTATACACACATATATGTATATAATCAGCTGTATGTCAAGTTATTACTGTTAGATTTATACCTCCAAAATATGTGGCCAGTTGACCTCTTGACTTTTAACCTACATAATGTTGATGTTTATATCAGTAGTATACTCCATAGACTTAATCTTTATTGTATATAAATACAACTTTTTGTACATACGACATTATTGAAAAGGTCAAAAAGCTCCTAATGTAATTTATTTAATTAACAACCACTGCTGACTTGGATTATTATTCATTCTTGAAAGTCTATCCTAATATTTAATTGGAAAACGAGGAGGGGTACGGCAACACTCCCTTAAATAAGTAGAAAAGCTGGACAGGCTGGTACATCTGCGTAGGATCTGGATCAAAAAATGATGCCGGCGGGGCGGAGTAGTAGAATAGATAAAATTAAAGAATCCCCACCAAACAGAACCAGCAACAGACTTGTAGATTTAAAAGATCTTTATATCAATCCAACGTTTCGGGTGCAATACCCTTTTTCAAGAATGATTTTTTGTGTTCAAATGCGAACAACATATTTAATATTTAGAGAAATGTATCACCAATCGCTTCATACCTAAGGGTTTGAGCCACAATAAACTAACTCCACAGACTCCTACTTTTCCCTCCAAATATCTTATACTTTGGGAAGCTGCACATCAAGATTTCAGAAAAGCACTCACGAGAATCCTATCCAACTATTGGAAAGAAAGAAAAACCTACTTGGATTAAGCCAGAATAAATTCACTCCGACTTTTCCCACCAAACAACTTAAACTCTGGAAAGCCGCACATCAAGAATTCTGAAAAGTACTAACTAGAATCCTCTCCAATTATTGAAAGGAAGATAAATCAACTCACACTTGGATTTTATTTAGAAAACCTATTTTCCTCCCTAAGAAGAATAAATATCACCAATACGTACCAGATCGAGGAATATCTATTTAAAACCTAATCGACACCCTAATTCTACAGCATTCATTTTATACGCTAGATTCTAGATAAACTGTTTTTCGTACAACCTCGCCTTTAAGCCTCAACTACCTTATCTTCACTTAGTATATCCTTCTCCCGTGGCCCTCTAACTACAGAAACTATATTTCATAGAGGTGACCAACAACCCATCTATTTAACCTGAATACGATCCACCACTCATCATTATCACCGATTTCACGATCCAAAAGAATTGAACCACCAAGCTACGTAATTACTCCTTTTAACTCTATACTCCGCTAATCACACAACCTTCAGTCCGATCGTAGCAAACCCCTTACGGATTCCAGTCTTTTATTCCTCCTCTGCACGTTTGAAGACTAGGAGGTTCCGGATGACCGAGACTATACGTATCAACTTATCCCATCAATACAGAAGAAGATGAAACAACCACCGCCTCAGCCATCCTGGAGTACATTATCTACTATTCATTTTAAATCGCTCCATAATTATCATCAATCTATAAACATTCTTAGTTCCATCCAACAACAACAGCAAAGAAAAAGAAGAAGAAACAGCCGTAGCCACAGCCATCCTAGAAGACATCAATGATAATTATTTTATTTAAATCCGCGATAATCGACCTATTCTTTGTTATTTTAAAATATTAAATCTTTACTTATTCTTATAATTATATTAATAATTTTACTTATTTAACAATCTTTAATTTTTTAAAAATCCTTTTTGTACATACAAATAAATTTAACGATCCTCGTTTTTAACAATCCTTAATTTTAACGATCCTTTTCTTTCAAACCAATCATTGTACATTGATAAATTTAAAAATCCTGTGACGTCATCTCTTTTGTTTGTATATAAGGTGTCACAGGATTCACAAAAAATCATTCTTGAAAAAGGGTATTGCACCCGAAACTTTGGATTGATATAAAGATCTTTTAAATCTACAAGTCTGTTGCTGGTTCTGTTTGGCAGGGATTCTTTAATTTTAATTTTATCTAATATTTAATTAATATTGATAGATTAGACGGAGTATTTGTATGTAATTTAATTATTTAGATAGTATTAAAGATAGAGTAGGATTTATCTTTTGGAAAAAATGTTAATCCATACAAATAGGTTTACTAATAATCCTATAAATTATACAGAAAGAATAATAGAGTGTGAAGGTGTTTTTATGTTGTGATCGATATGATTTATGACTGTGTAGAATATGAAATATGGAGGGTTATCAAGCTGTAGTCATGTCATGGTTCATTGATAATATTAATTGACAGTGTATGAATGTGGTCAAGCTGACACCATCTTGACCAAAGCAACAGTTGACTAAATCATCAAACCATTTATAGATTGATTTATTTCCGCGTCACTGACACGCCAACAGGTTAAACTTATTCAAATGTACTCCATGTTATTCAAGTCAAGTTTTATATTTCTCTCCATGACAAAAAAGTGGATCAGTTCATTGTTCATTAATATGTCTTGTAACTAATGTAATACACTAAGGAAACACTACCGGTAATTAAAAAGATGTTGCGTGTATTTTGTTCTTAGATTAGTTATGTTCAAACAGTTAGGTTAATGTTATTTAATGGCCAAATAGTTAGGTTAATGTTATATAATGTTCAAATAGTTGGGTTAATGTTATTTATATACCTGTTGTGACATATTAATAAAATACTTGTCTTATCTACAGATTCAATTCTAGTCTTATCTTAGAATGCTTTAAATTTAACCAATGCAAAAATACCTGTATTATTCTGATTATATCTTTAAATATAAGCTTAGGAGTGAAATCAAATAGGTCCATTGATATATTTCTATAATTTAGGTAACTAAATATTGTAGAAGATTGGTTAAGTCTAGTTCAAATCATTATTTCAATAAGCGTTATTGTATAGATGATAAATAATATAGAAGGAGGAAATGTTTATATACATTATATAAGTATGTTGTTTCATATCCTAACACCGTCCCTCTTTGACCTCTACTTACAGTTAATTCACTTAAATATGTCTAGTTACATGATCCAACAAGTCCTGACCTTTAACCCTTCAAATAATATTCAACATAAAAACAGTAGTTTGTCTCTAGTTTGTATCCTGAATATAGACTTTGACCTTTTCATTTCTATATTAAGATCTATATGATGTGTTTTAATTGGTTAAAACAAGTAAACAAGTAAATTGGCATAAATCTTTTCTTCCTTGAGCAAATGACAAAAAATAGACAATTGAAAGGGATGTATAAATGTGTTTTAATTAAATCTTATAGTTTGCTAGAACAGAAATTATAATTTAAATACCGGTACCCAGATATTTGAAATTTTGCATTATGTTTTATCTAAGACCAGGATGGTCTAAATGTGGTCTGGATGTTGGTGAATATGCCTTTGTTTTCTCAGTGATTAATATTCGTTACAGAGAGTTTCACATTAAGAACTAAACACACACAGACATTTGCCTTTTTTGATAAATGCACATAAATAATGTTGCCATCAATGTTAATTCTAATAAATCACCATGTCTTTTTTCAGTGGTGATCCAAACTCATGGGGTGGACCAAATCAAGGCCAGGCTTTGTCTGTAGTGACAACTGTTTGGGGTGTGACACCCACAACACAAAGTGCTCCCTCCTTTCATAACACACCCGCTCCTGGATTTACTAACACCACCATGACAGCTACCAATTATAGCCAACAACCACAAGGCTTTCCTGGAAACCAAATTCAAAAACCTCCTTATAACCCTCAAAATATGCCATATCGAAGAGATCCACGACCTAGGTAATATATGTTTGATTTTTAACGTTTATAATATATATATTATTTTATAACAATCTAGTATTTTGTGAATGGATTAATGTTAATAAATTAATCTTATAACTAATGAAGCTAATGAAACTAACTTTTGCTTGTATTTTGACTTTACTGTGAAAATGATGAATTACTGATTATTAGTAATGTTTGTTTGATTTTATTGCAGTGGTTACCCCCCTACACCTAACACACCAGGCTCTAATCCAGCTATGTCAGAAGGCAATGAATACCAGGCCCCGCCTGCTGCTTTATCCGCTGCAGCATTTGTAGCAGCTGCTGCGACTGCCACTGCTACAGCCACGGCAACAGCTAGTATGGTGGCTTTACAAGAGCAGCAAAACCAGCAACAAATGAATATGAACGTACATATGAATATGAATAATCAGTATGGGCAACAGATGCAGGTAAGAAAATGCAGTCACCCTTTTGCAGCGTAAACAGCCATTAAGATTGGAAAAAGATTGACTTTACAAATAAATTACAATTCCACAAAAACTCCGAAATATTAGAACCTTTTATCACGACATAAGTTTTTAGAAATGAAGCAAGATAATATAATTATTATGTACAATGTAGTCAGCTTATTTTTATTTTTTTTTGTATAACTAGTTATGTCAAGTGTTGCATAATAATAGATTTTCCACATCAATCTGTCAAATATCAAGCAGAACAGATTCCCATTGAATGTCTTTCTCTTAAGTAATTGGTGGATCAGTGAAGCATTTTATTTGACTAGTTTAGCGGTTTGCACTCGGCCATAACCTTACATGACAACTCAACCATGTATAGTTTTATACACCTAAGCTAAGCGTCCTTTAGTTGATTATATATGGGTATATATTTAACTTGCTTGTTTTTCCCCTGAAGGCGTAACTTATACACTGCTTGCATTGCTATTTTTATCACCTTTATACAATTAGAAACCAACAAGTAGAAAAAGTCATGTCATCCTTCATATTATGATTAATTAAACTCACTAACAGAAGTTAAACCTCCAACTGTCCTGACACTATAATAAGAAGGGTTGGTGTCTATTCACTTAATGTTAAATAAATGACTTTTAGATCTTCAAATGATCATGTGTTTGGGATTCTAAGGTAAATTGCTTTTTTCTCGTAATCTGTCAATTTATTTTAAAATAATTTGACAAAAGGATTTATGTATTGTAAGGTAACAAAACAGATATTTGTAATATTAATAAATGAATTTTTCATTTTAGCAAATGCAGCCTGGTCCACCACCTCAATATAATAACCATTATCCAGGGATGGGTCAGCAAAGACCACCAGGGCCAATGGGGATGGGTCCAGGAGGCCCAGGACCTATGTCTAACAAACCCTCCATGGGCATGTACCGAGGAAGACCTGCACCCTATCCAAATCCTCAACAGTACATGCAGTCAAAGCAGCGGCAGCAAGTCCAGTATCCTAATGGTGCAAATGTAAGTTGCCAATACGCTGCTTCCTCATATTCCTATTCTTACCTCCGCTTTATGTAAATTGTAATGTTGTCCAGTTGTAAAAATGTTTTAAGACTGTATTGTTATCCAATGCTTTGTGTTGACATTCTATATTTGATTTTCAGTTTGGTCCTGGACCAGGTCATCCTGGCCATCCCGGTCATCCTGGCCATCCCGGTCATCCCGGACACCCTGGACACCCTGGACATCCTGGACAGGTACAATATAACCAGCAGTACCCACCAAAGCCTCAATATCCTCCTACCCAGCAACCATTACCTTCCCCTACCTATGGCCCAGGTCAACCTATGCGGGGTAATGTTCCTACCCAGTATACAAATGGGCAGAATCCTTATATGGGCCAGGGTCAATTCATGCCTACTCGACCCCCTACTCAACCTCATGGCTTTACACAGTTTCCTGGTCAGGTAATTCGAAATGCTTTCTATATATTTATGAATTAATGTAATTTACTGATCTGTGATATTATTGAATGCCACACATTTGATTAAAGTAAAGACATTGTGTGTGTGTATATAGATAGTTAATTTAAAAACACATGTATTATTGTATAAAATAGAGAGAGATTGAATAATTCCTGATCTAGTGTTTAAATAATCTTACCAATGAAATTTTATTATTGCAGGGAAATTATCAACATCATTCACCTATCCCAGGTAATCCTACACCTCCCATGACCCCTGGTGCAGTTCAAGCTTACTCACAGGCTGATATCAAACCAAGTTTCCCCCCTGATATTAAACCACATTTACCAATCAAAAAAGGTAAGATTTTAAAATTTTAAATTATAAATGTGCCAGTTATGACACAATAGATCTGTTTTGATTAAAGTGGATAAATTGCGAAATAAATGGTGACTTATAATAAACAATGTCTGGTTATAAAATATGACCTTTGTCCATGCGCAGTTAAACTGGTATAAATGATTGATTAGTTAAATAAAACACCACAGCTGTTGCCATTTTCACTGTTTCAGCATAATTGACTGTCAACATGTATATCATAGAAATGAAATTGAAATTCACATTATTTATATGTATAATTTACTTACCATTGCCAATAACATTTTAAACAATAGAGTATAACTATGTTATGTGTTATACCACATGAAAGATTAAAGTATTACTCTAATATGTAAATGATTGATATTACATAAAGTGAAAATATAAAAGCTCATTGTCTCAACTGGCGTGGTTTATATTCCCTGGTTGTATGTGACAAGGAGTAGGGTCGTCTGTCCAACCCCGTGGGTTTTCTCTGGATCCCCCGGTTTCCTCTCACTGCTAAAGACCCCTACGCGCAAGCGAATTATTGAAATAAAATTGAACCATATGTTAGTCCCAAAATGACCTAGTTTGTGTCGAGTGGACGTTAAACTCCATTACTCTTTCTTTTTAGATCAAAGGGTTTTTCATTGTGTCAAGTGACATGGTTTCCATCCACGGCTTATATGTGACAAGGTGTAGAGTTACATCTTCCCTTATGGTTCTTTTCCTGGGTCCTCTGCTTTCCTCCCATCACTGAATGTGTGCCATATGTTAGTCCCAAAATTACATAAGTGAATGTTAAGCCCCCATTTCTCTCTTAAGCTGCAAATTTATTAGTCAAAAACAAGAAAGAGGAAAACCTGCTTCTGGCTTGAAAAATCATTAAAATAAAATAGATAAATTCTTATTAAATTGAAAATTATTTTTCAGAAGATGAATTGCGATTAACGTTCCCAGTTCGAGATGGAGTGGTTTTACCTCCATTCCGACTGGAACATAATCTGGCTGTGAGTAACCACGCATTTCACCTCAGGGACTCAGTTTATCAGACATTAATGTGGAGGTAAGGTACAAGTAGAAGTAATGATTGAGTTACTGCGTAAACCCATATTAAATCAATATGTTAACTTTCTATTGTAATATTTGATATCTTTCTATTGTTCGTTAACTATGATAGTGATCATTGGCTGCTTATAAAATGATCATTTATTTCTTTCAAATACATTGTGAATTATTAGAGCATGAATATGTTGGTTTAATTAATAATCAATACTTTATTCTGCTACGTAAATGATTTGTTAAATTGTTTAATTGTTAAACTAACATTAATGTTATAATTAATAGTTGCTCAGTTAATGCATCACAAATTATTTCTCAAAGAAAATTATCTTTTTTATCTTCAGATCTGATTTAGAGTTACAATTAAAATGTTTTCATCATGAAGATCGTCAAATGAGCACTAATTGGCCAGCATCCGTCACTGTTAGTGTCAACGCCACACCCCTTATAATCGAACGTGGGGAAAATAAATCGTCTCATAAACCTCTGTATCTTAAAGAAGTTTGTGCTCCAGGCAGAAATACCATTCAAATCACCGTCACTGCTTGCTGTTGTGTAAGTTTTCTTATTAAATCCTCGTCTATTCTCGTATCATGTGACATTTAATACGGCTTGATCATACTGAACTAAATCAAGATGACCTTTAATGTTTTGTTACATGATTAAAATTTCAACCTCAAGTCATCAAATATAGATTCCACTTGTGGAGAATTGATTGTCTTCGGCTTTTTTTTCTTTTCGGGTAAAACTATGTTCTAATATAAAACATCAATATTCTATCTTTTCAGTCTCATTTATTTGTTTTACAATTGGTCCATCGACCGAGTATCAGATCTGTTTTACAAGGCTTGTTACGGAAACGATTATTGCCAGCAGAACATTGTATCACCAAAAGTAAGAACACTACCTTTTTTTTTTTTCAACGTATGTTTTGTGTTCGTCATTATTATTTATAGATTACTTGATTTATATATTGATGAATTAATGTTTCCTTTGTTTCACGTAAATATCTGTCAAACTAATTGCTTCATGAGAAGAGTTTATTTTCTCTTTTTCTTTTTTTGTAAGATAGTTGTGTAGAATTTGAAATCCTAATTAAAAAATTCCTGTTCCTTTTATCTGAATGATAATGAGTTTATCATTATTTTATTGAATTTTCTACAGATGTTGTCAATAAAAAGCATATGATAAGTGCACTGAATAATGTGTATTTGTGAACCATATACTGGGACCTGTAGGATTGCTATTCAGGATATAGAAATGAGTCGACATGTTTCCCTGGCTCCTCACAGTATAGTTTTTATATATAGATATGGATCTTGCTATAAAGTGAGCGTAGTCATTGCACCTGAAGATTATAACAAAGCACTAGTACATTTATCATAGCATTCAATGCCATATCTGTATTTAAATTTTTAAACATTTCTTATAGCTCTATGTATTGATGTTATGTTGTAGTCAAAAGAAATTTTACACAAGTGCCAACAAGTAATTCTATGAATGGCGGAGGTGAAGATGGTGTGGAGCAAACGGCTATAAAAGTGTCTCTAAAATGTCCAATAACATATCGACGTATAACGTTACCAGCTAGAGGACATGATTGTAAACACATACAGGTAAATGTTCTAAGTTTAATTGTGATTCTGTGAGAGAATCCCATAAAAACAAACACACAAAATGAGAACTTACTACCAAATCAATTAAATGGTGTTTGCACTGTGCTATACTCCTTTTGAATGAAATAGTAAATATATTCTGAAATTTGCTGTTTTTCAGTGTTTTGATCTGGAATCGTATCTCCAGCTCAACTGTGAAAGAGGTACATGGCGCTGTCCAGTTTGCAAGTAAGTTTTATATCTAATTTTCATATTAATAATTTTTTTATTACAATAATATTAAAATATTAAATCTTTAAAGTGATATAAAATAAACAATAGTCAACATCCCCAAGAACATAAACTTATAGATTTCAACTCCTCCTTTCACTTTTAATATTGACATATATTCCCACATGTTATGTATGGAAGGGCATTTATAAATACAAGAATTATTGTAAGTAAAATGTATATTTGTTTGTATTTATAGTAAAACAGCATTACTGGAAGGGTTAGAAATCGATCAGTATATCTGGGGTATTCTCAGTAATCTGAATAATACAGAGTTTGAAGAAATAACGATGGATCAGTCAGCAAGTTGGAAACCTGTTCCTATCAAATCTATAATAAAAGAAGAGGAGAGTGGTAAGTTCCAGTTTGAGAAAAAAAAACCTACATGATTAATTCATTAGAAACGACCCAAATATCGGTGCAAAAATAGAAAGATCTTTGATGATGGACAAGGTGCAGCGAGTTGGCTATAATTTAAATCTCAATGGATGATCCATTATTAAATTCAGTCGTAAAGTACTTGGATGTGAAATTGATTCTATAATTGCATGATTCACTCTTTTGACTGAGAATGTGTTGAACTAGATGTGTTATTTTTACCTTTTTTCAGCAAATGATCAGTGTGCTAACAGGTGGCTGAAGGCAATGTCACCGTCAAGTACACAAATGCCAACTATGAACTCCTGGGATATGGGCCCTCAGGCATCCCCCTACAACCTCCAACCTAACTCAAATGGTAAGTTATTTATTATCTATTTGAATTCTTTTATGTGTTTTAATTTCGAGTCTTGGTTTGATTCCCACCAGTGGGAGTACACATTCAGGTAGTAAAATGCCGATCAAGTTTAATAAATGATCATCGCATCAGATAGGCGACATGTGTCTCTTGCCTGGAACTGTTAATGAATTCAGTGACAGTTTTTGCTATGTCTTAACGATTTTTTTTCACGAATTGTCATTCAGAATAATCAAAAATAACAACTTTTTACTGGTTGAACGTCTTAATTTTCGATTTCATCTTTTTAGGAGATCCCATGGGTCAACAATTACGGCATCCAGATCAATCAATTCCTAATGGTGGTCACATGATTCCAAACTGTCCATCACCACAAATTATGACAAATGGCAGCCATCCTCTGAGTCATCCATCACAGGGTAACAATAATCTTCATCTCCCTCCAGCAGGGGAGTGCCAGTCATTACCAGATTTAAACTTTGACCCATCCTCAATAATAGACAGCAATGGGCAAACAGAAAATTTAGTAAGTACCTACCTTGATTTACTTTAATATAAGCATGGCTATTGATATTAAGCTATATTCAAATATACACATTTAATACATGTATGTTTGGCATAACCTGAGCAAAAGTACTTTGGTTTATAACAACTTTGACAATTTATTATTTCGATTCATTAATAGTCTTGATTGACCAAATAAGTTGTTTTGTTTGATTGTCCTAGACACAAAAGGAATACATTCCCTAGTAATTCAAACTTAAAAGGAATATGTAGGCATCAATCTTCTTTTCAAGTAGCTATAGATCAATTCATTGTTGTCATCTATAAACTAGTTGAATGTTGTAAACCTCCACATTTCTCCAAAATAACATTTGAAAACTATAATTCTTAAATTAATTTGTTTACTGTGATATTTTGTTTGAGAGAGCATTCGTTGAAAAAATGCAAGTACCATGTTAAGTATGATAGATGGCTGATAATGACACCAGATTATTCTCAGATAGACTTAAGTGTGATTTGAAAATCGGGAAGTTTGAGAGTCGAGCATGCAAAATAATCCATTTCGTAATTATGAGAGATTTACATATTTTTTTTTTTTTTTTTTTTTGCAGCTTCTACCTGAAAATCTTGGAGATCCTTTAGAACTATTATCATATTTAGGGCCACCAGACGGCTCCAGTGATTCGACCAATCAAAATAACAATGCAAATGGAACAAACGGAAATAATAATAACAGTAATAATAATAGTAACAATAATAATAGTGACGATCTCTTAGCGTTGTTTGAATCTTGAAATGCTTTTAAACTGTGATTTATGGACCAGGTGTGATCAGTACTGGCGTTACACATTATATATGACTCATTTTAATTCTATTAAAGTGTGTAGACAAAAGACTACAGGATCTTTCATAGAAACCATTTTAAAAAGTTATGACAGCGCCAGCTTTTTACATTGGAATCATGCAGAAGCGTTATCCAGCAAACCATTTCTAATGCAATATTGTATTTTAAAAGTGTCAATATGCAGATGTTCGTTTATAAACATCACAAGTGAAGTCAAATAAAGGAGGTGTGTGAAAAAAAATAGCGAAATATTCGCGCAACGGTGAATTGAATCCAGGTATGGCTAACAACTGAAGGGAACAAAATTTAAAATAAAAACGGAGAGTTCTAGTTCAGTTAGTAAATAAAATAAACATACAAAACAATGAAAACAGGAGGTGATGTGCTCAAGTGCAAACTGTATCATGTTGTTTATTATTATTATTATTTTGAAAAAGAAGACTTATGTACATAAAAAGACTGGTAAATAAAGAATACAGCAGCACTATATAAAAAAAGACAAGTGTGTTACTGACAGCAAGTCATGTATCTTATTATTATTACTATTATAACACCAGTCTACATGTGATTGAAGTATTCACTTTTTGATTTTATAACATATAAATATATTATATATTATCTTGGTCATTATTTGATCATATCAAAGGACTAGAGTGTTTTATATAGAGGCAGCAAAAATGTCATAAAATTGCAGTTTCAGAAATGTCTGGAATTGCATTCATTCAACAACATCCATGGGACAATAAAGCAAGTTGGCTCAGTGCTATTTTTGATGAGGTTGCAATACGTTATAAGAAGCAGACCATAGGTCACAGATTGTTATATAAATGTTTCTGTTATATTTTGTGATCTGAAAAAGTGCAAGAACCATTTGCAATTATATTTTTAAAAGATTTAGGCAATATTATATAAAAGTATCAAGCTTTTGTTAAAGGCTTGAGTAACTTATACGCAGGGCAGTGTTAGTGACTATAAAAAGAATTAGTTAACAAGAACATAGTGCTGTGAGTATTTGACATGTAGACAGTTAAAAATACATGAATTATTTTTAAAACCACAAATACAGAATATCAACAACTTGTGATTATTTTCTGAACAATTATTTCAATCAACATTTTTGATCAAAAAGTGTTTTTGAAGAGCAATGAAATTTGAGGTTTTATAACATTTATTATTCTGTACAGTAGTACTATATTTATTTTTTTAATATTATTTCCCCCCATTATGTTAGGAATAAATATTGGCATACACTGGTCAAATTGTAAATACCTCTTCAATTATTTTTCGAATTTCTATTATATTTTTATCCTTTAAATTAATAGATTGACATTTTATCATGAAGTGAAAAGTCGGACTTTTTAAACAAAAAAGATTTTGGTTTAGTTAAATTTTTATGAATATTGGAAAGCAATCCTAAAGAAAGATATTAATTTTTGTATAGCTCTTATCAATTGCCGTGTGTTGCCATTATTGAACCATACATATTTAACAAAGATTATAAGAATTTGTTCTATACGTTATTTAAGAAAAGCTCATTTTACAAATGTACATAGTTTATTGTGTTGTCTGAGGCAAAATGTGACATTAGTGTCCTTAAGACTACTATTATTATCATAGTATAGATTATCTGTAAATAGAGTTCATTTAAAAATTCAAACATGTCCGTGGCTAATAGATAATACACAATTTAACCTAAAATGACCAATTGAACACCCCATGTTGTGAAAGTGTCAAAAAGCCAAAGTATAAAATTCAAATTTGAACAGACCAAAACCATAACTTGAACCAAAAATCAACATTTTAATTAAAATCATTTCTGTCACATTGAAACAATTTCAAAACCATTTTCATTCTGTACAAGATCGGTCACATTTCATAACAAGTTGTTCAATTGGCTAGTTGCTACTTTCACAACCATTCATCCACCAATCTGAGCCTGGTTGATGGATGTTCCAGCAAAGAACCATGGCTTTCGCAATATATAGTTATCACAGTGCTCAGTTTTGATACTAGTATAACCATGAATATGACCATAAAGCAATAAATATATGGCGTAATTGGATTTTGTTTAATATCGATGGTTATTTCGAACAAAAAAAGATGGCGGACATATTAATACTGAGCATGATACTAGTATTTTGACCACCACTTCAAATAGTGAGGTTGGTTGTGAATTAAATAGTCCTGTATTTATTATTCAATGTACAGTTTTTACATCATTATTTTATCCATTCAAACAACCTCACCACACTTCTCCCCTTATTCTTCCTTCCCCCTCCCTCCTTCCTCCTCTACTCTCTTCAATTCCAGTATTGTGTGTTACCCCCACTCCCCCATCCTCCTTGCCTTTTGTCCAAAACTAATTTATTTTCTTGTACATGCTTATGATATAAATATCTGTATTTGTGGCGACAACAAAATATAAATGTTAGTGATAAATTTAGCCAAAGATAATTCCTTGAATTGTTTTTTTTTTCAATTTTCATGAAAGGATTACAGTACCTCAGTCTAATCTTTGAATGAATTCTTCAAGTCACACAATTAAAGATATTTTTGATCTCAAAATCTCACCAATTATGTGCATTATCGTTGAACGAATTTATTCAAAGTATTCTCTCAAAATACATGTGAACCCCTCTCCTTTATATGACGACAAACAAAGCTTTAGATGGGTTTCAGAACCAAAAATGTTTCCTTCAAGATGTATGACTTTCATGTGATTAAAATTGGTTAAAATACTTACTATCTTATACAACTATTTCAATTGTTAATTTGTGCAATCCATTACTTGGATTATATAAGTTATAAAAAAATGGTCTTTGGCACCAAAATATGTACTTTAGTCCCTTTCATGTGATCATTATTTAATCCAATAAATGATAAAAACTGTTTTAAATGTGTTGGTTGTTTAAATTTATGATATTTGCAGAGTATTTCTGCATTGGCTGGTTTGGAAAAATAAATAAAACAGCAAGTTTCTGCTGGATAGAATGATAGGCACCAGGGGAGTTGTATGGGTGACTGACAATCACAAGTGACAAATGTCCAAGATTAGGCCATTTCATTTGCCCAGTTGGTGCAAAAAAGTAGGACCTTAAATCCCAATTCATTTCATTTTGCAGACTTGTGGGTAATGGTTATAAGATACATTTGCCAGGGTGGCATAAATTAATTTTGAAATGTGTTCATATAATACATTAAAGAAAACTGTTGGTAGTATTTTGAATTGCATATTTTTCTTTGTTCAGTGCCAAGGATTCGAGGGGAGTAAAAAAAAATATCGCCCAGGTTATTTGATTTTCATAGCTAGAATCTGGTGCTTGTAAATAAAAATCTCTAAGGAATGTTTGTAATTACGTTTTATCTAGGCACAATGCATACGAATCATGTACCGTTATTTACGTGATGAGAATCGTTTTCTGACTATCATAAGAAATAATTTAAGATAGTGTCCAGTTCAAATAGAAGTAGAAAGTTATGATTTTTGCTGGCAGTTTGCCGCAGCTAGACGACCAAACGCATAGTTTGTTTACGTGGTCGACATACCATCCTTTGTTATTGAGACAATCTTAGATGGAGGTCATTATACGTTCTAGAAGACGAAACTAACAAAAGCAATAACTAAAAGAAGGCAGGTTATTTTATAAATTGTATAAGTGGGGCATAGGTGTCGTACCATGCTTATAGCTATTGTCAATAGTAAGATGTGTTGCTAACACTCGGGTGAGATGCATCTTGTAACTTTTCCTCCATCGCTCCGCAAAAGAATCTCAACTTAATCTCTCGACACACTCTCTCTTTTCACCATATTTGATTTACAGTGAATAAACAAAACACAACTCCTTCTAAGCTACAGTTAAACAATCACGACGGAAATGTCCAAATTTCGGCGAAATAACCTTTGCGGTACCTTCATCTAAACAGTCCTTGTCGAGGTCACTAAGTACGTTTTGTGTCCTTATCGGATGCAAAAACCGTATTGAAGAAAGATATTTCGAATTTTATCTTTTATGTGATTAAACAGATGTGGGGTCATCGTGGCTTTGTAAAGGTATTTAACCCTGATTCCCAAGTTTTGGGGTTAAATCATAAAATATCCTATTAGTTTTATTTTACACCCATTCCGTAAACTTGTTAAATTCTAACCGTTTTAATTTAACCACGACTGGATTAAATGTCACATATTTTTGACGTAAGACAGACTTTAATCAAGCTTTTGTTTTTGTTTTTTTTTATCAGAAGACTTGTTTACAGTGTCCCATCTATTCTTAAAGATACGCACACTTGAGTCTAATAGGGTGATCTGTTCGGGTCACTTATTTTGACCTAAATGTATATTTTTAATGGCTGGGAAAAATTAAACTGAATTATCCAATAAGCCCACGATGAATCAAACAAGTTAAGTATCACATACCGTCAACCACGACTGCGTTGGCCGAGAAAGTTCATCGGGATTTTCCGATGGTGTATGACCGAGGGCGTGGTAAGGGACAACATAGTCGTTCGGATGGGACAAATAACCGAGATTCCGTGTATACGTTGGCAGTTGGAATTAGATATAAGAGTAGGCCGTAGCGCCGCTGTCCGGGCAAAATTTCCCCCATAGCACACAGTATGGCGTATGGCCGTCTTCATTATCCCAGTCGGAGAAGAACATAGGTCTTTAAACCCCATTTCATTTACCGCCAACCGCGGACCCTAACGTTGCTATCTTCTTAATGCGTGCATTACTCACACTGTATACTAGGTAAAACAACCTCATGTCCATTGTAGACTATTGAAAACGTTTGCCTTGAAATATCTCGAAAGAGATAATGATGATTTTGGTTAACAAATATATTTTTCCTGATAATTTGGATGTGTTTTCCAGTCGATGATTACATTTTGTTCATTGTGACTGTTGAGAAACACGTATTAAATAATGCTGGTTTAACAGTATACAAGATTTTAAAAAACAAAACAAGTGAGAATATTCAGGGAACGTTTAATGTAAGTTTGACATCATGTACATGTATAAATATTTGAATTGAACTAGAAACGACACACTTATTGAATAAATAATACTCTATTTTATAGGAATTTAATACTTTCAAATGTCACTGAATGTAAATAAATATCTGTAAATTTATTCTAATACCCGTCCTTGACTTACAACAGCGTACAGCAAATCAGAGTAAACGAAATCTATCGCCCACGCTTATATGTAGGTAAAGAAATTAGTTTTGTTACATCATCCAAACAGATTACGAATCTTTCGTCACGTAGCCATGATTTAAGGCCAATCTGTTCTTTATACTAGAACAGCAGTGGAAACCATTCCAGTTGTTTAATTAATTATATAATATATGGTATTACGTTTATTCCTACAGTGATATTCTTTCTTACTACGTTTTTATTAATGCAAATAGTTGCATGATTAAGCCTATAGACCGTGATAATATAATTAAGTATTTTCCGCTGTATCCGCCCACGTTGAAATGTTGTGTAGGGCTTGTCGCCGCCTCAGAACGTCTGTCAGTTGTAAACAATCGATATCACCTGATCTATAATTACGTAATTGAGACGCATAAACCTATTAATGTTCATCACCCAATAACACATTCTATAGTAGATATCGCTTGTGTGGTAACTTTCTTACTGAGCAATATCTCCTTGGATATATCACTTTACATAAAATGAAATCTATGCCAAAGAATTATATTTATTTATTTGTGCGTGTAAGAAATGGTTAGGCGATAAAAAAAATCTTCTATTCGTCTTTTTTGATATCAAAAAATATCAACACAAGTCTATAATGTAAAAAAGAACGGGCTTGTCGAGTTCATTTTTTACAGAATAAAAATGTTACTCACAGATCTACAACTCGACCATTAGCTGCTTTGGGCATATGTTTCGTTGCCTGGCAGACTGTCCTTTTGAGGTACAATACTCTGTATATACAGCTGTTACTGATGCTCGGTGTAGACCAGGGCGTCGTGGTGGGGTGGTTGCTGCAAGGGGTGCAAGATTTTGTAACGGCTCTCCAGTGGGGTTCGAAGACCAAGAAGCGCTAAACCAATCAATTACAATTAATCTGTGACTCAGGAGCGTTGTAACTATACTTAAACGTGTCCAAGCGGCGAGACCACACGAAGTTTTTTGCACGAGACACCTTCTCTGCCAACAGCGGGGTCGAGCCCCGGACCACCTCTCTTTACTCACCAAATCCCCGAGAAAAATTTGAAGTTTTTAGCACATTTTTCTCTATAAATTGCTTAAATTCAGTCCCCATCTGACAAATCACACATTGCACCTTCACAGCCCTTTGATATTTTAGCGATTTTGAACCCGTTTTACTGTTCAAATTGCATACAATTCCATCAATCGCTATTTTTTTTAGCAGATGCACCGAAATTCTATTGGGTTTATTTATCAGCAAGGGCGGCGAAGATGCCTATAAATTTTATTGCCCATAGAATGATAAATATTTGGTTCCTTATGGAGCTTTCCAAGGGACACCCAAGCCTCGAAATATGAGTTCAAATAGAATTTCTTGGGGTCCCTTATGATAAACAAACCCAATATCTATAAATTTTTAAGACTGCTTTTATACGGAAGCTGAAACTAATAAATATTCTGATTTAATATGCATATTTAACCATTTTTATGATGAAATTCTGATTAATGACAACAACTTATTCTGATTGACATAACCTTATTATTACCACTTAAAAAATTTGATCATCCGATTCGTTCTACTAGCTATCCTTTTTTACATAGCAACATAGCGGTGGACATTTCTCAGGCGATCAGCGAAGTTACGAGAAAGATCAATTCAAGAAGTTTGTATGGTCAAGAGTTATCGATTTTACAACGTTCGTTTATGTATGTTATTGCGTTTTAAAGGAGAGTAATAATTAAATCTGCGTAGGTAGGTTATGTTTCTTTTCTTATTTCTGAATATAACAATTACGCATATATAGCGTCCAGAAAACATTAAACGTCGTAACTATAATTACGCGTTATTTTCAACATAATTATAAGCTTTAATTTATCGGATCAGTTGACACTTTATACCGTATACATGCAGAACGCTCACATAGGATAAATTTCAGTTTGATTTGGACACAGCTTACCAAATATTCTTACGCCGTAGGGCGAAAGTTAATTTTACCCCCCCCCCCTCCCCCTCTTTTGCATGGCGATTTTTGTTGACTTTTTGGTGTAGATCGAAGAAAAGGGTTTGAAAATACATTTTCTGCCAGGTTTTAATGAATAATATTATGATTTTGAAGCGGAAGGGTCGGAGAGTTGAGAGATTGGTTAAGTTGAAATGTTGGGCAGAAAATTGCATGGTTAGTGGTCTTCAAGTTTTCAACAGTGAACCTCGTGCGTCCTTTTGAGCAAGAGGTTGCCACATGTTGCTCCATCTGTGGTAGAAAGCGTTCTCCAACGAAAATTTGGGAAATAGTTAGAGCCGGTCTAAGAGACGAGAATTAACATTAAAGTCAATATGGAAATCATTGCAGATCTGTGCCATTTACTGCCAATAATTTTAATCGAAAAAGAAAACTGGGTGTAATTATGAAACATTCATTACTAGGAATCCAGCCGTTTATTGCTCACGGGATCACGTCTATTCTCTGTCGATGACGGGTATCGCGGTTTCACTCGGTACCCTGTTCGGGTCGCTTCCTTGTCCATCAGATTCGAGTGATAAAGAATCCGTTATATAGTATCTTTTTTGTTCCTTGTTTTCATATGGAACTCATTTTATGGATTGATATATCATGTTGCTTTGCTCCCATTTTCATTGTCTGAACCCTGCTAAAGAGTGCAAACCAAACTGTTCCTTATTCGAATTTTCCTTCTTATTTCATCGAGAAGAGAGAGAGAGAGAGAGAGAGAGAGAGAAATGGGGTTTAACGTCCAATCGACACAAACTAGGTCATTTCGGGACTAACACATGGTTCAATTTGATTTCAATAATTCGCTTGCGCGTAGGGGTCTTTAGCAGTGGGAGGAAACCGGAGGATCCGGAGAAAACCCACGAGGTTGGACAGGCGACCCTACTCCATGTCACGTACAACCGGGGAATCGAAACCCCACCAGTTGACTCAATGACA